>NC_069079.1:96928516-97586869 GCF_025698485.1 Gossypium arboreum
AAAGAGGGAGAGTTGTAACATCTCGAATTAGGGTCTAGTCAGAATAGTGATTTTGAGACCACAAAATCGAAGTAGAATAATTAATTTATGATTATTATGAGGTCTATGATATAATTGCATGCTTATGTTAAATTTCATGAAGAAATTTAATGGAAAAAGTGTCCAATTTGACATTTAGGACTAAATAACAAAAGGTGGAAAATGTGAGTTCTAGAAGCTTTAAGCATGAAATTTCCATGGATTGTTAATTAAAGGTCCTTAAATAACAATTTGCCTAATTTCTATTTTTATGGACAAAAATGGGCATGAGTAAGAAAAATTTGAAAGAAAGACCTTAAGGGCATTTTTGTCATTTGGTTAATAAAAGAATAAAAAAAAATTTCCATCTTCCTCCTCCTTAGCTAAAATTCTCAAGGAGCCATAGCTAGAGTGTTGTTCATTTTTTTCAAGCTCGATTGTAAGTACACCATATCCCCGTTTTTAATGTTCTTTATGTTTTTGAAATCTTTGAAGCATGATCTAGCTATTTCTACCATTATTTTGAGCTAAGGTTCATGTTCAAAAACTTACCCATGTGTGACATGCATGTATTTTGGTGTTTAATAGAGGAATATGAAAGTTTGATGCATGATAAACATCTTTTACTAAGTGGTTTTTCATGAAAACACCTAAAAATGACCTTTTTCTAAAAGCTGTAAAATAGATGGTTAAAAATCTGATTTGAAAGAAAATGTGGGCTGATATAAGTATAATATAAGTTTAGCTAGGCTTGGGTATCAAAGAAAATGAACACATTTCTTTTTACGAGTCAGGGGCTAAGTTGTAATTATGTAAAAGTTTAGGGAAAAATTGTAATTTTGCCAAGGTATGATTTATGGACTATTTTGAACAATGTGATAATTAACTAAGCAAAATTTGCTATTATAGATAAAAAAAATAGAGCTCGGACCTAAATCGAGAAAAGAACAAAGTTGTGGACTAAATCGACTAGTAGCCATATTTTGAATACCAAGGTAAGTTCGTGTGTAAATAATGTAACATTACATTATTATGTATTTAATGCTTTAATATTGCATGAATTGTATAGTTGTTTTTGTGGAATTAATTAATGATGACTCAATGACAAATCGACGAAGTTTGATATCTCGAAACCCCGGTTGAACCTTAAGAATAGTTAGGATACAAATGTCATGACATTAGGGTTATTGTTCGCGATTTTCATGACAGGTAAGTTTTATATATTTATAATTAATCGTTCTTGAAACTAACTATTATCACGATGTAGGCAAGTGTACCTATCGAACAGTAGTATAGTTTTAGCAAGACCGGATTGTCGAACCCAAAGGAACTAAAAGTACTAGTAATGACTGTCTTTTTATTATCTAGCCTAAGAATAAGGGGGTTTTGTTTTAACTAACTAATTATCTAAACTAAGAATTCACAGAAAATAGAATTGGGGAATTACTTTTGGAAAAACGATTGAATTAAGACAATACCTAAGGAAGAATCCACCTAGACTTCACTTGTTATTCTGACTCCGAATCGGACGATTTATTCATTTAACTTGTTCCGTAGAGATCCCTAAGTTATGTTATTATCCCTATTCAAGACTAATAATGTCTAATCCCTAGATTCAATAATTGAGACTTTTCTCTAATTAACACCCTAGGGTTGCATTAACTCGATCTATGGATCCCTTTATTAGGTTTCACCCTAATCCAGCAAAATCTTGTCACCCTATCTCTAGGCGCGCAATCAACTACGCTTAATTATGACAAATGTACTCTTAGACAAGGTCTATTCCTCCTCTGAATAAGAGCTTATCTTGAATCAGTATCCTGGGATATCAAAACAAGAATTAAGAACACATAATTAAGAACAAGTTAAATATTTATAATACAATTCAGAAAATAATAATAAAATTCGTCTTAGGTTTCATTCCCCTTAGGTATTTAGAGGATTTAGTTCATAACTAAAAAGGAAAACATCTCAGAAGAATAATGAATACAAAACATAAAGAAAACCCAAAACTCCTGAAGGGAAATTGAAGGGAGATCTTCAGTCTGAATCCGGCTTCTGAGATGGATCAATCGGTTTCCCTTGAGTAGTTCCCTGCCTCCTTTTCTCCGCGTCCCCTTTCCACTTCTTTTAAGGTGTATTTATAGGCTTTAGAATGCCTAAAAACCCTCGAAATTAGCCTTTTTTGAATTGGACTCAACTTGGGCTCGGCAGGGACACGCACGTGTGACACGCCCGTGTGCGACAACTTCAGGCCATGCTCGAACCTGTTAGAATGGCACGACCGTGTGGTCTGCCTGTGTAAGGAAGTCCAGGCCGTGTTGATTTCGTACGGTGGCCCATTTTCTCCTTTTTTGACCTGTTTCTCGTTTCTTTCGCTCTCCTATGCTCACCTAAGTATAAAACATGAAATTAAAGCATTAGGAGCATTGAATTCACCAATTCTAAGAAAAAATCATCCATAAAATGTGTTAAGCATGGGTAAAAATATGTATAAATTACGATTTATCAAATACCCCCACACTTAAGCATTTGCTTGTCCTCAAGCAAAATCCTCAACTCATAATCAAAATAAATCCTTCTCAACTTATAATCTCTATCGAAAATATCTCAAAATAATCCACAGGTAATCATGCATTGAGAATTCAACTAAAAGAACATTAGAGCTTCAAACATTTGAGTATTTAATCATGCAAAACTTAGGCATCTCCCCTTATCTAAGTGGTTACCTCGATTCAAAATCTCACAGAGTTTAACACCCTCACTAAAGATTCACTCAAATCACTCAAAGTGTTTAAGGACCATGAAAGTAGCACTCATCAGTTAATATGAAAAGTTATTATCATGAGCTTGCATGAAAATCAAATGTCCACCACTATAAATTGAGATGAGACATCAATCAAAAGGTCTTTAGAGGGTTGTAATGTGGCTTTGGTTAAGAGGTGTGGTCACAAGCTGAAAGAAACTGTTAGAATCGAGGTTGAATTGAAAAATCACTTAACTAGAAAAAGATTTAATCATCATTTACGTACAACAGAGCTTCTTCTCAGAATATGGAATTTAAATACTCAAGCTCAAAAACAAAAGATTACTACTAATGTGTATACACATTTTTTTAAAGAAGAAGTTAAATAACATAGATTAACTATTAAGAACAAGACATAGCTGAGCAACTATTTCAAATCAAATCTCGACAAAAATAGGGATCAAATTTTATTTAGGGGATTTCAACAATAATAGGTTTAGGGTTAATATTATGGGTAATACAAGAAATGGCTTGTTAGCTCAACGGGGTTTACTAAGGGTTAATCGTGGAGGTAGGCTTTTCATGACATGAGTGGGTTAAGCTTAAGTGCCTTAATCATTTTGACATATCAAATCAAATGGTGTGGTCTTGACATGCAAAATCAAGCAAGTTCTAGAATAACAGTTCGATACTGACCCACTCAAAGCAATAATAAAAGTGAGCATGAGAGAATTAATAGATGCTCAAAAGGCTTAAAAAAGCTCACAAAAATTATGGCTTTTTGATGCTTGAAACTTATGAATTCTAACTCAAAGTAATACCTAAACTTCGAGGAAACAACCTAAAATTTTAAATTCTTAAAAATCAACTTATCATGCTTGATTCTCTAATGTCTTAAAGTTTAAACAATCAATGCATAAATGCCTATGTTTTAATTCAAGATATATCAATCAAAATCATAAATCAATCAAAATTTATCGTAAATATGATACGAGAGCTTTTCAAGAGAATAAGGCAGTCATTTAGGGATTTTTCTGATAATGAAATGAATACCCCCCACACTTAAGATGTACATTGTCCTCAATGTACAAAGATAGATATTTTGACAAAGGTAAGTGTAAGTTCATAAGATAGGGAGAAAAGTGAAATTTCCTAAGTGATGAATGAATTCCCTTGAACTGGAGTTTCGAAGAATAATCAGCATAAGGGTGGAGGAGGATACTCCGGTAGTGGTAGAGGTTCATTAGTCCATAAGTCCTGCACGAAAAGAATATTATATCTGAAGTTGGTTATAGTCGTGGTTGAGCAGGACATGAGAACCTTTCCCAATGGAGTTTCAAGTCCCTGAGTAATAGTGAGCTTTGGAGCTTTTTATAACTATGATAGCATTAGGAAGTCTTTTAGAAAATATATAAGGAAGAATGATTACTCAGTAGGAAATAGCTGGAATTCAAAATTGTTAAATAAAAAATATAAATCCTAATAAAAATAAGATGAAAGAAAAATAAAAAGTAGTCTTAAAATAAAATAAAAGTAAAAACATAAAATAATAAAGGAAAGTTTTTAAACATCTTCATCGCTAGATGGCTCACGAGGTGGGGGTAGAGATGAGATGTGGAGGTGCTGACAGATCTGCTGTAGAGTAGCATCAATGTTGTCAAATTGTTGAAAACACTGCTGCTCGAATCGAGTAAGGCGATCAAAAATGTCAGCATATGAAGCTGCCCCATGAACTAGACGAGAGAGTGGTGGCGGCTGAGACGGTGGGTCCTCGTGCTGTACGAGAACATCATCAGTAATGTCCTCGGGGGCCTCCTCCTCAGTAGATTGGGTGAGACGATATTGAGGAAGGTAGGTTCCTCAGTGCTTTTCGATCATCCTCATGCTTAGCATGCTCGAGATGCCTTGTGGAGACATTTGACCAATGAGGTTCAAGGATGATTCCTAGGCCGCAGTGGTGAGGAGCCCAAAATGTTGAGCCAATCGAGTAACATAGGGGCCAATGGAGATGACCCCCTTCCTATGCCGCTCCGTCTGGTGTTGAATGGCGAGGGCAATAAAATAGGCAAGGTCGATGACGTGCCCGTACGACATACACCATAGAAAGTAGGCATCGTGAGTGTTGACGACACCATTGCTCTCTCACCTTCCTGTTAATGTGTGAGGCAAAATGGCGTATAGGTACCTTAGATATGGAGGGAGAGCCGATACCTTGGAGCGGCTAGGATTATAGGTGGCTGAACCTGGTACTAGTGCGTCCCAGCACCGTGAAGGAGAATGATGGATATGGCAGTTGAGAGTATCTAAGTCATTCTCCTCCTTGAATTCCTCTGTATATAAGCCCAGTGCAGTACCAAATTCTGGGATGCTGAGCTAGCGGACTAATCTGCCTAGGCAAAATTGTACCGTGCAGGGATTATCGTAGTTCATCATTACGGTCTGAAGATGAAATGTTGAGCATAGTTCCATCGTGAGCTCGAGATATGTTGGCTGGATGATCCCAAAGAAAATCTCCCAAGGATCGGTAGTTAGGAAGACCCGAATTGCATCATAATCGAACTTGTTCTCTGCGAGCCGGTCGATCAAATGACACGCAATTAGAGTCGTCAGCCCAAGTATTTGGAAATGTTCTTCTTGGGGCCCAATAGGGAATTGCTGGAAAGGGTGGCGAATTTCTACGGTAGGACCCGAAGAAGATGACACTCCCTTCCTTTTCTTTGAAGCAGGGATAGCAGTTTTCTTTCCTCGTAAAGACGACATGGTAACCCTGCAAGCAAAACCATTATTTTGTCGTGAGGAATGTTCAAGGTAAAACGAAAGCAAATCCAAAAAGGTAGAAGTCATAAATTAGAATTAATAATCTCAGTCACAACTACTAGCAACTTAATCAAAAACAATTTGATAACATAATTTCGTGACATTAGCATGGTAATAACATGAGAATGAGCATAGTAATGGCATGGCTATGATAAGAGAATGAGGCCTTCTTAATAACACGGTTCAACATGCAATGTATACTAAGTAACCTATGAATGAAAATTAAATGATAGAATAATGAGCAAAAATGAAAATAGTACAAGAAAACAGAAGATATTTTGATAATAAGCATTAGAAATAAGTAAAATAGTAGTGAAAAAAGTAAACAAACGCTAAGGGAGAGAGATTGGGCGTCAAAAATGGAGAGGGAAGCGGCGCACGGGCGTGGAAGGGAGGGAGTGTGGACTTGTAGTGGCTAGGGTTAGGGTTTATGGGTAAAGAAGACAATGGATAGTGCAGCCTATTTATAGATTTTGTGGCACACGGCCAGGGAACACGCCCGTGTTCCCCAACTTTTACCTGTGTGACTCGTAAATTTTGAATTTGGGCGCATCTGACATTTTGTCCACGCCTATGTCCCTTGGGCGTATGGGTCCACACGGCCGTGTCGCACGACTATGTCTGGCTTCGTTCGCTTCTGCCACGCCCGTGTATGTAGGCCCACACCCGTGTTAATTTAACAGGTTTGCCCAAGGTTGCTTGGCACGGGTGTGTCGCACGCCCGTGTTAATTTGACAGGTTCGACCATGGGTTCAAGGCACGGACGTGTAGCATGCCCGTGCTGTTTTGGCAGGTTCACCCACGGCCATGTCGCACGGCCGTGGTGATTTATCGTAGCCCGTGTTGGGGAAATCTTTGCCTGTTTCCACACAATCATAAGGATGCCCGTGTGCTTGGCCGTGTCTGTGTGGTAAACATGTATTCAAGAGCTCTGTTAGTAAGTTAGCTGTTAAACACTAAAATTGAAAGAAGTTAATACAGTTAGTGTCAGGTTGCCTCCCGAGAAGTGCTTAATTATAGTCTAACCTCGACTTACCTCTCCATTGAATGGTCATGGTGTTTCGAGGAGTTTATACTCCTCATTCCTGTTATCATTCTCATCAAAATAAGGTTTTAGACGGGTGTTGCTTACCTTAAAAGTGCTGAACTTGGGATGACTTACCTCAACTGTACCGAATGGGAAAATGCTAAGTACCGTAAGAGGGATTTCTTCATTCGGTTTGGTTTTGACAATGTGAGGATCTGCGACATCTAATAATACTTTATCTCCAACCTTAAGTTGATTTGGGAAGGTATTGAGCTCGTTCTGGCGTAGTTTTGGTTTATCGTGTGTTCTCAGTTTATGCGTTCGCCATTCATCTAGCTCCTCGATTTGTAGCCTTCGATCTTCATGAATAGGTCCTCTGCTACTACTTGAGAATGGCTCATGTACTTCCTTCAGACTCATTTCCTGCAAAGTAGGTTACACCATATTGTCAGTTTTAGTAGAATGGTTTAGACGATCACCTTCAATTTCTGATGTGTTGCCAGAATTGCGAGCTTGAATGGTGATTGTTTCATCTCCCACACGGAGTGTGAGCTCACCTGTGCCAACATCAATAATCATTTTAGCAGTTGCTAAAAAGGGTCGTCCGAAAATTAAAAGAGTGTTGCTATCCTCCTCTATGTCTAGGACAATGAAGTCAACAGGAAATATAAATTTATCGATTTTAACTAGCACATCTTCAATAATACCCCTAGGAAATTTTATAGTTTTATCCGCTAATTGAATGCTCATCCTAGTCTATTTGGGCTTCCCAATACCTAATTGTTTGAACATTTTGTAGGGCATGACGTTAATACTAGCCCCTAAATCAGCTAATGCATTATTAATATCTAAACTACCAATTAAGCAAGGAATCGTAAAACTCCCTGGATCTTTTCGTTTGTTGGGTAGTTTATTCTGTAGAATAGCTGAGCAAACTGCATTTAGCTCCACATGCGACGTCTCATCCAACTTTTGTTTATTTTCTAAAAGCTCCTTTAAAAATTTCATTGCGTTTAGCATCTGTGATAGAGCTTCAATAAATGGTAAGTTAATATGTAATTTTTTTAAGATTTTAAGGAATTTACCAAATCGTTCATCTGAGCGGTCTTTCCTTGTCGCATTGGGGTACGGCACACGAGGTATATATTCGACATTCACTGATTTGTTTTTATTATGACCTACCTCACATTGATCTCTGCTCACCACAATTTCTTGCTTGGGTTTTGGCTCAGGCTCAACGAATCCTTCTTCATCTTGAACATTAATTGTGTTGAGCTGTTCCCTTGGGGTGGGTTTAGTATTACTTGGCAAGCTACCTTATGGTCATTCGGAGATTAGTTTGGAAAGCTGGCCTATCTGAGTTTCGAGCCCTTGGATCGACGCTTGTTGATTTTTAAGTGTTGTCTCGGTGTTCTGAAAATGGGTTTCTGACACCGAGATAAATTTAGACAGTATCTCTTCCTGTTGATAGGGTGGTTGTTGAAAACCTGGAGGATATTGTAGTCTTTGATTTCCTTGACCGCCCCATGAGAAATTGGGATGTTTCCTCCAACCTGCATTATAAATGGTACTATATGGGTTATTTTGGGATCTAGAGTTATTGTTACCAAAATATTGGACTTGTTCCTCCTCAATGCTAGGGTTGAAGGGTTGATACTCTGTGCATGCTCCTCCTCGATTCGTCTCGCACCTCATTACTAGATGTACCTGAGTAGAACCAAGTAAACCATCAAAAATTTTATTTAGAAGTTGTACCTGGTTTGACAGCATAATAATCGAATCGACGTTAAAAACGCCTGTTGTTTTAGTTGGCTTAGTCCTCATGACTTGCCACTGATAGTTATTCAGTGACATCTCTTCAATAAATTTGTAAGCCTCTTTAGGTGCTGTTGCATCAATCATTTGCCTTGTCGAGGGGTTCACACCATTGTAGAATGTTTGAACTTCCAACCATAAAGGTAATCCATGGTGAGGACACTTTCACAATAGGTCCTTGTATCTCTCCCATGCATCGTAAAGAGTTTCTAAGTCCATCTGCACAAACGAGATAACATTATGTAATTTGGCTGTTTCAGCCGGCGGGAAATATTTTAATAGAAATTTTTCGGTCATTTGTTCCCAAGTAGTAATTGACCCTCGTGGTAACGAGTTCAACCACTGTTTAGCTTTATTCCTCAATGAAAAAGGGAATAATCGAAGACGAATGGCATCGTCAGAAATGCCATTAATTTTAAATGCATTGCAGAATTCCAAGAAATTTTCCAAGTGAGTGTTTGGATCCTTATCCTGCAAACCATCAAACTAAACAAATTACTGTATCATTTGAATAGTGCTAGGTTTTAGTTCAAAATTATTTGCAGCAATAGTAGGCTTAACTATACTTGACTCAGTTCCTATTAAAATAGGTTTAGCATAATCATACATAGTACGAGGAACAGGATTTTGATTTGCTAGTTCAACGGGTATCGCAGGAGATAGCTGATTGTCTTGGTTTTCAGCCATCTCCTCAGTTGGGGTTTGAATATCGTCATCTTGCTCGTTCTCTGTGTATCTTAAGCTTCGCCTTATTTCTCTTTGGTTTCTGCGAGCTGTGCAATCGATTTCTTCGTCAAAAAGTAGTGGTCCTAACGGGTTTCTTCTAATCATAAACTATAAAAACCTGCCAAGATAAAGAAAAAGTAAATTAATAAATAAAAATAGAATTAAATTAAATTGCAAGAAAAATAAATGGCTAAAGTAATAAAAATTGAGTGTTCCAAATATATCAGTTCCCCGGCAACGGCGCCAAAAACTTGATCGCGATTTTTGTGACAGGTAAGTTTTATTTATTTATAATTAATTGTTCTTGAAACTGACTATTATCACGATGTAGGCAAGTGTACCTATCAAACAGTAGTATAGTTTTAGCAAGACTGGATTGTCGAACCCAAAGGAACTAAAAGTTCTAGAAATGACTGTCTTTTTATTATCTAGCCAAAGAATAAGGGGGTTTTGTTTTAATTAACTAATTATCTAAACTAAGAATTCACAAAAAATAGAATTGGGGAATTACTTTTGGAAAAACGATTGAATTAAGATAATACCTAAGGAAGAATCCACCTAGACTTCACTTGTTATTCTGACTCCGAATCGGACGATTTATTCATTTAACTTGTTCCGTAGAGATCCCTAAGTTATGTTATTATCCCTATTCAAGACTAATAATGTCTAATCCCTAGATTCAATAATTGAGACTTTTCTCTAATTAACACCCTAGGGTTGCATTAACTCGATCTATGGATTCCCTTATTAGGTTTCACCCTAATCCGGCAAAATCTTGTCACCCTATCTCTAGACGCGCAATCAACTCCGCTTAATTATAACAAATGTACTTTTAGACAGGGTCTATTCCTCCTCTGAATAAGAGCTTATCTTGAACCAGTATCCTGGGATATCAAAATAAGAATTAAGAACACATAATTAAGAACAAGTTAAATATTTATCATACAATTCAGAAAATAATAACAAGATTCATCTTAGGTTTCATTCCCCTTAGGGGATTTAGTTCATAATTAAAAAGAAAAACATCTCAGAAGGATAATGAATACAAAAGATAAAGAAAACCCAAAATGCCTAAAGGGAAATTGAGGGGAGATCTTCAGTCTTGATGGTGAATCCGGCTTCTGAAATGGATCAATTAGCTTCCCTTGAGTAGTTCCCTACCTCCTTTTCTCCGCGTCCCCTTTCCTCTTCCTTTAGGGTGTATTTATAGGCTTTAGAATGCCTAAAAACCCTCGAAATTAGCCTTTTTCGAATTGGACTCAACTTGGGCTCGGCAGGGACATGCCCGTGTGTGACTACTTCAGGTCGTGCTCGAACCTGTTAGAATGACACGGGCGTGTGTTCTACCCATGTGAGTCGTGCTTCGATTCTGCCAAATTGACACGGCCGTGTGGTCTGCCCGTGTGAGGAAGTCTAGGCCATGTTGATTTTGTAGTTGGCCCATTTTCTTTGTTTTTGGCCCGTTTCTCATTCCTTTCACTCTCTTATGCTCACCTAAGTATAAAACATGAAATTAAAGCATTAAGAACATCGAATTCACCAATTCTAAGGAAAAATCATCCATAAAATGTGTTACGCATAGGGTAAAAATATGTATAAATTACAGTTTATTAGTTATATGCGATCCTGTGTAAGACTATGCCTGGGACATGGCTTTGGCATCGATATGTAATTTCATATAAGACCATAGCTAGGCTATCGGCATCTATATGTGATCCCATGTAAGACCATGTCTGGGACATGGCATTGGCATCGATCTATGATCCCATGTAAGACCTTGTCTGGGACATGGCATTGGCATCGATATGTGATCCCATGTAAGACTATCTCTAGGATATGGCATTGGCATCCTACCATGTGTATAAGAATCCCTGAGTATCCTTTAGTATTCCAAGTGGTTCAATGGGTAATCCAACTATTATGTGAAAGAGATGACAAGGTATGATCATGTTGGAAGAATACAGGTACGTACACAAAGCTCATAAACGTTGAGATTATGAATCGATGAGACCTCGAAACAAGTGAATGAATGAATTATGACCATGAGTTTATTGTACATTATGTAAATGGAATGACTTAAAATCTACCCATGATACTTGGTGACATTGTGATAAATATTTTTGTGTTATGTGCATAATATTGCATGGTTAATGTTGTTAATTATTTACATGCAAACTTACTAAGCTTTATGCTTACTCCCCTTTCCTTTCCAGTTTCTTATAGTATCGCCAAGCTAGCTCTGGGATCGAAGGATGTCGGAGCTCGATTCACACTATCAAACTAATCTTTTGGGTATTGTGAATTTAAGTATTTTGAGTATGACATGTATAAAGAGTTGGTCTTTTGTTATATGTCTTATTGGTTTAGCCAAATGTGTTGGCTTATGCCAATATTGATTCATTTCGTATAAGGCCATGAGATGTGGCTCATATTGATTATTGGATTGTACACCTATTCATATATGCATGCATATGCCTAGACAATTGTGATGTGGTTGGTTGTTGTGAGTATGTGATGAGATGTGTTGAAGCTATGAATATTTTTTAATGGAATTGTGAGTGAATGACATGATGACAACTAAGGCATGAGCATGTTAAATGAAAGTAATCTACAACTCTTAGTACATGCAAATTTATAAAACTTAGCTTGACCAAGAATGAAGTCTTATGCATGTTTTGGTAAAGATGAAATGATCATGATCATGTCTTGTTTATGTAAGTTTAAGTGCTCAAATATGCCATGTTTAATTGCCTTTGAAGTCATGTATGTATTTGTGTAAATAAGGGTGGAAATTGGCTTGGAAAATAACCTCAAAGTTGTCCACACGGATAGACACACAGGCGTGTGTCTAGGCTGTGTGTAACACACGGTCTTCCCTATGGGCATGTGAGCCGACCGTACGTCCCCTGCACCCTAATTAGACAAAACAGAATGCCCAGTAGTAAACATACGGGCAGAGACATGGTCGTGTGTCTCAGCCGTGTGAAGGACACAGCCTCAGGACATGGGCGTGTGCCCAGGCCATGTGAAGTTTGCACTTAATTTTTGGAATTTAATTCGCCACACGGCCTAAGCACACGGGCGTGTAACTTGGCCGTGACCTAAATTCTGATGATTACATAATAAACAGAGAGTTACACAGGCGTGTCTCAAGCCACACGAGCGTGTGTGACCACACGGACTACCCATACAGGCGTGTGACCCTATTTCATGAAAGTTTTCTAAGTTTTCACAAATTTTTCTAAAGTTTTCAATTTAGTCCCGAACTATACCCAATGTATGTTTTCGGCATCGGAGGCCCAGATAAGGGACAATTTGCATATGTATGAATGGATTTAATTTGAACAAAATTTTATGACCCGATTTTGTATGAATGTTTATGGTTGAGTCCGGTAACACCTCGGACCCTGTCTAGGTGACGGATTATGGGTAAAAGGTGTTACATCAGTCGTGTGTGACACAGCACCACACGACATGGCCGTGTGTCTCTTGTAGTTTTTACAAGGTTGCATTTCGAGATTTACACGGCCTGGCACACGGGCGTGTGGCTTGGCTGTGTGAACCAAGTCAGAGAGTTACACGAGCTGGGACACGGAAGTGTCCCTGCTTCGAATGCCCACATGGCATGAGACAAGGGCATGTGTCTCAGCCGTGTGAGTCACACAGCCTGGCCACACGGCCGTCTGACCCCTGCAGTGTGAAAATTTCTACCTTTTTCTATGAAGTTGTAAATGTTTCAAATTTAGTCTCGAATCATTTCTAAAGCGCTTGTATGGCTTCGAGGGCTTGTAAAAGGGACATTGTGTATGAGTTTGATTGATAATTTCTATGATTTATGAAATGTTTGAAATCAAATGTTTTAAGCTTTAAGTTTTCGGTAATGCTCTGTAACCCTATTCTAGCGACGGATACAGGTTAGGGGTGTTACATAAGGTGTACTTATCCTTGAATCATGTTGATTGTTAGATATATGATATAAGATTAGTCCTTGGCTTGAGGCTTATATGGTCAACATTGATAAATGTATGGCTTGTATCTAGGAGGGTCAATTGTTTATATAATGTTATGTTTTGGATGAAATTTGCATTTTGAATATTATGTGTATATGTATATAGATATAAGTGTTGGTATTGATCTTTGTAGTTGATGACCTTAATGAATTGTTTATGTATGTATATTATAATGCTTATATGGTGATAAGATAATATGTTTGAACTTTTCTTAGTAAATGAATGGTATGTACATGCTAGGTTTGAATGAACTTGGTAAGGCTTTGGGCATGTTTGTATGGTTGATATTAAATCATTATTATAAGGTATTATTTATGGTTAAAATATGTATGTCATGTTAATTGTTTTGAGGTGTCTTGAAAGACATATTGGAATGGTTTGGATGTGGTGTTTTGTTTGAATTTGAATTGTTGAATTGATGTGTCAATTGCGGCATACTGGTTAGACACTTAGGTTGGTTGTTATAAGTGATGTTTTTGGTATGATATTGATGCTTTTGAATTGATTGAAAATTGGTATAATGTGTTGCTTGTGGCCTAAGTGAATTAAGGTTAAAATATCTTGTTATGAAAGATTTCTACAAGTAAACACGGCCTGAAACTTGGTCGTGTGCCATACATGGTCATATGGCATGACCGTGTGAACTGCACATTTAAGCTGATTTTGGTGCACATGACCACAGTCTATTACATGGCCCAGTGACATGGTCATGTGACATCTTTTGAATATTTACTCTTTTGCCTGCACAACCTTACCTTTTCACACGGTCAAGAGATATGGCAGTGTGATCCCTGTTTACATAAATTTCCCATCTTTATGTATTTGTTTCAAATTAATCCCTGTTTGTTACTAGGTTGATTTTAAGCTTTTGTAAGCTCAATATAAACCCAAAATTGATTGAATTACATGTTATACATGATTAAATGTGGCTACTTGATATTGAATTAAATTTTAAACTATTATTTGATATGCAAATGTTTCGTATTTGTTTGTAACATTCTATTTGTAACACCCCACATCAGTGCCCTACGCCGGGACGGAATATAAGGCGTTACCTAACTTAAACTTATGCATATAAACGTTTTCATAACACCAAAACATGGTCAAATTTAAACTTATTCAATTTTATTTATAAAATCCTTAATAAGAGCCTACTAAGCCCAAAACATCCATTGGAACCCATTCAGAGACAATATGAGTCCTTTAAAGAACTCTGAAAAATAACTCTTAACACAGGGGCACACGCCCGTGTGGGAAGGGCAACACGCCCGTGTGACATTTCTACATGGTCGTGCTATTGGCCCGTGTGGCTCACATGGCCTAAGCAATACAGGGACACGCCCGTGTCATATACCTACGTGGAATTTATTTCTAAATGCGCACCTACAGGGGTTTTCACACATCCTGGAACATGCCCATGTCTCTGGCCAGTGTCCTTCACACGGCCATGACATGCCCGTGTCCTAACCCGTGTGCAAACACCTGGACATTCTGTTTCTGACGTCAGCAATCCTTAAGGGCCACACAGGCCCTTCACACGGCTGAGACAACGGTCGTGTCCCTGCCCGTGTGTTTACTACCATGCATACTGACTTACAATTCTTACGTGCAGGGGACACACAGCCATATCACACGCCCATGTGATGGACCGTGTGTCACACATGACCTAGACACATGCCCATGTGTCTACCCGTGTGGACAAAATAAGGCTATTTGCCAAGCCTTTTTGTCACCCTTACTTATGTAACCTGCACAAAAATCACTCTACACTAACATAAGGGCACATCGCATAGCCAAAATAACCATAATGGACAACCTTTCATTTATGCAATTTACTCATCCATGAAAATATTATATTTATAGATCAAAATGAGTATTGACCATCATCCATGACCTTATACAAAATGAGTTTCATATTCATCATATGAACCAACACATTAAGGCTAACTAACAAAACACGAAACAAAGACTCGAATCCCTAAACAGGCCAGAAAACAAAATAATGAAACTAGCTATACCAAGGTCTTGACTGATAGTGTGATTAAAGCTTTTGACGTCCCTGGATCCCCGATGCTAGCTTGGCGGCACTATAAGGAAAGAAAAGAGAGAAGGGTAAGCATGGGAGCTTAGTAAGTATATATATGCAAATAAAGAGTAAATATAAGAAAACCATATTCATCCAACGATAGCTTGTCATGCTTAAAAGATATAAATCACTTAACGCCTCTATCTTACTCTTCCTTTCATTCATGTATACTTAATACACCTTATTCTTTATTCAGGCCCTAACCATGAGTTCAGTACACATACCTCATCAAAGTATTCACCAACTAAATCTTCGGGTTACCTGTTGAACTCTTGAAATACATATGGATACGCGGGGAATTTGCGTCTAAATGTCATATAAGAAATCAGGGCTACCTCGTGCTATGAAACGCTCACATTTGAGCTACTCACGGGCCTTTTTATCAAGTCAGGACCCGGATCCCATAACTATCATGTAACGTTTGCTCATTGAGCCACTCACGAGTCTGTACACAAAGTCAGTACCTGGACCCACGTTACCTATAGCATTTATCTCATGAACCCAGACTCAAGTCATGATTTCAAACCACATAATTTTCATAACATGCCCATTTGTATCCTATGCTATGTCTAAGGTTCAACGGGGCTTCATATCTACTCGAATAGATCGTATTTGCTCACATTGTAATTTACTCGCTTATACATCCATGGCAACAATTAGAATTTAGATACAAAACAACAATAAGCTAATCATGCATGTATATTATTAAAATATACCAAAGTAAGCTTCAATAACACATTATTTACATATGTACTTACCTCGATATAAAATGATGAAGACGAGCTTAATCCTCGTAAACTTTGTTCTTACCACGATCAAGACCCGAATCACGTTTCTTTTGATCTAAATTAATAAAATTCATTTATTTCATCAGCATATCAATTTAAACGCCCGAAAGTTCATAATTGGGCAAAATGACTATTTTGCCCCTAGACATTCACAAAATGACCATTTTACCCCTATGCTCGAAAATCGAGTTTTATTGAATTTCTTCATACTATAAGCCTAGCCGAACCCTTTTTACTCTTATAATAATTCAACATTTCCACTATTTCACACATTTATCATCTATTTTACAACTCATGCATAATAGTCCCTATTAGCGTCTTCATGAGAAACCCCTTCACAAAAATTGTTTATTATTCACCAAAGGATCATATTCTTCCATAAAATTTCAGAAAACAACCTAAAAGCTCTCATGGAAAAACCCTAGACTCTTGTTCATCTTGCAAAATAGTCCCCTCATTAGAAAGCTCATGACACAATGATCTAAAAAATGTAAAAATCTTCAAGAAATCTCATTAGAAACACTTACTTGTGAAGGCTCAAAGTTGCTGAAATTTTTCAAGCTTCCATAGCCATTTCTTGGGAGAAAATCGTTTGAAGAAGAAGAAGAAATAAAAAGATGAAGCCTTTTTCTTTTATTTTATTTAAAACTAGTCAAAATTGGTGACCAAAACACCACCTAATTTTGACTTTCTCATCAATTTGTTCCCCCTTATGGCCGGCCACCCTATTCTCTAAGGGTCTAATTGCTCTTTAAGGCTCCCAATTTAGGTTCTTTAGCTAATTGACACCCTTATCTAACAAAATAGGACTTTTGCACTTTATGCGATTTAGTCCTTTTTCACAATTAGGCAAGCAATCGCTAAAATTAATTCACCAAAATTTTCATGTATTTATCTAATCATGCTACAATACATAAAATAATATTTAAAATAATTTCCTCGGCCTCGGTTTAGTGGTTCTAAAATCACTATTCTAACTAGCCCCAAAATCGGGTTGTTACACTATTACTCGGGTTCGACGACTGAACTGGGTAAAGGATGTTACAACCCATTCGTCTAGTAGGGACAAAATTTGACCTTAGTGATCCGACGGTGCCAAGTGGAAGGGTCGTCACTCAAGGGATAAAAATCCAACGATCGAGTCGGGCAAGGGGTGTTACAGAGCGTTGGTCCACTGAGGTAATAGAATAGGTAACTGATTTATGTCTTTTATATAAAAGAAAAGAGAGATAATTTTGCATGAATGCTAAAATATGCCTAATTTGAGACTGTGTAATTAAAACCTCTTTTCTTTTGATAAGCCATAAGGATTTTATTTGAATAAATCAAGTAAAAAGATTAAAAAAGACACTTAACCTAACATTCTCAAACAACAAAAACATCGAGGAAAATGCTAATAAAAGCCAACACACTGTTGTTGGCTCCTTAAAATAACTGTAACGCCCCCACGCCCGAGACCATCGCCGGAGTCGAGCTTGAGGGGCTACCGAACAATATTTATCAAATTAAGAACTTCAAATCATTTATTTCTACATTCACAGCTTTCTAACTACCCGCGTCACAGTTACAAGAAAAATCATATCTCAAGTTACGAAACTCAAAATCTAGATCTGTAAATTTTAAATAAATCTAGACTCATATATCTATTTACTAATTTTTTTCTAGAATTTTTGGTTTGGCCAATTAGTACAGTTTATTAGTTAAAGTCTCCCCTGTTTCAGGGTTCGACTGCTCTGACCTTTGTGTATTACGAATCAGATATTTCTCTATACAGAAATTAAATGACTATTAGGTTTGTTTCTCTTAAAACTAGACTTAATAAAGAACCTGTACATATAAAGAACAACTTCTAATTATTTTTTTTAAATTTATTATGAATTTTTAAAGTCAGAACAGGGGATCCAGAAATCACTCTGGCCCTGTTTCACAAAAGTTTAAATATCTCATAAAATATAACTTATATGCCTGTTTTGTTCAATCCACATGAAAATAGACTCATTAAGCTTCAATTTCATAACTTATTCATCATTTAGTTCCATTTATACTATTTTTAGTGATTTTTCAAATTCATGTCATTGCTGCAGCAATATTCTGTTTTAAGGCAAGTTTCATCTTTCCATGAATTTTTATGAACTAGATAACCTATTAAACTTCCATAATATCAAACATGATCTAAATTAGCCATCACCATGACTTATCAATATCAAACATTTTCTCAACCAAACATGGCCATATCATAAAATTATTTACACAAAATAAGTATATTGCTATACATGCCATACTTAAGTTTTACAAGCCATTTACCCAGATGAAAGTCCTTTGGATAGTGTGATCGAACCTTCGACCCGTCCCGATTCCCGAGCTGGCTTGTTCATGTAACACCCCGAACCCGAGACCATCGCCGGTGTCGGACACGAGGGGTTAGCAAGCCAAGTTCACTTGTTTTGCCCATCCATTGGACATTTCCAGTCAGGCTGGAAAAACTGCATCACTGTCGCCTTAAAAATCATATCTCGAGTTTCAAAACTCGGAAACTGGTTTCGTAAATTTTCCCTGAATTTAGACTCATATATCCATCCATGGATTTATTTCTAGAATTTTTGGTCGGGCCAATTGGTACAGTTTATTAGTTAAAGTCACCCATGTTACAGGGATCGACTGCTCTGACCTTCGCGCGGTATAACTTGAATATCTCTCTGTACAGGGCTTTAATGCTGGTGCCGTTTGTTTCTAATGAAAATAGACTCAAAATGGAATCTGTAAATATAAGGTATGTCTCCTAATTATTTCTGGATAATTTATAGTAAATTTTTAAAGTTGCGACAGGGAACCCAGAAACCGTTCTGGCCCTGTCTCACAATAGCTTTAATATCTCTTAACATGTAACTCCTATGACCATTTTGTTTCTTCCATATGAAAATAGACTCATCAATGTTCATTTACATAGCTGATTCACTATTTAATACCATTCCTACAAATTTTGGTGATTTTTCACATTCACGTTACTGCAGCTGGCAGCATCTGTTTTAAGGTAGGTCTTACCTATTTTGTAGTCTCCATGAACCAACTAGTCTTGCCTTACATAGGTCCACATATGATCATTTTAACCATGCCAATGGCTGATCATGTGACCAACATTCCCATTTCCAATTCATAGTCACATCATGACACCATATATATATATACAAACCGCAAATAGTTTAAGTTGATACTTCACTATTACGAGCCATTTTCGCATGGCCGCATACATATACATCATAACATATTTAAACCAACAAGGGTAGTCCTATACATGCCATTTCAAGTTCAACCAAGAATTTATACCAAAATGGGGGCTTGATAGTGTGGATGACTTCGACTTCAACGATCCCGAATCCGATTGCTATCGAGCGAAATCTAGAAAACCGAGAGCCAAAGCGGAGTAAGCATTTTATGCTTAGTAAGTCTCAAGGAATATAATCAACTCTAATTACAGCAATACATTCACATAGTTAAATGCATCATTTCATTAATGCACATTCACATAATCATACTTACTTCACCATCCCAACTCTTATGTTCATACACAAATAACGGCTTCATTAAGGCCGATAACTCGTTCCATCATAGGAGCGGATATTCACACGCTCTACTCCTAGCGCCAGAAAGCACACACCGCACTTACCTTGTCATTGGGAAATTTCACAAGTGCATTAGCTGAAATTTTCCAGCAAGCTTATAATTTTCAAATCACATACCTTTGAGTTTAACCGATGTCGCTACTCGATCAATCGCCGGGACATAGCCCGTTATGGTAACCCGCACCAAGGCCTACGGGACTTAACCCGGATATCACGATTTGCACAAATGCCTTGGTCTTAGCCGGATAGAATGACTCATACGAATGCCTTCTTGGTCTTAGCCGGATGTAGCCACTAGCACAATTGCCTTCGGTCTTAACCGGTTATAATTTCCAACATAATTGTCTTGGGCTTAGCCCGGATATCATTCAATTTCTCATGCACACATACATCAATAATCATTGGACATACATATTTATTTTCGTTACTAAGGCTCAAACACAATTATAATCACTAACATAATCGCCGGACTTAGCCCGGTATCATTCGAATACTCATACACACATAAATCAATAATCAATACATCCATATTTCATTCCACATAATTCAAGTAAGGTCACTTCTTGAGGACTTACCTCGGATGTTGTCGAACGGCTTTTACGGCTATTCGATTACTTTTTCCTTCCCCTTGTCCAATTGTGGCCCTCTTAGCTCTTGAGCTAATTCAAACAAATTCAATTTATCAAAACCTCATTGTGCTAGCTTATGGCCGAATATGACAAGGAATTTAAATGGTCATATGGCCACCCTTTAGCTTGAATACACAATGGTCATGCACATTTTATACTACATCAAGCAATTCAATACAATTTATTCGAGCATCAAGGAAAAGCTAAGGCCTTCAATAGGCTACCCAAGGCCGAATATACTTGTCCATGTTGAGGCCAATTATGCACTTAATACCACACAAAACAGCATGCATTTTACTAGTTAATGCTTTGCATATTGTAGCTCAAAACTTACAATATAGCATCAAGCACTCATATGTGTGCTAGGCCGAATGTGCTTACAATTTCACAATTATTCTTCAACATCTTCTTCTTTAAACAAACTTATTCATCACTTCCTTCATAACCAAAACATCATGTGCAAACATATATATACATATATGAGCATGGTCAATTTCAAGGTGTCCATAGCCATCCAAAACACAAATTTTAACTAACATGCAAGAAGCATGAACCATGCTCATGAATGCATCATGGCGAATATGACAATCATGCTCCTTTTCAACTTCAATCATGATAAAACAAAAGAAAGCTCAAAATCTTACTCAAGAGTAGACAATCCATCATTGCATGCATCATCATCAAGCTTCACACTTAGCATGCAATGGCTTTATCACCATAACAACTTTGGCCAAATACCATTTCCATGGCTTAACAAAGATTTGAGCCATGGCTAACATGCACATCAAGTTAGCAACCAAAACATGCATGAAACTCCTAACACAACCTCATACATACCTTAATCTTGATGCAAACTTAGTCAAATCTCCTTCTAAATCTCTTCCAAACCAAGCATGAAGCAAAAATCCTCCTTCTTCCTTAGTTTTGGCTCAAAGAAAGGATGAACAAAATTTTTCTTTCCTTCTCTACAACTCACGGCAATGGGGGATTACCACACTCACACACATTTTTTTTCATTTTTTATCACCCATACACCTTTGTTTATTATTTCACCCTAATGCACCAACAAAACATGTTTCATGACATGTTTAGCCCATCCTCCTTGTCATGGCCGCCACCACCTATAAAAGGGGAATTTGACATGCAAGTCCATTATTTTGCATGCATGCTTTAATTAGTCATCACACATTTCCTATCATACTTTCAAAGTTCATTACTAAGTCCTTTCTTGTGGAATTCACCCTTATAACACTAAATCAATCATCATAAAATGTCATACATGAGCACACACATATTATAGGCATCAAAATAAATTTTAATTATTTTATGCCTCGGTTTTGTGGTCCCGAGACCACCTTCCGACTAGGGTCAATTTTGGGTACATCACAGTTCAAAACTACAAGAAATAAAGAGGAGGAGTAAGCATAAATGCTTAGTAAGTTCATATGTAAATAACAAGTAACATAACAATACAAATATACCAAACAACTTTAGCATGGTATCACCAAAACATATATCACATTTCTAAACATCATTCCTCATCTTACCACCTTATCATTGTTGTATCTATTTTCAACCCGAGGGTTAAGAACACACCTGTCCAAAGTTTCCATTTCACAAAACTTACCAAAACGTCGCTTGCATCTTAAGTGTTCTTCCATTTCACTAGAAATTTCACCCGTTGAACACATCGGAATACAACTCAGATACACGGATAATTTGCACATAAGTGCCTCATATGTAATCAAGCTACCATGTAACCCGCCCATAAGTGAACTCGGACTCAACTCAACGAGCTCGAGCGTTCACATCCATAAGTGAACTCGGACTCAACTCAACGAGTTCGGATGCCTAGTTACATTTCACGAACTCGGACTCAACTCAACGAGTTCGGACATTCGCATCCATAAGTGAACTCGGACTCAACTCAACGAGTTCGGACATTCGCATCCATAAGTGAACTCGGACTCAACTCAACGAGTTCGGATGCTCAACCATCCTAGTGACATGTCACTTGTATCCTAATCTAATCCTAAGGTTCAAACGGGCGTTTTCCTCGATCACACATCTTTTCCGTCTTCCACGGAATATCGAAATCAGATTTTGGTGATAGTTCATACTCATCAAGTAATTCACATAATTACATATTATTCAACAATAACCACAAAGCATAATATTTCATGATAATAATCAGCATCATATCATATAAACAACATTAAATTGCTTAAAATGACAATTATGTTACTACATTTACACATGAACTTACCTTGGTACCAAAATATAAAGATTTTGCAATTTAGTCCACAATCTTTTCTTTTCCTCGATCGCGACTTGAATCTCGCTTTTCTTGATCTATAATACCAAATTAATCTTATTTAATACATACATTCATCAAAACAGCATTTAATACTAACTTTGGAAAAATTACACTTTTGCCCCTAAACTTTTGCATAATTACACTTTTGCCCCTAGGCTCTGAATTAAACTTTATTCCTTATTCTTATGTTTTATAACATGCTGATCATTTTTCCTTCTATGGCAACATCAAATTCTCTCTCTAACATATACTTGTGACTATTAGGTATTTTTGTCGATTAAGCCCTTTTACTCGCTTTCACTCAAAACCGATTAGCACAAGTTGTCTAACATAATTTAAAACCTCATATTCTATCATAAAACATCAAAATACACAAATTTCACCTATGGGTATTTTTCCAAATATAAACCCTAGGTTGAATTATTGCTAACATAAGCTTAATCGAGCTAACGGATTCTAAAACGTAAAGAATATTAAAAACGGGCTTGGAATCACTTACTATGGAGCTTGGAAGCTTGAAACAAACCCTAGCTATGGAGAACCCTTGAAATTTCGGCCTAATGAAGAAGATGGATAAAATTGGCTTTTAATTTTGTTTTTAATTCATTTTAATAACTAAATGACCAAAATACCCTTACTACTAAACTTTCCAAAATTCCTTCCATGTCCTAATTTTGTCCATGAACTTAAAATTGGTCAAATTGCTATTTAAGACCTCCTCATTAATATTCCAAAACAATTTCATACTAAAACTTCTAGAATGCAAGTTTTGCAACTTATTCGATTTAGTCCCTACTTTCAATTTAAGCACTTTAGGCATAGAATTTCATCACGAAATTTTCACACAATCATGCAATCATATCATAAACATCAAAATCATTGTAAAATAATTATTTCTATCTCGGATTTGTGGTCACAAAACCACTATTCCGATTAAGCCCTAATTCAGATATTACAACTCTCCCCTTTTAAGGATTTTCGTCCTCGAAAATCTTACCAGTAAACAGGTGTGGGTATTGGTTTCTCATAGTTTCTTCAGGTTCCCATGTAGTCTCTTCTACCCCATGTTTTTGCCACAACACTTTTACAAGTGCAATACTTTTATTTCTTAGTTGTTTGACTTCTCGAGCTAAAATCTTAATCGGTTCTTCTTCATAAGTCATATCCGGTTGCAGTTCAATTTCTGTCAATGAAATTATATGTGAAGGATCCGAACGATACCGACGTAACATAGATACGTGAAACACATCATGAATCTGCTCTAATTCGGGTGGCAACGCTAGCCGATATGCTACCGGTCTAACTTTTTCAATTATTTCATACGATCCAATAAAACGCGGACTTAACTTGCCCTTTCATCCAAATCGAAGGACTTTCTTCCATGGAGACACTTTCAAAAATACCTTATCACCAACTTGAAACTCCATTTCCTTTCGTTTCAAATCCGCATAAGATTTCTATCTATCTGAAGCAACTTTCAAACAATCTCGAATCACTTTAACCTTTTCTTTGGTTTCTTTTATTAAATCAACTCCATAAATCTGACTTTCCTTGAGTTCAGTCCAATACAATGGCGTCCGACATTTACGACCATATAATGCTTCATAAGGTGCCATCTTCAAACTTGTCTGATAACTATTATTATAAGCAAATTCTACCAATGGTAAGTACCTTTCCCAACTATCTTGAAATTCCAATACGCAACATCTGAGCATGTCTTCAAGAATCTGAATTACTCTCTCTGATTTTCCATCAGTTTGTGGATGAAAGGCAGTGCTGAAATTTAACTTTGTACCTAATGCTTCTTGCAACTTTTTCCAAAACCGTGAGGTAAACCTCGGATCTCTATCCGAAATGATTGACAAAGGTATCCCATGAAGTCTAACAATCTCTCGGATATACAATTCAGCTAACTTATTAAGAGAATAATCTGTACGTACCGGAATAAAATGAGCCGATTTAGTCAGTCTGTCAACTATTGCCCAGATGGCATTTTTCTTCCCTGGAGTTAACGGCAACCCTAATATAAAATCCATAGTAATCCGTTCCCATTTCCATTCAGGAACCATAATAGGCTGAAGTAATCCCGATGTAACACCCCGATCCCGAGACCATCACCGGTGTCGGACACGAGGGGTTAACAAGTCAAGTCCACATATTTTGCCCACCAATTTGACATTTCCAGTCGGGCTGGAAAACTGCATCACTGTCGCCTTAAAAATCATATCTCGAGTTTCAAAACTCGGAAACTGGTTTCGTAAATTTTCCCTGAATTTAGACTCATATATACATCCATGGATTTATTTCTAGAATTTTTTGGTCGGGCCAATTGGTACAGTTTATTAGTTAAAGTCACCCCTGTTACAGGGATCGACTGCTCTGACCTTCGCGCGTTACAACTTGAATATCTCTCTGTACAGGGTTTTAATACTGGTTCCGTTTGTTTCTAATGAAACTAGACTCAAAATGGAATCTGCACATATAATGCATGACTCCTAATTCTTTCTGGATAATTTATAGTAAATTTTTAAAGTTGCGACAGGGGACCCAGAAACCATTCTGGCCCTGTCTCACAATAGCTTTAATATCTCTTAACAAGTAACTCCTATGACCATTTCGTTTCTTCCATATGAAAATAGACTCATCAAGGTTTATTTACATAGCTTATTCACTATTTAATTCCAATCCTACGAATTTTGGTGATTTTTCACATTCACGTCACTGCAGCTGGCAGTATCTGTTTTCTAAGGTAGGTCTTACCTATTTGGTAGTCTCCATGAACCAACTAGTCTTGCCATACATAGGTTCATATATGATCATTTTAACCATGCCAATGGCTGATCATGTGACCAACATTCCCATTTCCAAGCCATAGCCACATCATGACACCAAATATATATACAAACCACAATTAGTCTAAGTCGATACTTCACTTTTACGAGCCATTTTCGCATGGCCGTACATATATACATCACAACATATTTAACCAACAAGGGGTAGTCCTATACATGCCATTTCAAGTTCAACCAAGAATTTATACCAAAATGGGGGCTTGATAGTGTGGATGACTTTGACTTCAACGATCCCGAATCCGATAGCTATCGAGCGAAATCTAGAAAACTGAGAGCCAAAGCAACGGAGTAAGCATTTTTATGCTTAGTAAGTCTCAAGGAATATAATCAACTCTAATTACAGCAATACATTCACATAGTCAAATGCATCATTTCATTAATACACATTCTTACTTCACACTTCATCATTATATACTTTCACAAAGTATCAATCAATTCAATAACTGAAATTCATTAGTCGATAGAGCGAATGTTGCTCAAACATGTCGACTTTCCAATGCACATATAACGTACCTTATCCTTTGGGCCTTTCGAGTGTACTAATTGAATTCATTACAGCAACCAACACTCACCTCCAGCCCAAGATTCTTCGGAATATAACCGGATATAATCACGTGCACAAATGCCTTCGGGCCTTAGCCCGGATAGAATAACTCGCACGAATGCCTTCGGGTCTTAGCCCGGATATAGCCACTAGCACAATTGCCTTCGGGTCTTAACCCGGATATAATTTCCAGCATAATTGTCTTCGGGGCTTAGCCCGGATATCATTCAATTTCTCATGTACACATACATCAATAATCATTGGACATACATATTTCATTTTCATTACTAAGGCTCAAAACGCAAATATAATCACAAGCATATTCGCCTTCGGGACTTAGCATGCTCATGAATGCATCATGGCCGAATATGACAATCATGCCCCTTTTCAACTTCAATCATGGTTAAACAAAAAGAAAACTCAAAATCTTACTCATGAGTAGACAATCCATCATTGCATGCATCATCATCAAGCTTCACACTTAGCATGCAATGGCTTTATCACCATAACAACTTTGGCCAAATACCATTTCCATGGCATAACAAAGATTTGAGCCATGGCTAACATGCACATCAAGTTAGCAACCAAAACATGCATGAAACTCCTAACACAACCTCATACATACCTTAATCTTGATGCCAATTTAGCCAAATCGCCTTCTAGATCTCTTCTAAACCAAGCATGAAGCAAAAATCCTCTTTCTTCCTCCTTATGATTTTCGGCCAAAAGATGAGAAAGGATGAACACAACAAATTTTTTCTTCCTTCTTTCTCAACTCACGGCAAGGGGGATTACCACACTCACACACATTTTTTTTTCATTCTTTTCTTACCCATGCTTATTTGTTTATTATTTCTCCCTAATGCCCAACAAAACATGTTTCATGACATGTTTAGCCCATATCTCTTTGTCATGGCGGCCATCACTTGTACAAAGGGAATTTGACATGCAAGTCCATTATTTTGCATGCATGCTTTAATTAGTCATCACACATTTCCCCATCATACTTTCAAAGTTCACTACTAGGTCCTTTCTAGTGAAATTCACCTTTATAACACTAAATCAATCATCAAAAATGTCATACATGAATACACACATATTATAGGCATCGAAATAAATTTTAAATTATTTTTATGCCTCGGTTTTGTGGTCCCGAGACCACCTTCCGACTAGGGTCAATTTTGGGCTGTCACACCCGAAGGTACTTGGTGTTCAGCTTTCACTTGTTGACAAACTAAGCACTTTGATACAAACTCGGAAATATCTCTTTTCATTCCACTCCACCAAGACATTTTCTTCAAGTCATTATACATCTTCGCATCGCCGGACGAATCGCTAAACAACCATTATGTGCTTCATGCAAAATCTTTTGAATCAACTCATCATTTTTCGGTACACAAATCTGATTTTTAAACATCAAACAACCATCAGAACCGATTCTGAAATTTGATCCCGTATCAGCTTCACACTGTTTTCTTTTGGCTTGCAAATCTTGATCATTTTTTGAGCTTCGAAATCTCTTGTAAAAACATCGGTCTTGCTCTTAACTCGCTAGAATTGAACCGTCATCTGAAATTTTCAATCGAGTGTTCATAACTCTCAAAGCAAACAACAACTTTTCGCTTAAAGCATCAAGAACCACATTCGCTTTTCCGGATGATAATCGATAACAAGCTCGTAATCTTTCAATAACTCTAACCATCTTCATTGTCTCAAATTCAAGTCTTTTGTGACATCAAGTATTTAAGACTTTTGTGATCGATATATACTCGCACTTTTCACCATACAAATAATGTCGCCAAATCTTCAAAGCAAATACCACCGCAGACCAATTCCAAATCGTGAGTAGGATAATTCTTCTCATGAGGTTTTAACTGCTTTCAAGCATAAGCCACCACTTTTCCTTCTTGCATGAGTACACACCCAAACCATTTAGAGAAGCATCACTATACACCACAAATTCTTTACCTAATTCGGGTTGTATCAACACCGGTGCTTCAGCTTAATAACTTTTCAATTCTTCAAACTCGTTGACATTCTTCCGTCCATTCAAATTTAACATCCTTTCGAGTAGTCTAGTCATAGGAGCAGCAATTATAGAAAATCCATTTACGAACCGCCGATAATACCCAACTAGCCCCAAGAAACTTCTAACTTTAGTTACGTTTTCGATGGTTTCCAATCAACAATGGCTGAAATTTTACTAGGATCAACCCGTATACCATCACCAAACAATATGACCCAAAAATCCAACTTCCTGAGCCAAAATTCACTTTTACTAAACTTAGCATACAAATGCTTATCTCTCAAAGTTTGCAAAACTATCCTTAAATGCTCAAGATGCTCGTCTCATCTTTTGAATAAATTAAAATATCATCTATAAACACCACAACAAATCTGTCCGGTATGGCGAAATATGCGATTCATTAAGTCCATAAACACAGTAGAGCATTTGTCAACCCGAACGGCATAACTAAAAATTCATAATGACCGTACCTTGTTCTAAAAGCGCTTTTAGGCACATCGACTCTTTTACTCAGAGTGATAATACCCGGATCTCAAGTCAATCTTTGAAAACCATGTCGCTCCTTTTAGCCGATCAAACAAATCATCAATTCTAAGAACGGATACTTGTTTTTGATTGTCACCTTGTTTAACCGCCGATAATCAACACATAATCTCATAGAACCATCCTTCTTTTCACAAATAACACGGAGCACCCCAAGGTGAAAACTTGATCTCACAAAGCCTTTATCACCAACTCTTGCAATCTGCGACTTTAATTCTTTCAACTCTGTTGGTGCCATTCTATATGGAGCAATCGAGATCGAGTGTTCCTCAGATCAAATCTATACCAAATTCTACTTCCCGACCGAGGCAAACCCGTAATTCTTCCGAAATATGTCCGCAAATTCACACACAACCCAAGACCGATTCAACTTTCTTTTCAACTTCTTTTGTATTAATTACATACGCCAAATAAGCTTCATAACCCTTTCTCAAATATCTCTCGAGCCAACATCGAAGAAATCATACTAGATAATGCCTCTGATTTGTCTGGCTCATCCCGCAGAATTTCACCACTTTCACACTTTAATTCTATAACCTTTTCTTTGCAATTTATTATAGCATCATGCAATGTCAACCAATCCATACCCAAAATAACATCAAATTCATCAAACGGCAACAACATCAAGTCGGCCGAAAAGTAATGACCCCGAATCATTAAAGGGCATTTCTTACTTACTTTATCAACTATCACGCATTTGCCTAGTGGATTCGACACTCTAATCATAAATTCTGTGTTCTCAACAGGTAAATTCATACTAGACACCAGTTTCATGCATACATATGAATGAGTAGAACCAGGATCAATCAAAGCAATAACATTAATATCATAAAGAGAAAATGTACCGGTAATCACATCGGGTGAGGAAGCATCTTCACGCACTTTAATAGCATAAGTTCTAGCCGGAGCTCTTCCCTCGATCTAATCGCTGCATCTCCGCTACATTCTTATCGCTTGTTTCACTTCCACTTTTCTCGGATACCTTCCCCGAGTTTGCACCACTAGCTTTTACACTGAAATTTTTCTTTCTCTCTCTCTCGGGCGTCTCTAATAAAATGATCCGGAGAACCACATCGAAAACATTCATTTGCTCGACGGACCAAAATGATTTCTACCACACACCGGCACTCGGGTTTAACAAATCAGATTTCCCACACTAGCCGCAGTATAGTCCGAGATTTAAGACCCACATTCTGCTTCTTAAAATTTCCATATGATTGCCTATCTGAAACTTGGGAACGAGGATTCATATTTCTTGACTTTCCGGGTTGCTGTGAAGGTGCATTACTCATTGGTCTTTTCTTCCAATTTCGTGTTTCAAATTCTACCTTTTTTTTTTCCTTCAGTAGTTCTTCAGCCTTACAAGCTTGATCAACCAGTACTACCATTTCTTTCAGTTCAAGGATCCCGACAAATACCTTAATGTCTTCGTTGAGCCCGTCTTCAAATCGTCGGCACATCTTGGCTTCTGTAGGAACATATTCCCTGGCATACTTACTCAATTGAACAAACTCTCTTTCATATTCGAGATCGTCATATTACCTTGCTTCACTCAAGAAACTCTTTACATTTCGATCAATAAATCTTTCACTAATATATTTCTTCCAAACTCTTCTTGAAAGAATTCCTGTGTTACCTCTCGTTCGGTACCACCGAAATCAAAGTCTTCCACCAATTATAGGCTGAATCTCTCAACAAAGATGTAGCACATTTCAAACATTCTTCGTGTACAAGATAATTCATCAAATACCCGGATTGAATTTTCAAGCCGTAACTCGCTTTCTCGCATCATCATCAATATTTGCTCTAAATTCTTCAGCCCTTGTTTACTTAATTCTATCAACGGGGTTCTATGAAATTTTATCATATCCACTCCTTGAGGCATCGGAGGCATAGGTTGAGGAATTGGGGAGGTGGGGAGGTCGACATTTGGGTTCGCACGAACGAACTCAAGGTACCATGCACTCATCATTTGGAGAAAGGCTTCCGATCCTTTCTCCTCCTCCCCGACCAACAAGAGGAGGTGGGTTTTAGTCGGCCACGCCTCTTCAAATTAAGTCATGCATTACTCTCTACTTCATCCGCCACGGCTGGATCGGGATCCATTTTCTATATAAAATCATTTAAAAGGTCAAGTCGTCACACTATCACAATTCATACATATGGCATATATAGCAAAATCCATACATACAACACGAGTCCGAGAACCGAATAAACCTGCTCTGATACCACTAAATGTAATGCCCCCACGCCCGAGACCATCACCAGAGTCGAGCTTGAGGGGTTACCGAACAATATTTATCAAATTAAGAACTTCAAATCATTTATTTCTACATTCACAACTTTCTAACTACCCGCACACAGTTACAAGAAAAATCATATCTCAAGTTACGAAACTCAAATCTAGATCCGTAAATTTTCCTAAATCTAGACTCATATATCTATTTACTAATTTTTCTAGAATTTTGGTTTGGCCAATTAGTACAGTTTATTAGTTAAAGTCTCCCTGCTTGTGGTTCGATCGCTCGACCTCTGTATTACTTAATCAGATATTTCTCTATACAGAAATTAAATTACTATTAGGTTTATTTCTCTTAAAACTAGACTTAATAAAGAAACTTTACATATAAATAAAAACTTCTAATTATTTTTTTAAATTTATTATGAATTTTAAAGTCGAACAGGGATCTAGAAATCACTCGCCCTGTTTCACAAAAGTTTAAATATCTCATAAAATATAACTTATATGCCTGTTTTGTTCAATCCACATGAAAATAGACTCATTAATCTTCAATTTCATAACTTACTCATCATTTAGTTCTATTTATACTATTTTTAGTGATTTTTCAAATTCATGTCATTGCTGCAGCAATATTCTGTTTTAAGGCAAGTTTCATCTTTCCATGAATTTTTATGAACTAGATAACCTATTAAACTTCCATAATATCAAACATGATCTAAATTAGCCATCACCATGACTTATCAATATCAAACATTTTCTCAACCAAACATGGCCATATCATAAAATTATTTACACAAAATAAGTATATTACTATACATGCCATACTTAAGTTTTACAAGCCATTTACCCAGATGAAAGTCCTTTGGATAGTGTGATCGAACCTTCGACCCGTCCGATTCCCGAGCTGGCTTGTTCAAAACTACAGTAAATAAAGAGGAGGAGTAAGCATAAATGCTTAGTAAGTTCATATGTAAATAACAAGTAACATAACAATACAAATATACCAAACAACTTTAGCATGGTATCACCAAAACATATATCACATTTCTAAACATCATTCCTCATCTTACCACCTTATCATTGTTGTATCTATTTTCAACCCAAGGGTTAAGAACATACCTGTCCAAAGTTTCCATTTCACAACACTTACCAAAACGTCGCTTGCATCTTAAGTGTTCTTCCATTTCACTAGAAATTTCACCCGTTGAACACATCGGAATACAACTCAGATACACGGATAATTTGCACCTAAGTGCCTCATATGTAATCAAGCTACCATGTAACTCGCCCATAAGTGAACTCGGACTCAACTCAACAAGCTCGGGCGTTCACATCCATAAGTGAACTAGGACTCAACTCAACGAGTTCGGATGCCTAGTTACATTTCACGAACTCGGACTCAACTCAACGAGTTCGGACATTCGCATCCATAAGTGAACTCGGACTCAACTCAACGAGTTCGGATGCTCAACCATCCTAGTGACATGTCACTTGTATCCTAATCTATTCCTAAGGTTCAAACAGGCGTTTTCCTCGATCACACATCTTTGCCGTCTTCCACGGAATATCGAAATCCAGACTTGGTGATAGTTCATACTCATCAAGTAATTCACATAATTACATATTATTCAACAATAACCACAAAGCATAATATTTCATGATAATAATCAGCATCATATCATATAAACAACATTAAATTGCTTAAAATGACAATTATGTTACTACATTTACACATGAACTTACCTTGGTACCAAAATATAAAGATTTTGCAATTTAGTCCACAATCTTTTCTTTTCCTCGATCGCAACTTGAATCTCGTTTTTCTTGATCTATAATACCAAATTAATCTTATTTAATACATACATTCATCAAAACAGCATTTGTGACAGCCCCAAATTGACCCTAGTCGGAAAATGGTTTCGGGACCACTAAACCGAGTCATAAAAATAATTAACCATCATAGTTGATGCTCATTATATGTACATATGCATGTGTGAAAATTTCATGTTTGAATTTTGTTAATTGTAAGTGAATTTTATCAAATAGGACTTATGTGAGAAAATTTAGAAATATGCTAGGCAAATGTAAAGTGGCCTAATAATGCATGTTGTGAAAATGATGGGTTTGCATGTCAAATTACCCAAAATTAAAGCATAATGGCCGGCCATGCTATGGGTGGAAACATGTTGTAAACATGTTGTGTAGTGTGTTATGTTAGAAAGAATAAAAAAAAGGGGTTAGGATTAAAGTAATGCAAAGGGAGGAGTGATGAAAAAAAAATTGTCTCACCCATGCCCCCCCATTGCCGTGAATTGAAGAAAGAAAACAAAAAAAAAAGTGTTCATCCTTGAACATCTTTGGCCGAAAATTTTAAGGAGAAAGGAAGAAGAAAGGATTTTCTTGCTTCTTGTTCGATTGGTTGGTGTTTAGGAGGAGGTATGTTTGGTGTTGTTCCATGAGATTCATGCATATTTTTTTTTTATTTTATTTTATTTATTTGTTAGCTTAAGTTCTATCTAGCCCATGGTTTAGATCTTTGCTATGTGATGGAGATGATATTCGGCCATGGGTGTTGTCTTCTTGGTTGATGTTTGATGTTGTGGTGATGAGGCATGAAGATGGGTTAAGTTTTGCTAAGGAGGATTTGTGATTGATGCCATTTGCATGCTAAATGTGAAGCTTTGTAATGATACATGTGGTAGTGGATTTTCTTTTAGCATTCTTGAGTTAGGCCTTAAGTTCTTTGTTTAACCCATGACCAAAATTTAAGTGGTATGGTGTCTTGATGCATTCGCCATGTTAGGAAGTAGAAGAGAAGCATGGTTGTTGATCATGTTATTTGGATGAAAATGGTAGTAAGGTGAAGTGCAAATGTTAGTATTTGATCTCTAGAGTATATATGTGTATTAGCTTAGTTTTGAACTTAAAACGAATTGGTATTTAGTCAATACAAGTAACCATAATTGTAGAATGTATTAAGTGTTGCAATCGGCCTCAACATAGACATGCATATTCGCCATAGAAAGAAGATTTGTGTTGCATGTATTCGGTTAGAGGCAAGCATATTGATGCTTTTATTTTGGCTTAGACAATCGGCTAAAAGGGAGTGTGGGTTAATATGTTGAGTTGATTCATGATTTCATATGTATGTGACTTTAATGTCTAATGTATATATATGGGCTAAGTACTTTGAGTTCCTCTTTCGATGCTCAAATGATTAAATCAATTTATTTGTTAAATTAAGCTCAAGAGCAAAGGGAACTAAATCCGATAAAGGGAAGGAAAAAGTGGTCGAATAGCCATCGAATCGTTCGACAACATCCGAGGTAAGTTTTCGAGTAACGAGACTTAGTTTACGATTTGATTAAGTCATGACGTATGAGCATAACAAATATACAGTTGATATGATGATTCTACTTGAATTATATGTTGAGTTAATTAGTCTATACGTATGACGGTAGCTGTATGTGCATAGAGATCGTGTCATAAAGCAAACTAAACCATGCTATTTGTATGTGGCTAGTGAGCCGAAAATGGGATTGCTTAATACGTGACTTGTGTTTGAACTCTAATTATGAAAATGAAATATAGATGTGTCATGATTTATTGATATGTGCATGAATATTTAGATGATAACCGGGCTAAGTCCCGAAGGCATTTTGCGCTAGTGACTAGTTTCGGGCTAAGTCCCGAAGGCATTTGTGCGAGTTATTACATCCGGGCTAAGTCCCGAAGGTATTTGTGCGAGCTACTATATCCGGCTAAGTCCCGAAGGCATTGGTGCGAGTTACTATATCCGGCTATGTCCCGAAGGCATTGAGCGAGTAGCTATATCCGGTTAAACTCAAGGTACTTGGCTTGGGAATGAGCGACCTTGCTGTAATAGTTTCAATTAATATGCTCGTAAAATCCCAAAGAATGAGGTATGTCTCAGATATGCATTGATTTAGTTGATCCCTTACAATTGGTATTCGTCAATCGATAAATGAGCTACCGCCTTTGGCTAAGTTGATCTTTTGTGTATGAATATAAGGGTTGGTAATGTGAAATAAGTATGATATTGAGAATTTGTGCATATGAAATTATCTGCTTAGCCATATGAATGCTACACTTTAGTTGTGTCTAATTTTATGGCTCAAACTTACTAAGCATTAAATGCTTACTCCATTTCTTTGAATCTCTTTTATAGATTTTGGTTCGTCACCATCGGACTCGGGATTATTGAAGTCGAAGTCGCCCACACTATCAAAGCCCCTTTGGTACACTTTTGGTTGAACTTTGAAATGGCATGTATAGGACTACCTGTTTTGTTGTTGGTCATGGACCCATTGGTTTTGTATAAATTTGGATAGCCATGCGAAAATGGCTTATATACACTTTGAGCTTAGTATTATAATCGTCTGTATGATGTTCGTTAAGAGGTATGGAATGTTTGGGAATGATTAGCCATTGGAATGGTTAATCATGATCATATTTTGTGCTATATATGCTAAAGGGCTAGTTGAATCATGGAAACTATGTAATAGGTAAAGTCTACCTTAAAATAGATCTTGATAGTAGCAAAGTGACATTAATGTGAAAAATCACTAAAAATAGTAGGAATGGAATTAAATAGTGAATAAATTATGTAATCGAACCTTGATGATAGGAAAGTAACGAAATGATCATATCAACAGTATATTATGAGATATTTAAGTTTTCGCAAAACAGGGCTAGAACGGTTTCTGGATTCCCTGTTCCGACTTTGGAAATTCATTATAAATTAACCAGAGATAATTAGAAGTTATGCCATATATGTAGAGATTCCTTTTCGAGACTAGTTTCTATAGAAACAAACGGCATAGTATTGAAGCCCTGTACAGGGAGATATCCAAGTCATAATGCACAAAGGTCAGTGTAGTCGAACCCTGAAATAGGGGAGACTTTAACTAATAAACTGTACTAATTGGTTTGACCAAAAATTCTAGAAAACAATTTGTACATGGAAATATGAGTCTAGTTTCAGGAAAAATTACGGAACTGGTTTTCAAGTTTTGGAACTCGAGATATGATTTTTAAGGTGACAAAGGACGCAGATTAGCCATTTCGTCTGAAAATTTAAAATGGATGTGCAAATAAGTGATTTAAGTCTGCAAACCCTCGTGTCCGACTCCGCAACGGTCTCGGTGCACGGGTGTTACAACATTTATCTGAACTTTGTAAAATTACACTTTTGCCCTAAACTTTTGCATAATTACACTTTTGCCCCTAGGCTCTGGAATTAAACTTTATTCCTTATTCTTATGTTTTATAACATGCTGATCATTTTTCCTTCTATGGCAACATCAAATTCTCTCTCTAACATATACTTGTGACTATTAGGTATTTTTGTCGATTAAGCCCTTTTACTCGCTTTTCACTCAAAACCGAGTAGCACAAGTTGTCTAACATAATTTAAAACCTCATATTCTATCATAAAACATCAAAATACACAAATTTCACCTATGGGTATTTTTCCAAATATAAACCCTAGGTTGAATTATTGCTAACATAAGCTTAATCGAGCTACCGGATTCTAAAACGTAAAGATCATTAAAAACGGGCTTGGAATCACTTACTATGGAGCTTGGAAGCTTGAAACAAACCCTAGCTATGGAGAACCCTTGAAATTTCGGCCTAATGAAGAAGATGGACAAAATTGGCTTTTAATTTTGTTTTTAATTCATTTTAATAACTAAATGACCAAAATACCCTTACTACTAAACTTTTCAAAATTCCTTCCATGTCCTAATTTTGTCCATGAACTTAAAATTGGTCAAATTGCTATTTAAGACCTCCTCATTAATATTCCAAAACAATTTCATACTAAAAACTTCTAGAATGCAAGTTTTGCAACTTATTCGATTTAGTCCCTACTTTCAATTTAAGCACTTTAGGCATAGAATTTCATCACAAAATTTTCACACAATCATGCAATCATATCATAAACATCAAAATCATTGTAATTATTTCTATCTCAGATTTGTGGTCACGAAACCACTATTCCGATTAAGCCCTAATTCAGGATATTACAATAACACCACTTCACAAGAAAGTAGGACAATTAAACTGAAAAACAACATAACATCAGAAGTTACGATATACAAAATGACCACTACTTAGGATTTATACGACAATACCATTAAACTAGATGACACAAAAACAAAAATGTGGTAAAATTTCATTATTTAGAAGAAGCTATCAAGCTAAATGCCATTACTAATTAGATGTTCTCTATGCAGCTTTAAGTATTCATTAAGCTTTAGACTTATAGGGACATACGTTATACGACCTTAGAAGAATAAATGTGAAACCCAAGGACAAAGTGGCTCAAGAAAGAAAAGAAAAATCAATATGATTCATTATAGCACTACATATAGTATTATTTCGTGATAAAGCAGAAGCAATACAAAGATTAAAAAAAAAGGCTCAAAATAACAAAATAACCATAGAAAAATAATGCCCGCAAGGTGTTTGAGTAAATATTCTCAATAAATTCTTTGACTAAAAGAATAGGATACAACGAATGCTTACAAATGAGGGAGAAGAACTCTATTTATAGTTGACCTCCCTCAAAACTAATAGTATAGATTGAGTTACATCAACAGCTGAGATTAAAACCTAACTACAATTGATATTCTTAAGTGATTTAGTCAATCCTTTAATATTACATATCTTCTAAGATTACTTTCCATATTTATCAATGTAGTCCTAACTTTCCATAAGTGTTTTGCTGGGCCACCAAGGCTTCAAGTAAATGGGCTTTGTCACTTGTTCTTCGAATCAGGCTAGTTCAAGTGGTCAAATGAGCCACATTTAATAGATTGATCTCCATGAGACGCTCTTTGTGCAATAATCACGGGCTTTGGACCGTGGCCCATGACACTTAGCCACAGAGGATGGCCTAGACTAAAGCCATGCCAAGATAAGGACATCTTAGCCAAGAGAATTATGACGAACATACCAACCAATTGAGCTTAGACCACACACTCACATAATGAGTCATAATTTACTAAAATAAAGGTCGAATTTAGCTATAAAAGGAGAATAACTACCTTTTATTCTAATTGCCTATCGTTTGTTGAGATATTCTAAAATCTCATCCCACTAACTTAAGCATTGAAAAATATTTTAGAGCACAAGCTCTAATGTCCCCATAGTCTTTTCTTGCATGCCTTATCCTCATGAATTCCAACCCATACTTGTCTAACCTAGCTCCCTTCAAGTGCAAACAACCTTTATTTCTTGAAACCAAACAATGACTAAAACATTGTCTTTATATGAATTCAAAAGATAGGGCATCCAACCAATAAATGTTGAGTATAGTGGTAAGACACATTGCACTCCATCTAAAAGTATACAAATTTAGGTTCAAACTTTGAAAGTGATATTGTTAAAAAGGACAACTATAAAACTAGATTTAATAAATTATAAAATAAATATGAAGATTTCTTAATTATAAAAAAATAAAAACAAATATAATAACCATATTAATTATGCATCCTTCTAACTAAAGGGACTAAACAACATTTGATAACATAAAAAAGCACTTGTAACTAACAATGCTTTTCAAAAGCGTTGATAACGGGGTGGACTTTTGACCTACATGGTGCGAATGCACACGTCCGGTAAAGTCACTATTTTCACAATCTTTTAAAATAATGATATTTGAGAAAAAAGAAAACATAACCTAAACATTCATTATTATATACCTCTATTACTAAGAAGTTGTTAATATAACTATATAATATTTATAAATATTTTAAATAATTAAATAATTGTTATTTAGTTATAATTTTCATTTTAAATATTATTTTATAATTATATTATTACATTTTTAGTTTTAATTCAAATATATTTTTTATAATTTTAAATCGAATCAATCTCAACTTAAAATTAAAATGGATTCAAGCTCAAATTGTCGTGGTTTTAAATTTTTTTTTTTTTTTTTTGAGCTCAAGTGTTGTTTCAAGCATGATTTTTTTTTCTTAAGCTTTTGACTTTTTCAATTAACTTGAATTAAATCAAATTCAATTTTTCATGTTTGAATTTGAACTTAATCTAAATTTAATTTGGATAAAACATGGTTATGATAATAGAAGTTTTAAACTTTGAGAACAATCTTGGATAAACGGTTTTTGAGTTCCTAACAAGATGAGTCAGAACCTTACTAATCATGCATTAGTTTCATCTTTCATGCAACTAAAGACATCATTAATGCTATTACAATACCATCTTTAAAATGAAATTCAATTTCATCTCATTAATTCCATCAATCTCTTTAAAATGAAGAATTAGTAAAGAGTCATCAACTCTGTCAATTTCATTTTCTAGTTCATACAAACTGAGCATTGGAGTAAATAAAATTCACTCCATCTATAACCTGTTCTACTATATATCTTTTGTAATGAGAAATTAAGGATACAATTACCATCATAAAATAGTCAAACTAAACATAAAAATGACGACAGCTATGTTTCCTACTGATACGCTGCTGGAGTTACTGTATAAATTTGCACACTATGGTGCAGTGAGAGGGTTGCAACTCTCCATTCTTACTACCTCGATTGTTGTACATTTTTGGGTCGGAAAGTGGGACTTTGAGTATGAATGTAGGCCACCGCAATCGCCAAGGACTGCAGAGCTGAGAGTGCTGATTGAAAATGAATCAAATACAGCCCGTCCTGAACATTTGTCATCCTCAAGGTCGGAGAACCGTGCTCGGGACCCTGTATTGTGCTTCAGGTTATAGACATACCAGAATCAGCCATCTTAGATTGTAACAGATGGGAAAATTTATAGACATACCTGAATGGAAAAATCAAATAGCTTGCAATCCTCTGGCATATCTGTTGCAGGTGAACCTCCTTTACTTGGCCCGGATTTGAGTACGGTCAGAGGACAGCCTAAGTCCCAGCCACCACACTCACAATGTCCACCAGATCTCCATCTTTCAATAAGACTAGAGGGCCCACCATTTCTGGTTCTTTGGCCACCATGAATACCTGCTGGAATTAGTACATCCATACTCGTTGAGCAAACACCATTATTGCAAGAACAAAAGGAATGAACCGGCGCTTCCAAAGGGTTGATGTTTTGCATTGCCACTGGTTTCCTGAGAAATTTTAAGCCCCAACCTCCAACTTCTGGTCGAGGATTCTCAGGGAAATGGTCCCTCACAACGATGGCAGTCAATTCCAAATTTCTTGGAAGTTGTTCCTCAAAAAGGTTCATCCCATCTAGTGAATCAGAATTGTTCACTGTATCTCGACATGGATCCCAAGAAGAATCTTCCATTATGGAACTTGATCGACGAAATCTAGACAATGTGCTCTGCTTGGACAAATGACTACTCTTGAATGCTTCCACCACCTTTTCCGATAGGCCCTTATTTTTCCTGTGATTATTGCTTGAAGTTTGGATCTCTCGAATAGAAGTTATATTACCACTGAACAAAACCAACTCCGTCTCCATGATTTTAGAATCTTGGGGGCAGATTGAGAAAGAAGTTGACACCGTCATCTTACCAACAAATTCGTGATCGCTAATCCCATGCTCCTTATGGCTACTCTTGCTGGAATGGAACAAGTACATATAGTCCAGACCCTTATTTCGAGCAGCTCCGTCATTTTCTAAATTGGCTACATACACCTCCCTTTGATTATCCAGCGAGAAAACAAAGTACGGAATCCCACCATTCCACGTGCACTGAAGCATTCCTTGAGAAAATGTTGTAGAAGTTAAAGAAAAGGACTGATCCGAGCATGTTGAGTTTGTACTTGACATGGAAACAGGCCTTTTATGCATGGTCTTGGATCCATATTTACAGTCATCCAATATGTATGTTTCACTATCTAGCTTATATGAGAAATAACTACTGAAACCACTCGGAGAGCTCATTAAGTCATAACTTACCAATCTTTTAACATCATTCAAACTTGGATTGACATTGAATGCACCCGATTTCTCTAACAATGGGCTCTTCAATATATTTGCCATGCTCCTGCTGCCCATTATTGAACCTACAACCCATGGTTCTGCAGAATCAAGGAATAAACTATCAGTCCTGACTTCCAATGGACATTTGAAAATAAACCTGCCCAAGTCACCTGTATTTTCATCAACGATTTTAGCTGGATTCTGTCCATTGGATAAAATGCTCGTTTTTGTGGAGCTCAAGTTCACAGAGATACTGCATCGAGCTGCTTTTGCTGCATTGACATGAATCAACTCGAGGCAATAACGAAGGTATTTCTCATCTAGAGCAACCACATGCCTCGGAATCTTATTCCCCATGCGAAAAACAGCTCGAAGCAATGCATCATTTATAAGACTTTTTCCAGCTTGTATTCTTCTAACGTTTAATATCAGAGCATGCTGTGGATTTATTGGACTCCCCAGCTGTTTTGATTTTAGTTCAGAACAATTCATTCCATCGTCTCCCAATGTATCCTTCTTATCCTCCAAAATTTGCAGTGAATCTTCTTTTCCCCTGTCATCTTCCGGACCACGAACAAATGCATTGTCCATCATCTGCTAAAAATTAAGTATAACACATCAATAACGGCCACACCCCGTTACTATTTTTGGCCTCAAAATGGTTGATAAGCCTCCAAACTATCTAATTTCTGCTTCACTACAAATCCGAAGGAAAAAATAATAATGAAGAATTGCACAAGATGACACAAAAGGGAAGCAAAAATACCAAGGGAAAGAACACCATGGCCAAATTAAGACAAATCCTAGATTGCAGCAATACAGAACTTGTCAAACTCGAACAACTTAAGTAATTATGGAGCTTTAATTTTTTATATATGTAATCCTAATATGTGAAGTTATGAACAAGAAAGACAAGAACAAATTATTCTCATGGAATCTAAATGAAATATAAACAATGTAAATTGAAAGTGAATTAGTACTTAGCAATTCAAATCAAGACACAGTTCTTTCTTTCTTTCTTTTTAATTTATGAATCACAATTCTTACATATAACCAAATTTAAAAAGCAAACATGTTAAAGAACACTGATATGTGGTTGGGTGTTGAACACTGTCAAACATGGAACTACCAGCTTCCATCAATCCAAACAACTCAGTTAGGTATACAAGTTTTGAACAAAAAGAAAATGAGACACTTAAACCAAAAATTTCTTTCTTTCTCTTACACTACCAAGTACCAAGTACCAACTTTTTGCAAACTTTTCTGAATGGACCAAGTAAAATGAAGAACTTGTGTTTTTTTTGGTCTCGTACCTCAAAGAAATGGATCCAAGAAACAAAGATGAACCACCCCAATCCAATTCAACAGACAAGCAAAGATGAGAAGCAACAGCTGATTCTCAATAAAGTAAAAAAGGCTTAATCATCCATTAGCCCTGAGCTTAGAAACTCAAAGACAGCTTTGTGTTTGTAAAGCAAACAACCATTCTAGATACCCAATAGCACTTTTTTCCTTTATTTTATGAACTGTTCTGGACACTAATCAAGGGGATTTATTATTATTATTATTATTTAATTAAGAAAGTGATAACCACAAAGCAAAGAACCCAAAAGGCCAAAACTGGTGAAGCAAAAGTAGTGGGGGATGGAAAAATGGTGTTGTAAGACTTTCAAGGCCATTGTGGAATATTGATTCCATGTTCTTCCGGGGTTTCACCTTTCAAGTATGACCCACATTTTCTTTCAGGGTTTTACTTTTAGGCAAATGAAGTAGTAAAGGAAACTGAAAAAGACCCAGATGAGGAAAGGAAAATCTTCTCAAAGAAACCATTAAAAATACACAAAAGAAAAAAGAAAAGGAATTGAGCTGGAAAGTAACAAGGGAACAAAACCTGCTGAATGGGGGAAGATGGACTCTCCTGTTTATTTGTTTTGGTTGATTCTTTTTTTTTTTTTTTTTCAAGAGGGCATGTGAAGGAGAGAGAGAAAAGAATATCGGTTTTTATTACCTGGGGAAATGGTCAAAGTGCTGACAAGTTGGTATTTTTAAGTTTGACCACCATTTGTTATTTCAAAGCTTGAACATCATGATACATATCAGTTGTTTTTTGTTGTAAGATTTCTTCATTTATTACAAACTGAAACATCTTTTGCTTGTTTGTCTTCATAAATAATGTTCTCGAATAAAAAAAGAAAAACCCATCTTTTGCATCTTGGTTTTTATAATGATCTCGTTATTCCATCTCTTCCTTCTCTCTTATGATTCTCTTATTTTATTAACTTGCTGTGCAATTTCTTGATGAAACGGGGGAAAGAAATGAATGTTGCAGATATGCTCAACAACTTTGCTTGAATGAAGGCAAAAGGGTTAAATGTTTACCTATCGTTTAGTTCACTGGAATAGAGTTAAAAGCTATAATCAGTAATTTAACTGTTTGGTTAAATGGAATGAAATAGAACTGTAATAATATTCTTATTTTTGGTTGAATAGAATGATATTATAATAGCATAAGGAAAAAAATTAAAATGACCACAACAGCCTTAGTAGAATTTGTTTGGATAGATAATTATTGTTATTGTTATTAAATTTTAATAAGATTATTATTGAAAATAATTTAATAAAATAATAAATAAGTTAATTATATTTTAACATAATTATTATTAAATATAATTTAATAAAAATATAATTTAATAACATTCTTAATATAATTATTACTATATGAATTAAAAAATCAAAATATATAATACTAAAATATATATATATAATCTATTTTATTATTTTTAAACTACAATATATATTTAATGTGTTAAAATATCATTTGTAAAACAAATAATTTAATTATTCTACAATAAAAATAAAATATTGAAAGTAATAAATAACTTGATAATTATATTTCATATCCAAGCATAATAGTACAAAAGTTACAAGCCAAAAGTTTTAAGAACCAAGTCGATAGTCAAATTGATTTTACCACTAATTTATCAATGAATTAATTAATAAATTATTAAAAAATTAAAAACCGATTAACTAGGTTTTTGACCTAATTCAACAATTTATACAAATACATAAGGCAACCAATTTGATGCCTTTTCCAACTTGATATCCAACTTAAGGCAACCAATTTGATGTCTTTTCCAACTTGATACCCAATCAATTCCTGATTAAACCAACCAATTTGATCAAATCCAAACATCCATGATGGACCAATTTGATCAAGTTCAAACATCCATGACGAAAACAAAAGTTTTGCAAGAATCAAACACGATTTGAGTTTTTTATAAATAAATTCCACATGAGCACTTGTAAAAGTAACATCACAAGTTACAATTTTTGTTTATGGACTACCTATGATATGAACAACAATGATAAAACCTACAAATTTTTAATAAAAATATCACCATACTATTTTCATTAAACATTCCTACTTATAACATGATATTCATATAAAACATTACCAAAAACATGAAAAAATGCGATTGATAGATTCGTAGTTCATTATGTTCTACAACTCCAATATAAAATATACCAATATAAAACTATGAAAAAGGGCTCATAAAGAACGGTTATTACCAAATAACCAAATGCCAATGCCACCAAAAAAACACTTAAAGGATAGATTTGCTAGAACATAATGTGCTAGTTTATAGCTTTCTCCCTCTTCTACAACCCTTCGGGTGCTATCAGTCGGAATGGGCGTAACATCCTCTGAAATAACATAAAGAATAACATCGTAAGGGTTCAACAGTAATATGTAAGGGAGAGCAACTTTCTGTCTCAACCAAAAAATTTGGAAAAAAACGTCACTTTTGACCTTGATTTAATTGGTTAATTCAGACAGTTTTTAATCTCAAAACTAAACTGACTGAAAAAACAGACTGATTTTATATCGTCTTAAAATTATTTAAAATATATTTATATTTATAATATATAATAGATATATAACCATATAAGCCGAACAACACAAGGTCAATTAACCAAAAAAACCAACCGAACCCACCAATTAAACCAATTGCTCTCCCCTAGTAATTTGCAAAACAAAGATTGTTCCTCTGCATTTTAAAATAGTTTCAATTAGTTGTGGCCTTACCGATACGGCCAATTTTCATCCCAGAGCAAGCAAGAGCCCTGAGAGCTGACTGAGCACCCGAACCAGGGGTCTTGGTTTTGTTACCTCCTGTAGTACGTAATTTGATATAGAGTGTCGTAATTCTGAGTTCCTGCTCAACATAAAGATTTGTAACTCGTCAACAATAACATAAATCTAGCAGTAAAGTCGGATATTGTATGTCTTCTAGTAATGAGTTCATGTAATGTAATGTAATGTGACAATTTCGGGTTTTTCTTAAATGATAAAAACGAATGGAATGGTATATGACCTTGCATCTCTAGGAAACATCTTGTGCTCATCCCTGTCGGCTTTCACCTTCATACCACCTGGATTTATTCAAGAATTTCAAACTCAATCTAAAGAACAAATGTTCAATAATACAAATGTCAAGCTATCTTTAAGTACCTACAAACTTGTATCTAACACATTTATATATGGATATACTTGTGTCAAACACATGCTCTATTCACATTCACACCCAAGTTAGAGTAACATAAGCCCAACGTTCAATTTTTATTATTATTTATAGATATTTCAAACAATCCATTTCCACTAGAATATAAAAATTGGCAGCTAAATGATATGTTAATGCAATCCCGATATCGTACCTGTAATACGAACCATAGTCTTTCTTCCAGACAAATCAGTCACATGATATCATTTTTAAAGTACCAAAGGAAAAAAATAAAACCGATTAAAATTCACAGCTTAAAAAAATCATATCGAAATAGCAAGAAATATGTGTTACTAAGTAAAAGAATTCAAAAACCATGTAACTTACAATGAAACTGTGATTAAAAGATGCAAAAGTGTGGGCAACACTGAAAACATGCTCTCCGTCTCGTACAACAGGCCCAAGGGTCATAGTCTCTTCCTTTGGCTCCCTAACCTTGCTCCTCAACTACAAAATCACCAACATAATGAGTTTTATGTAAAGCATAAATAGAAGTAAATCCGAAAAGTTCATATAAAGATTCAAACAAAGGAAAAAGAATACCATTGCTAATGCTAACCATAGTATACATTTAGCTAGACTTGATACATGAATTTTTCAAAATCTAAATTAAATTTGATTATAATATGGCAAATACACAAGCACAAAGTGCATACATGAATTGACAAGTAAACATTCAGGCATTAGACACCAAAATCTATAAAATTATAGTATGCCCCTAAGAATGATAAAATACTGATTTAGTCCTAAAAACTATAAAGATATAAGATAATACAATGGTAGAATTGCATTTTAATTCTCATAAAAATATATACCCTAATCTCAACCCCAAAAAACTTTCCTAGCTTTGCCCTTGTTACTATACAAAATAAGACTAAGACTTACACACAATCTTAATTTTCTTCAGTGTTTAAGCTATTGATCTCAAAATCAAGTGTTTTGTTTGATTAAACTGATCATAATAAGCTTACAAACCGACATAAAAACACCTTCTTTCTCCCCGATCTCATCCTCATTTTCTCAAGAACTGTATGTAACTTTTCCAAGTAAATTCAAATGCATCGAAATGAAAGTCTAAAGCTTCTTCAAATAGTTTCATGTATATATCAAGGAAAATCTAAAATAATATTATTGCATTTTAGCTCTCATAAAAATGATAAAATTGTAATTTAGCCTGAGTTACTATACTAAATAAGACTAAGATTTACACATAATCTTAGATGTGAAATGAAAATGCATTGCTCTAAACATCTATTAATACTTTATTAGTTTACATTCCATTTTAATTTTCTTTAGTGTTTAAGCTATTGATCTCGAAATCAAGTGTTTTGTTCGATTAAACTGATCATAATAAGTAAAAACAAACATAAAAAAAAATTTAACGCCATCTTTCTCCCTAATCTCACACTCATTTTCTCGACAGCCAAACTGAAATTGCCCGAGTAAATTAAAATGAATTGAGATGAATGTCTAAAGTATCCTCAAATAGTTTTGTATATATAAAAGAAAATCTAAAAATGTAGAAAAAATATTATTTTAAATAATCTAAGGGTTTTGCTTCCCATGGCTGATGATGCAATAAGCAGAGGCGTTGATGGGGAACGAGATTTTAAATGATGGAGAAGATGAACAAAACTTATAGGGTTTGTCAAAGGGTTGATCAGTATAGAAGCATGAAAAAGAGGGAGAAGGTTGGAAGGAAATGGGAAGAAGAATGAAAAAAAGAAGATGCTTTAGACGTGAGAATGAAAAAGATAGAGAAGTTTGGAAGGAAATGGGAAGAAGAATGAAAAAAAGAAGATGCTTCAGACATGAGAATGAAAAAGAGGGAGAAGGGTAAAGTTAAAACTCACACACGCTAAATGGGTATTCCGTGGGTAGAGTGTCAAATAGTAAACGACAGTTTTGCCTTGAATAAGGTTGTATGGAATAGAGTTGTAATAGCCCATTACAGCTAACCAAACAATGGAATAGGGATGGGCCACTGAATTCAGCTGTAATGGTTTAGCATTACAGCCAACCAAACATGATGTTTGTTTACTATTGCTTCTTAATAGTATTTTTTAGAAAAGGGATAACCTATAATTTCGAGCTTTTGAAAAAATTGTTTTTGGATTATTTTTTTTTAAACATTTTTCTCTCAAAAAGTAATTTATTTAGAAATACTTTTGTCTTAAAAATATTTTTTTTGTCTCAAAAATAATGCTAAACACATCCTAAAATTTTTTTGGAGAAGTGCTTCTACATTCCAAACACACTGTATTGGGATTGCTTTGTGCTTTTGGGATTCTACATTCCAAACACACCCTATTAGGATTGCTTCAAGCTTTTGGGACTCAATAAGCAATCCTAAACCCATTTTAGTTGGTCCCTTAGGCATTGAAAATGAAATCTTTATAAGCTTATACTTAATTTTTAAATGTTTTTATTTTAATCATTTTCAAGCCTTAAATTTTTAATTGTGTTTGGCCGTACGTGTTATATATATACTTTTATTTTAGTCACTCAATTTTTAGGATGTTTTCATTTTAATCATAAAAAAATATTTTTAAAGTATTGATTAAGGTAAAAAATTAAGGATTAAAGTGAATAAGTGATAGAAATTAAAATAAGGTATTAAAATTGTCAAATTGTACTTATTTATTCCATTGCGAAAATTGTTAATTTTAATTTTATTTAAAATTTAAATTTTAATACATCAAATTAATTAAATAAATGAATGAAATGTTTTATCCTTTGATAATTTCATTGATTTGTTACTATTAAACTCCTTTTAAATCTTAATATTCTATCTTATGTTTCGATTATTCTTAATAAAATCAATTCAAATAACTCATATTTAATAATTTTCTATGAAACTTAAACTTATTTTGATTATATAATTTCAAATCTTCCATACTAAGCTAAAAACAAAAACAAAAAAATCCTCTTGTTCTTTGTTTGGATTGTTTTTCATTTGGATAATGAATCGATGAAAAATTTTGGACATAGAAGATAAAATTAATTAATTTAATTAATTACAATGATTTTTATTTTTTATTTTTTGCTTTTAGTTTAGCATGAAAAACTTAAAATATCATATTATCAAAACAAATCTGAGTTTCAGAGACAATTATTAAAGATGAGTTGTTTGAAGAAATTTTAATTTGAAAGCATAAAATAAAATTTTAAAATTTAGAAGGAGATTAAATTCAATAATTTTAAAAAAAATTAGAAAGTTTAGAAAAGGAGTAAATAGGCACAAATTGACAATTTTTTTAATGCATCATTGTTTTTAGTTTCTATTGTTTTTCTACTTTAATCCCAAATTTTCTTTTTACCTTGATCAATACTTGAAAAATGATATTTTTTTTATGTGATCAAAATAAAAAAGTAAACATGATGTGATATGTACAATCAACTACCATTAAGATTTTAATGCTTGGGTGACTAAAATGAAAGCGCCTTAAAAGTTGGTTAACCAACTAGACCCTCAAACATATTATAGATTTTTATATTTTTGTAAATTTGAAATTTAGTTTTATATTTTTATTTTCAGAATTTAACCTATTTACTTATTATATTTTAAAATTTAAGTCTAATTATTAATATCGTTAATTTTTTGTGACATTTTGAAATAAAAAACACACACATGGTATCCATGTAATTAAAAAGTTGATGTAATGAATCTAAATTTAACTAAAAATGGATGACATAGAAGAAAAAAGGGTTATTATTAAATTGTATCCCTAATTCGCTTCGATGACTAGTATGGATGGAAGATGCTATTAGAACATATACAAGCTAGAAACCTTGTATTCATTTAAGGGTTATAATTTAGAACATTTTTATAAAATATTTAAATCAAGTTTTGGATTATTGAAAGACTTTAGAAATAATTTAAAATAATTTAAAAATGTTTCAAAGTGGACCGAAGGTGTTTGGGACTCAAATTGGGCCTCAGAAGGCCAATAAGGCTCAAAACAGTGTAGTGGCCAATGCCTTGCACTATGGTATCGATACAAGTAAGGAGTAGTACAAAGACTTCTCCCAATTATTGAAGATCTTGACATTCTATCTTACTTGATGTGGTACCACAAGGCTCAGGTATCGATACCTCTATGCTTAGAGCCAAAAATTGACTTGAAACTCCTCTGTACTTAAATGCTCAATACCAAATCTTGGACTTATAGGACTCAAACATCAAATTTTAGACACCAAAATCAACTATTAAAACACCTCCAAACATTGTAATTATGAAACACACTTAGAGAAACTTGTAACAACTCAATTTCTAATGGTGTGAAAAAGGTAGTTTTGGAATCTCATTTCCGTAAACCAAGCCTATAAATATAAAATAGGAATATTTGTGGAGTTGATATAAAAATATATTAAAATACAAGCCAAAAAAATAGTTAATTAAGGCTTAGGGACTAAATTGTAGAAATTCAATCACTATAGAGTTTTAATTAAGAAAAGTCTTAGGAAGCTAGATAGCAATTACCTAAAGTAATAAAATGGTAAGTAAACCAAATGTTAGCATGACTTAATGGATGATATTAATAATGGTCACTTAGTTTAGCTTAATGGTAAATTAATGAAATAAAACATGATTGATTTAATTAATAAAGATTAATTAAAGTATAAATGGATTGGTAGTGGAAAGAAAGATGATGAGTTATAATCTTCTTCACCATCCCTTAGCAACAAAATAAAGAAAACTCCATATTTGGAGCTTGAGCAATCAACCAAAAATTTAAATAAGTCTCTAAGTCATTTTCTTTTGGTTTTTATAGACTTATGATCATGGGAGCTTGATTTAGCTAGCCCATGTATCAATTTGTTCAATTTTTGAATATTTAGTAGGTTTCCATTATTGAGAAATTGACTAATTAAACTTGAAATTGATAGAAATTAAGTTTGGATAATGATAAGGACTAAATTGTAAATCTTAATAAACTTGGTTGTTAACTTTGTAACATTAGGGACCGAATTGAATAAATTTAAAACTTGTTATGAACTTTTTCTATAAATATAAATTATAGGGTCCCTAATGAAAGAATGTGAAATCAGATTTTAATTCGATGCTAAATATCGAAAGATATGCTTATCTAGTGTTTAGGGACTAAATTGAATAAAATGAAAAAGATGTTTGGTTTTATATTTGAATGTGAATTAGATGAATTCTTATATTTTTCCTTTATTAATTATCGATCATAGCTAAAGACGACTTCGAGAGGGAATGAAAAAGCGAAAGTTGTCAACGAATGATGTGAAGAATCAGTTTGTACTTTTATGATTCAAGATCAATTTAATTATTTTCATATTCATGTTAATTGCATGATTGAGTATCAAGGTGAGTATATAATGTTCGTATGAATTGATTTGTTGTGATTGATATTGAATATCAAGATAATGGACTGAATTGAACAAAACAAAAAGTAGTATGGTTTAATTGAAACAGAATGTGAAATGGAAATGGAAATGGTTTGAACTATGCTATGTGTTATTGGTTTTATATGTGAATTGATAATGAAATGAATTAATAATGATATGAAAATTGGTTATATAATGTAATAGGAACATTGATTACCCTATTAACTATTTAGACAGTGTCAGATATAGTTGGCATGCCATAGGGTCCGGTATAATGATTAGAAACTATCGTTGCCAAGCAACCCGAGGTGGTAGAATGTACACATATAGTCATCATTTCCAGGCAACCCGGGTTGAAAGAATAATAAAATTATGAAACCATCATTGTTGGACAATCCGAGGTAGTAGAATGTGCACATATAGGGTATGTTTAGTATTGCTTCTAAGAAGCATTTTGCGACAAAAAGCACTTTTGAGACAAAAGCATTCCTAAACAAGTTACTTTTTTAGAGTGAAAAGTGCTTCTCCCAAACCAAAAATTGGCTCAAAAGTACTTTTTTGAGAAGTTGAAAATTTTAGCTTCTCCCAAAAAGCACTTTTGAGAAGTATTGCTAAACTACAACATAGTCATCATTGTTAGGCAACCCAGGATGACAGAATAATTAGATTATGAAAACCATCATTTCTGAGCAACTCGGGGTGGTAGTGTGTACATGTTTCAAAGTCATTGTTGTCGAGCAACTTGGGATGACAAAGTATTAGATCTGCGTATCTGTTCTTAGTCCATATCAAGTTAGTAGGGCTATGAAAACATGAAATGGTAATAAGATAAATGAGGTGAATGTGATTGAATTAGTATGCTTGTATACATGTGATATGTGAAAAGCGACAGCATGTGAAAAACCATTCGAATCAGGCATTCAATTTGATGAATAACGATGTATAAGTTTAATCATATATGTGATTGATATAAAATGAATAATTAAGATATGAAATTAATGGAAAATGGTATGGTAAGTATTAGATAGTATGGTATGACACAATCATATGAATTGGTCAATGAGATTCTGTTTCAATTTGGTATGCTATAAAATGAAAGTATTGGTATCTAATGTTGAATAGTATGATATGATAAGTTTAAATGCAAATGTTTAGTGAATTGGTGTGAAAATTTGCTATATATGTTCATGTCATATGTTAATGGAAACTATTGGCATAAATGGCATGTGGTTTAGTTAAACGTTATACTTGAATTGATTGTGTTCACTTGGTAATGTATCATTGACTTGAATCATTAAAGTACCATTGAGTTCTATTACTTTGCGTACGGTTTGTTTATTTCATGCTTAGGTTTAGGTGAATTTTAAAGTCTTGAGGCTTGATTCAACATCCAGCCAATAGTCATCGACTTAACAAAGTTTGAATAGTTCTTTACATATAAGCAAATGACATATACCTAGGGTTGAAATGATTATTAGGTTGCAAATGGTCCATTTTTGTGTAGTTGAGTAATGGATGAATGATATTGTAATAGTTTATGCATGGCTAAAGCCTATTTTGGTTGAATCATGAAATTGAACATATATATAGTGTTGTCATTAAGTTTGTTGATGATGCATATTATGTTAAATGGTAGGTTGAAACTAATAAGGATTGTAATTATTGTGTTTTTCTTTGCCTACAGAGTCGTGACATCACCTCATGGATGTCGCGACACTAGCTTTCAACATCGCGACATTCCCTATTTGATGTTGCAACGTCAACTTGGTGAAGTTTAGAATCTGTTCTACATATCTGTTACTGTTATCTGAATTTGTAAAGGACTTAAGTCCGAATATGACGGTGTATGTGATTTATGTATGTGTAGCATGTAACGCCCCCACACCCGAGACTGTCGCCGGAGTCGAGTATGAGGTGTTACTAAGCTTAGTTTAACATTTTTAGAACTTTGAATTATTTGTTTCTACATTCACAGCTTTTAAGCTACTTGCGTCACAGTCACAATAAAAATCATATCTCGAGTTACAAAACTCAAAATTAAGATCTGTAAATTTTCCCTGAATCTAGACTCATAAAACTATCTACTAATTTTTTCTAGAATTTTGGTTGGGCCAATTAGTACAGTTTATTAGTTAAAGTTACCCTGTTTCAAGACTCGACTGGTCTGACCTCTGTTTACTACGAACCACATTTATCTCTGTAAAAATTCATATGACTATGAGGTTTGTTTATACTAAAACTAGACTCAATAAGGATTCTGAGGATATAAAATACACCACCTAATTATATCTTTACAATTTATGGTGAATTTCTAAAGTAGGAACAGGGGATTCAGAAACTGCTATGACTCTGTTTCACTAAAATTAAAATATCTTCTAACATATACTTCCTTTACTTGTTTCATTTGTTTCATGTGAAACTAGACATAATAAGATTCAATTTGATATGTATTTCACCACCAAATTCAATTTCTATGATTTTTAGTAAATTTTCAAACTCGCGTTAGTATTGCTGCGGTATTCTGTTTATGGTAAATTTCATCCTTTTTATGAGTTTTTATGCACTAAGTATCTTAATAGTTTTTCTTAACATCAAACATAATCTAAACTAACCATTTTCATAATTTATCATTATCAAGCATTTCCTCAACCATTTCACAACCATACCATAAGATCATTTACACAAAATGGGTATATTGCTATACATGCCATACTTAAATTTACAAGCCATTTACCAAAAATCTTCTGGATAGTGTGACTGAGCCTTCGACCTATCCCGACTCCTGAGCTGGCTTGTCCAAAACTACAATGAGTAAGAAGGAGGGAGTAAGCATAAATGCTTAGTAAGTTCATATGCAAATAATAAGTAACATAACAAGCAGTTATACCATCAACATTAGCATACATCACTAAAACACATATCACATTTTAATCATTCTTCATCATCTTATTACCTTATCGTGGTTGTATCAATACTCAACCCGAGGGTTAAATACATACCTGTCCAAAATATCCATTTCATATCACTTACCAATACGTCTCTTTACATCTCGAAATTTTCCTCCATTTGAGTAGAACTTTACCCGTTGAACACATCGAATATAATTCGGATACATGGATAACTTGCACATAAGTGCCACATATTCAATCAAGCAATCATGTAACCGCCCATAAGCGAACTCGGACTCAACTCAACGAGCTCGGGCGTTCGCATCCATAAGTGAACTCGGACTCAACTCAACGAGTTCGGATGCCTAGTTACATCTCACGAACTCGGACTCAACTCAACGAGTTCGGACATTCGCATCCATAAGTGAACTCGGACTCAACTCAACGAGTTCGGATGCTCAACCATCCTAGTGACATGTCACTTGTATCCTAATCTATTCCTAAGGTTCAAACGGGCTTTTTCCTCGAACACTTATCCTTGCCGTCTTCCGTAGAATGCGAAATCAATACTCGGTAACAATTATATTTAACAAGTAGTTCACATAATTTACATATTATTTGAAATTAACCACAAAGCATACATTTCATAATAAAATTCAGCATAACACATAATTAATATCAATAACTTAAAAATAACAATTATGCTACATTATTTACACATGAACTTACCTTGGTACCAAAATACAAAGATTTTGCAATTTAGTCCACAATCTTTTCTTTTCCTCGATTGAGGTCGATTCCACGTCTTTCTTGATCTAAAATAACACATTTAGCTTATTTAATACTCACATTATCAAATTAATCCTTAACTCAAATTTTGGAAAAATTACAATTTTACCCTAAACTTTTGCATATTTACATTTTTGCCCCTAGGCTCTGGATTAAACTTTATTCCTTATTCTTATGTTTTACAACATGCTGATCACTTTTCTCTTCTATGGCAACATCAAATTCTCACTCTAACATGTACTTGTGACTATTAGGTATTTTTACCGATTAAACCCTTTTACTCGTTTTTGCTTAAAATCGAGTAGTACAAGTTGTCTAACATAATTTAAAACTTCATATTCTATCATAAAACATCAAAATACACAAATTTCACCTATGGGTATTTTTCCAAATATAAACCCTAGGTTAAATTATTGCTAACATAAGCTTTATCGAGTTAGGGATCTCAAAACGTAAAAATCATTAAAAGCGGGCTTGGAATCACTTACTATGGAGCTTGGAAGCTTGAAACAAACCCTAGCTATGGAGAACCCTTGAAATTTCGGCCTAATGAAGAAGATGGACAAAATTGGCTTTTAATTTTGTTTTAATTCATTTTAATAACTAAATGACCAAAATACCCTTACTACTAAACTTTCCAAAATTCCTTCCATGTCCTAATTTTGTCCATGAACTTAAAATTGGTAAAATTGCTATTTAAGACCTCCTCATTAATATTCCAAAACAATTTCATACTAAAACTTCTAGAATGCAAGTTTTGCAACTTATTCGATTTAGTCCCTACTTTCAATTTAAGCACTTTAGGCATAGAATTTCATCACGAAATTTTCACACAATCATGCAATCATATCATAAACATCAAAATCATTGTAAAATAATTATTTCTATCTCGGATTTGTGGTCACGAAACCACTATTCCGATTAAGCCCTAATTTAGGATATTACAACTCTCCCCCCCTTTTAAAGATTTTCGTCCTCGAAAATCTTACCCATAAACAGTGTGGGTATTGGTTTCTCATAGTTTCTTCAGTTTCCCATGTAGTCTCTTCTACCCCATGCTTTTGCCACAACACTTTCACAAGTGCAACACTTTTATTTCTTAGTTGTTTGACTTCTCGAGCTAAAATCTTAATCGGTTCTTCTTCAAAAGTCATATCAGGTCGCAGTTCAATTTCTGTCGGTGAAATTATATGTGAAGGATCTGAACGATACCGACGTAACATAGATACGTGAAACACATCATGAATCTTTTCTAATTCGGGTGGTAAAGCTAGCCGATATGCTACCGGTCCAACTTTTTCAATTATTTCATACGGTCCAATAAAACGCGGACTTAACTTGCCCTTTCGTCCAAATCTAAGGACTTTCTTCCATGGAGACACTTTCAAAAATACCTTATCACCAACTTGAAACTCAATGTCCTTTCGCTTTAGGTCCGCATAAGATTTCGTCTATCCAAGCGACTTTCAAACAATCTCAATTATCTTCACTTTTCTTTAGTTTCTTTTATTAAATCAACTCCATAAATCTGATTTTCCTTGAGTTCAGTCTAATACAAAGGCGTTCGACACTTGCGACCATACAATGCTTCATAAGGTGCCATTTTCAAGCTCGTCTGATAGCTATTGTTGTAAGCAAATTCTACCAACGGCAAATATCTTTCCCAACTTCCTTGAAATTCCAATACACAACATCCGAGCATGTCTTCAAGAATCAATTACTCTCTCGATTGTCCATCGGTTTGTAGATGAAAAGCGATCGAAATTTAACCGTACCTAACGCGTCTTGCAACTTTTGCCAAAACCGCGAGGTAAACCTTGGATCTCTATCTGAAATAATCGATAATGGTATTCCTTGTAATCTAACAATTTCTTTAATATACTGATTCAGCCAACTTGTTAAGAGAATAATTAAACGCATAGGGATAAAATGAGCCGACTTAGTTAATCATCAACTATTACCCGGATGGCATCTTTCTTTCCGAGTCAATGGCAATCTGAAACAAAATCCATAGTAATCGATCCCATTTCCATTCAGGAACCATAATAGGTGGAGTAATCCTCAAGGTACTTGGTGTTCACTTTCACCGTTGACAAATTAAGCATTTGGACACAAACTCGATATATCTCTTTTCATTCCATTCCACCAATACATTTTCTTCAAGTCATTATACATTTTCGTACTACCCGGATGAATCGAGAAATAACCACTATGTGCTTCTGTAAGATCTTTTGAATCAATTCCTCATTCTTGATACACAAATCCGATCTTTAAACATTAAGCACCCATCGAACCAATTCAAATCGATCCCGTGTCGACTTCACATTTATTTTCTTTTGGCTAGCAAATCTTGATCATTTTTCCGAGTTTCGAAATCTCTTGTAAAACATTGGTTTTGCTCTTAACTCGCTAGAATCGAACCATCATTTGACACTTTCAACCGAGTGTTCATAACTCTCAAAGCAAACAACAACTTTTCGCTCAAAGCATCGGCAACCACATTCGCTTTTCCGGATGATAATCAATAACAAGCTCGTAATCTTTCAACAACTCCAACCATCTTCGTTGTCTCAAATTCAAGTCTTTTGTGACATCAAGTACTTAAGACTTTTGTGGTTGGTATATACCGACATTTTCACCATACAAATAATGTCGCCAAATTTTCAAAGCAAACACCACCGCACCAATTCCAAATCGTGAGTAGGATAATTCCTCTCATGAGGTTTTAATCGCCTCAAGCATATGCCACCACTTTTCCTTCTTGCATGAGCACACACCCCAAACCATTTAGAGAAGCATCACTATACACCACAAATTCTTTACCGATTCGGGCTGTACTAACACCGGTGCCTCTGTTAATAACTTTTCAATTCTTCAAAACTCTGTTGACATTCTTCCGTCCATTCAAATTTAACATCCTTTCAAGTAATCTAGTTATAGGAGCAGCAATTATAGAAAATCCATTTACAAACCGCCGATAATACCCATTAGCCCCAAGAAACTTCTAGCTTGATTCGTTTTTCGGTGGTTTCCAATCAACAATGGCTGAAATTTTACTAGGATCAACCCGTATACCATCACGAAACAATATGACCCAAAAATCCAACTTCCGGAGCCAAAATTCACTTTTACTAAACTTAGCATACAAATGCTTATCTCTCAAAGTTTGCAAAACTATCCTCAAATGCTCAAAGATATTTCGTCTCATCTTTTGAATAAATTAAAATGTCATCTATAAACACCACAACAAATTTGTCCAAGTATGGCGAAATATGCGATTCATTAAATCCATAAACACGGTAGGAGCATTTGTCAATCCGAATGGCATAACTAAAATTCATAATGACCATCCTTGTTCTAAAAGCGGTTTTAGGTACATCCGACTCCTTTACCCGAGTTGGTAATACCCGGATCTCAAGTCAATCTTTGAAAACCATGTCGCTCCTTTTAGTGATCAAACAAATCATCAATTCTCGACAACGGATACTTGTTTTGATTGTCACCTTGTTTAACTGCGATAATCAACACATAATCTCATAGAACCATCCTTCTTTTCACAAATAACACGGAGCACCCCAAGGTGAAAAACTCGGTCTCACAAAGCCTTTATCACCAACTCTTGCAAGCTGCGACTTTAATTCTTTCAACTCTATTGGTGCCATTCTATATGGAGCAATCGAGATCGGAGCTGTTCGGTATCAAATCAATACCAAATTCTACTTCCCGACCGAGGCAAACCGGCAATTCTTCCGAAATACGTCCAAATTCACACACAACCAAGACCGATTCAACTTTCTTTTCAACTTCTTTTGTATTAATTACATACGCCAAATAAGCTTCATAACCCTTTCTCGGATATCTTTGAGCCGACATTGAAGAAATCACACTAGGCAATGCCTCGATTTATCCGATTCAACCCAGAGTTTCACCATTTCCACACTTTAATTCTATAACCTTTTCTTTGCAATTTACTATAGCATCATGCAATGTCAACCAATCCATACCCAAAATAACATCAAATTCATCAAACGACAACAACATCAAGTCGGTAGGAAAGTAATGATCCCGAATCATTAAAGGACATTTCTTACATACTTTATCAACAATCACACATTTGCCTAACGGATTCGACACTCTAATCATAAATTCAGTATTCTTAATAGGTATATTCATACTAGACACCAATTTCATGCACACATATGAATGAGTAGAACCGGATCAATCAAAGCAATAACATTAACATTATAGAGAAAATGTACGGTAATCACATCGATGAGGAAGCATCTTCACGCGCTTTAATAGCATAAGTTCTAGCCGGAGCCCTTCCTTGAGTCTAACCTGCATCCACAGCTACATTCTTCTTGCTTGTTTCACTTCCAACTTTTCTCGGATACCTTCCCTCGAGTCCGCACCACTAGCTTTTACATTCGAAATTTTCTTTCTCAACTCTCTCTGGGGTCTCTAATAAAATGATCCGGAGAACCACATCGAAAACATTCATTTGCTCTGACGGACCAAAATGATTTCTACCACACACGGCACTTTCGGGTTTAACAAATCTCGTATTTCCCACACTAGCCTTGATAGTCCGAGATTTAGGACCCACATTTCGCTTCTTAAAATTTCCATATGATTGCCCATTTGAAACTTGGGAACGAGGATTCATATTTCTTGACTTTCCGGTTTCTTTGTGAGGTGCATTACTCATTGGTCTTTTCTTCCAATTTCGTGTTTGATTCTACCTTTTCTTTTCCTTCAAGAATTCTTCACCTTGCAAGCTCGATCGACAAGTACCACCATTTCTTTTAGTTCAAGGATCCCAACAAATACCTTAATGTCTTCGTTAAGCCCGTCTTCAAATCGTCGGCACATCTTGGCTTCAGAGGAACATATTCCCCGCATACTTACTTAATCGAACAAACTCTCTTTCATATTCGAGATCGTCATATTACCTTGCTTCACTCAAGAAACTCTTTACATTTCGATCAATAAATCTTTCACTAATATATTTCTTCCAAACTCTTCTTGAAAGAATTCCTGTGTTACCCTCTCTTTCGGTACCACCAAATCAAAGTCTTCCACCAATTATAGGCTGAATCTCTCAACAAAGATGTAGCACATTTCAAACATTCTTGGTGTACAAGATAATTCATCAAATACCGGATAGAATTTTCAAGCCGAACTCGCTTTCTGCATCATCATCAATATTTGCTCTAAATTCTTCAGCCCCTTGTTTACGAATTCTATCAATGGGGATTCTGTGAAATTTTATCATATCCACTCCTTGAGGCATTGGAGGCATAGGTTGAGGAATTGGGGAGGTGGGGAGGTCGTACATTTGGGTTCGTCTGAACGAACTCGATGTACCATGCACTCATCATTTGGAGAAAGGCTTCGATCCCTTTCCCTCCTCCACGACCAACAGTAGGGGTGGGTTTTCATCGCGCTGCTCCATCAGCCGAGTGGCGCATTACTCAGACTTCATCGCCACACTGGATCGGGATCCATTTACTATATAAAAAATTTCATTTAAAAAGGTCAGAAGTCGTCACACTATCACAATTCATACATATGGCATGTATAGCAAAATCCGTACATACAACACGTAGTCCGAGAACCGACTAAACCTGCTTTGATACCACTAAATGTATCGCCCCACACCGAGACCGTCACGAGTCGAGTATGAGGTGTTACTAAGCTTAGTTTAACATTTTAGAACTTTGAATTATTTGTTTCTACATTCACAGCTTTTAATCTACTTGCGTCACAGTCACAATAAAAATCATATCTCGAGTTACAAAACTCAAAATTAAGATCCGTAAATTTTACCTGAATCTAGACTCATAAAACTATCTACTAATTTTTTTCTAGAATTTTTGGTTGGGCCAATTAGTACAGTTTATTAGTTAAAGTTACCCCTGTTTCAAGACTCGACTGGTCTGACCTCTGTTTACTACGAACCACATTTCTCTCTGTAAAAAATTCATATGACTATGAGGTTTGTTTATACTAAAACTAGACTCAATAAGGATTCTGAGGATATAAAATACACCACCTAATTATATCTTTACAATTTATGGTGAATTTCTAAAGTAGGAACAAGGGATTCAGAAACTGCTATGACTCTGTTTCACTAAAATTAAAATATCTTCTAACATATACTTCCTTTACTTGTTTCATTTGTTTCATGTGAAACTAGACATAATAAGCTTCAATTTGATATGTATTTCACCACCAAATTCAATTTCTATGATTTTAGTAAATTTTCAAACTCGCGTTAGTATTGCTGCGGTATTCTGTTTATGGTAAATTTCATCCTTTTATGAGTTTTATGCACTAAGTATCTTAATAGTTTTCCTTAACATCAAACATAATCTAAACTAACCATTTTCATAATTTATCATTATCAAGCATTTCCTCAACCATTTCACAACCATACCATAAGATCATTTACACAAAATGGGTATATTGCTATACATGCCATACTTAAATTTACAAGCCATTTACCAAAAATCTTACGGATAGTGTGGTGAGCCTTCGACCTATCTCGACTCTGAGCTGGCTTGTCCAAAACTACAATGAGTAAGAAGGAGGAGTAAGCATAAATGCTTAGTAAGTTCATATGCAAATAATAAGTAACATAACAAACAGTTATACCGGTCAACATTAGCATACATCACTAAAACACATATCACATTTTTAATCATTCTTCATCATCTTATTACCTTATCGTGGTTGTATCAATACTCAACCCAAGGGTTAAATACATACCTGTCCAAAATATCCATTTCATATCACTTACCAATACGTCTCTTTACATCTCGAAATTTTCCTCCATTTGAGTAGAACTTTACCCGTTGAACACATCGAATATAATTCGGATACATGGATAACTTGCACATAAGTGCCACATATTCAATCAAGCAATCATGTAACCCGCCCATAGCGAACTCGGACTCAACTCAACGAGCTCAGGCGTTCGCATCCATAAGTGAACTCGGACTCAACTCAACGAGTTTGGATGCCTAGTTACATCTCACGAACTCGGACTCAACTCAATGAGTTCGGACATTCGCATCCATAAGTGAACTCGGACTCAACTCAACGAGTTCGGATGCTCAACCATCCTAGTGACATGTCACTTGTATCCTAATCTATTCCTAAGGTTCAAACGGGCTTTTCCTCGAACACTTATCCTTGCCGTCTCCGTAGAATGCCAAATCAATACTCAAGAACAATTATATTTAACAAGTAGTTCACATAATTTACATATTATTTGAAATTAACCACAAAGCATACATTTCATAATAAAATTCAGCATAACACATAATTAATATCAATAACTTAAAAATAACAATTATGCTACATTATTTACACATGAACTTACCTTGGTACCAAAATACAAAGATTTTGCAATTTAGTCCACAATCTTTTCTTTTCCTCGATTGAGGTCGATTCCACGTCTTTCTTGATCTAAAATAACACATTTAGCTTATTTAATACTCACATTATCAAATTAATCCTTAACTCAAATTTTGGCAAAATTACAATTTTACCCCTAAACTTTTGCATATTTACATTTTTGCCCCTAGGCTCTGGATTAAACTTTATTCCTTATTCTTATGTTTTACAACATGCTGATCACTTTTCTCTTCTATGGCAACATCAAATTCTCACTCTAACATGTACTTGTGACTATTAGGTATTTTACCGATTAAGCCCTTTACTCGTTTTTGCTTAAAATCGAGTAGTACAAGTTGTCTAACATAATTTAAAACTTCATATTCTATAATAAAACATCAAAATACACAAATTTCACCTATGGGTATTTTTCCAAATATAAACCCTAGGTTAAATTATTGCTAACATAAGCTTTATCGAGTTAGGGATCTCAAAAACGTAAAAATCATTAAAAGCGGGCTTGGAATCACTTACTATGGAGCTTGGAAGCTTGAAACAAACCCTAGCTATGGAGAACCCTTGAAATTTCGGCCTAATGAAGAAGATGGACAAAATTGGCTTTTAATTTTGTTTTAATTCATTTTAATAACTAAATGACCAAAATACCCTTACTACTAAACTTTCCAAAAATTCCTTCCATGTCCTAATTTTTCCATGAACTTAAAATTGGTAAAATTGCTATTTAAGACCTCCTCATTAATATTCCAAAACAATTTCATACTAAAACTTCTAGAATGCAAGTTTTGCAACTTATTCGATTTAGTCCCTACTTTCAATTTAAGCACTTTAGGCATAGAATTTCATCACGAAATTTTCACACAATCATGCAATCATATCATAAACATCAAAATCATTGTAAAATAATTATTTCTATCTCGGATTTGTGGTCACGAAACCACTATTCCGATTAAGCCCTAATTTAGGATATTACATAGCATGTCTATTTCTGTTGGGTTACACACTGAGTTTACGAAAACTCACTTCTGTTTGTTTGTTCTGTTCAGGTAATCCACAGACTTAGGTGGATCGATGTGGCGGAGTCTTGCGGTGATCGCTAGACTACGAATTGTCTTTGAATAAATGTTTTATTTATTTAAGGATTATTTTTAGGAGTTTTGTATTAATTGGTCTTTTCAGACTCTTGGTTTAATTTTTTTGGGGGGATGGTTATTTAAAAACATGGTTTTACTAAAACAAAGGTTTTCCAAATTTATGAATGGGTTTTTAAGAAAATAACGTTTGCTATAACTTCAGTTGTAAATTACGTTTTGGCAAATAAATCAATTATTTAATGTTTTCGACAATGGATATAAAAGAATATGAGTTATTAAGCTAAAATGATTTAACGTAACGACTCCGTTTTCAAAACCCATTCTTTGTGACATCTCTGGATTCGGCCATAACGTCTGGGCTAGGTTTGGGGTGTTACACTATACCTCAAACCTGACAATTTGGTCAAGTATGGGGTATTACAAAACTACTATGACCATGCATAATGTTTTCAAAAATGTTCAAGAATATTCTAAACATGACCTAAATGAAGAAGTGGTGACATGAATTTCTACTTAGGTAGTTCTCCAAACATATTATGCTCAAACTTAACCACTAGGATCCTCAACATATTAAATCACAAACAAACAACTTAAATAACAAGGAGTAAGGGGAACTAACTGTTGGATCTAGTTCCCTAAGTATATATTCATTTTGCATACTTGTATTTTTCAAACAAATTAGTTTAACAATAACATCCATTAATTACATTAATACACTTTGTATATTGTCTCAATGTTTTTGCATACGAAGCAAAATGGAAGCAAATATTGGCTCACTGGTTATCTAACGTTTAATTAATACCAAGTGGTATTATGTGGTCAAATTGTAATACGATAAGACAACTTGTATTAGTAGATTAACTTAAACATGTCCTTAGTCTAATTGGAAATGAGCAAACTAATTAAAAGACTAATATGTAGTCTATCAAGTCCAAGTAGGGAGATGCTTTGTCTTTAGTATTGGAGTAGATGACTCCTAAAATATAGATATATAGATGTGACTAACTGGACTGACAATATATCGAATAAGACCTAAGTAAAATAGATCCTAGATCTATTTCTGGATTTATTCACTTATGACTAGAGGTGCTCATGGGTTGGGCTGGGCAAGGTTCGAGTCGGGCCTAAGCATGATATTAATATACTTTATGCTTGCCCAAGCCCAACCCGACCTGAAATATGGACCTAAAATTTTGCCCCAGCTTGCCTATATTTTACAAAAGACTAACCCAAGCCCATTTTATGTTCGTCCATATTATTTTTAATTTTTTAAAAATATTTATATTATTTTAATTTAAATACTTTTATATATTTTTTATTTATTGAAATTTTTATATAGTCATCTTAACATTATTTTAATGTTTACATTAGAGTAGTATTATATATTTAGTATAGGTTTATTTTTAAATGTGTTATAAATTACATAATATATAAAAGAGATAAATCTCAAAATTATACATGAACTTTGATTAATTTGGTGCAATTATACATGTGAAACTCTAATGGTTCAAATGTATACTTGAAACTTTAATTTTGTTTTAATCCTACATATTTAAAGAAATAAATACATCAATTTTTTTTATTGGATAAATATAATTATTTATTTATGCAATATTAAACATAAAATGATGTTATATAAAAATTGTGCTAATAATTTACAAGATTGGATAAAATTAAAATTTCATGTATAAAATTGCAGAAAATCAAAGTTCATGTATACAATTGCACATTAAATCGTAGTTCATGTATAGTTTTGAGATATATCCTATATAATAATAACATAATATAAAGTATTATAAACTTAAAAACAGGTCAGCAGGGTTGGGCTCGGATCTTGAATGTTCAAGCTCGAGCCCAACCCATATTTTAAATTGGCCTAATTTTTTACCTAAACCCATTTTTCGAAACTAATATTTTTACCCAAACCCTCCCAAATTTTTGGGTGGGCCTTCGGGCCTGGGCGGATAGTGTAGCCCATGAATAGGTCTACTTATGAAGTTTATAGCATGTTATACCTTAATCCTGAGTGGATGATGAACTATATATGCGTGACTCGTATACTTTGATGTAAGTAAAAGCCTAAGTTCAAATAAATAAGGAACAGAAAGCTGGTGCGTTGGGTATACGACTTCTGCAGTATGTAGCATCATTCATAATAGTGGAATTTATTACCCAACTAACGGGTAAATGATATCCTCTCTTCAGCATTACATGATAGATAAAAAGTAAACGTGGTCACAAGTCGTTTGTTTTTGTGATAAATGACTTATTTACTATTCAATATTAATTGACTTTTCATGAAAGAATATGTAATGGTTACCATGATATAAAATAAGATCATATTGGAGGAACAAATTTATCCTAAAGAGATTAAAGATATCCTATGAGAAAAATACACTGATGACAATGACATTGGATGAGCACTTATTAAGTAGCTTTTGCAATGGTATGTAATTAGGGAAAGTTCAGTCACGATTCTGTAGTGGGATGACTTTGTGACTAAATAAGCTTATAATTAATAGGCGAAAAGTTGAAACTTAATTATAAATTATTTGAGTCTTAATTACAAATGTTCAATCAGTCCCTCCGTTAACTGGTTCAAACCAGAAATGAATTGCATTTAGAACCAAATCAACATAAATGAATAAAAATGATGAACTTAGAGAAATGAGTTGCATTCACAAATTAATGCGTTTTCTCATTGAGTATAGAAATGAATTGCATTTAGAACCAAATCAACATAAATGAATAAAAATGATGAAGTTAGAGAAATGAGTTGCATTCACAAATTAATGCGTTTTCTCATTAAGTATAGAAATGGCTTGAGACTTAATTTAAGGTTTTCGAATTATTATTGTATTATAATTAATTAAATAATTAAATAATCCATATAATATGGAAATTAAATATATTTCCTTATAGATTCTTTTACGGTAAAGTCATCATGACTTTAACGAAATTAGAATTGGGTTGAGAAAATTATTTAATTAAAAATTACTTGATTAATTAAAACGATTAAATAAATAATATTTATTTTGATAATAGAAAACAAATATTAGGTTTGATTAAATTATAAAGTGTTGGGTTAAAAGTCCAAGAAACTCATATAATTGGACTCAATACATGAAAGGCCCCAAGCCTTCACATTACATGAGAGGGGCAACAACCCTTGTGTATTTATCTAGGGTGTGCTGCCTACCCCTATTCTACTTAGAGTAGTGATCACAACTCGGTGTGTGTGCATCGGGGCTTAGAAATATGCAATTATATATGAGATTAAGTGCGGTGTCTGCAAGTGTACAAGTTAAATTGTAATATAGTTTATAATTACAATGAAACACTTTAGAATGATTCCGAGGATCATACACAAGAGAGGTTGCCTAAACTAAATTAAAAGGAAATTCTAACATGCTAAACTAGGTCTAAATAGCTACCGATATAACCATTTTTTTACTGTTAACATTAAAATTAAGAGTTTGAGGAAATAAAGGCTAAATTGCATAAAGTAACGATATTCCAAATTAACAATCAAATTAAACAAGTAGAAGGATGATAAACTTCCATGGTTGTGATTAACCTAGATTCAGGAACTTTTACTGATTAATTAAGAACTAACCTAGTTAATACTTTTCGCCTATAACTAAATTAATTAATAAGCTTAATCGACTTATCTTTTAACTTGATGAATTAAACCGAGCTAAGCTGAATTGGTTCTGAGTAGAATACCGTTTTGATCTCATCTACCTAAATTACTTCCCAGACTCGTCAAGTCTAGCGTTTATACATATTCAACCTAATTCAATAATCAATTTGTGAACCATAAGTCTAAGCTAACCACTCCCACTTCGATCAATCAACCTTCCTAAGGTTTTAGTTACTGACTATTCTAAATGCAGATAATCCTTCCTAATTACCATACATTCAAATAAATGTAAAATAAGAGAGAGGGGATAATAATTGCTTAGGAATTTGAGAATCCAAGAGTTGCAATTTGATGAGCGACCACTTTAACCCACAATTGATGATTGATTATCGATTGGAACGAAGCGAAAATAAAATAGAAGAAAGGAATAAAGAAATTTGAAAAGAAATTTGATTAACAATTAAAAGTACTTGAACAAGAATTGAAAGAAAAATAAGTATAACTAATCAACTATTAAAACCCTAAAATAATCTCTAAACTACTCTAAAATGAACTCTCTAAACTGTTGTTTTGAGCTAATATATATAGTTTTCATGTATTTTAACCTAATTAGGTCGGTTACAAATTGATTTACAAGTTAATTGAGGTTGTGCGGATGAAAACACCCTTGCAAAATTATTAGGCTCGTTGAGTTGATCTGTCATAATTCATTGTGGCAAATTAAGCTCTTTTCACTACTTATGGAGCTTGTATTCAAGTGATTTTCTATCTTTTAAGTTCATTTTAAGAATTACTTACTTTTCAAGTTAAGTTGAATAAATTGAGCTTTTAGTGTTGTTTTATGACCTTTTAGGCCAATCTAGCTTAAGGAAGAACTGACAAGTTGATTAAGTGTGTAGTAAAACATTGTGGCCAAGAAATTAGTGGACTGCCATAGATGTTGCGACATCCAAAAGAAAAGTCGATCGAATGATCTAGTTATAGGTTGAAAGGTGTTAATTAGGTTAATTGTTAGTTAATTAGTAAAACTTCTGGATCTAAGTTAATCAAGAACACGGAAGTTAGTCATCCTTTTGTCTACTTGAATTAATTGAGATTTTGGTATTTGGATTTTATGTATTTTTGTTTTGCAGTTCATCTCTTTATTATTTTGCCATAATATGATGAGTACATGAGTATCTATTTAGACCTAGGTAGTGTGTTATTCATTGCTAATCATTTAGTTTAAACAAACCTCTTTTGCGTACGATCCTTAGAGTACTTCCAGTATTTCTTTATAATTAACTCTATTACAATTTGACCTGTACACTCGCAGACACCGCACTTAATTACATATTTCATTGCATAATTCCTAAGCAAAAAGACACGCATGTTGGGGCGCGATCGAGTTGTTGGCGTAGTTGTCAAGGAAGTTTCTGTGTTAAACACAAATTTTAGTAATAATTATATGCTAATTAGGATAAGTAGGAAAATTGAAATTCATAGATACGATATTTTTTTTATTTATCTAAAACTTATTTATTTTTATTAACTCAATTATGTTTCTTATTTGTTGTGTATGACTCGAAACAGAAGAGATCTGATCGAGTTTGACCTTGAACCAGAACACACGTTAAGACGAGCATGAAGAGCTCTCATTCAGAGAGAAGATCCACTACATGAAAATCCGTTGTACGAGGACTAGCCCGAGCAAATACCACTAACACCACTAGTAGAACCAATTCCACGAATTGTAAAGCCGATGATAGAGCAGAATCACACATTGCGTGATTATGCAATGTTGAATTTGGATGTTGTGCAAGGCAGCATCAACAGACAAGCCATGAATGCAAACAATTTTGAGATTAAATCAGCAATTATACAAATGATACAGAGTAACCTGCAATTTTGGGGCTCAATACATGAGGACCCGAATCAACATTTTAAATATTTCTTGCATCTATGCGATACATTTAAATTTAATGGGATCATCGATGATGTTATTCATCTTCGGGTGTTCTTATTCTCATTATGTGATAACGCGTTGAATTAGTTAGATTTGCAAGCTCCAAAATCCATTGGTACATGGGAGGAACTTCCAAATAAATTCGCAGGTTCTTAAATTTCCTTAAATTCGACCCAAATCTCTAATTTTCTTTTTAAATCATCATATTTGTCTAATTTTCCTGCCAATTCGTATACAAAATTAAATGGTACAAATATTTTTATTTAAGTTTAATTGTAAAATATATACTAATATATTATTTTAATAATAAAATTAGTTGTGAATCGTGTTAAATTTGATTTTAACCTGAAAATTTTCTTTTTGCCAACTCACATCTCGATTCATGAAATATATATATTTTCATTGAACAACCAAAAATAATACACAAAAGATGAATTTAACTACAAAATTACAAAATATGAACTAAAATGGCATCAAACACCTTCCAACATCCAATTTTTTATTTTTTTTTTCACTTTGAAGAAGTTAAATTTATACTATACATGAGCCAAGCAATTGAAGCAAACTATTGGTTACACTCACAATCTAACATAAAATTAATTTCTTCAACAAGTGACTTTGGCAATTAAGGAATGCCATAATATCATTGTGAAAATGTGCTGATCACATACAATTGAACTTGATACAAGGGGAATGATCATATACATACATATCTACAAAACTTACAGTTTTATTTACTATCTATAGCGACCCTGACTTGATTATTTGTATACCATAGGACCCAATTATTATTAATATTTTTTTTTGTTTTTTTTTTTAACATCAAACTTGGAGAAAACCCAGTTTGAAACAGGGGTCCCTGCAAAATTGTAGTAGCTTTATTGTTTAAAACTAATTAAATCCAGGATTGGATTGGATAATTGCATTTGAAAGAGTTGACACCACTAATGTGAGCAAAAATATCTGAGGAATCAACCATGTCTTCCTCTTCTTTCACTACCACCTGCTCAAATCAAAGCAAAAGTTCATTATCAATTCATATAGAGAGAGAGAGAACTTGGGAATTTTATGAAGAAAAGAAAGAAGACCCTTACTTCATCATCATATTCTTCTTCAGGATTGCTACAAGCTTGCCTATGGGTGTCTCCAAATTCGTCATTTTTTGCAAATCTTCCTCTCACTCGAGGCCTGCTATCGGCTAATGTCTTGCGGCATGCATACTACACACATTTGATTATAAAACATTAGTACTTCAGTCTTTAAATGGTATAAATGTTGATATGAGAGGGAGTTATAGGGACCTTAATTTTCTTGCTGAAGTTCCTTTCATTCCTTTTCTTCATGTACCTATGGATCTTCTCTTTCCTTTGTTCAACAGACAGTTTACCAACTTTGTTGAAAGTTGAATCTTCCAAGCTAGACATCTCTGAAGCTAAAGGAGTAGAGCTGGTTGTTGCCACTCCAACCAGTTGTTGATTGTCACTGCTCAGGCCCTATTCGAAGCAAGTTTACAAATGAATTCAAATGAATAATTTATAGTTGCTTTATTGTACTAAATCGAATGATGAATGTTAAACAAGTACCTACCTGCAAATCTCCTGGTTTGAAAACTCGTTGGACTGTATCAGGGCAAAAGATTCCAGCATTATCACCCTGAAATTCCAAGTCTTGTGGTTGAAGTTCAGAATTCAAAAGAATCCTCTCAGCGAAAACCCCGGAACTATCAGCAATAGTCCCAGCAGGCATGAAACTAGTCATGGGAGGACCAAGAAAGGAGCCTGATGGAGATGAAGAGTTTAAAGGCACATACGAAGGCACCGAAGACAAGCAGTCTTCGTCAAAAACAGATGGCAGTGGAGGCCCCAAAAGAGGTCCAACAGTGTCGGTAGTGTACTGTGAGAGCCCCTCAGCTGAAACATCAGGTAATTGCATTTGAGACTGCACTAAAGACAGGTTGAAATGGTCTTGATGTGTCAGAAATGGAGGGACTGAAAAAGATGGAGATTCAGAGAAGTCTATAGAAGCCGAAATGTCATTCCCCATTTCGTCTGGTGAATCAAAGATTATAGACAGATTGTTGTTGTTGTTGTTGTTAGCGGCTGGGGTGGCGACTGTGTTGTTGGTGCTTGTGGCGGTGTTGCTGGTGCTGGTGGTGGTGGTCGGATTTGTATTGCGATTGTTGTTTTGGTAGCCATTATTGAGTTGTTCAATGTCTGGTGGTATGTTAAGATTATTGCCATAGGAAGAGTTTTCATCAGTGATCTCAGAGTTTTGCAGGGTGTCAGAGAAAAGATCATTGTCTGAAAAATAAAAATTTGGACCACTGATGGGGCTTGGTATATCCTCCTGTAAGAAAAAACCATGTTTAGATATCAATGAAAAAACACAGCCATGGATGCTTGAAAGAGATCAACTTGATGGACTTATGAACCTATATAAGATCAATCTCATAAGGAAGATAACCTTATAATAGACATAGTTTCATTTTGTGTATTTATGCTCCACGTGACATGTATCAACTTAAAGCGCGCACACACCCACACACACACTACCAAGAAACCCATATTTATGTTTTTCCATGTGAAATGTTGTCTTTAGGGTCTTTCACCAAATGTAAGGGAGAAAAAAAGAAAAAGGAGAGAGAATCACAAATTTAAAAGCTTAAACAAGAAGCATGAAAAGTTTCTTATTCCATAGTGATCAAAAGAAAAGTTGGGACAAAAATGGAGGGGAAAAATTCATGATTAGATTAGGAAGATGATGCTACCCTTAAGAAAATGACACTTTTGAAATGAGAAAAAAAAATATGATTACCCAAAAAAGTGAATTAAATTAGGGTCAGGCAATATATATATATATATATATATATATATATATATAAAAATTTAATCTATTTTCTGAAAAAAATTGTTAAAAATGATTTTTTTGATTGCTTATTTGATTCAATTTTGTTTAATAAAGGATAATGGATGAAATGAAGGAAAGCCTAAAACTAACGCAGTGGTATTAATTTGGTCAAATATAAACTTGTAATATTTCACACAAAAGAAGAACTAATGGAAGCTAAAAATAGAAATAAAGTAGGGCCTGAAAATGATTGAACTTAAAATGACATGAAAAGAACAAAAAAATAATAATAAAGAAACAAAAGAACGATGATATATATATATATATATAAATCTGTGAAATGTATCCTACGAAAGTATTAGACAAAAACTCACGTAAACCTTGTAATAGTAAGAATGATAACCTAGCCATTAACGAAAAGAATCTTGGTTATGATTTTGAATACACATCAAACAAAAGAAATATTATGATTTTCTAAAACATTAATAAAATGCAAAGAAAAAAAAAATTACATTCAAGAAGAAATGAGAGAATTACAATGGAAAGTTGTTGTTGTTGTTGTGGATGAATCATGTCTTGCAACATGGTTAATTTCAAACCTTTCCTTTTGAATGTGAAAGAAAAAAAATTACACAACTACTGAATTACACCCCCCTAAGCTTAAAATGTAATAAGACTAAGGTGGAAGAACAAGACAAATTCATTTCAAATAAGAAAAAGATAAAAGAGGATGGAAGAAAAGAAACAAGGGAACTTTTTTTCTTCTTTCCCTTTTTTTTCTCAGTTCATGGAGATAGAAAGAAAATTTTAAAAAATTTCCTAGTTATGTTATCGAATTATTGGATTTTGAGAATAGAAAAACGTTTGCTAAGAAAATGGAAGGTTTGGGGTGTCAAAACTTAGTTATATATAGGGAGTTTAGGGAAGTTTTAAATATGGGTTTGTGAAAATCCGAGAGTGGGCACTCTCTTCTGCGTCAACACGACAATTGCGATGAACCAAGGGTTTTTTACTCACTTTCAACGTGGATTATTTCTCACAAACGAAAACAAAACCATACAATCATTCTCATTTTACCCTTTACAACTCCAAAGACAAATAAATAAATAAATAGAGATTAGAAATGGCTCACAGGCTTCATATCCGACATAAAAGCTCTTAAGAACATCAGAAGAAGAAGCAGCTCCAACTATGAAACCAGATTGAATGCCTTTTTACAGGTTTAACTGAAAGGAAAAGGGCCTATGTTTTAAGCGAAGGTGGGTGGGTGGGGGATATATATGAATAGGAGGGTTCATTATTTAACTCTACTTATCAAAAGGGTCTAGAAAAGAAGTGCTAAATTCTGGAAATTTTTGCTTGTTTAAGGTAAAACTTGTGTTTTCATGCTGTTTTTGGGTCACTTTTCCACCCCCCACTATAGATCCGTGTGGAATAACTTTTCCACATTAAAAAAGTAAATCTAGTTTTAATCTAGCCAAGCTTCCAGGTTAATTTTTTTTTATATGTGCTTTTATCAAATATCTTTCTTAGCTTGCATGGCTATATTTGTTGTCTATAGTAGCATATATAGTCCATAGACCAGAATCATACATACATTTTAAGGTTGAACATATGAGTTAGGTATCCATGTTTTCATATCCCTCCATGTGCCCAAACCTTCCATGATCTTTGCTCTTGAAGGCCTTTTATGCTTCTTTTTTTCCTCAAAATAATAAGTTGGTATTTTCAGTTCTTTGAGAGGTTTTTTAGCTGCATTTGGATGCATGGTGAGAACTTTTTCATCAATCATAAATATATATATATATATATATATATATTTTTTTTTTCCATTTAACTTTAGAACTCTAATATAATAACTCTCACCATGTATCGATTTTATTTGTTGGATTTAATTCATTTTATAACAAGAATTATTATTTTATTTATTCTGAATTTGGGGTCTTGAAGAAAAAAAATTTAATTTATTTTGATCACTTATTCAAAAAAAGTTATAATTTGATCATCGAACTATTCGAAAGTTTTTATTTAAATCATTGGTCTTTTAAAATTGATGTTAAATGCTCCTACCTTAACTAGTGGTTGAGGGTTCGATCCTCGTCCTAGGTAGGGAGTAGCTTTAAAACTCGTGGCCAACATCTACCCCCTTAATGGGTCTACAAAATACGGAAGATTTGTTACTAGGCTTGCTCTAGTAAAGATACCTTAAGAAATAAAAAAAAAAATCGATGTTATATGACTTTCTCTATTCGCATTACCTGCACCAATTTAAAAGCTCTTTTCTCCCTTCTCTTTTACAATTTAGTATTTTTTTCCACAAAACAGCTTTGGATGTCACAAATTTGCAAACCAAAATTCAAACAACTTTTTTTTTATCTTCGACATTGATTGTCAAATTAACTTGGATATAAGGTATATTCTTTTATTCGCCGATAGGTATTGGTCGATTGCATCGATCGTTGAATTGTTGTTTGGAGTTTGTTGGTAGAACTTTTTAATGGAAAAAACACTTGACAACCTAGTGACTTAAATAAGAACTTTTGGTTAATTCAGAGAATTTGAATAAAATATTCTTTCAAATTTCGAGTAATTCAATGATGAAATTGTAACTTTTTTAATTAAATGACCAAAATAAAAATTTATCCATAATCTAATTACTAATGATATAATTTATGAAAGTTGAATAAAAGATTTTGTCGAGGCAAAACTTAAAAAGATACCCCCATTCACAGGAAAAATAAAATCTTTTAACCAGTTAAAAATTATGGGAGTGAAGAAACATTCTTTGCCCCTGTTACTTTTTTAAAGATTTGACAAATAAATTAATAATTACTCAAAAGTTTTATTTTGACTCCCCTTTTAGTTATTGACTAATATATATATATACACACAACAATGTTTTCAAAAGAAATGATAATTAATTATTCAACACCAAAAAAAATAAACCCCTAAAAGTTTACATTAATCAATATTCCTTTCCATCCAATGATTTCTCAACAGCCAAATTGCTGTCCCATCCTTTGCTTCCTTAAAGCACCATTCCCAAATTCTAAAAGATAGATGGATTTGTTCCAAAACTCGTACTCCAATCCAACAGTCTTGTCAGTGTTAGAACATAGAATCCATTTTTTTAACACAAACACATATTTATTGTCTGGTTCATAACCTTATGTGTGGATCAGCTTTCAGTCAAAGTTCTTTAAGCATATATCGGAAATTCAAGACAGACAGATTTTATTAAACTTTCTGTTTAATTTTGAACAACTGATTCTGCTCTTGCATTCATTCAACGTTCATGTTTATCAAGATTGCGAACAAGGTCAGTAATCCAATCAAGTTGATTAATAAAAAATAAAGTGAATTATTCACTTATAATCTTACATTCCTAAGTAGCTTGTTGATGTAAGGGAATCTGCATTATTTTTCAGACAACTTCCCTTTGTTCATACATACAAACATACATACATACATATAAAATATGCAAAGGAGACGTGACATTGACATGCAATCAAAGATTTACATAAAAAATTTCCAGGGAATAGTATATATTTGGTTTTTTTCTTCTGTCGCTGTCCATTGTTAGCAGTCAGAAAGTTCAGGGTTGAAAGCAGTATATAAATCAAGATTCTGAATTTCTGATGAGTTGGAATGTCTCACTTTTTCTTTTGTGCTAAAAGTGTATACACCGGTTAATACACCTTTCCAATATTCATGTTTGTGTCTATCGAATGCTGTTCCTAGTCAAGGTAAAGCTTCAAATTCTTACCTACCCTATAGTCTATACAATATATGTATAGGTTTTTTCCTACAATAAATTGTCTAATTTCCTTATATTTTCTCTAACAGAATTTCTACATACTTATCTTTCATCGGCTAACCAAATTAGTTATGAAATTATAGAATTATCCCTTCTTTTAAATTTAAACTTATATTTAAGCAGTGTCTGTTTTTATTGGGTCACCAACTTAATTTTAAAATTATAAAAGAGGTGGATCAAACATGTGTTCAACTGTATTAAAATATAAGTATATTACCACTCCTTGAATAAATTCTAAAATATAAGTTTTTTCAACATAAAAGTTGTATTTCTGCTTACATCGTAGGTGTGACAAAATTTAGTATTTATACTCTATATAAATTCTTTTTTTGAGTTTGTGCCGCTCATAATTAAGTCTCAACTCAATTATTAAATTATCGAAAGATCCTTATTTAAGGAAGAATTGAATATTAACTTAATGGTATTTTTTCCTTTTCACGTAAGATCAAAAAAGAAATGCATGGTTATGATAAGATTTGAGCAAGTAAAAGTACCTTATAGCTCTTTACTAAAAATTAGATTGGATTTTGGCCCCTCTAGTAAAAAAATGGGTAAATTAATCCTTACACATTAGATCAAAGAGTAAATTGATCATTCTGTTTAAAATTTCATCCAATCTACTATTAAAAATTGGTCCCTGTATGTCAAAATAAGGCACACATGACACACCACGTGTAACTGTTTAGTTATTCTGTCAGCTTCACCAATTTTAACAAAAAAAAAATGGATGAATTTTTTAACAGAAATGACTAGTTTGCTCTTTGAGTTACCATACAGGGACTAGTTTGACCCTTTTTTTTTTTAATAAAAGGGCAAAATGCAATCTGAGTTTTAGTATAGGGGCCTCCATAGTGCTTTTACTGATTTGAACCCAATACACCAAACATACACTCTTCCAACTTTACCATTTCAACCAAAGTAACATTTGATTTTTTATGTAAATTCTTAATAAATATATTACATAATAATTTCACCCATATTGTAGTTGTACTATAATCTAATATTATATAAAATCATTAGAAAAATATATTTTATCCATACTTTTGATTGAATTTATCAATATAACTATACTTGTCATGAACATAAAGTTTTTAAATTGATATGATATTTCTATCATGCTAATTAAGATTATTGTACTTATTAATATATATATTTAGGGGTGAAGTTTTCTTACGTCAAATAAATAATTAAAAGTTTCAAATATATATATTTTTGATAATGGAATATAAAAAATTACCCTTGAATTATTAAAATAATAATTATACAAAAATTATAAAATATATTTTTAATTTTACGTGAAAATAAGCAATTTTATTATACACTCATCATAAGAAGATGTACCATACACAAACAGTAAAGAATAATTTATATTAGGATAATCCTTGACCATCATAAGAATAATGTCACATCATTATTGACATATAATTTTTTGGTGAATTACAATAAGACAAATCTCAAACAACAAATGCAATTAGTATGATTCGAACCCTGGTCATACAGGGCAATGACCACCCTTGACCATTATGTCATCATATGAAGTTCTAATAACATGCAAATATTATTATACACTCATCCATATTTAATAATTTCTCTAATTTAATTTAACTTTACTTAATTTTTAATTTTTTCCTTTTGGTTTTTATCCGTTTTCTCAATTTTTAATTATTGATATCAATTTTTAAATTTCAATTTTCTCTTTGTAGTTTTTTCCTACATTTTCAAGATATTAATTTTAAGTGATTTAATTAAAAGAAAATTAAGTTAAAGAAATTATTAGATATAGATAAGTGTATAATAATGTTTGTATGTTTTAAAATGATAAAATGTGTCGTAGGTCCTTGTTCTCTCCACAAATCTAGAATTCAGTCTCTATATTTTTATTTTCATGAATTTAGTTTCTTTATTTTTTTTCAAAATTTAAAATTTAGATCTAATTATTAATACTATTAATTTTATAAAAGATTGTTAATGTATTATTTTGAAATTAAAAAGTACTCACTTAGTAACTATTTAACTAAAAAAAAGAAAACATTTTAATGAAACTGAATTTAACAAAATAATTTTTACAGTTTTAATAGTTAGATCTAAATTTTAAAATCTAAATAATAGAGAGGCTAAATTCCAAATTTGTAGAAAATATAAAACTTATAACATATTTTAACTTTTAAAAATCATTGACGCTACATTATTTTGTGAGAATCTAAAATTAACATTTTTTAGCATCATCTTAATATAAATTATTTTTATATTAAATACTCAAAAACTGAAAAGGAAAATATTCCTTTAATCCCTTTTTCCTTTTGGGTTCATGACTTTATCTTCCTATTTTGTTTCTTTAATAAAATCTTTTATAGCAAAAATGGAAGGGTGACATAGTAGTCACTAATGGGCTTGTAATGTAATATTAGGCCTTAATCAAGTTAGGTTTGGCTGTTAGGTCTTAGATGAGTGGGTGTCATTTTTACTATCTCGTATAGTGTGTTATGATTATTATTAGGATGGTAATGGAAAAAGCTGAATTAAAAATAAAATCATAAATTTATTTTTTAATAATTAATAAAAATTACCGATTATTTATGATGTAATCTTATAATTTATTGTAAAATAATAATTTTAAGACATTATCATAATTGTTTCAAGTTCTATTTAAAAAATAAAGGGTTAATATATAAAGAGGTATCTGAACTTGATGCTTTGTATCTACTTGGTGTTTAAACCTTTTTTTTAGATTTAATTGGCACTTAAATTTGAAAAACTTAAGTCAACTTGGTACTGTTTTTTTAAATACCTGACTAATATTATTAAAAATACACTGACGACTACTGGCATGGTGACGCGTAAAAGTCTCGCATGTTGACACGTGGCAAAAGTTTTTAAAAAGTTATAATTTTTACATATTGGAAATGAATTTGGACAAATGGTTATCTAGGTTCATTTGAATGTGGACAACATTTTATCTAGGTTCATTCTAGACATACTCTTATAGTATTTATATATATATATATATATATCTATTTTTCATTTTTCATATTATTATTTTGAAATTTAAAATACATAAAATCTTAAAATCTTTTAAAAAATTAAGAAGAAATTATAAATATATTAAAAATATTATTTGACAATAAAATAAATTTAGACAACTATTTATCAAAATATATTTAAATCAGAGTGAATATGTATTTTGAAGATAAATATATAATTGTTTGTTGTTGAAATTGTGTACGGTGATACTGAATGTTCCCAAAAGGATTTTTGTAGGACCAGCCATTTGATTTCATTTCAGGTTTAATTCCATTTCCAAAATTGTCTAAAGCTTCCATCTTCATCTTTTAGTCTTATGTGCAGTGGAACGCAAATTAGAAGTGAACACCAATGAGCCTTCGCCTTTCTCACTTAGCAAGCTTCCCTTTGAACAAAAATAAATATCAATTTCACCCAAAAATAAATGCTAACCCTACTAGGCTATTACCCTACAACAAAAGTCAGGCTAACTCCTCTCTCTCTCTCAATGTCTTTTCGTCAATTTAAACAACAATTCCTCCAACCATACATACTTGATCCAGCTATTGGAGTGCACTGTAGTTTGTACATAAATTAAAATTAAAATTAAAAAGAAAATAGAATGAGAAAAATAATTTTAAAATAAAGTACATGAACCACTTGAGTTAAAGATGGAGTCTTTTTTTTCTTTATTACATTAAAAATACAAAATACAAAATATTTTTAACAAATAATTATTTATGTCTTTTAATAATTTACATACAATCTTTTAAAGAATTTATTTTTAAACTTGAAACCTTTTAAGGTATTTATAAAAAATGACAACCAATATTTCAAAGAAATATTATGTACCACATTTTATAATGTATTTTCTTTTATTTATATTGTAGGTGTCAAATAATCTAATATATATTATACTTATATTTTCACGACTAATATGCTACATATATATTTGATAAGAGATTAAAGAGTCAGATTGTCGAACAAAAATAAAGTTATATCAATTGAATACTTGAACATAAATATTTTACTACTTTAATTATGATTCAATTGATCGATTTGAATTACATTTAAGCAAAATTTGGTGGAGTTGAAATACAATTAATTTGTATTTGATAGAGCAACGAAATTGGGTTTAGAGTTGGGGATTTTCCTTGTTTGATGGAAATTCTATTTTAGTGTTGGAAGATATGCTTTGTAATGAAATGGTGAAAGCGATTATAAGAAAGCAAAAGAAAAAGATATATCCTTAGGCAGCTTGGAATCTAAAAATTATATATATGTTCGAAAAGTAACCTTAACACGGCCCTCACACTCAGCTATAAAAAAGACGACAGATTCGTAACATTGAAAAGATAAGAGGAGTAAGGAAGTTGCACGGATTTGTATAAAATCTTGTTCACATGGGAGAAGCACATATGCCTGTTGTTCCATACTAGCATTGGGTCTTTCAAGACTGACTTAGATACTCCCATCAACCCATGATGTGTACCAATTTCATTAGTAGCTTTAAGCTACTTGGTTTTCTAGTACGGCTTCCCATTTCTTTATTTTTAACTTATTAGATGATAATTTAAATTACTTTGTTTGGTAGTACGGACATTTTATAAGACAAACAACTATGGGAAACATAGCTTATATTTTCGAGTTCTTTGATATTTAAGTCAGAAAAAAGACGTGGTGAAAGCTTGAAAGAATATTTAATAAATATATTTTTGAAAATTGATATCTTTTTAGAGCTTGTTTAGTGTTTTTAGGGTGCTGATTGAATGAGAATGTGTGAAAGACATGTTATTGTATTAATATTTCCTTCTAGCATATTATAGGTACCGTTGTTGGATAGATGGTTATTTGTGGTTTGCTTGTTGCATACCAACTAGACATCTTGCAAGGCTTGGACTTTGGGTTTTATTGATTTTTTTGAGTTTGGAGTGTATTCTCTTAAGACTATATAACATGACATCCTTTAAATCTATAAAATAAATTATAAAGTGATCTAATAAGAACTTGCAAGAGACAATTAAGAAATTCCTCATTCTGATTATGTAATGTTAGAAGCAAACAAATATCAATAGATGTCCTTGTTTTGTTATTTCTCATCTTATTCTTGTCCTTGACTTGATAGTAATTCCTAGTGGTGGTCGAAGTTCCATGGCTTGAATTCATTTCTTGTGGTATTGTATCCTTTGGGAGACACAACATTATCAATTTAGTTGGAGTAAATTTGGAATAACTCAATATATTTGATTGCATCATATCTACTAAGAGATAATGTCCTCTAAAGGATTAGTACATATCGATTAGACCTATTTAAAAATCGAGTCATTTGTCTAAATTCAAAGGTCAATCCAAAAATTGAGAAAGTTTAGAAAAAAATATTAGACCCAAAAAATAGATTTAAGCAAAAATAAAATTAAGCTCGTCTAAAATATAAGTTATGCTTAGGTTTGGGCTCAAGCATCCAAGGCTCAGCTTGGCTTGGCCAACCGATTTTTCTAAATTTATAATATATTATATAATGTTATTTTTATACTATAATGCAAACATATTAAAAAATGCTAAGTTGTCTATATATAAAAATTTGACTTAAATATACATGTGTCCCTTCAATTTATCACTTTCTCTCAAGTTAGTACTTATGAATTTTTTTGTCCCAAGTTGGCACCTAAATTTTCATTTTGTTAAGGGTTTTGATACTTTTTTGTTATGGTGTTAAGTCTAGTACACATGGCACTTTTAGACAGTGGCACATGACAATGTTGATTTCAGTATGACGTCTTGATTTTTTAAATTAAAAATAAATTAATTTTTTAAAAAGTAAATAAATTTAAAAGTATATATAAAATTTTGAAAATAATAAAAATCATAAATAAAAAATATTATAAAAGTTTTAAAGTTATAAAATTAAATTAAATTGTGTTTAATTTTAAAATTTTAATTCAATTTTTTAATTTTTTAACTTTTAATATCTTTTTATTTTTATATTTTTAAATAAAATAATTTTTAAACTAAAATTAATTTCCAAATCTCCTCCCCCTTCTGATTTCCCTTGCTTAATCATCAGTCACTATCACAAATTCATCAAAGAAATAAAAAAAGCTCTCTCGAAAATCTCTTTTATTTTTGTTGTGTACTTGTTTCCTTATTTTTGTTTAACGGATAAGAATGGCAACCAAAGCTGAAGGCACAACAATTGAGATTGATCTCGGGATGACGTATAGTTGTGTTGGGGTATGGCAGAATGATCGAGTGGAGATTATCCCCAACAACCAAGGTAACGGAAGGATGCCGTCTTACTTTGCTGTCACCGACGACTAGCGTTTCATCGGTGATGCTGCCAAAAACCAAATCGCTAAGAACCCCCAGAATACTGTTTCGATGCTAAAGTCCTCATCGGTCATCAATTGTCCTACCCATCCGTGCCATGCATGCAATATGAAGCATTAGCCTTTCATGGTTGTTGTTAGCCCCGGTGATAAGTCGATGATCGTCGTTGCTTACAAGTGTGAAGAGAAACAGTTAAACTGCTGAAGAAATTTCTTCATGGTGTTGATCAAGATGAACAAGGTCGTCGAGCCTTACATGGGTCAAACCGTGAATTAAAAATGTTGAACTAGAAATTTTAAAATTAAACACGATTTAATTTATTTTAATTTTTTGTAACTTTAAGAAATTTTAAATTTTAAATTTTTTATCTATATTTTTATGATATTATTTTTTTGAAAAAATTGAATTATAACATCATAATGACATCTGTATTGTCACATGTCATTGTTTGAAAATGTCAAGTATACCAAATTTAACACCATTACAAAAAAAGTATGAAATCCCTTAACGAAATAAAAATTTGGATATCAATTTGAACAAAAGAAACCATGAGTATCAACTTGGGAGAAAGTGAGAAATTCAGGAGATAAATGAGTATTTAAGCCATAATTTTTTTGTAATAGCCCGATTTTAGGCTTAGTCGGAATAGTAGTTTTAGGATCACAAATCTGACGTAAGAAAATTTATTATTATTATATTTTTATGGTCTAAAAATTCACGGGATGATTTCGTGAAAATTTTGTTCAAAATTTTGACGTTTGGGCACTCAATTTAGTCAAAAGGACTAAATCGTAAAAAGTATAAAAGTTGAGTTCTACATGTTAAAGGTGTCCAGTTGTTATGAAATTTTAAATTGGAGGTCCTTATATGGTAATTATACCAGTGGTTAATTTGTTGGACAAAAATCGGCACGAAATAGGTCAAATAAAATATTTTTAAGTTAAGGGCATTTTGATAACTAATAATTAAAAGAATTAAAAAGCCAAAATAAGCCAAATTGTCCATCTTCTTCTTGTTCCAGCCGAATCTACCATGGAAGCCATGGCTAGAGTTTGGTTCAAGCTTCCAAGCTCCATAGTAAGTGTATCCGAGCCCCGTTTTTAATGTTCTTTACATTTTTGAAGTCCTCGTAACTCGATTTATCTATTTCTACCATTATTTTGAGTTAGAATTCATGTTTAAAAATTTACCCATGAGTGATATTGTAACACCCCGAACCCGAGACCGTTGCCGGTGTCGGACACGAGGGGTAACAAGCCAAAACCACTTATGGCACCGACCAATTTGACATTCCCAGGCAAGCTGGAAAACTGCGTCGCTGTCGTCTTAAAAAGCATATCTCGAGTTTCACAACTCGGAAACTGATTCTGTAAATTTTCCCTGAATTTAGACTCATATATCCATCCATGGATTTATTTCTAGAATTTTTGGTCAGGCCAATTGGTACAGTTTATTAGTTAAAGTCACCCATGTTACAGGGGTCGACTACACTGACCTTCGCGCGTTACAACTTGAATATCTCTCTGTACAGGGTTTCAATACTGATGCCGTTTGTTTCTAATGAAACTAGACTCAAAAAGGAATCTGCACATATAAGGAATTACTTCTAATTCATTCTGGATAATTTATGGTAAATTTTTAAAGTCGCGACAGGGGACCCAGAAACCGTTCTGGTCCTGTCTCACGAGAACTTTAATATCTCTCGGTATACTGTTCATATGATCGTTTCGTTACTTTCATATAAAAATAGACTCGTCAAGGTTCGATCGCATAATTTATTCACTATTTAACACCATTCCTACAAATTTTGGTGATTTTTCACATCCACGTCACTGCAGCTGGCAGCATCTGTTTTTAAGGTAGGCTTTACCTATATTGTAGTTCCCATGGACCAACTATATCTAGTCATACTTAGGTCCACATATGATCATATTTAGCCATTCCAATGGCTGATCATGTGACCAACTCTCTCATTCCAAACCATAATCACATCATGAAACCAAATATAATTACAAACCACATATGGTCAAATTCCATACTCCACTTTTACGAACCATTTTCGCATGGCCGCACACATATACATCACAAAGTACTTAAAAACAACCAAGGGTAGTCCTATACATGCCATATCCAAAACTCAACTAAAGGAGTACCAAAAAGGGCTTTGATAGTGTGGTTGACTTCAACTTCTATGATCCCGAATCCGATCGTTAACGAGCAAAATCTATAAACAGAGAAACAAAGAAACGGAGTAAGCAATTTATGCTTAGTAAGTTTCGAGCCATAATATACACACAACCAAAGCATAGCATTCAAGTAGCTAAACAATAATTCATATGCACAATTTCTCAAAGACATGCTTACTTCACAATCCCAACTCTTATATTCATACACTAATAACGGCTTAGTCAAGGCCGATAACTCATTTATCATCGGAGCGAATACGCACATACACTTACTCATAGTGTGCAAAGCACACACGAAACGTACCTTGTTGTTGGGAATTTCACAAGCGTATTAACTGAAAATTTTTACAGCAAGTTCAAAGTTCTCGAATCACATACCTTCGGAGTTTATCCGGATATAGCTACTGTTCAAACGCCGGGACATAGCCCGGTTATGGTAACCCGCACAAATGCCTTCGGACTTAACCGGATATCACAACTCGCACAATTGCCTTGGGCTTAGCCCGATATCATAACTTCGCACAATTGCCTTGGGCTTAGCCGGATGTCACAATTGCACAATTGCCTTCGGGCTTAGCCCGGATATCACTCGAACATTTATACACAACTTTGTTTCAATTTCATAACACAACTTTTATGCACAATTCACTTAGCAAAAATATCATTTCGGCTCAATGGCCACATACAAAGGCACAATTTCGATTGCTTATTACTTCATTCAATCGAATCAAAATCTAAGTTTCGATACTCGAAAACTTACCTCGGACGTGGTCGAACGATTTCGATGGCTATTCGACGACTTTTTCCTTCCCCTTATCGGATTTAGCTCCCCTTTGCTCTTGAGCTTAATTTAACAAATAAATTGGTTTTATCATTTGAGCATCGAAAGGGGAATTCAAGATACCTAGCCAATATATATACTCATTAGGCATCAAAGTCGCATATGTACGAAATCACGAATCGAACTCAACACATTAGTTAATATTCCTCTTAGCCGAATTTTCTAAGCCAAGAATAGGCATCAATATGCTTGCCTCTAACCGAATGCATGCACACCAATTTCCCTCATGTGGCGAATATGCATGTCCATGTTGAGGCCAATTATGCACTTAATACCACACAAAAACAGCATGCATTTTACTAACTAACGATTACATATTGTAGCTCAATACACATCTCTCATGTACTTCATAACGAAACATCATTACAAGCAAATATATACCTTGAAATAGTATATATGTCATGCCAATACATCATGTGCAAACATGTATACACATATAGGTGCAAGGTCGAATCTCAAGGGGTTCATACCCATCCAAACACAAATTTTTTTTACCAATCAAGTAACAAGCATAAATCATGCTCATGAATGCACCATGGCCGAATACATCACAACCATACCCTTTCAACTTCGGTCATGGTTAAACAAAGAATTCAATGTCCTACTCAAGAACACTAAAAGAAATTTCAAGAGTAGTCAATCCATCATTGCATGCATCATCAACAAGCTTCACATTTAGCATGCAATGGCTTTAACACAATATCAACCTTGGCCAAATTCCATTTTTCATGGCATAGCAAGGATTTGAACCATGGCTAACATGCACATCAAGTTAGCAACCAAAACAAGCATGAATCTCATGACACAACCTCAACATACCTTAATCTTGATGCAAGTATAGCCAACTCTCCTTCTAGATCTCTTTTAAACCAAAAATGGAGCAAAAATCCTCCTTCTTCCTTAGTTTTGGCTCAAAGAAAGGATGAACAAATTTTTTCTTTCTTCCTTTACAACTCACGGCAATGGGGAGATACCACACTCACACACATTTTTTTTCATTCTTTTCTTACCCATGCTTATTTGTTTATTATTTCTCCCTAATGCCCAACAAAACATGTTTCATGACATGTTTAGCCCATATTCTTTGTCATGGCCGCCACCACCTATAAAAGGGAATTTGACATGCAAGTCCATTGTTTTTCATGCATGCTTTAATTAGTCATCACACATTTCCCTTCATACTTTCAAAGTTCACTACTAAGTCCTTTCTAGTGAAATTCACCTTTATAACACTAAATCAATCATCAAAATGTCACACACAAATTAACACATATCATAGGCATCAAAATAAATTTTAAATTATTTTTATGCCTCGGTTTTGTGGTCCCGAAACCACATTCGACTAGGGTCAATTTTGGGTGTCACAACTCTCCCCACTTAAGAAATTTTCGTCCTAGAAAATCTTACCGTAAATAGGCTTGGGTATCGCTCTTTCATAGCGTTCTCGATTTCCCAAGTAGCTTCTTCTATCCCGTGTTTGAGCCATAACACTTTCACTAGCGGAACCCGCTTGTTTCGCAACTCTTTCACTTTACGTGATAGGATACGAATCGGTTTTTCCTCATAACTCATATTGGCTTGTATTTCAACCTCTGATGGACTAATCACGTGTGATGGATCAGATCTATAGCGTCGAAGCATCGAAACATGAAAGACATCGTGAATCTTTTCGAGTTCAGGGGGCAAAATCAAACGATATGCAACTGGACCGACTTGCTCGGATATCTCATATGGCCCAATGAACCTCGGGCTCAACTTGCCCTTACGGCCGAATCTGAGTATCTTTTTCCACGGCGAAACCTTGAGAAACACTTTATCCCCCACCTGATGCTCGATGTCTTTTCGTTTCAGATCCGCGTACGACTTCTGACGGTCGGAGGCTATCTTCAGACTTTCACAGATTACTTTCACTTTCTGTTCAGCATCTCTGATCAAATCCACCCCAAAAATTTTGCTTTCACCGAGCTCAGTCCAAAACTATGGTGTACGGCATTTACGACCGTACAAAGCCTCGTAGGGTGCCATCTTAATACTTGATTGAAGACTATTGTTGTAAGCGAATTCAATCAAAGGCAAATACCGCTCCCATGAACCATCGAACTCGAGGATGCAACATCTCAACATATCCTCAAGTATTTGAATTATCCGCACGAATTGACCATCGGTTTGGGGGCGAAAGGCGGTGCTGAAATGCAACTTGGTACCCAAAGCTTCTTGCATCTTCTTCCAAAATCACGAGGTAAATCTCGGATCTCTATCCGACACGATGGAAATAGGCACCCCGTGTAATCTCACAATCGAGAAACGTATAATTCGGCTAGTTTGACGATTGAAAATCCGACGACGGGACAAAGTGAGCCGACTCATCAATCTATCTACCACGACCCAAACCACATCCTTCTTACTCGCTGACAATGGCAGTCCGGATACAAAGTCCATTGTGACTCGATCCCATTTCCACTCGGGTATCGTGATCGGTGAAGTAATCCTCAAGGCACTTGATGTTCGCTTTCACTTGTTGACATATTAAACATCTCAAACAAAGTCGAGATGTCTCGTTTCATACCATGCCACCAAAACCGACGTTTCAAATTGTTGTACATCTTCGTACTCCCGGGTGGATTGCCATTCGGCTACAATGGGCTTCGTTCGAATTATCGAAATAAGTTCCAAATTCTTTGGAACACACAATGACTTTTGAACCTCAAACAACCGTCATCATCGATTTGAAACTCGAATCCTTGTTCGAACACACTCGGCCGTTTTGCGACCAACTCGTCGTCGACTTTCTAAGCTTCATGAATTTGATGTATCAATAATGGTTTGGCTTTCAATTCAGCTACTAACACATTGTCGGATCGAACAGACAAGTGCACATTCATCGCTCGTAAAGCGAATAATGATTTACGACTTAAGGCATCCGCAACCACATTCGCCTTTCCGGGTGATAGTCAATGACCAGCTCATAATCCTTTAACACTCGAACCAACGTCTTTGTCGAAGATTTAAGTCTCTTTGAGTCATCAAATATTTGAGACTTTTGTGATCCGAATACACATGGCACTTCTCACTAAATAAGTAATGTCGCCATATCTTTAAGGCGAATACGATGGCGACCAATTCGAGATCATGGGTCGGATAATTTTTCTCATGTGGCTTTAATTGTCTCGACGATAGGCCACAACTCGACCTTCTTGCATCAATACGCAACCTAACCCAAGTAGGAGGCGTCACTATAGATGACAAACTCTTTGCCGATTCGGGTTGCACTAGAATTGGGGCTTCAGTCAAATAAGTTTTCATTGATCGAAACTTTTCGACATTTCTCCGTCCATTCGAACTTAACATCCTTTTGGAGTAGCCGTCATTGTCGTGGCTATCATTGAGAAACCTTTACAAATCGTCGGTAATAACCAAGCAAGCCCCAAAAGCTCCAAACCTCGGTAATATTTCTGAGGCTTCCAATTAAATATGGCTGAAATTTTTTCGGTCGACTCGAATACCGATGCAGATACCACATGACCCAAGAAGCTAACCTCTCTTAACCGTAACTCACACTTCTTGAACTTAGCATATAATTGCTTATCCCGTAAAATTTGCAGCACTAACCTCGTGTGTTCAAGATGTTCGGTCTCATTTCTTGAATAGACCAAGATGTCATCAATGAACACGACTACGAACCGATCCAAATATGGTCCAAGATCCGGTTCATCAAATCCATAAATACCGCAGGGCATTAGTAAGCCCAAACGGCATCACTAGGAACTCGTAGTGACCATATCTCGCTCAAGGCGGTCTTGGGTACGTTCAATCTTGAATTCAGAATCGATAATAGCCCGATCTCAAATCTATTTTCGAGAACACTGAGGCTCCCTTTAGTTGATCAAACCAATCGTCGATACGCGGTAACGGATATTTGTTCTTTATCGTCGCTTTATTAAGCTGACGATAGTCGATGCACGACCTCATGGTTCCATCCTTCTTTTCACAAACAACACCGGCGCCCCAAGGTGAAAAACTCGGACGAGCAAAACCTCTATCCACCAATTCTTGCAACCGAGCTTTCAACTCCTTTAATTCCGTTGGTGCCATACGATACTGAGCTATCGAAATTGGAGTGGTACCGGTACCAATTCGATGCCAAACTCTATTTCCGAACAGTGGTAAACCCGCAATTCTTCGTGGAAAACATCCGGTATTCACAAACCACGGCACAAATTCGGGTTTCTTTTTCGACTCCTTGTCATCGAGCACATACGCAAGGTACGCTTCGCACCCTTTTCTTACGTATTTCTGAGCCAACATTGCTGATATTACAGCTGGCAACCCCTTTAAGTCCGTAGCCTCAACCCGAATTATCTCGTTATTCGTGTACCTCAGATCAATAGTCTTGCTTTTGCAATTTACAACCGCATCGTGCATGGTCAACCAATCCAAACCAAGAATAACGTCGAATTCGTCAAATGGAAAAAGCATCAAGTCCGCCGGAAAACAAGAACCTCGAAATACTAGGGGACTTTTCTTACACGCTTTGTTGATGAGCACGTAATGACCCAAGGGTTTGACACCAATTACAAACTCGAGAGACTCAATAGGCAAAGTCTTCTTGGATGCTAAGGTTTCGCATATATAAGAATGAGTAAAACCAGGTCAATCAAGCAATCACATTAGTATCGAAAAGAGTGAATGTACCGTAATGACATCGATGAGGCAAAGCATCCTCGGCGTCTGCAGCGTATGGCATAGGTCCTAGCGGAGCACGAGCCTCGGGTCTTGTTGTAGCATCTCTCGCCCTCTCGACCGCCACTAGTATTGCCCGTATTTCGGATGGCCTACTTGACAAAGTGGTAACACCGGGTTTCCACTCTGACTTACGTTTTGTTCAAGCAACCTCGGGCAATCCTTGATAAAGTGGTCGGCCGATCCACACTTATAGCAGGAGCGATCACGGAACCTACAGCTCCCCGAATGCCATTTGCCACAATGCTGACACTCCGTTCTCTCTCGACGATCATTTCCACCACTGGCGATCGAAGTGACTCGTGTGGTCACAGGGGGTCGATCGCGATTTCGTCTAGAAAAGCCCGAAGCGCCTCTAGACCGGCTCACATCATCTCGAAATCTCTTCGATGCCTGTTGAAGAGACTTTCCCGAGGACCTTTTTAGAAATTCTCCAGTTCCCACATCAACCTTTTGATTCTCCTTTCTAAGCTCTTCGGCTTTACAAGCTCGCTCAACAAGTACCACGAACTCTCGTATTCCGAGAATGCCAACGAACATCCTTATATCCTCATTCAGTCCATCCTCGAAGCGTTTACACATAATAGCTTCGGATGAAACACATTCCCGAGCGTATCTACTGAGTCTAACAAATTTTCGCTCGTAGTCGAGAACGGACATAGAGCCTTGCTTAAAATCAAGAAATTCCTTTCGTTTTGGTCGATGAATCTCGATCGATATACTTCTTTGAACTCGGTTTGGAAGAACTCCCAAGTTACTTGCTCTCTAGGCACAACCGAAGTCGAGTACTCCACCAATAGTAGGCGGAATAGCGTAGCAAGGAGATAGTACACTTTAAACATTCATCGGTGTACAAGATAGCTCATCGAGCACCGGATAGTGTTGTCCAACCAAAATTCAGCTTGCTCGGCATCGTCGCTATCCGTAGCTTTGAATTCGTAGCCCCATGTTTTCAATTCTATCGATCGGGGCTTACTTGACCTTACTTGGTCGATTCTCGGAGGTATTGTAGGTGCGGGGTTGCATTAGTCGGGAATTGAGGCGTGGAACAGTAGTGTTAGTTCGAATGTATTGGTTGAACCAATCATTCATCACGTTATAAAAGGCTTGCCTAGCCTCATCATTCGGATTGCTGGCAATAGGTTGAGAGTCCGCCGGCGCTGTCCCTTTCGCGGGAGTAGGCGCCACACTCTCCACATCATCAGCTATTGCTCGGTTGGGATCGGGATCCATTGCTATAAACAAACACAAATTCGAATTGTCAGAAATCACCACACTATCAATTATCACTTAATGGCATGTATAGATAGACACCAAACATATCACGGTAGTCCTAGAATCGACTAAACCGTAGCTCTGGTACCAATAAAATTGTAACACCCCGAACCCGAGACCGTTGCCGGTGTCGGACACGAGGGGTAACAAGCCAAAACCACTTATGGCACTGACCAATTTGACATTCCCAGGCAAGCTGGAAAACTGCGTCGCTGTCGCCTTAAAAAGCATATCTCGAGTTTCACAACTCGGAAACTGATTCCGTAAATTTTCACTGAATTTAGACTCATATATTCATCCATGGATTTATTTATAGAATTTTTGGTCAGGCCAATTGGTACATTTTATTAGTTAAAGTCACCCATGTTACAGGGGTCGACTACACTGACCTTTGCACGTTACAACTTGAATATCTCTCTGTACAGGGTTTCAATACTGATGCCGTTTGTTTCTAATGAAACTAGACTCAAAAAAGAATCTGTACATATAAGGCATGACTTCTAATTCATTCTGGATAATTTATGGTAAATTTTTAAAGTCGCGACAGGGGACCCAGAAACCGTTCTGGTCCTGTCTCACGAGAACTTTAATATCTCTCGGTATACTGTTCATATGATCGTTTCGTTACTTTCATATGAAAATAGACTCGTCAAGGTTCGATCGCATAATTTATTCACTATTTAACACCGTTCCTACAAATTTTGGTGATTTTTCACATCCACGTCACTGCAGCTGGCAGCATCTGTTTTTAAGGTAGGCTTTACCTATATTGTAGTTCCCATGGACCAACTATAGTCTAGTCATACTTAGGTCCACATATGATCATATTTAGCCATTCCAATGGCTGATCATGTGACCAACTCTCTCATTCCAAACCATAATCACATCATGAAACCAAATATAATTACAAACCACATATGGTCAAATTCCATACTCCACTTTTACGAACCATTTTCGCATGGGCACACATATACATCACAAAGTACTTAAAACAACCGAGGGTAGTCCTATACATGCCATATCCAAAACTCAACTAAAGGAGTACCAAAAGGGCTTTGATAGTGTGGTTGACTTCAACTTCTATGATCCCGAATCCGATCGCTAACGAGCAAAATCTATAAACAGAGAAACAAAGAAACGGAGTAAGCAATTTATGCTTAGTAAGTTTTGAGCCATAATATACACACAACCAAAGCATAGCATTCAAGTAGCTAAACAATAATTCATATGCACAATTTCTCAAAGACATGCTTACTTCACAATCCCAACTCTTATATTCATACACTAATAACGGCTTAGTCAAGGCCGATAACTCATTTATCATCGGAGCGAATACGCACATACACTTACTCATAGTGTGCAAAGCACACACGAAACGTACCTTGTTGTTGGGAATTTCACAAGCGTATTAACTGAAAATTTTTACAGCAAGTTCAAAGTTCTCGAATCACATACCTTCGGAGTTTATCCGGATATAGCTACTCGTTCAAACGCCTTCGGGACATAGCCCGGTTATGGTAACCCGCACAAATGCCTTCGGACTTAACCCGGATATCACAACTCGCTTTAATTGCCTTGGGCTTAGCCCGATATCATAACTCGCACAATTGCCTTCGGGCTTAGCCCGGATGTCACAATTTGCACAATTGCCTTCGGGCTTAGCCCGGATATCACTCGAACATTTATACACAACTTTGTTTCAATTTCATAACACAACTTTTATGCACAATTCACTTAGCAAAAATATCATTTCGGCTCAATGGCCACATACAAAGGCACAATTTCGATTGCTTATTACTTCATTCAATCGAATCAAAATCTAAGTTTCGATACTCGAAAACTTACCTTGGACGTGGTCGAACGATTTCGATGGCTATTCGACGACTTTTTCCTTCCCCTTATCGGATTTAGCTCCCCTTTGCTCTTGAGCTTAATTTAACAAATAAATTGGTTTTATCATTTGAGCATCGAAAGGGGAATTCAAGATACCTAGCCAGTATATATACTCATTAGGCATCAAAGTCGCATATGTACGAAATCACGAATCGAACTCAACACATTAGTTAATATTCCTCTTAGCCGAATTTTCTAAGCCAAGAATAGGCATCAATATGCTTGCCTCTAACCGAATGCATGCACACCAATTTCCCCTCATGTGGCCAAATATGCATGTCCATGTTGAGGCCAATTATGCACTTAATACCACACAAAAACAGCATGCATTTTACTAACTAACGCATTACATATTGTAGCTCAATACACATCTCTCATGTACTTCATAACCGAAACATCATCACAAGCAAATATATACCTTGAAATAGTATATATGTCATGCCAATACATCATGTGCAAACATGTATACACATATAGGTGCAATGTAACACCCCAAACCCGAGACCATCGCCGGTGTCGGACACGAGGGGTTAACAAGCCAAGTTCACATGTTTTGCCCACCAATTTGACATTTCCAGTCAGGCTGGAAAACTGCATCACTGTCGCCTTAAAAATCATATCTCGAGTTTCAAAACTCGGAAACTGGTTTCGTAAATTTTCTCTGAATTTAGACTCATATATCCATCCATGGATTTATTTCTAGGATTTTTGGTCGGGCCAATTGGTACAGTTTATTAGTTAAAGTTACCCATGTTACAGGGATCGACTGCTCTGCCTTCGCTCGGTATAACTTGAATATCTCTCTGTACAGGGCTTTAATGCTGGTGTCGTTTGTTCCTAATGAAACTAGACTCAAAATGGAATCTGTAAATATAAGGTATGTATCCTAATTCTTTTTGGATAATTTATAGTAAATTTTTAAAGTTGCGACAGGGAACCCAGAAACTGTTCTGGCCCTGTCTCACAATAGCTTTAATATCTCTTAACATGTAACTCCTATGACCATTTCGTTTCTTCCATATGAAAATAGACTCATCAAGGTTCATTTACATAGCTTATTCACTATTTAATTCCATTCCTACGAATTTTGGTGATTTTTCACATTCACGTCACTGCAGCTGGAAGCATCTGTTTTAAGGTAGGTCTTACCTATTTGGTAGTCTCCATGAACCAACTAGTCTTGCCATACATAGGTTCATATATGATCATTTTAACCATGCCAATGGCTGATCATATGACCAACATTCCCATTTCCAAGCCATAGCCACATCATGACACCAAATATATACATACAAACCACAATTATTCTAAGTTCATGTTTCCTTTTCGAGCCATTTTCGCATGGCCGTACATACTTACATCACAACATATTTAACAAACAAGGGTAGTCCTATACATGCCATCTCAAGTTCAACCAAAATTTATACCAAAATGGAGGCTTGATAGTGTGGATGACTTGACTTCAACGATCCCAAATCCGATTGCTTGAGCGAAATCTAGAAAGCGAGAGCCAAAGCAACAGGTAAGCATTTTATGCTTAGTAAGTCTCAAGGAATATAATCAACTCTAATTACAGCAATACATTCACATAACCAAATGCATCATTTCATTAATACACATTCTTACTTCACACTTCATCATTATATAATTTCACAAAGTATCAATCAATTCAATAACTGAAGTTCATTAGTCGATTGAGCGAATGTTGCTCAAACATGTCGACTTTCCAATGCACATATATCGCACCTCATTCTTTGGGCTTTTGAGTGTACTCATTGAATTTATTACAGCAACCAACACTCACCTCCAGCCCAAGATTCTTTGAACATAACCGGATATAACCATGTGCACAAATGCCTTCGGTCTTAGCCCGGATAGAATGTCTCGCACGAATGCCTTGGTCTTAGCCGGATGTAGCCACTAGCACAATTGCCTTGGTCTTAACCGGATATAATTTCCAGCATAATTGTCTTTGGGATTTAGCCCGGATATCATTCAATTTCCCATGAACACATACATCAATTATCATTGGACATACATAATTCATTTTCGTTACTAAGGCTCAAACGCAATTATAGTCACAAGCATATTCGCCTTGGGACTTTGCCGGGTAGAATTCAAATACTCATGCATACATAATCAATAATCAATACACATCCATACTTTATTTCACATAATTCAAGTAGGGTCACTTCTTGAGGACTTACCTCGGATGTTGTCGAACGGCTTTTTCGGCTATTCGATCACTTTCTCCTTCCCCTTGTCCAATTGTGGCCCTCTAAGCTCTTGAGCTAATTCAAACAAATTCAATTTATTAAAACCTCATTGTGCTAGCTTATGGCCGAATATGACAAGGAGTTTAAATGGTCATATGGCCACCCTTTAGCTTGAATACACAACGGTCATGCACATTTTATACTATATCAAGCAATTCAATACAATTTATTCGAGCATCAAGGAAATGCTAAGGCCTTCAATAGGCTACCCAAGGCCGAATATTCATGTACATGTTGAGGTCAATTTTGCACTTAATACCTCACAAAACAGCATGCAATTTACTAATTAATGCTTTGCACATTGTGGCCCAAAACTTATAATATAGCATCAAGCACTTATATGTGTGCTAGGCAATTGTGCTTGCAATTTCACAAGCATTCTTCCACATCTTCTTCTTTAAACCAATTTATTCATCACTTAGTTCATAACCAAAACATAATGTGCAATCATATATATGCATATATGAGCGTGGCAATTTCAAGGTGTCCATAGCCATCCAAAACACAAATTTTAACTAACATGCAAGAAGCATGAATCATGCTCAAGAATGCATCATGGCGAATATGACAATCATGCTCCTTTTCAACTTCAATCATGATAAAACAAAAAGAAAGCTCAAAATCTTACTCATGAGTAGACAATCCATCATTGCATGCATCATCATCAAGCTTCACACTTAGCATGCAATGGCTTTATCACCATAACAACTTTGGCCAAATGCCATTTCCATGGCATAACAAAGATTTGAGCCATGGCTAACATGCACATCAAATTAGCAACCAAAACATGCATGAAACTCCCAACACAACCTCATACATACCTTACTCTTGTTGCAAGTTTAGCCAAATTTCCTTCTAGATCTCTTCTAAACAAAGAAAATGAAGCAAAAATCCTTCCTTCTTCCTTAGTATTTTCGGCCAAAGAAGAGAAAATAGGTGAACAAAATTTTTTCTTTGCTTCTCTTTCACTCACGGCAAAAGGGGGAAGGATGAGCAAATTTTGATTTTTTGTTTCTCTTCCTACATGCTTAATTTTTTATCATTTATCACATCATGCATTAACAAAACATGTCATAACATGTCTTCCTTGCCCATATTCCTTGTCATGGCGGCCACTATACCATCCTTGGGGAAATTTGACATGCAAATCCCTTATTTTTGCATGCATGCTCAACTAGTCATCACACATTTCCCATCATACTTTCAAAGTTTACTACTAGGTCCTTTCTAGTGAAATTCACATTTATAATTCTAAATTGAAACATCAAAATGTCATACACAATTTAACACATATCATAGGCATCAAATTAAATTTTTAATTATTTTATGCCTCGGTTTTGTGGTCCCGAAACCACATTCCGACTAGGGTCAATTTTGGGTGTCACAACTCTCCCCACTTAAGAAATTTTCGTCCCCGAAAATCTTACCGTAAATAGGTTTGGATATCGTTCTTTCATAGAGTTCTCGGTCTCCCAAGTAGCTTCTTCTATCCCGTGCTTGAGCCATAACACTTTCACTAGCGGAACCCGCTTGTTTCGCAACTCTTTCACTTCTCGTGATAAGATACGAATCGGTTCTTCCTCATAACTCATATTAGCTTGAATTTCAATTTCTGATGGACTAATCACGTGCGATGGATTGGATCTATAGCGTCGAAGCATCAAACGTGAAAGACATCGTGAACCTTTTGAGTTCAGGGGCAAAATCAAGCGATATGCCACTTTGGACCGACTCGCTCTGATATCTCATATGGTCCAATGAACCTCGGGCTCAACTTGCCCTTACGGCCGAACCTGAGTATCTTTTTCCAAGGCGATACCTTGAGAAACACTTTATCACCCACCTGATACTCGATATCCTTACGCTTTAGATCCGCGCACGACATCCGACGATCGGAGGCTATCTTCGACTTTCACGGATTACTTTCACTTTCATTCAGCATCCCTAATCAAATCCACCGAAAATCTTGCTTTCACCGAGTTCGGTCCAAAACAATGGCGTCACGGCATTTACGATCGTACAAGGCCTCGTAGGGTGCCATCTTAATACTTGATTGAAAGTGTTGTTGTAAGCGAATTCAATCAACGGCAAATACCGTTCCCATGAACCACTAAACTCGAGGACGCAACATCTTAACATATCCTCAAGTATCCGAATTATCCACTCGGATTGACCATCGGTTTGGGGGTGAAAGGCGGTCTTTGAAATGCAACTTGGTACCCAAAGCTTCTTGCAACTTTTTCCAAAATCGCGAGGTAAATCTCGGATCTCTATCCGACACGATAGAAATAGGCACCCCGTGTAATCTCACAATCTGAGAAACGTACAATTCCGCTAATTTGTCCATTGAAAAATCCGTACGTACGGGGACAAAGTGGGCCGACTTAGTCAATTGATCTACCACGACCCAAACCGCATCCTTCTTACTTGCTGACAATGGCAGTCCGGATACAAAGTCCATTGTGACTCGATCCCATTTCCACTCGGGTATCGTGATTGGTGAAGTAATCCTCAAGGCACTGATGTTCCGCTTTCACTTGTTGACATATTAGACATCTCAAACAAAGTCGGAGATGTCTCACTTCATACCATGCCACCAAAACCGACGTTTCAATTCATTGTACATCTTCGTACTCCCGGTGGATTGCCATTCGGCTACAATGGGCTTCATTGAATTATCGAAATGAGTTCAATTCTTTGGGACACATGACGACTTTTGAACCTCAAACAATCGTCATCGTCGATTTGAAACTCCGAGTCCTTGTTCGAACACATGCAGCCCGTTTGCAACCAACTCGTCGTCGACTTTACGAGCTTCTCGAATTTGGTGTGTCAATAATGGTTTGGCTTTCAATTCAGCCACTAACACACCGTCGGATCGGACGGACAAGTGCACATTCATCGTCGTAAAGTGAATAACGATTTACGACTCAAGGCATCCGCAACCACATTCGCCTTTCCCGGGTGATAGTCAATGATCACTCATAATCCTTTAACAGCTCGAGCCAACGTCTTTGTCGCAGATTTAAGTCTCTTTGGGTCATCAAATATTTGAGACTTTTGTGATCCGAGTATACATGGCACCTTTCACCAAATAAGTAATGTCGCCAAATCTTTAAGGCGAATACGATGGCGGCCAATTCGAGATCATGAGTCGGATAATTTTTCTCATGTGGCTTTAATTGCCTCGATGCATTGGCCACAACTCGACCTTCTTGCATTAATACGCAACCTAACCCAAGTAGAGGCGTCGCTATAGATGACAAACTCTTTCGAACTCGGGTTGCACTAGAATTTGGGCTTCATCAAATAAGTTTTCGTTGATCGAAACTTTTTGGCATTTCTCGTCCATTCGAACTTAACGTCCTTTTGGAGTAAGCCGTCATCGGCGTGGCTATCGTTGAGAAGCCTTTACAAATCGTCGGTAATAACTAAGCAAGCCCCAAAAGCTCGAACCTCGGTAATATTTCTGAGGCTTCCAATTAAGTATGGCTGAAATTTTATTCGGTCGACTCGAATACCGATGCAGATACCACATGACCCAAGAAGCTAACCTCTCTTAACCGAACTCACACTTGCTGAACTTAGCATATAATTGCTTGTCCCGTAAAATTTGCAAAGACTAACGCGGTGTTCAAAGATGTTCGGTCTCATTTCTTGAATAGACCAAGATGTCATCAATGAACACGACTACTTAATCGATCCAAATATGGTCTAAAGATCCGATTCATTAAATCCATAAATACCGCAGGGCATTAGTGAGCCCAAACGGCATCACGAGGACCTCATAGTGACCATATCTCGCTCAAGGCGGTCTTGGGCACGTCCGAATCTCGGATTCGCAATTGATAGTGGCCCGATCTCAAATCTATTTTCGAGAACACCGAGGCTCCCTTCATTGATCGAACAAGTCATCAATACGTGGCAACGGATATTTGTTCTTTATCGTCGCTTTATTAAGTCGACGATAGTCGATGCACGATCGCATGGTTCCATCCTTCTTCTTCACGAACAACACCAAGCACCCCAAGGCGAAAAACTCGGGCGAGCAAAACCTCTATCCACCAATTCTTGCAACCGAGCTTTCAACTCCTTTAATTTCATTGGTGCCATACGATACGGAGCTATCTAAATTGGAGTGGTACCGGTACCAATTCGATGCCAAATTCTATTTCCGAACAGTGGTAAACCCGCAATTCTTGGGAAAACATCCGGTATTCACAAACCACGGGCACAGATTCGGGTTTCTTCTCTGATTCCTTGTCATCGAGCACGACGCAAGGTACGCTTCGCACCCTTTTCTTACATATTTCGGGCCAACATCACCGATATTACGGTGGCAACCCTTTAAGTCCTTGGACTCAACCCGAATTATTTCATTATTCGCGCACCTCAAATCGATAGTCTTGCTCTTGCAATTTACAACCGCATCGTGCATGGTCAACCAATCCAAACCAAGAATAACATCGAACTCATCAAACGGAAAAAGCATTAAGTCCGCCGGAAAACAAGAACCTCGGAACACTAGGGGACTTTTCTTGCACACTTTGTTGACAAGCACGTAATGACCCAAGGGGTTTGACACCTGAATTACAAACTCAGTAGACTCAATAGGCAAAGTCTTATTGGATGCTAAGGTTTCACATATATATGAATGAGTAGAACCAGGGTCAATCAAAGCAATCACATTTGTATTGAAAAGAGTGAAAGTACCGTAATGACATCCGGAGAGGCAAGCATCCTCGCGTGCGCGATGGCATAAGTCCTTGCAGAGCACGAGCCTCGGATCTGATGGTAGCATCTCTAGATCCTCTCGACCGCCATCGACGTTGCCCATATTTCTAGGTGGCCTACCTCGAGCAAAGTGGTAGCACCGGGTTTCCACTCGACTCACATTCATTCAAGCATCCTCGGGCAATCCTTCATAAAGTGGTCGGCCGATCCACACTTATAGCGGAGCGATCACGAAACCAACAGCTCCTCGAATGCCATTTGCCACAATGTGGACACTCCGCCCTCTCGGCGATCATTTCCACCATCTGGCGATCAAGTGACTCGTGTGGTCACAGGGGTCGATCGCGTCCTCGTCTAGAAAAGCCCGAAATGCCTCTAGACCGGCTCGCATCATCTCGAAATCTCTTCGATGCTTGTTGAAGAGACTTTCCGAGGACCTCTTCGAAATTCTCCGGTTCCCACATCGCTTTTTGTTTCTCCTTTCTAAGCTCTTGACTTTACAAGCTCACTCAACAAGTACTAAGAACTCTCGATCTCGAGAATGCCAACAAACATCCTTATATCATCATTCAGCCCATCCTCAAGCGTTTACATAATAGCTTCGGACGAAATGCATTCTCGCAGCGTCGGCTAAGCCTCACAAACTTTCGTTCGTAGTCGGTAACGGACATAGAACCTTGCTTAAGATCAAGAAATTCCTCCGCTTTTGGTCGATGAATCTCTGACTGATATACTTTTTTCGGAACTCGGTTTGAAAGAATTCCCAAGTCACTTGCTCTCTAGGCACCACAGAAGTCAGAGTACTCCACCAATAGTAGGCGGACTCGCGTAGCAAGGAGATGGTACACTTTAAGCACTCATCGGGTGTACAGGATAGCTCATCAAGCACCCAGATAGTGTTATCTAACCAAAATTCAGCTCGCTCGGCATCATCATCATCCGTAGCCTTAAATTCAGTGGCCCCATGTTTTCGAATCCTATCGACTGGGGGCTTACTTGACCTTATTTGGTCAGTCACCGGAGGTATTGTAGGTGCGGGTGTTGCATTTATCGGGAATGGAGGTTGTGGAACAGCCGTGTTGGTTCGAATGTATTGATTAAACCATTCGTTCATCACACTATAAAAGGCTTGCCTAGCCTCGTCATTAGGATTGCTGGCCATAGGTTGAGAGTCTGCCGGCGCTGTCCCTTGCGCGGGAGCAGGCGCCACACTCTCCACATCATCAGCTATCGCTCGGTTGGGATCGGGATCCATTGCTACAAACAAACACAAAGTCGAATTGTCAGAAATCATCACACTATCGATTCATCATTTAATGGCATGTATAGCTAGACCCCAAACACATCACGGTAGTCCTAGAATCGACTAAATCGTGGCTCTGATACCAATAAAATTGTAACACCCCAAACCCGAGACCATCGCCGTGTCGGACACGAGGGTTAACAAGCCAAGTTCACATGTTTTGCCCACCAATTTGACATTTCCAGTCAGGCTGGAAAACTGCGTCACTGTCGCCTTAAAAATCATATCTCGAGTTTCAAAACTCGGAAAATGGTTTCGTAAATTTTCCCTGAATTTAGACTCATATATCCATCCATGGATTTATTTCTAGGATTTTTGGTCGGGCCAATTGGTACAGTTTATTAGTTAAAGTCACCCATGTTACAGGGATCGACTGCTCTGACCTTCGCGCGGTGTAACTTGAATATCTCTCTGTACAGGGCTTTAATGCTGGTTTCGTTTGTTCCTAATGAAACTAGACTCAAAATGGAATCTGTACATATAAGGTATGTCTCCTAATTCTTTTTGGATAATTTATAGTAAATTTTTAAAGTTGCGACAGGGAACCCAGAAACTGTTCTGGCCCTGTCTCACAATAGCTTTAATATCTCTTAACATGTAACTCCTATGACCATTTCGTTTCTTCCATATGAAAATAGACTCATCAAGGTTCATTTACATAGCTTATTCACTATTTAATTCCATTCCTACGAATTTTGGTGATTTTTCACATTCACGTCACTGCAGCTGGCAGCATCTGTTTTTAAGGTAGGTCTTACCTATTTGGTAGTCTCCATGAACCAACTAGTCTTGCCATACATAGGTTCATATATGATCATTTTAACCATGCCAATGGCTGATCATATGACCAACATTCCCATTTCCAAGCCATAGCCACATCATGACACCAAATATATACATACAAACCACAATTATTCTAAGTTCATGTTGCCCTTTTCGAGCCATTTTCGCATGGCCGTACATACTTACATCACAACATATTTAACAAACAAGGGTAGTCCTATACATGCCATCTCAAGTTCAACCAAAAATTTATACCAAAATGGAGGCTTGATAGTGTGGATGACTTCGACTTCAACGATCCCAAATCCGATTGCTTCGAGCGAAATCTAGAAAACTGAGAGCCAAAGCAACGGGGTAAGCATTTTTATGCTTAGTAAGTCTCAAGGAATATAATCAACTCTAATTACAGCAATACATTCACATAACCAAATGCATCATTTCATTAATACACATTCTTACTTCACACTTCATCATTATATAATTTCACAAAGTATCAATCAATTCAATAACTGAAGTTCATTAGTCGATTGAGCGAATGTTGCTCAAACATGTCGACTTTCCAATGCACATATATCGTACCTCATTCTTTGGGCTTTTGAGTGTACTCATTGAATTTATTACAGCAACCAACACTCACCTCCAGCCCAAGATTCTTCGAACATAACCGGATATAACCATGTGCACAAATGCCTTCGGTCTTAGCCGGATAGAATGTCTCGCACGAATGCCTTGGTCTTAGCCGGATGTAGCCACTAGCACAATTGCCTTGGTCTTAACCGGATATAATTTCCAGCATAATTGTCTTCGGATTTAGCCCGGATATTATTCAATTTCCCATGAACACATACATCAATTATCATTGGACATACATAATTCATTTTCGTTACTAAGGCTCAAACGCAATTATAGTCACAAGCATATTCGCCTTGGGACTTTGCGGGTAGAATTCAAATACTCATGCATACATAATCAATAATCAATACACATCCATACTTTATTTCACATAATTCAAGTAGGGTCACTTCTTGAGGACTTACCTCGGATGTTGTCGAACGGCTTTTTCGGCTATTCGATCACTTTCTCCTTCCCTTGTCCAATTGTGGCCCTCTAAGCTCTTGAGCTAATTCAAACAAATTCAATTTATTAAAACCTCATTGTGCTAGCTTATGGCGAATATGACAAGGAGTTTAAATGGTCATATGGCCACCCTTTAGCTTGAATACACAAGGTCATGCACATTTTATACTATATCAAGCAATTCAATACAATTTATTCGAGCATCAAGGAAATGCTAAGGCCTTTAATAGGCTACCCAAGGCCGAATATTCATGTACATGTTGAGGTCAATTTTGCACTTAATACCTCACAAAAACAGCATGCAATTTACTAATTAATGCTTTTCACATTGTGGCCCAAAACTTATAATATAGCATCAAGCACTTATATGTGTGCTAGGCCGAATTGTGCTTGCAATTTCACAAGCATTCTTCCACATCTTCTTCTTTAAACCAATTTATTCATCACTTAGTTCATAACCAAAACATAATGTGCAATCATATATATGCATATATGAGCGTGGCAATTTCAAGGTGTCCATAGCCATCCAAAACACAAATTTTAACTAACATGCAAGAAGCATGAATCATGCTCAAGAATGCATCATGGCGAATATGACAATCATGCTCCTTTTCAACTTCAATCATGATAAAACAAAAAGAAAGCTCAAAATCTTACTCATGAGTAGACAATCCATCATTGCATGCATCATCATCAAGCTTCACACTTAGCATGCAATGGCTTTATCACCATAACAACTTTGGCCAAATGCCATTTCCATGGCATAACAAAGATTTGAGCCATGGCTAACATGCACATCAAATTAGCAACCAAAACATGCATGAAACTCCCAACACAACCTCATACATACCTTACTCTTGTTGCAAGTTTAGCCAAATTTCCTTCTAGATCTCTTCTAAACAAAGAAAATGAAGCAAAAATCCTTCCTTATTCCTTAGTATTTTCGCCAAAGAAGAGAAAAATAGGTGAACAAAATTTTTTCTTTGCTTCTCTTTCACTCACGGCAAAAGGGGGGAAGGATGAGCAAATTTTGATTTTTTGTTTCTCTTCCTACATGCTTAATTTTTTATCATTTATCACATCATGCATTAACAAAACATGTCATAACATGTCTTCCTTGCCCATATTCCCTTGTCATGGCCGGCCACTATACCATCCTTGGGGAAATTTGACATACAAATCCCTTATTTTTGCATGCATGCTCAACTAGTCATCACACATTTCCCCATCATACTTTCAAAGTTTACTACTAGGTCCTTTCTAGTGAAATTCACATTTATAATTCTAAATTGAAACATCAAAATGTCATACACAATTTAACACATATCATAGGCATCAAATTAAATTTTTAATTATTTTTATGCCTCGGTTTTGTGGTCCCGAAACCACATTCCGACTAGGGTCAATTTTGGGCTGTCACATGCAAGGCCGAATCTCAAGGGGTTCATACCCATCCAAACACAAATTTTTTTTTTTACCAATCAAGTAACAAGCATAAATCATGCTCATGAATGCACCATGGCCGAATACATCACAACCATACCCTTTCAACTTCGGTCATGGTTAAACAAAGAATTCAATGTCCTACTCAAGAACACTAAAAAGAAATTTCAAGAGTAGTCAATCCATCATTGCATGCATCATCAACAAGCTTCACATTTAGCATGCAATGGCTTTAACACAATATCAACCTTGGCCAAATTCCATTTTTCATGGCATAGCAAGGATTTGAACCATGGCTAACATGCACATCAAGTTAGCAACCAAAACAAGCATGAATCTCATGACACAACCTCAACATACCTTAATCTTGATGCAAGTATAGCCAACTCTCCTTCTAGATCTCTTCTAAACCAAAAATGGAGCAAAAATCCTCCTTCTTCCTTAGTTTTGGCTCAAAGAAAGGATGAACAAATTTTTTCTTTCTTCCTTTACAACTCACGGCAATGGGGAGATACCACACTCACACACATTTTTTTTTCATTCTTTTCGACCCATGCTTATTTGTTTATTATTTCTCCCTAATGCCCAACAAAACATGTTTCATGACATGTTTAGCCCATATTTCTTTGTCATGGCGCCACCACCTATAAAAAGGGGAATTTGACATGCAAGTCCATTGTTTTGCATGCATGCTTTAATTAGTCCTTTCATACTTTCAAAGTTCACTACTAAGTCCTTTCTAGTGAAATTCACCTTTATAACACTAAATCAATCATCAAAAATGTCACACACAAATTAACACATATCATAGGCATCAAAATAAATTTTAAATTATTTTTATGCCTCGGTTTTGTGGTCCCGAAACCACATTCTGACTAGGGTCAATTTTGGGCTGTCACAGATATGCATTTTTTTGATGTCTAATGGTAGAAAATGAATGTTGGGTGTTAAATAAACGACTTTTACTAAGTGATTTTCGGTGAAAATGTCTAAAAGAACCATTTTGTAAAAAAACATAAAAATGTCATAAAAGTGTGATTTAGTGGAAATTTTGGGCTGCTATAGTTATGAAAATGATTCGGTTAGGCTTAAAGTGCAAAGAAATTGAATAAAAATCATTTTATGAGCCTAGGGGAAAAAGTATAAATATGACAGAGTTTAGGGGTAAAAATGTAATTTTTCTATAATATGATTTTTGGGCCACAATGAATAATATGTGATATTATAAATCAAGAAAAACGAGATTCAGACTTAAATAGAGAAGGTACGAGATTATGGACTAAAATGGAATAATTAGCCGTGCTTGGATTCGAGGTAAGTTTGTGTGATAATAATAATAGTAATGCAATGTCATACTTGAATTGTAAATTATGTTATTGTCTCATAAATTGAATGAGTTGTCATACGGATACATACGACGAGAATTAGACAAGTAAGTACCTACGATAATGTTATCGTTGATTGTGACTGAATCTAAATTGGTAAGTTGATTTGAACTTGTTGAGTTAAAGGTTATTGTATGCTATGCATAAGAAGTGATCTACAATATGTCTATGATGTGTGATGACAATGTGATGAATTGTGATTTTTGTTAAAAAGTGATTATCATGATTATTAACATTATGTGAAATCATGAGCTTAATTACCATCATGAGATATATGATTCGGTCTTAGGGACAAGTTTCGACAAGATGTGTATTTGAAGAAGCCCTGGGTGACCTTAAGGAATGCTTAGGATTCAGATATCATGACACCATAGTTAATGAGATCCTGTGTAAGACCATGTCTGGGACATGGCATCGGCACCCGAGATAAGAGCAAGTGTAAGACCATGTCTGGGACATGGCATCGACGTTGATATGTGTGCCAGTGTAAGACGATGTCTGGGACATGGATCGACGTTGATATGTGTGCTAGTGTAAGACCATGTCTGGGACATGGCATCGACGATGATATGTGTGCTAATGTAAGACCATGTTTAGGACATGACATCGACACCGATATGAGACTTCATATAAGACCATATTTGGGATATGGCGTCGACATGTGGATCCATGTAAGACCATGTCTGGGACATGGCTTTGGTACTTCATTTGGTGTATGATGATTCTGAACGTCCTTTGGTATTCTAGGTGGTTCAATAGGCCATTCAAGATTATGGTTAAGAAGTGGAGTAATATGTGAAAAGTGTTGAAAGGGTACAGGTATGAACACTAAGCTTATGGTTATTGAGACTATGAAATGTCGAGACCTCGGTGAGCTAAGATGTATGAAATATGATTATGAATTTTGTTGCAATATCATGCTATCTTACATTGTGTAATTGAACATGGAATCCATGAAATGGTGAGTTCATGATTAGTTGAAAATGAACTTATGATAGTTATCATCATATTGCACTAAAACAGTTTTGGACAGCAGTAGTAGTCTGACTATAACACCCCCTTACCCGAGACCTTCGCCGGAGTCGAGCACAAGGCGTTAACAGACTTAAATTATTACTTAAACAATTTCAAACAATTTATTTCACCTTTCGTAATAAACTGCCTATCTGCGTCACAGTCGCTAAAAAAATTCATATCTCGAGTTACGAAACTCAAAATTAAAATCCGTAAATTTTCCCTGAAACTAAACTCATATATCTATTTACTATTTTTTTCTAGAATTTTTGGTCGGGCCAATTAGTACAGTTTATTAGTTAAAGTTTCCCTTGTTTTAGTGTTAGACTGCTCTGACCTCTGTTCACTACGAATCACTTTTCTACCTGTACAGAATTCAGATGACTATGTTGTTTGTTTCTATTAAAATTAGACTCAATAAGGAATATATACATATAAAGTATGACTCCTAATTATTTTTGTAAAATTTTTATTGAATTTCTAAAGTCAGAATAGGAGATTTAGAAATAGCTCTGACCCTATTTCACCAAAACTCAAATTTCTCATAAAATACAACTCATTTACCTATTTTGTTTCTTCTATATGATAATAGACTCAATAAGCTTAAATTTCATATTTTATTCACCATCTAATTATATCTCTACTATTTTTAGTGATTTTTCAAACTCACGTCATTGCTGCTGTATGATACTGTTTTATAGCAAATTTCACCTTTTTATGAATTTCCATGGATTAGATAGCACATTAAGCATACATAACACCAAATATGAATTTTTGATGGCCAAGCATTTCCTTACCACTTAATAACCATATCATAAGATTATATACACAAAATTATTATAATGCTATACATGCTATACTCAAAATATACAAGCCACTATACCAAAATGGTCCACGGATAGTGTGAGCGAGCCTCCGATTGTTCCCGATTTTCGAGCTGGCTTGTCAAAACTACAAAGAATGGAAAGAAGGGAGTAAGAATAAATGCTTAGTAAGTTCACATGTACATAGCAAGTAACATAATCATGTAATCCAACATAAAACATCATTTGTATAAATATCACCAAGACATTCATGTTACATTTGCATTTACTATCTTACCACGATTTCATCATACCAAGTTCTCAACCTGAGCGTTTAAGCGCATACCTGTCCCAATTTTCTCATTCACCACACTTACCAACATGTCACCTTCGTCTTAAGTATTCTCCTTATTTACTTAAGATTCACTCGTTGAACACTTCGGAATATAATTTGGATATACGGATTGCATGCACATAAGTGCCATACCTGCAGCTAGACGAACTCAATAGCCTGCGAAAATTATGTAGCCAACTACCATGTAACCCGCCCATAAGTGAACTCGGACTCAACTCAACGAGCTCGGGCATTCACATCCATAAGTGAACTCGGACTCAGCTCAACAAGTTTGGATGTCTAGTTACATCTCACGAACTCGGACTCAACTCAACGAGCTCGGAACTCAAATATCCTAGTGACATGTCACTTGTATCCTAATCTACTCCCAAGGTTCAAACAGGATTTTCCTCAATTACACATCTTTGTCATCTTCCACAGAATGTCAAAACCGATACTTCGTAGCATTTCATATTTATCAAGTAGCTCACATAATTTGTATATTACTAAATACTAACCACAAAGTATAATATTTTATTATAATAATCATCATATCATATAAATAATATTAAATTACTTAAAATAACAATTATGTTACCACATTTACACATGAATTTACATCTCATTTAATATCAAGGCAATAACATTAAATTACACATTGCATTATTAAAAATCATATGAACTTACCTCTTATGCGAAAATGGCCATTTTTACTATTTTGTCCACAACCTGATATTTTCTGATTTTAGCCCGAATTTCAATTTTCCTTACTCTATCATTTCAAATATAGCCTAATTAGGACTCACATTATTCAAATTAACCCAAAATCATATTTTTGCAAAATTACAATTTTCCCCTAAACTTTGTCAAAATTACATTTTTTCCCCTAGGCTCGTAAATTAAACTTCATCCTATTTCCTTATGTTTTATGACATGCTGATCATTTTTGCCTTCTATAGCAATATCAAATTCGCACTCTAACATGTACTTATGAACATTAGGTATTTTTTACCGATTATGTCGTTTTACTCGTTTTCACGTAAAACCGCTTAGCAAAAGTTGTTTAACACAATTTCAAGCTTCATATTCTACCATAAAACATCAAAATAAACACATTTCACCTATGAGTATTTTTCCAAATATAAACCCTAGGTTAAATTATTGCTAGAATAAGTTTAACCAAGTTACCGGGATTTCAAAAATGTAAATAACTTTAAAAATGGGGCTAGGGAGCACTTACAATCGAGCTTGGGAGTTTGAACAAACCTTAACCATGGCTGCTGCTAGTAGAAACGGTTGAATGAAGAAGATGATAGCTAATTTGGCTTATTTCCTTTTTTAATTTTTTTAATTATTAGTTTACCAAAATACCCCTAACTTAAAAATATTTTATTACACCCATTTCATGTCTATTTTTGTCCAGAAATTAACCAATGGTATAATTATCATTTAAGGACCCTCAATTTAAAATTTCATAACAATTTGACATCTCTAGTAAGTAGAGCTCAACTTTTCAACTTTTTACGATCTAGTCCTTTTGACTAAATTAAGTGCCCGAACGTCAAAATTTTCGAACGAAATTTTCCCGAAATTATTCCGTGAAATCGTATACCATAAAAATATAATAAAAAATAAAATTTTCATAGTCGGATTTGTGGTCCCGAAACCACTGTTCTTATTAGGCCCAAAATCATGGTGTTACACTGACTTTGAAAATCCACCAAAAATTGTGTAAATTGAATTAGAGACTGAATAAAATATAAAATTAAAGCTTATTGAGCCTAGTTTCACATAGAGAAATGGTGTAAGCAAAATAATTTCATATTATAAGATATTGAAATTTTTGTAAAGGTCAGAGTGATTTCGTGCTCCATTGTCTTAACTTTGGAAAATCACAAACAATTTTACAAGAATAAATATGAGTTATAATTTATATTTTTAAAATCCTTAACGAGTCTATTTTCAAAAAAAAAAAACAAACAAGAATATCATCCAAATCTCGTATGAGAAGATAATTAATTTTTAGTGAAGAGGGGTCGGAACTATCAGATAGTGAAACAGGGGAGACTTTGAAGAATAAACTTGTACTTATTGGCTAGACCAAAAATTCTAAAAATTTTATGGTAGGAAGATACGTGAGTCTAGTTTCAGGGAAAATTATAAGATCTTAATTTGGAGTTTCGTAGCTCAAGATATTAATAATTTAATGACTATAACCTAAGTAGACAGCTTGACTGGCATATGAGCAAATAGTGGAATTATGTACGACTTCGATTGTGTTACCATGAGAATATGTTGTAAGAATTTGGAAAAAGCACGTTAATAAATTGATTATTATTATTTTCATACGGACTTACTAAGCTATAAAACTTACCCCCTCCTTTTCATTTCTTTAGTGTTGTCAGGTTAGCTCGGGGTTGGAGATCGTTGGAGGTAGCATCACACTATCAAATTATCAAGTTGGGGTATTAATAAACCTTAAGTGTTTTGAAGTGAGTAGCATGTATAGAGACTTAGTACTTTATGATATGTGTTTCATGATTTGGCCAATTGAGTTGGCTTATAATGATTCATTTGTATAGAGCCATGAGATATGACTCATATTTGATCATTGGGTTGTAAACCTAATTGATTTTGCATGATTGATTTAATTTCTTGATGATGTGCATGTTGTGATGGCTTGGTATCGATGAATGTATGATATGGTATGCATATTTGATGGATGAACTTTGATCAATAGATGTGACCATATTCTTAGTATGTGTAAATTTAGAGTAAGTTAATGATGTTAATAAATAATGAAATTAGTGTGGAATGCCTTATGGAAACATGTTAATGTGGGTGTGTGATATGTGACATTAAGGATATGAGTTAGACATGAATATGAATGCTAGATGACTAAGTCGAGAATATCAACATGAAGACAACCATGGTATAAGGGTATAAGTGGTAGTGAAGATGACAAAGCCAAATGAATATGATTTGGTATGTCTAGACTTGATATAAAATGAGTATGAGAAACACAAGTATGATGACATGCAAATGCTATGTTTGTGACTTAATTGAGGATGTTTAATCGTTAAATGGATGCCATGTTATATATCCTTGATGTTGTATAAATGTGTGAGGGATTATGGTTGACCAAGGCTTGGAAAATAGCCTAAGTGTTGGCCACACGGGCAGAGACACGACCATGTGCGTGTGTGACTTGGCTTGTGACCCCATTTCGTTGCTGACGTCATAAACAGAGAGTTACATGGGCTGAGGACATGGGCGTGTGTGACCACACGGCCTAATCCACACGGGCGTGTGACTCTCTAAACATGGAAAATTTCTCTAAGTGTTGTAAAATTTTTAGAAGTTCTTGGTTTAGTCCTGAATCACCCCCGATGTGTGTTTTGGGCCTCGTAGGCCCGCATAAGGGATGATATGCATGTGTTTGAATCTTTTTAAATTGGTTAAAATTTATGGCCTGGTTTTACATGTATGTGTATGTTTAGGTTCGGTAATGCCTTGTATCATGTCCCGGCGTCAGACACGGGTAAAGGGTGTTACATTTTTAATAAGTGGGAAAAATATATAAAATTATTAACTATTAAATAAGAACAATATAAATTTTTTAAAAAAATAAAAAATAATATATGGGGGCCTGAAATGGGCTTGGGTTGGACATTTAGAAATATGAGTTAGCTTGAACAAAATTTTAGTTACATATTTTGAATCAGGCCGAGCTTGGACATGTATAAAGTATGTTAATATTACACTTCAGCCTAGTTTAAACCTCAACTAGCATAGCCATGTACACCTCTACTATCAATTAATTTAGTGTCTATATTATATTATATAAGGGATTGTGTCATTTATAGGATTGAGCTTTACCTATTTACTTGGAATCAATTAGGAGGGTCAATTTATTTGACTATATTTTAGCCTTGAGGTATTGAATCATTTAAGGACTAGCCTTTACCAATCAGTGGGAGTAAGGTTGGGTAAGTTACTTTATTTGATTGTATTGTTTCCCTTGAGGTTTGTGTGTTTTAAAGGACTATACTCTACCAAAAAAGTATAAATAAATTTGGGATAAGTTAATTAATTTGACTATATAATTGTAACAACCCATTTTTTAGTAAAATCAGAACAGTGGTTTCGGGATCACAAATCCGACCCAAAAATATAATTTATTTTTATTTTAATATATGATTCGTATTATGATAGACATGTCGTATGAAAAATTTGATACGAAAATTTTATCGATTAAGTGTTTAATTACGAGAAGGACTAAATCGCATAAAATGTGAAAGTTAAATGCTAGTAGTTATAAGAATTAAATAGCTATGGTATTCAAAACTCGAGTTCCTTATATGGTAATTAGACCATTAAAGAAGTATGTAAATTTTTTTTGATGACTTATCCATTGAAAAATTAGAAAAGAGTAGGGACTAAATTGGAAAATAAAATAATTAATTAATTAATTAATTAAAAGATGATAAAAAAATGTCATCTTATTTTGTCATCTTCAACCTCAAAATTCTATGGAAACCCTAGAAGAGAGAGAAGAAACTTTCAAGCCTTAATTGGGTAAGTTTCTTTGTCCCGTTTTTAGTAATTTTGATATTTTTAAAACCGAGATAGTCTAATCTATCTATTTGAGGGATTAATTTGAAAAGTTATCAAGGTATGAAAATGGGTCATGGATTAATATGATTAAAATTAGAAATTTATGGTAGAAAATGAAAGGTTATTGATAGATAAATAACTTTTACAAAGTGATTTTTGATGAAAACATGATTTAGGGACTAAAGTGTTAAGTTGTGAAATTTGATGAGAAATTCTAAAATTTTATGAATACATGTGCTGTAAAATCCATAATGGGATTTTGGTTAGGCTTGGAATAGGGAGTAAATTGCACAAGTTTCATTTTTCGGGCCTAGGGACGAAATTGGAATTTATGGAAAAGTTAGGGGCAAAATGGTAATTTTGCCTAGGATGTAAATTGAGTCTAAATAAATATGAAATAAGTGAAATTGATGATTAAAGCTGTTTATATAGATCTAGATAATACGAATTCGAGGCTAGATCGAGGAAACGAAAAGGTTTCTGATTAGTAGATTATCTATGCGAACAAGTGTTGAGGTAAGTTTGAGTAACTTAACCAAACTTGTAAATATGTTTAATTGAATGTTGTGTTTCTATGTAATGTGACTTATATTGATATGATTTATTTGATTTCTATAATGATTGTTTGAATACATGCTTGAAATGATGAAAAAGGGTTAAGTCCCGATTGAATATTGAATTCTGATGATTATATGCACTTTCTCGAAACTAATAAGGTCCTGCATTTGTTGTGAACGAGATTTAGCTCAGATGAGTAATCTTATTGACCTTGTTATAGAAAGGATTTAGCCCAGATCGGTAATCATGATATAATACCTCTCGAGTATATGTTACAATTGGGGTTTAGCCTGGACTGGTAATCCTAATCGAGCTCTATTGAGCATACGCTATATAAAGGATTTAGCCTGGACTGGTAATCTTGTTATACAATATGTGGCTCGAGAGTGTGTTCCTTGGTTAAGTACCCTAAGGGGTACCCTCGAATAAGAATTGACAGATTATTGATTTGTACACCTTGCATGTACCACTTGAGTATTCATTAGAATTTCAATGATTCAACCGACATAAAACTCTTGGCATGGCATGAGAATTATGAGATGAAATGATAATGTCTTGAAAGAATAATGTATGATGAGCTCATCTATCCTTACTTGCTGTACATGTAGACTTTGTGACTAACATGTTTGATTGGATGCATGTGTTTAGGCAATTTAGCCAAATAGATGAAAAACTTGTTATTGTATGCCTAAATTTAATAAACGGGATTGGTAAGTTTAGTTTTCGTTATACGAACTTACTAAGCATGTAATGCTTACTCTGTTTTATTTTTCTCTTGTTTTATAGTGCTCGGAAGCTCGCGAAGGTTGGAGATCGCTGGAGAATTGTCACACTATCAACTAGTCATTTTGGGTATACGTAGTAAAATCATTTTGGTATAATGGCATGTATAGGACAACTTGACCAATAATGACTTGAAATTGATGTTTTGTAACTTAACTATTGGAATGGCTAGTAATGGCTTATTTTGGTATGATTAAGTAGGTTATGATAATATATTCATATGTGATATGTTATGTATATGTGATCAAATGTTGTTAATGCCTAAGTTAATCCAAGGTAAGTTTATAAACACATATGCATGTAATGGTATGCTATGTTGAATGATGGAGATTGCCTAAATTGAATGCTTGAAATGGTTGGTATTGGTTGTGTGTTTCAAGTGCAAATATTGGGTGAAACTTTGGGTAAGAAATGAAGCTAGAAATGGCTTCATTTTGTCCACACGGGCAGACACACGGGCGTGTGTCTTAGCCGTGTGTGACACACGGCCTGGTACATGAGCGTATGGTTAGGTTGTGTGTCCTCTGTACCTTAAATTTGAGAAATAGAATGCTCAGAATTAGGCACACGGGCAAAGACACGGGCGTGTGTCTTGGCCGTGTGAAACTTGCACCTAATTTCAAATTGAATTAATTAACCACACGATCTAGCACACAGGCATGTGGCATGGCTGTGTCCACAAGTCAGAGAGTTACACGGGGTCGAACACGGCTTCTAGCACGGGCATGTGAGCCCTACACCTTGAAATTTTTTTTGTAATTTCACAAAGAATTCTTAAAACTCCCAAATAAGTCCCAACTCAATCCTAATGCTTATATTGGGCCTCGAGAGTCCAATTAATGGGTGTTTTGAATGATCTCGATAAAAGAATAGTAATCTAAGTAAATTATTAAAAAATATTTTGAATGTTTCGGTAATGCTTTGAAACCCTGTTCTTATGACAGATACAAGTTAGGGGTGTTACATTTAGTGGTATCAATGTGATGGTTTAGCCAATTCTTAGATTTGACGTTATAAACAAAAGTTGAACTATACATGCCATTATATAAATTGTGATAGTGTAATGACTCCTGATCATTTTTTAATGTGTTTTTCATTTAGTAATGTCATCCAATCGAGCTAGAGTTGAATCCGAGGAAGCTGAGAGCAATGCTTCAGCTTCAGTTTAAAGAGTTGCGTCTACGTCTAGTAGTGAAAGGCCCATGTTTGAGGGTCGAAGTGAGGAGGCAAAATAAGCCTTCTTTCAAATGATGAATGAATGGTTTACATAGTACCTAAGAACAAATTAACCTTGCTGTACAACGACCTCCCCCACTTGCTCCTCAACCGGTTCTTGAGGTACCATAAGGTGCTGAACCTGTTAGAATTGGTAAACCTACGATAGATAAAATCTGCAAACATGGGGTGGAAGAATTTAGAGCTACTGCAGATGATGATCTAAAAAGGGCTGAGTTTTGGCTAGAAAATACCATCCAAGTTTTTGATGAATTATTCTGTACACCTGTTGAGTGTCTGAAATGTGCAATATCTCTACTGAAGGATACAACTTATCATTGGTGGAATACCATAACTGCAGTGGTACTGAGAGAGAATGTTACATGGGAATTCTTCCAGGCTAAATTCAGAAAGAAATATGTTAGTTAGAGATTCATGGATCAAAAAAAGAAAGAATTTCTAGAGCTCAAGCAAGGAAATATGAATGTATCTGAGTATGAACGAGAATTTTTTTAGTTGAGCAAATATGCTCGAGAATGAGTTCTAACAGAGGCTGAGATGTGTAAACATTTTGAAGAGGGTTTAAATAAAGACATCAAATTGTTAATTGGAATTTTCGAAATAAGGGAATTTATGGTGTTAGCCAGTCGAGCACACAAAGCTGAGGAATTGAGTAAAGAAAAGAGACGAATTGAAAAAGAGGCTCGGGTTTCTGGAAAAAGAACTATGAGTAAGTCACAGTCATTTGCTTCTAAGAAATTAAAGAAGTATTATGATCGTATTACCACCTCTACGGGATATTCTGGAAGAGAGCGAGGCTCTCAACGTTCTTAACTCAAGGTCTTCATCTCCATCTGTGACCAGTGTGGGTAGTTTTGGTAATCCCAAATCGAAATGTAAACATTGTAACAAATTTCATTTTGGAGAATGTCAGTCTAGAAGTGGAGCTTTTTTCGGATGTGGTTCACTTGACCATTTTCTTAGAGATGTCCCGAAAGAGTTGAAAAAGAAATAGAACTAGCTCCACAGCTTAATAATCCTATTTCGATATGTAGACCACCCCGTCACCTTGGCAATATTAGTGGTAGTTGAGGTACTACCAGGGATACAACAGTTAGATCTGAGACACGAGTACCTGCAAGAACATATGCTATTCGTGTTAGAGAAGATTCCTCTACACCAGACGTCATTACTGGCACATTTTCTCTACTTGATACTGATATTACTGCATTGATTGATCCTGGTTCCACACATTCATACATATGCACGAACCTAGTGTTTGTTAAAAATTTACCTGTTAGATTCATTGAATTTGTGGTTAAAGTTTCAAACCCCTGGGCTAGTGTGTTATGGTGGATAAAGTCTGTAAAAACTGTCAATTGATGGTAAAAGGTTATTGCATTTCAGCTAACTTGATGTTATTGCCATTTGATGAATTTGATGTGATCTTGAGGATGGATTGATTAGCCCAATATGATGCAGTGGTGAACTGTAAATAGAAATATATTGTATTAAAATGTGAGAGTAGTGAATTACTTCATGTCGAATCTGATAAACTAGATGGATTACCTAATGTGATTTCAGCAATATCAGCACATAAATTTGTTAGAAAAAGGGTATGACGCTTATCTTGCATATGTATTGGATATTAAAGTATCTGAGTGTAACACCCCCTATTCGTGTCTGACGCCGAGATAGGGTACGAGGCATTATCGGACTTAAACACAGACAATCAAACAAACCGGATCATAAAATTTCATTCATATTTTAAAACATTCAATCACATGCACATAGTCCTTTATTTGGGTTTACGAAGACCAAAACATACTTTAGAAAGGGTTTGGGACTAAATCAAGAACTTTGGAAAGCTCTGGGAAAAAACTTAGAAATTTTTCCCATGAAACAGGGTCATACACCCATGTGGACATAGGGGCACGCCCATGTGCCATCAACATGCCTGTGTCCTCAGGCTATGTAACTCTCTGTTTATGACGCTAGCAAATAAATCGAACTATACGGTCAAGCCACACACCCGTGTGTTAGGCCGTGTCATCCACACGGCTGAGACACACGGCCGTGTCTCTGCCCGTGTGGCCAACACTTAGGCTATTTTCAAGCCTTTTATTGCCCTTAATCTCTTTCATACTTAAACATATCATAAACACTTGTTATAACATCATTTCAATGGTCAATCATTCTTTAATAAAACCCAATTAAAGCATTTGAATGTTGTCATACATGTGTTTTTCAATTTCTCATGTTACACCAAGTTAGACATTCCAATTCAAGTTCAATAGCCTTATCATATTGATAACCACTTTTACCAATTAACCACAACATTTTACCCAACACTCAGATAATGTTTGGTTGGGTGTAATAGGAATAAATTACAGTTGATTCAATGGGCCCACCACCAAACCAACGTTTGGTTGCCGGTAATGGCTATTACATGCTGAATGGAATTAGCTTCTATTACAGTACGACCCATAATAGAAATTCAAGGGCTTGGGGTTTGATTAGCTATTCAAAGGCACAGGTAATAACATTTTTACCTATTTTGGACCAAATATCCTGTCTCTCATCTTTATCTTCGTCGTTTTCACTTTCACACTTCAGACAATTTCTTTGTAAACATTTTTCCCAAAGTAAACCCTATAGAAATTGGATCCTTAATCGATGACAAATCAAGCTTCATTCACTATCTTCATCTTCCTTCCTTTGAACCTCCTTATTTACGGTAAGTGATGGCCTTTGATTCCTTTTTTTTCCTATGATTTTGTTAGTTAAAGTTCTTTTTTGGTCTCACTTTGATCCTTCTCGGTTTTTTCATTAGATCCTCATAATTTTTGTGTTCCTTTTTCTGGGTTTCTAGAATTTGATTTGGTTGTTGAATTGTTTTGGGTTTTAATGAATCAAAAGCTTCAGCAAATTATTTTAAAGTGTTCTTAGTTTGTTTGTGTGAATTATGTAAATGTTTCATGCTTAATTTTTTTTTAATTTTTGTTTCATGATTTAAGTGGTTGTTCTATGGTGTTACTCCTTTCTAGCTGCTGTTGTATTTGCTGCCTTGAAGCTCGCCAGTCACCACTGTCGTCTCCAACTGCCGCTATCAGCGTCGAGTTCAGGTGAGGCTATGCTGCCCTTTTTTTACCAACTTTTTGTTTGTTTGTTTGTTTATGTAGCTTGGGTTGTAAAATGTTAACAAAGTTAAACTATTTGTTCTGCTCTTTCTTTCATTCTTCTTGTTTTTCTTCCTTCACACCATTCTCCCACCATCGTCAGCTTTCTTATTGAGGTCAAATTCCATCGAATACCCTAACCAATCAAGATCCCATGGCTACACCATTACCAATTCCACCTAAACTCCCTTACAGCTGAAAGCTCTGACCTTTACTGCTTCGCTTGCCATGTTTACTTCTTTTCTCATTTTCCTCTTATTATTCCTATCTCCCGATTTTTCTTTAAATTTGTGCTTCATACTGAGCTTTTTATATGATCTCTCATAAAAGGGTTAAGTATTACATTTGCTCAATCTATTCTGAGTATCTATGGATGCTACTTGCGTCTGTATGAATGTAAAAGCAAAATGGAATTCGATTTTATTTTGTTATGTTTGGAGTAAGAAATGTTAACTTTGTTCATTTTCTGATTCTTTTGCTTTTTTATGTGTTGTTTAATTATTTTGGAGTTGCAGAATTCTCACTGTAAATAAGTGCAAAAGTCTGTAATAGAAATTTGATAAATATGTATTGTTCACTTTTCACAATCTTCCTAATTGCTCATATGCTTTAGTGAGCTACAATAACAGAAAATTAACTAAAATAATTGTTCCCCCTAAAACTACAGCTAGAGCTTCGTGATGTTGACAGTGGAAACAAAGTAAGTTTACGCTTCGGCCCTGAGGAGCCTATTGAAAGTATACATCTTAACTTGTTGAATTCTTTACCCAGTTTGCTTAAGTTTAAGTATTTGTGGGCTATGGTTATGTTATTGCATTGAGCTTGAACATCAAATATGACTTAAGATTCTGCTACAAGATCAATGAGTTATATTCCTTTTATATTGTTTTACAGGCCTGAGACATTTGACCAACTGCAAGTACTATTGGACTTATCGGCAAGTCTGCTGCTTACCTAAAAGGTTGAAAAAATTAAGACTGGACTTGTTGTGCACTTGGTCTGCTGGAAGTAATTTTAATTCTCCTTTTATAACTTTTACCTCTGTTTTCTGTTATGGAGTTGACACTTCTATTACTACAGTCACTAATTATCCTTGCACTCGTCCTCATCATTATTAAGATCTTGCTATGCCATTAAAACTTGAATGTGATCTATATTGCATTAAGCTTGAACATTAGATATGACTTATGGTATTGCAGTTTTTGTTGGACGAGTTTTTCTAAAGTGCCATTGAATATTAATCCCCAATACAAAGTAAAAGTGTTTGTTTGGCCCTGTTGTAGTGTTCATTTTGCCTTTGGTTTTTTACTAAGTTTATTTTTATTTGAATTTTTTAGTTGAACCATTATGTGTTAAATGTGTAGTGGTATATTATTTCCAACCTTGATTTATTATTTCCTTTTAATTAATTTAATACAATACAAAAATTTTAATTGCCTCTAAATCCCGCCCTTACCAAAAAAATAAACAATATTTACTTTTTAATAATGCATATTATCACCTACTTTTATAATAAAAAACTATAATGATTTATATAATCACATTATGCAATATCATAATATCACATTAGGTTTAAATTTAAGAAAAATTGTCAAATTTCAGTACTAATGTTAAAAAAATTTAGAGATTAAATTAAAAACATATAATATAATATAACATAATATAATATAATATAAGGAGGTAAATGTTAACACCCAATCTAAGTTGTTGTTTTGCAAAAAATAAAAATAAAAGATTGAACAAATCAATCTAGATGCTTGATAAATTATTTACTTTTACATAAGAAAATATAATTTTAAGCAGACTTATTCTATTTATTGATTTTTCTCTATAAATTTACTTCAACTTACCTCATCAACCATTCAAATGAGTCATAAAATAGGATGTTTTAAAAAACGGATATTTTTTGTAGGATAAAAACATAAAACAAGTGCATTGTAGGATAAAGTAATGAATTTATTTTGTATTTTTAAAGATTCTTAATATGTATTGTTCATTTTTCTTAATATGTATTTTTTAAAGATTCTAAATAGACCCTTATATTTAGTTGTAATTTCTATTTTGTGTTTTGTAAATATTCTTAATATGTATTGTTCATTTTTCTTTTGACAGTTTGTTATTGCTTCCTCTTCTTATTTGCTTGTTTGATTGCTTTCTCCACCTAGAGTTGAGCATCTTATATTCACTAAATCACTGTAAGTTCTTTGGCAATTAAATTCTTTAATTTTGTTTTACTGTTATTGAAATTAGTATTGGAGAAATGTGACCCCTTTACTACGATTTGAAGATATGTAATACTTTAATATTTTGCAATAATGGCTCATCTGCCTTTAATAGTACAAAGTGAGAGGCGTAAAAGAATTGATCTTACTATTACTGTGACAGCCCAAAATTGACCCTAGTCGGAATGTGGTTTCGGGACCACAAAACCGAGGCGTAAAAATAATTTAAAATTTATTTTGATGCCTATAATATGTGTGTATTCATGTGTGACATTTTTGATGGTTCGATTTAGTGTTATAAAGGTGAATTTCACTAGAAAGGACCTAGTAGTAAACTTTGAAAGTATGATGGGGAAATGTGTGATGACTAGTTGAAAATGCATGCAAAATTAAGGATTTGCATGTCAAATTCCCCAAAGATGGCATAGTGGCCGGCCATGACATGGTTTATGGGCAAAGAAAACATGTTGAAACATGTTTTGTTAATGCATGATGTATTAAATGATAAAAAATTAATGATGTTGGATGAGAAATAAAAAATGTGTGTGAGTGTGGCATTTCCCCCATTGCAGTGCAAGTGAAAGAAGAACAAGAAAAAATTGTTCATCCTTGTTCTTTCCTTTTGGACGAAAATACTAAGGGAGGAGATAGGAGTTTTGCTTCATGCTTGTTTTGGAAGAGAACAAGAAGGAGATTTGGCTATACTTGTATCAAGATTAAGGTATGTTTGAGGTTGTGTCATGAAGTTCATGCTTGTTTTGGTTGCTAACTTGATGTGCATGTTAGCCATGGTTCAAATCCTTGTTATGCCATGAAAATGGTATTTGGCCAAGGTTGATATTGTGTTAGAGCCATTGCATGCTAAATGTGAAGCTTGTTGATGATGCATGTAATGATGGATTGACTACTCTTGAAATTTCTTTTAGTATTCTTGAGTAGGGCATTGAAATCTTTGTTTAACCATGACCGAAGTTGAAAGGGTATGGTTGTGATGTATTCGCCATGGTGCATTCATGAGCATGATTTATGCTTGTTACTTGAATGGTAAAAATTTGTGTTTTAGATGGTTATGAAAACCTTGAGATTCGCCATGCACCTATATGTGTATATGTTTGCACATGATGTTTTGGTTATGAAGTAAGTGATAAATATGTTTGCTTAAAGAAGAAAATGTTGAAGAATGGTTGTGAAATTGCAAGTACATTCGGCCTAGTACACATATGATGTGAAAATATTGGAATTTATTGTTGATTTGGTGCAAGTATGACTAAGTATAATCGGCCGTATGAGTGCTTGATGCTATATTATAAGTATTGAGCTACAATATGTAAAGCATTAGCTAGTAAAATGTGTGCCATTCATGTGTGGTGTTAAACATCTAATTGGCCTCAACATCAACATGCATAATCGGCCATGAATGAGTGCCTAAGAGGTTGTGTTGTTCGGCCATGAGTAAGCATGTTGAAGGCTTTGTGTGTTAAGTCGATTCATGAATTCCGTACTTATGTGACTTTAATGTCTAGTGAATATATGTGGGCTAAGTGCCTTGAGTTCTTCTTTTCGATACTCAAATGATTGAATCAAATTATTTGTTAAATTAAGCTCAAGAGCAAAGGGGGACCAAATCCGATAAAGGGAAGGAAAAAGTAGTCGAATAGCCATCGGAATCATTCGACAACATCCGAGGTAAGTTTTCGAGTATCGAAACTTAGATTTTGATTCGATTGAATGAAGTAATAAGCAATCGAAATTCGCCCTTGTATATGGCCATTGAGCGAAATGATATTTTGTTAAGTGAATTGTGCATAAAAGTTTTGTTGTGAAAATGAAACAAAGATGTGCATGAATGTTCGAGTGATATCGGGCTAAGCCGAAGGCAATTGTCGAGCTATGATATCCGGGCTAAGCCCGAAGGCAATTGTGCGAGTTGTGATATCCGGTTAAGTCCGAAGGCATTTGTGCGGGTTACCATAACCGGGCTATGTCCCGAAGGTGTTTTGAACAGTAGCTATATCCGGATAAACTCCGAAGGTATGTGATTCGAAATTTATAAGCTGCTGGAAAATTTTCAGTTAATGCACTTGTGAAATTCCCAACAAGGTATGTTTTTGTGTGCTTTGCACACTATGAGTAAGTGTGTTGAATATTCGCTCCAATGATAAAGCGAGCTATCGGCCTTAACTAAGCCGTTGTTTGTGTATGAAAATAAGAGCTGGGATTGTGAAGTAAGCATGTCTTTGAGAAATTGTGCATATGAATTATTGTTTAGCTACTTGAATGCTATGCTTTGGTTGTGTGTATATTATGGCTCGAAACTTACTAAGCATAAATTGCTTACTCCGTTTCTTTGTTTCTCTGTTATAGATTTTACTCGTTAGCGATCGGATTCGGGATCATAGAAGTTGAAGTCAACCACACTATCAAAGCCCTTTTTGGTACTCCTTTAGTTGAGTTCGGATATGGCATGTATAGGACCACCCTCGGTTGTTTTAAGTACTTGTGATGTATATGTGTACGGCCATGCGAAAATGGTTCGTAAAAGTGGAGTATGGAATTTGACCATATGTGGTTTGTAATTATATTTGGTTTCATGATGTGATTATGGTTTGGAATGAGAGAGTTGGTCACATGATCAGCCATTGGAATGGCTAAATATGATCACATGTGGACCTAAGTATGACTAGACTATAGTTGGTCCATGGGAACTACAATATAGGTAAAGCCTACCTTAAAAATAGAGGCTGCCAGCTGCAGTGACGTGGATGTGAAAAATCACCAAAATTTGTAAGAATGGTGTTAAATAGTGAATAAATTATGTGATCGAACCTTGACGAGTCTATTTTCATATGAAAGTAACGAAACGATCATATGATCAGTATACCGAGAGATATTAAAGTTCTCATGAGACAGGGCCGGAACGGTTTCTGGGTCCCCTATCGCGGCTTTGAAAATTTGCCATAAATTATCCAGAATGAATTAGAAGTCATGCCTTATATGTGCAGATTCCTTTTTGAGTCTAGTTTCATTGGAAACAAACGGTATCATTATTGAAACCCTGTACAGAGAGATATTCAAGTTGTAACACGCGAAGGTCAGTGTAGTCGACCCCTGTAACATGGGCGACTTTAACTAATAAACTGTACCAATTTGCCCAACCAAAAATTCTAGAAATAAATCCATGGATGGATATATGAGTCTAAATTCAGGTAAAATTTACGGAATCAGTTTCCGAGTTGTGAAACTCGAGATATGCTTTTAAGGCAACAGCGATGCAGTTTTCCAGCTTGCCTGGGAATGTCAAATTGGTCGGTGCCATAAGTGGTTTTGGCTTGTTAACCTCGTGTCCGACAACACGCAACGGTCTCGAGTTCGGGTGTTACAATTTTATTGGTATCGAGCTACGGTTTAGTCGATTCTAGGACTACCGTGATATGTTTGGGGTCTAGCTATACATGCCATTAAGTGATGAATTGATAGTGTGGTGATTTCGACCATTTGACTTTGTGTTTGTGTATAGCAATGGATCCCGATCCCAACCGAGCAATAGCTGATGATGTGGAGAGTGTGGCGCTGCTCCGCGCAAGGGACAGCGGCGCGGACTCTCAACCTATTGCCGACAATCTGAATGATGAGGCTAAGCAAGCCTTTTATAGTGTGATGAATGATTGGTTTAACCAGTACATTCGAACTAACACGGCTGTTCCACAACCTCCATTCCCGACTAATGCAACCCCTGCACCTACAATACCTCCGAGAATCGACCAAGTAAGGTCAAGTAAGCCCTCGATCTCTGAGGATCGAAAACATGGGGCCACTGAATTTAAAGCTACGGATGATGACGATGCCGAGCAAGCTGAATTTTGGATGGATAACACTATCCGGTGCTCGATGAGCTATCTTGCACACCGATGAATGCTTAAAGTGTACTATCTCCTTGCTACGCGATTCCGCCTACTATTGGTGGAGTACTCGACTTTGTTGTGCCTAGAGAGCAAGTAACTTGGAAGTTCTTTCTAACCGAGTTAGAAAGAAGTATATCGATCGAGATTTATGGACCAAAATGAAAGGAATTCCTTGATCTTAAGCAAGGTTCCATGTCGATTATCGACTACGAATAAAAATTTGCGAGGCTTAGCGATGCAGCTGAAGTGCATTTCTTCGAAGCGTGATGTGTAAACGCTCAAGATGGATGAACGATGATATAAAGCTGTATGTTGGCATTTTGGAAATCCAGAGTTTGTGGCTCTTGTCGAGCGGCGTGCAAAGCCGAGGAGCTCGATATGGAGAAAAGAAAAGTGAAGTGGGAGCAAGGGAGTTTCAGTAAGAGGTCTTGGGAAGCCCTTCCCACGATCATCAAAGAAATTTAGAGATGGCTTAGGCCGGTCTAGAGACATTTCGGGCTTTTCTAGACGAGACCGCGATCGACCCCTATGGGCACGCGAGTCACTTCAATCGCCAGTGTTGGCAATGATCGTCGAGACGAGCGAGTGGCAATATTGTGGCAAATGGCATTCGGGAGTTGTAGATTCCGTGACCGCTCTGTTACAAGTGCGGATCGATCGATCATTTCATTAAGGATTGCCCGAGCTTATCCGGACAAAGCGTAAATCAAAGTGGGAACCCGGTGCTACCACAACTCGAGGTAGGCCGTCTAGAAACACGGGCAATGCTAGTGGCGGTCGAGAGGATCTAGAGATGCCACCATCGATCCGAGGCTCGTGCTCTGCTAGGACTTATGCCATACGGCAGACGCGAGGATCTTGCCTCACCGGATGTTATTACCGGTATCCTCACTCTTTTCGATACTAATGTGATTGCTTTGATTGACCACGGTTCTACTCATTCTTATATATGCGAAACCTTAGCATCCGGTAAGACTTTGCCCATTGAGTCTCGAGTTTGTAATCTGGTGTCAAACCCTTGGGTCATTACGTGCTCGTCAACAAAGTGTGTAAGAAAAGTCCCTAGTATTTTGAGGTTCTTGTTTTCCGGCGGACTTGATGCTTTTGCCATTCGACGAATTCGATGTTATTCTTGGTTTGGATTGGTTAACCATGCACGATGCGGTTGTAAATTGCAAAAGCAAGACTATTGATCTGAGGTGCACGAATAACGAGTTAATTCGGGTTGAGTCTACGGACTTAAAGGGATTGCCACCGTAATATCGCAATGTTGGCTCGAAATACGTAAGAAAGGGGTGTGAAGCATACCTTGCGTATGTTCTAGATGACAAGGAGTTAGAAAAGAAACCCGAATCTGTGCGGTGGTTTGTGAATACCGGATGTTTTCCCGAAAAATTGCGGGTTTACCACTGTTCGGAAATAGAGTTTGGCATCGAATTGGTACCGGTACCATTCCAATTTTGATAGCTCCGTGCAGTATGGCACCAACGGAATTAAAGGAGTTGAAAGCTCGATTGCAAGAATTGGTGGATAGAGGTGTTGCTCACCGAGTTTTTCACCTTGGGTGCGCCGGTGTTGTTTGTGAAAAGAAGGATGGAACCATGAGGTGTGTAGATCGACTATCGTCGACTTAATAAAGCGACGATAAAGAACAAATACCCGTTACCGCGTATCGATGACTTGTTCGATCAACTGAAGGGAGCCTCAGTGTTCTCGAAAATAGATTTGAGATCGGGCTATTATCAATTGCGAATTCGAGATTCGGATGTACCCAAGACTGCCTTCAGAACGAGATATGGTCACTACGAGTTCCTAGTGATGCCATTCGGGCTTACTAATGCCCCTGCGGTATTTATGGATTTAATGAATCGGATCTTCAGACCATACTTGGATCGGTTTGTAGTCGTGTTCATTGATGACATCTTGGTCTATTCAAGAAATGAGACCGAACATGCTGAACACCTGAGGTTAGTGCTGCAAATTCTACGGGATAAGCAATTATATGCTAAGTTCAGCAAGTGTGAGTTCTGGTTAAGAGAGGTTAGCTTCTTGGGGCATGTGATATCTGCATCGGGTATTCGAGTCGACCCGAACAAAATTTCAGCCATACTTAATTGGAAGCCTCCGAGAAATATTACTGAGGTTCGGAGCTTTTTGGGGCTTGCCGGTTATTACCGACGATTTGTATAAGGTTTCACGATGATAGCCACGCCGATGACGAAGCTACTCCAAAAGGATGTTAAGTTCGAATGGACGGAGAAATGTCAGAAAAGTTTCGATCAACTGAAGACTTATTTGACTAAAGCCCCAATTCTAGTGCAACCCGAATCTGGCAAAGAGTTTGTCATCTATAGTGACGCCTCCCTACTTGGGTTAGGTTGCGTATTGATACAAGAAGGTCGAGTTGTGACCTATGCGTCGAGGCAATTAAAGCCACATGAGAAAAATTATCCGACCCATGGTCTCAAATTGGCTGCCATCGTATTCGCCTTAAAGATATGGCGACATTACTTAGTTGGTGAGAAGTGCCATGTGTATTCGGATCATAAAAGTCTCAAATATTTGATGACTCAAAGAGACTTAAATCTGCGACAAAGACGTTGGCTCGAGCTATTAAAGGATTATGAGCTGGTCATTGACTATCACCTGGGAGAGGCGAATGTGGTTGAGGATGCCTTAAGTCGTAAATCATTATTCGCTTACTGACGATGAATGTGCACTTGTCCGTTCGATCGACAATGTGTCGAGAGTGAATTGGAAGCCAAACCATTATTGATACATCAAATTCGTGAAGCTCGAGAAAGTCGGCGACGAGTTGGGCGCAAAAGCGGGTGAGTGTGTTTGAACAAGGACTCGCAGATTTCAAATCGATGATGACGATTGTTTGAGGTTCAGAGTCGTCTGTGTGTTCCAAAGAATTGAACATATTTCGATATCTTGAGCGAAGCCCATTGTAGCCGAATGGCGAACCACCGGGAGTCTGAAGATGTACAACGATTTGAAACGTCGATTTTGGTGGCATGGTATGAAACGAGACATCTCCGACTTTGTTTGAGATGTTTAATATGTCAACAAGTGAAAGCGGAACATCAAGTGCCTTGAGGATTACTTGACCGATCACGATACCCGAGTGGAAGTGGGATACAAAGTCTATTGTGACCGCCATTGTCGACAAGTAAGAAGGATGCGATTTGGGTCGTTGTAGATAGATTGACTAAGTCGGCTCACTTTGTCCCCGTGCGTCACGGGTTTTCAATGGACAAACTAGCCGAATCGTATGTTTCTCAGATTGTGAGATTACACGGGGTGCCTACTTCCATCGTGTTGGATAGAGATCCGAGATTTACCTCGCGATTTTGGAAGAAGTTACAAGAAGCTTTGGGTACCAAGTTGCATTTCAGACCGCCTTTCACCCCAAACCGATGGTCAATCCGAGCGGATAATTCGGATACTTGAGGATATGTTAAGATGTTGCATCCTCGAGTTCGGTGGTTCATGGGAAGCAGTGTTTGCCTTTGATTGAATTCGCTTACAACAATAGTTTTCAATCAAGTATTAAGATGGCACCCTACGAGGCTTTGTACGGTCGTAAATGCCGTACACCATTGTTTTGGACTGAGCTCGGTGAAAGCAAAATTTTCGGGGTGGATTTGATTAGAGATCTTTGAGCAGAAAGTGAAAGTAATCCGTGAAAGTCTGAAGATAGCCTCCGATCGTCAGAAGTCGTACGCGGGTCTGAAGCGTAAAGACATCGAGCATCAGGGGGGAGATAAAGTGTTTCTCAAGGTTTCGCCTTGGAAAAAGATACTCGATTCGTAGTAAGGGCAAGTTGAGCCAAGGTTCATTGGGCCATATGAGATATCCGGCGAGTCGGATTCGATTCGTCTCGTTTGATATTGCCCCGAACTCGAAAAGATTTACGATGTCTTTCATGTTTCGATGCTTCGACACTATAGATCTGATCCATCGCACGTGGTTAGTCCATCGGAGGTTGAAATTCAAGCCAATATGAGTTATGAGAAAGAACCGGTTCGTATCCTATCACGTGAAGTGAAAGAGTTAGGAAACAAGCGGGTTCCGCTAGTGAAAGTGTTATGGCTCAAACACGGGATAGAAGAAGCTACTTGGGAAACCGAGAACTCTATGAAAGAGCGATACCCAACCCTATTTACGGTAAGATTTTCGGGACGAAAATTTCTTAAGTGGGGAGAGTTGTGACACCCAAAATTGACCCTAGTCGGAATGTGGTTTGGGACCACAAAACCGAGGCGTAAAAATAATTTAAAATTTATTTTGATGCCTATAATATGTGTGTATTCATGTGTGACATTTTTGATGGTTCGATTTAGTGTTATAAAGGTGAATTTCACTAGAAAGGACCTAGTAGTAAACTTTGAAAGTATGATGGGGAAATGTGTGATGACTAGTTGAAAATGCTATCATACGCTTACAAAATATGTTATTTAAAAAGGCAAAGCCAATTACAGCTAATTCTACAGGCCCAAGGTGGAAATGGTTCAAGGTATTAGAGTGAGTTCTATATATAGCTCGTACATAATTTAGTCCATTTAGATTTAAAGATAGTATCCTAACACGAGGTTTTATACATGTGATGTAGAATTACTTAGGTGCTTTAGATGGAACCCACATCAAGATTTGGGTTCCAACAGTTGATAAACTTAGATATCGAATGCTAAAAGGTGACATAGCAACAAATATGTTAGGTGTTTGTACACCTGATATGCAATTTGTTTATGTTCTTCCTGGTTGGAAAGGTTTTGTTGCTAATGGACGAGTTCTACGAGATGCCATTAGTAGGAGACATGGACTAAAAGTTCCTCATGGTAAAGCGAAAATTTAGAGGAATTTGAATTAATTTTCAAGATCATACTTTTTTGGGAAATTAACCATGACAAATAGTTTCTTTTTATAGGTTGTTATTATCTAGTTGATGCTGGATACACAAATTGTGAGGGATTTCTTGCGCCTTTTAGAGGACAAAGATATCATTTGAATGAGTGGCGTCAGGGTTACCAACCAAGTACTCTGGAAGAAGTTTTCAATATGAAACATGCTTCAGCACGTAATATTATTGAAAGATGTTTTGGATTATTAAAACTTAGATGGGGAAAACTTAGGAGTCCATCATTCTATCCTGTGAGGGTGCATAATAGAATCATTATTGCATGTTGCTTGCTCCATAATTTTATTCGAACCTATATGAGTCTTGATCCTATTGAAGCGGAGTTTGGAGAAGGATTACCTAGTAATGTGATAGATGATGATGAACCGAATATTATAAATATTCATCCATCGGATGCATGGGCTAGTTGGAGGATAGAACTAGCCAACCAAATGTTCAATGAATAGAAAGCATCTAGAAATTAGTTAGGTTTAGGGTAAAAATAGTAAATGTTAAGTTGTTTATGTTATTTCATGTATCTAGTTTATGAAACTTTGGTGGTGTTTGAATTGTTTTTTTGTATTGTACTAGACTTGTAGAATGATAATTTATTTTCTTTTGATTCATCATGTGTTATAATTTTATAAAGTGTTGACCTTTTGATGCACAATATTGAACTTAATTTTGATTTGCATTTTTTCTTAAGATAGTTATGTCAGGTTTTTCACAATCAAGTATTTCTTCCCAAAGTTCTCGAGGAACCAAAAGGAAATAGGTTCCAGAAGAATATGCTACGTTGGTTGCTTGTATGGTTTACTTGCACAATTCTGGAACCTTTAATTCAGATACGAGATTCAAAGCCGGCTATTTAAATGAATTAGAAAAAATGTTAGAAAAAGTTTTACCCCATGCTATGTTGAAGGCTAAACCTAATATTGAATCGAGGATTAGGGCATTGAAAAGGGATTGGTCAATCGTTTATGACATGCTTAGTGGAAAAAACAATAGCGGCTTTGGTTGGGATGAGCATAGGCAGCTTGTTGTTGCTTAAGATGCGGTGTGGAACTCATATATGAATGTAAGAATTATTTCAAGTCTTTATTATCTTAGTTTGATCAAACTTATATCTAATATAAATTCCTCATTTTTATAGAGTCATAAAGAAGCTGCTCAATTCAAACATCGGAGTTTCCCTTATTATGACCAACTTACTGCCATCTACGTAAAAGGTTGAGCCACTGGGAAAGATACTCAAATAGCCGCTGATATTATTGAAAAAATAGATGTTGAGGATGTAACTGCTACAAATACTAATGAAGAAAGAAACGATTTCCATGGATGCAAAGCTGATGTTTCTTTGGATGGCGTGGATCTTTCAGCTACACAATCGTAACCAGTTAGAAATCAAGGTGATTCTACATCTTCAAAGAAGAAAAAAAAGATTTCTGATACAAGTGACTCTTTTACTTCATTTAATGATGCTGCCACTTTATTGGCGGAAAATATACGGACTGTTGGCCTTGAAATCAGTAAGAGTATTGCCTTTGAAGGGCTAATTCAACAAAAGTCAGAAATGACCATTCAAGAAAGTGCTCTGAAATTATATCCAACATTATGTGAAGTAGAAGGTTTAACTGAGGATGAGTGCTACCGAGCATTGAGTAAAATTCCAGATCATCCAATGCAAATGCTCATTTTCTTTAGTTTACCTTCTGCTGTGCGGTTGGAATGGTTCAAAAGATTTCTTACTGACCATTAAAAATCATGGTTGTGTTGATTATATTTTGGTATCTTTTTGTGTTTGTAATATTTGGATGGTATAATGACATGATAGAATGTCATTATAATGTTGTAACTTTTGATGTTGTAAAATTTTAAAACATATGGATTATGACATATAAACTAATGAAATCATGTAACTTTTTGTTAATATATGAATATTATGCTTGGATGTGAAATATAATTCTCAAGTTATTTATTACTTCTAATATTTAATTATTTTTATTGTAGAATAATTAAACTATTTGTTTCAATAATGATATTTTAGCACATTAAATATGTATTACAGTTTAAAAATAATAAAGTAGATTATATATATTTTATAGTATTATATATTTTGATTTTTAATTCATATATTAATAATTATATAAAGAATGTTATTAAATCATATTTTTTATTGAATTATATTTAATAATAATTATGTTAAAATATGGTTAAATTATTTATTATTTTATTAAATTATTTTCAATAATAATCTTATTAAAATTTAATAACAATAACAATAATCATCAACTTAAAAAAAATTCTGCTAAGGGTATTCTGGTAATTTTAGTTCTTTTCCTTATGCTATTACAACATCATTCCATTCAACCAAACACAAGAATACTATTACAGTTCTATTCCATTCCATTCAACCAAACAGTTGAATTACTTATTACAGCTCTAGTCCATTACAACCCTATTTCATTACAGCTCTATTCAATTACAGCCCTATTCCATTACAGTGAACCAAACGTGACATCAGTCTCTACTCATTCGGAAAAAATTCATGTTCAATAATTATCAATTTATTACCATGTCACACATTGATTCCATAGCCATGACCACTTCGAATGGTCCTAAGGCATTCATTATGCACATATGCCATACACTTCCCATTCATAGGAATCAAGCAAAATCACATAACCACATCTCAAAACATTAACACATAGTATGGATGAATAGGCTTACAAGCCATAACCATTATAAGCCATATCTTATGGCTATATACAATGAATCGGTATAAGCCAATACATTTGGCTAATCATAACAACATCAAACATAAAAAAAAACTAAGTCTTTATACATGCCACTCACTTGCAGACATTAAAACTCATCAATACTCCAAAAGTGGTAGCTTAATAGTGTGATGCTGCCTTCGACGATCTCCAACCCCTAGCCGACCTGAAAAATGGAAAGGAGAGAGTAAGCTTAAAGCTTAGTAAGTTCGCATGAAAAATAATAAGCATTGCATTAATATGCTATTTTTCAATTTCTCTTTATTTATTTAAAGTCTAGTTATGTTGTTTTCTCGAGTCACAGTCACTAAATTATTTATATCTGGAGCTACGGGACTCCAAATTGACAACCGTTAATTTTTACAGAAACTAAACTCATATATATTCTTACCATAAAATATTTAGAATGTTTGGTGTAGCCAATAAGTACAATCTATTCTTTAAACTCTCCCCTATTTTGCTATCTGACAGTTCTGATCTTCTTTTACTTAAAATCAATTATCTCATAGTATGGAACTCAGACGATGTTACTGTATATTTCCCTGGAAAATAGAGTCATTAAGGATTTTAAGTATATAATTTATAACCCATGATTATTTTTTTTACAATTTCTAGTGATTTTTCCAAGTCAGAATAGGGGATTCCAAACCCATTCTGACTCTATCTCGCAAGAATTCAAATATCTTGAAATGTGAGATTACTATGCTTACAATGTTTCCTTTATATGAAACTAGGCTCATTATTATTTAATTCCATATCTTATTCAGCCTTTAATTCGACTTCCACCATTTTTGGTGATTTTTCAAAGTCCTACAATGACTGTTGTCCAAAACTGTTTTAATGCAATATAATGATAATCAACATAAGATTGCCATAAAAATTATTCACATATGAATCACTCATTCATTTACATTCTTATCACAAGTCCATTTCATTTCACATGTCAAATATATGTTCTGGGTTTCGAGTACGTACCTGTGCTTTCTGTAATAGCCCAAAATTGGGTCTAGTTGGAACAGAGGTTTCAGTACCATAAAATACGAAATAGAAATAAGTATTTTATGATTATTTTTAGGTCTATGATATGATTGCATGATTGTGTGAAAATTTCGTGAAGAAATTCTATGCATAAAGTGCTCAATTTGAAGTTAGGGACTAAATTGAATAAGTTGCAAAACCTGCATTCTAGAAGTTTCTAGTATAAAATTTCTTTGAAATATTAATTAAGAGGTCTTAAATAGAAATTTGACCAATTTATAAGTGATGGAAAAAAATTGGACATGGATGGAATTTTTGAAAGTTTAGTAAGGAAGGGCATTTTGGTCATTTGGTAATTAAAAGAAATAAAAAGGGAAAATAAAGCCAAAATTGACTCATCTTTTTCATGGAGGCCGAAATTAGCATGGGGGAAGCCATGGCTAGGGTTTTCAAGCTTTCCAAGCTCAATAGTAAGTCCGTTCTAACCCCATTTTTCAAGTTCTTTACGTTTTTAGAATCCCGGTAATTTGATTAAGCTTATTTTAGCAATAATTTAAGCTAGGGTTCATATTTGGAAAGATACCCATAGGTGAAATGTGTTTATTTTTTTGATTTATGATAGAATATGAGGTTTTAAATTATGTTAGACAACTTGTGCTACTCGTTTTGAGTGAAAACGAGTAAAATGGCTTAATCGGTAAAAATACCTAATAGTCATAAGTATATGTTAGAGTGAGAATTTGATGTTGCCATAGAAGGGAAAAGTGATCAGCATGCCATAAAACATAAGAATAAGGGATGAAGTTTAATTCCCGAGCCTAGGGGCAAAAGTGTAAATATGCAAAAGTTTAGGGGCAAAATTATAATTTTTCCAAAGTTTGAGTTAAGGACTGTTTTGAATAGTACATTAATTAAATAAGTAAAATATGATGTTTTAGATCCCGGAAAACGAAATTTGAACCTAGAATGAGAGAAAAATCGAAAATTGAGAAAGTTGGTAAAATGGTCGTTTTAGTATCGAGGTAAGTTCATATGTATAATAAGCATTAATTTATGCATGTTTCAATGTAAAATTGATATATTTATTATAATTTCCGAGGTGTTGAAAGTATGTAAGTTGGTATGATTATAATACAACAATAATGCTATAATTTATATTTGAAAGTTAAATTTAGTGAATTAATTGAATTATGTTAAATTAAATGATTATGGTGCCAAGTTTATGAATTGATTTAAAAAATGTCTATGGTACATGAAGTGCATTGAATTATCATACATAAATGTGATTTCTATGATTATGGATATTATGGGAAATTGTAAGTTTATATGATTTTAATAAGGCAATGTGTAGTTTAATGTTATTGCCTTGATATTAAATGAGATGTAAGTTTATATGTAAGTAATACATCAATATTACTTGTATTATGATATTTTATAATAATATTGGAAATATGTTTGTGTATAATTACTTGATTAGTGAAATTGTTGGAAAAGAGAGAGAAATCCCGGTTGAACCTTCGAAAAGATTGGATGATACAGATAGTATGTAGCTAGGTCACATGTATGGTGCTAAGTGCACATCATGTGTACAAGAGAGCTACAAAGCATTATGATGTAGCTAGGTCGCATGGGTGATACTATGTGTACACCATGTAGACAAGAGCGCTACGGGATATATGTAGCTAGGTCGCATGCGTGGTTCCAGGGGAAGGATACCATGTAGACAAGAGAGCTACGAGATAAATTGGCTAGGTCACATAGGTGGTACTGAGTGTTCACCATGTCTACAAGAGAGCCGAACTATATGATGGGTGGAGCTATGTGCTGAAACCACCAAGTATCGAGGATTGATCCGAAGTGTTCAACGGGAGACTCTCTATGTATTGCTTTGTGAGTTTTGTGATGAATAAGTGCAAGAACTTGGTTATGTGAATGATGTGTTCATTAAGTGACCAGGATGTGGTAAGGTTATAAACAAGCAAGTTATACATGAGGATGATTTTATGGTGACCTTGTGATCATGGGCCTATACTTGTGATGTATGAAACATGTTGAAAATGATTTGTGATATGTATGTTAAAATGAGGTTAATACAAAGAAAGTGTGAAAGAGTGAATTAGCAATAAAATTGTTTTGGATAGTAGCAGTGACGTGATTTTGAAAAATCACCAAAAATAGTAGAAATTGAATCAGAGACTGAATGAGATATCAAATTAAAGCTTAATGTGTCTATTTTCATATAAAAGAAACAGAGCAAGAAAAGGAGTTCTATATTTTTATATATTTATATTTTTGTGAGACTGGTTCAGAATGATTACGTGATCCCCTGTTTTGAATTTGGAAAATCAAAAAAATTTGGATAAAAATAATTATAGGGTTAAACTTATATGTTTAAAATCCCTAATGAGTCTATTTTCAAGATAAATCAACAAGAACATTATCCGAGTTCTGTACTATGAGAAAATTAATTTTTAGTGAAGAGAGGTCAGAACTGTAAGAAAGTGAAATAGGGGAAATTTGAATGAATAAACTGTACTTATTGGCTAAACCAAAAATTATGAAAATTTTATGGTGGAAAGATATGTGAGTTTAGTTTTAGGGGAAATTTACATATCTTAATTTTCATCTCTGTAGCTTGAATTATAAATAAGTAAGTGACTATGACTCGTGTGGATAGTTTGATGTGAGCATTTATTAGTAAATTGTGAAATCATACTTACAAGAATGCTATATACATTAAGGATGTGGAATGGAGAGGAGGAGGAGAAAAATAAATATATGTGGAATACATGGAAACTATGGTATATGAAATATTGATATAATGAAATAAATGATATGTGTTTATAAGAAAAGCAGAAAGAGAATGATATGTATCATGACATGTATATATATATATATATATATATGACTAGTCTCAATGTAATGCTTGTTGGGTATGGAGTTAAAATTGAAATATTTTAGGCAAACATGTTATTTTGCACATCTGAATTGTGGTATTTTATAAAAATATGATCTAGTTTTAAATATGAATGCTTGATGATTAAGCTGAAGATATTTGGTAAGATGATAATCTTGGTATAAATGTATAAGTGGTACTATAATAAACAAGGTAAAATGAGTATGAGAGACACATGTATGATGACATACAAATGCTATGTTTGTGGTTTAATTGAGAATATTTAATCATTAAATGAATACCGTGTTATATGCTTTTGATTTTGTATAAATGTGTAAGAGATTAAGGTTGACCAAAGCTTGGAAAATAGCCTAGGTATATTCCACATAGGCAGAAACATGACCATGTGTCTCAGCCGTGTATGGAACACGAATTTGGGACACTGGCATGTGGAGCCTTAAAGCATGAAATTTCCAAGATTTTCTTAAGTTCTCGGTTTAGTCCCGAGCCCTTTCTAAAGTATATTTTGGGCTTCGTAGACTCAAATAAGGGACTATGTGTAAGTGAATGAACGTTTTGAAATATGAATGAAATTTTATGGCCCGTATTTTAGTTTAATGTTTGTATGTTTGTCCGGTAATGCCTCGTACCTTATCCCGGCCTCGGGTACGGGTAAGGGGTGTTACACTATCATTTAGCACAACACTCGTCCAAACATGACAATTCATATGCATCGTAATAGTATCATATAATATAAATGATGTATCATGGCAAGGACTCTTTATTTCATTTTTCATATCAAACTCGTTGAATTTCTAGGATTATCGATGGATATCCATTCACTGTCAATTCATACAAGTGATCATTTCAAGTACGCGCTCCGGCGAACCTCGTTCTGACGGTGGGATTACTAGTCCATGCTAAATCCCCCGTAATATAAACTCATAGAATGTCATCGAAATTACCAGTTCAGGTTAAATCCCTTGCAACGACAACTATCCTTATGAGTTCGGATCTGAATTACCAGTTTAGGCTAAATTTAGATCCAAATCGGATTACCCGTCCGAGCTAAATCCATTCCATCACACATATTCTTCGGGAGGCTAGATCACTTTACAAGTTCATGTCCGTCAATTCGTATTTTCCCTTTCTAAAGAGCACACTCCCGTGAACCTCCATTCTTACAGTGAGATTACCAGTCCAGGTTAAATGCCCTGTAACGACATAAGCTCTAATGAGCTCGAATCTGAATTACCAGTCCAGGCTAAATTCAGATCCTAATCGGAGTACCCGTATGGGCTAAATCCGTTTACACATATTCTTCGGGAGGGATATATAGGGATTGGATCACCCGTTCAATTCTTTTTTAAGAGAATCCATTGAGTATCATTTTTATTCAACTGGGGTATTTAATCCCCTTTCCATCCATTTATATCCACGTCTTATAATATCATTCATGTTTTCATGGTAACAATTAACATACAATACATGAAACATCAAGACACATAATACATGGTAGAAATGAAATATCTACATTTCACATTATATCAAGGCATTAGAGATATCATACAATGTCACATTAATTATGCACTTACTAATCATTTATCATTTTTCTCTTGAATTTCATGCATCATTTTTTCATATCATATTTTCACATCATGAACTCATTCCATCACCTTTCAATGTATTCACTCATGTCATTCATACAATGGCAATAAGGGATTTTTAATTTAAACAAGCATTGCATTATTATTGACACACGAACTTACCTCGATTTCGAGTACGGCTAATTATTTTGAATTAGTCCTTAACCTCATTCAACCTCGTTCTAAGCCCGAATCTTGTTTTCTTGATCTAACATTACGAATATAGCTCATTTATTACTCACATTATTCAAGTGGGTCCATAAATCATACTTTTACAAGTTTGCATTTTGATCCCTAAACTTTCACTCATTTACACTTTGGCGCCTAGGCTCGTAAATTTTTTTTTATTCAATTTCCTTGTATTTTAAGCCTAGCCGAATCATTTTCATAACTATAGAAGCCCCCAATTTCCACTAAATCACCCTTTTATGACCAATTTTATAACTTTTGCAAAACAATCCTTTCGGATGTTTTCATCGAAAATCACTTAGTAAAAGTTGTTCCTCTAACCATAAACATGCATAATCTACCATTAAACCTTAATATACCAGCATGTCACTCATGGGTAAATTTTTAAACATAAACCCTAGCTCAAAATAATGGTAGAAATAGGTAAATCGGGTTATCGGGACATCAAAAATGTAAAGAACAATAAAAACGAGGCTCGGGATCACTTACAAATGAGCCTGGAAGCTTGAACCAAACCCTAGCCATGGCTTCCATGGTATTTCAACTGGATGAAGAAGATGGGCATGAATTTTGGCTTATTTCCCCTTTTTATTATTTTAATTACTAAAAGATCAAAATGCCTCTAACTTAAAAATATTCTATTTCACCCATTTCATATCTATTTTTGTCCAAAAAATTAACCAATGGTCTAAGTACCATACAACGGCCTCCAATATAAAATTTCATATCAATTGGGCACCTTTAGCATGTAGAACTCAACTTTTTGCACTTTTTATAATTGAATGCTCAAACGTCAAAATTTTTGAACGAGATTTTCACGAAATCATTCTGTAAAATTATAGACCATAAAAATATAATAAAAATGAATTTTATTCAGTCAGTGCCGGTTGTATGTGAATTTCTTGATCTATTCCCAAAAGAATTTCCTGGCTCGACCTAGTTTCTCACCATGGGGTGTGCCGGTTCTATTTGTAAAGAAGAAAAATGGATCATTGAGGCTGTGCATTGATTATAGACAGCTCAACAAAGTTACAATAAAGAACAAGTTTCCATTGCCTAGAATCGATGACTTGTTTGACCAGTTAAAAAGTGCCACTATATTTTCAAAGATTGATCTTCGTTCTGGTTATTATGGGTAAAGGATTCGGATGTCTGAAAGACAGCTTTGAGAACCAGGTATGGACACTATGAAGTTCTTGTGATGCCATTTGGTTTGACAAATGCACCTGCAGTGTTTATGGATTTGGTGAACAGAATTTCAGCTCTTATCTGGACAGGTTTGTGGTAGTATTTATGGATGATATTTTGGTTTACTCTCGAGATGAAAATGAGCATGCTGAGCATTTGAGAATAGTGTTGCAAACTCTGCGAGAGAAACAACTGTATGCCAAATTCAATAAATGTGAATTTTGGCTACGGGAAGTTAGTTTTCTTGGGGATATAGTATCTGTTGAAGGAGTTAGAGTAGACCCGAATAAAATTTCAGCCATTGTTAATTTGAAGCCACCGAAGAATGTGTCAGAAGTCTTATTTTTGTGGACTAGCTGGTTACTATCAGAGATTTGTAAAAGGTTTTTCAATGATAGCTTATCTGTTGACTCGTTTACTATAGAAAGATGTAAATTTTGAGTGGATTGATAAATGCCAGCAGAGTTTTGATAGATTAAAAGCTTTATTGACAGAAGCACTAGTGTTAGTTCAGCCAGAATCGGGTAAGGAATTTATAGTTTACAGTGATGCGTCATTGAATGGTTTAGGCTGTGTTTTGATACAAGATGGTAAAGTAGTAGCCTATGCTTCATGACAGCTAAATCCACATGAAAAGAACTACCCAACACACGATCTTGAATTGGAAGCCATAGTGTTAGCATTGAAAATCTGGCAGCATTACTTATTTGGTAAAAAATGTCACATATTCACCGATCATAAAAGTCTGAAATATTTGATGTCGCAGAAAGATTTGAATTTGAGACAGTGCAGATGGCTTCAGTTATTGAAAGATTTTGATCTTGTTATCGACTACCATATGGGAAAAGCCAACGTAATGGCGGATGCTTTGAGCAAAAAATCTCTATATACTTTGTGAGCAATGAATACCCGATTATCATTGTCTGATGATGATTCAATCATAGCTGAGTTAAAAGCTAGACCAATGTTTTTGCAATAGATCTTTGAAGCTTAGAGAAATGATAGTAAGTTGCAAGCAAAACGGGTATAGAGTGAATAGACTCCTGACTCAGAATTTCAGACTGGGACTGATGGTTGTTTGTTCTTTAGAGGTAGAGTATGTTCACCGAAAGATTTAGAACTGTGCATTGAAATATTTAGAACTAGTACAGAAGAGTTTGAATGAAGCTCATAACGATAACATGTCTATTTATCCTGGTAGTAATAAAATGGATAATGATTTGAGAAAGATGTACTGGTGGCCGGGAATGAAATGAGATTTTTCCGAGTTTGTATCTAAATATTTGATATGTTAGCAAGTAAAAGCTGAACATCAGTTGCCTTTTGGACTATTATAGTCGGTTACAATATTGGAATGGAAATGAGAAAGAATTACCATTGACTTTGTAAAGGGATTACCCTTGTCTGCAAAGAAGAAAGATGCCATTAGGGTAATTGTTGATCAGTTGACAAAGTCTGCACACTATATTCCAGTATGTATGGATTTCCCTGGATAGATTGGTTGAATTATATGTTCTGAGATTGTCAGATTGCACGGATTGCCTATCTTCATTATTTCAAATAGAGATCCTCGGTTTATATATCGATTTTGGAGTAAATTACAAGAAGCTCTGGGTACTCAGTTGCACTTTAGCACTACATTTTATCCCCAGACAGATGGTCAATCTAATGGGTAATACAGATCATAGAAGATATGCTTCGGTGTTGTATACTTCAGTTTGAAGATAACTGGGAAAGGTATTTGCCTTTGGTTGAATTTGCTTACAATAAAAATTATCAATCTAGTATTAAAATGGCACCGTATAAAGCTTTGTATGGTCGTAAATGTAGAACTCCATTGTACTAGACAGAACTCAATGAGAAAAAGTTACATGGAGTTGACTTGGTCCGAGAGACCAAGGAAAAAGTGAAAGTAATTCGGGACAGTTTGAAAGCAGCTTCTGATCGTTAAAAGTCCTACGCTGACTTGAAACGGAAAGAAACAGAATTTCAAGTCGGTGACAAAGTATTCTTGAAAGTGTCACCGTGGAAAAAAAATCACCGGTTTGGTTGTAAAGGAAAATTGAGTCCATGGTTCATTGAACCATACAATATTACAAAAAGAATCGGACTGGTTGCATATCGGTTAGCTTTACCACCAGAACTTGATCGAATTCACGATGTTTTTCATGTGTCTATGCTACAGCGATATTGATCTAATCCTTCACATGTTATCTCTCTAACAGAGGTAGAGATTCAGCCTGATATGACATATAGTAAAGAACCAATCAAAATCTTAGCTCGGGAAACAAAAGAGTTAAGAAATAAAAAGATAGCTTTAGTAAAATTTCTTTGGCAACGACATGGTATTGAAGAAGCTACTTGGGAACCGGAAGATACTATGAGGAAGCAATATCTGAATCTTTTTACAAGTAAGATTTTCGAGGACGAAAAGGGGGGAGAGTTGTAATAGCCCCTTTTTCAGTGAAATCGGAACAGTGGTTCCAAGACCATAAATTTGACCCAAAAATATAATATATTTTTATTTTAATCTATGGTTCGTATTATGATAGACATGTCGTGTGAAAAATTTGATACAAAAATTTTACTGATTAAGTGTTTAATTACGAGAAGGACTAAATCGCATAAAATGTAAAAGTTGAATTCTAGTAACTATAAGGATTAAATAGCTATAGAATTCAAAACTAGAGGTCCTTACATGGTAATTAGACCATTAAAGAAGTATGTAGATTTTTTCTGATGACTCATCTATGGAAAAATTAGAAAAGGGTAGTGATTAAATTGGAAAATAAAATAAAAAATAAATAATTAAAAGATGATAAAAAGAAAATGTCATCTTATTTTGTCATCTTCAACCCAAAAATTCTATGGAAACCCTAGGGGAGAGAGAGAAGAAACTTTCAAGGCTTAATTGGGTAAGTTTCCTTATCCCGTTTTTAGTAATTTTGATATTTTTGAAACCGGGATAGTCTAATCTATCTATTTGAGGGATTGATTTGAAAAGTTATCAAGGTATGAAAAATGGGTCATGGATGAATATGCTGAAAATTAGAAATTTATGGTAGGAAATCAAAGGTTGTTGATAGATAAATAGCTTTTATAAAGTGATTTTTGATGAAAACATGATTTAGGGACTAAAGTGTTAAGTTGTGAAATTTGATGAGACATTATGAAATTTTATGAATACATGTGCTGTAAAATCCATAATGGGATTTTGGTTAGGCTTGGAATAGGGAGTAAATTGCACAAGTTTCAGTTTTCGGGCCTAGGAACGAAATTGAAATTTATGGAAAAGTTAGGGGCAAAATGGTAATTTTGCCTAGGACGTAAATTGAGTCGAAATAAATATGAAATATGTGAAATTTATGATTAAAGCTATTTATATAGATTCAGATAACACAAATTTGAGGTTAGATCGAGGAAATGAAAAGGTTTTAGATTAGTAGATTAGTTACGCAAACAAATGTCGAGGTAAGTTCGTGTAACTTAACTGAACTTGTAAATATGTTTAATTGAATGTTGTGTTTCTATGTAATGTGAGTTATATTGATATGATTTATTTGATTTCTATACTGAATGTTCGCATACATGCTTGAAATGATGAAAAAGGGTTAAGTCCTGATTGAATATTGAATTCTGATGATTATATGCACTTTCCCGAAACTAATAAGGTCCTGCATTTGTTGCGGACGGGGTTTAGCTCAGATGAGTAATCTTATTGACCTTGTTATAGAAAGGATTTAGCCTAGATGGGTAATCATGATATAATACCTCTCGAGTATACGTTACGATTGGGGTTTAGTCTAGACTGGTAATCTTAATCGAGCTCTTTTGAGCATACGTTATATAAAGGATTTAGCCTGGACTGGTAATCCTGTTATACGATATGTGGCTCGATAGTGTGTTCCTTGGTTAAGTGCTCTAAGGGATACCCTCGAATAAGAATTGACAGATTATTGAATTGTACACCCCGATTGTACCACTTGAGTATTCGTCAGAATTTCAATGATTCAACGGATATAAAACTCTTGACATGGCATGAGAATTATGAGATGGAATGATAATGTCTTGAAAGAATAATGTATGATGAGCTCATCTATCCTTACTTGCTGTGCATGTAAACTTTGTGACTAACATGTTTGATTGGATGCATTTGTTTAGGCAATTTAGCCAAATGGATGGAAAACTTGTTATTTTATGCTTAGATTTAATAAACGGGATTGGTAAGTTTAGTTTTTGTTATACGAACTTAATAAGAATATAATGCTTAATCCATTTTATTTTTCCCCTATTTTGTAGTGCTCGAAAGCTCGCGAAGGTTGGAGATCACTGGAGCATCGTCACACTATCAACTAGTCATTCTGGGTATACTTAGTAAAATCATTTTGGTATAATGGCATGTATAGGACAACTTGACCAATAATGGCTTGAAATTGATGTTTTGTAACTTAGCCATTGGAATGGCTAGTAATGGCTTATTTTGGTATGATTAAGTAGGTTATGATGTATATTCATATGTGATATGTTATGTATATGTGATCAAATGTTGTTAATGCCTAAGTTAATCCAAGTTAAGTTTATAAACATATATGCATGTAATGGTAAGCTATGTTGAATGATGGAGATTACTTAAATTGAATGCTTAAAATGGTTGGTATTGGTTGTGTTTCAATTGCAGGTATTGGGTGAAACTTTGGGTGAGAAATGAAGCTAGAAATGGCTTCATTTTGTCCACATGGACAGACACATGGGCGTGTTTGTTAGCCGTGTGTGACACACGGCCTGGTACGTGTGCCTGTGGTTAGGCCGTGTGTCCCCTGTACCTTAAATTTGAAAAACAAAATGATCAGAATTGAGCACAAGGGTAGAGACACGGGCGTGTGTCTCAGCCGTGTGTGCCACACAGCCTAGAACATGAGCGTGTGTCTTGGCCGTATGAAACCTGCACTAATTTCGAATTGAATTAATGAACCACACGGCCTAGCAAAAGGGGGTGTGGCATGGCCGCGTGCATAAGTCAGAGTGTTACACGGGGTCGAACATGGCCTCTCGTATGGGCGTGTCCCAGGGTCACACGGTCGTGTCCTTTGGACCACACGGGTGTGTAAGCCATGCACCTTGGAAAATTTCTGTAATTTCGTGAAAAATTCTTAGAACTCCCAAATATGTCTCGACTTGATCCTAATACTCATATTGGGCCTCGAGGGTCCAATTAAGAGACGCTTTAAATGATCTCGATAAAAGAATAGTAATCTAAGTAAATTATTTGAAAAATGTTCTAAATGTTTCGGTAATGCTTCGAAACCCTGTTCTGATGACGGATACGGGTTAGGGGTGTTACAATAATATTCTCCAAAGGATTGTGCCATTTAAGGACTTGGCTCTACTGATTAAGTGGGATTAAATTTGGGATAAGTCAATTAATTTGACTGCATTGTATCCTCTAAAAGGTTGGGCTCTATCCACTAGTGAGAGCAAATTTAGGATAAGTTGATTTGTCTAACTTGCATTCCTTAAGGGATTTTCTAAGAGTAAAATTTAACTAAATCACATACCTTGGGAGAGTAGAGGAGGGTCAAATTTACTTGACTGAATTATGTCCTTCGAGGGATCAATTTGAAAAAAGTCAGATTTATATGACTAGATCGCATTCCCTAAGGAATTAGTTCTGAGAGAGTCAAATTTATTTGATTGAATTACAACCCCTAATAGATTAGTTATGAGTGTCAAATTTATTTGAATGAATTTCATCCTTAAGAGATAAGTTATGAGAGAGTTTAATTTAGTTCATTGGGTCGCATCACTTTGGGGATTAGTTTTGAGAGGTACCATTGTTTTTTAGGGTGGGAAAAGTTAGAATGATTATGGTTAATGAACTGTGATTATGTATGATATATTTTAGAAAGAGGGTTAGAATTAATTGTGAGAGACATAGGGAAGCCTCATATAGGGACAATGATGATTGATACAACTTTTCTTAGAATTTGTTCCCTTACTGCAACTATTTCTTCATTGTTTACTTGTAATTTTTTAAATTTATTAAATAAATAAAATTAGCACATGTTCATTTAAAATTCTTTGTATGATTGTCCTTATCATTTTTTGCATAAAAAACACAATGAATAAGCAAATATTGACTCATTAGTTACCTAGGATTGAACTAATAATAAGTTGCATTATGTAGTTGGATTATAATGCGAGAAAGCAATTTATATTAGTAGGTAATTTAAATTTTTCATAGTCCATGGAATCAAATTTAACAAATGATTCATGTCGAGACTATTATGTCATCTATAAGTCTAATTAAAGAGATAACTTGTCTTAGCTATCGAAGTTGGATGGACACCCAAAATTAAAGACATAAATGTGGTTGTCTGGATTGAAAATAAATTGGATATGATTTGAGTTGAATTTAACTTAGATTAATCATTTATGGATTTATTCACTTTGATGTGATACCCCACACTTGACCCATTCGTCGGATCTGAATGTGTGACATCACATTACATTTCCAGAACAACTCCAATTAACACCACTTTGATTACCAATTAACTTGACATTCAATGTAACACTCCATACCCAACCAGATCTTTGGGTTTGAGCTATAGGATGCCACATTCGTTACCGGAGTAACACGATCAACTATATACAAACACCATCACTCAACATCCAATATGGGTATTTCATGCATAAAACACGAGATACTATAATTCTCAAGTCAAATATAAGCTTACAAAGCTTAATACTATCTCAGGATCGAATAAGGACTAAACTACAAAGTTTTCAAAATATCTCAGATGGGTTTCACGACTTCCATGGCTTGGTGTCACTTTGAAGATAGTAACCAAACTTCTAAACCTAAAGACCAAATTGTAAATTTTTCAAAAAATATAATAGAGCTGATATTGTTACCTCAAATAGGGGACGTTGTGACGAAGAGGCTGATGTTGTAACATTTAGGGTGTGAAGTCGTGACTTTGGCAACATACCATTAAGCCTCCAAATTCCATACATTTCTAATAGACTTAAGACAACCATGCTTGGCCTCATGGCTTCAAATGCTTAATCAACATATACACAACTTATTTAACAACAATTTCCAAAACATCAACACCATTCACATGCATAACTATTAACCATTTCATTCATTTATAGTACACTTACTCAAAATGACCATTTGCAACTTTGAACAAAGTAAAGCCTAGGTACATGCCTTTTGACTGAAATGAAGATAACTATACAAACTATATTGAGTCAATGATTGTGGTCCGGATGCTAATTTCACGTCACTAGGGCTTTGAGAATATATGTACCTGCGCATAGAGTAAACAAACCGTATGCTGAGCTATAACACCCTTCACCTAGTCCGGTGATCGGACCCGAGCTGTAACACCTCCTAACCCGTATCTGTCGTCGGGATAGGGTTACAGAGCATTACTGAACTTATCACTTAAACAATCATACATTTCAGATTCATTTCTTATATCCAACCAAAAGTCATTCAAATTCAGTCATATAGTCCCTAATAAGAGCCCTAGAGGCCCAAAACAAGCATTAAAAACAATTCGGGACTAAATTGAGAACTCAATAAAATTTTGGGAAAACATTGAAAATTTTCAAAGTGTAGGGGACACATGCCCGTGTGACCCGGCCGTGTGACAAAAGATAAGCCGTATTATAGGCCGTGTGGGCATTCAAATTGGGATCACATGGCCATGTCCCTACCCGTGTCCAACCTCGTGTAACTCATTGACTTGGGTCACATGGCCAGACCACACGCCCGTGTGCCAAGCCGTGTACCCTTCGAAGTGGCCTTACACGTCCGTGTACTAGGCCATGCAAAAACTGAAAAGCATATTGCCTTGAACCACATGACCAATCTACATGCCCGTGTGCTAGACCGTGTGAAGCTACTGACTTGATTTCTATAGAAGTATCAGGGGACACATGGCTGTGTCACTTGGTCATGTGCCACACACGGCTGAGACTCATGCCCGTGTCTTTGCCTGTGTGGACAAAAAAGGCCATTTTCCAAGCCATATTTCTCACCCAATATGGTACTAACCTAAGCCAAACAATGTATATACACCTTGGCATAATTAGACATTCACAACCATCAAATTTCAAGTTTATAATATGATCCATCCACATATACAACATGATAACCATAAGCACATTCACTTGACTACATTAAAGCATACTACATATACTTCCAAAGTCTACCTAATTGGTCAATTACATATATACACTTTTGTGCCTAGTACATAACCTATATGCCATCTCTTAATCTCAACAACATGGTACTCAAATTACCAAATCACAATCAAGGCATTCCCATGGCAATCATACATACTACAAAATGAGATTAGCTACATATGTAACGCCCCAATTTTCGGGAATTCTGTGGATGTTGGCAAATTTTAAGTTTTTAGTGTTCTGTCTGCTTGGCGTAGATTTAATTAGGTTAGTGGGCCTCTAGAAGGACTAAGTTTAAGTTAAAACTCGATAATTTTAATTAGTTTTGATTCCATAGGAAGAAGGGGTTTTGGTTAATTGGGCTTTTAAGTATTAATTGGGTAAAAATTAAACACAAGGAAGTAGGTGGCAAGGTGGCATGTGACGCCACTGGGGAGGCTATTAAGGTGGCGTGTGGATGCTGGGGAAAACCAAGGTTCAAGTCACAATGAAAGCATATTAAGGGAATTATTTTTATGGTTGGAAAGGGTAAGTAATGGAACTCAAGTGAAAGACTGTCAGGAGGAGTTTAAATTGCTCAAGGGATTGAGTAAGGAGGGGATAAGGGAGAGGATTTAGGAGCTAATTAGGGAGATCAGTATTGGCCAAATGGTTGACTCTTGGGGAGCAAGAGTTGGCCGGCAAGGGTTTGCTTAGGGGGCAAATTTCGGCTAGGTTAAATGCCAAGTATAAATTCGCCATTTAGGGGTAAGTGTGCCGTTTTTCTGACCATCTTTCCTCCTCCTCCTTTCTTTTCTTTTTCTCTCCATCTACCTTCTCCTCTTCTTTTCTCCATAGCTGAATCCTTCTACCACTCTTCCCTACACCACTTCCTTACTATTATTTTTAAGCCTTATAGCTGAATATCACAAAAGCTGAAATCTAGAAGGTTCATATTGTATGTGTCGAATTCTCCTAGCAAAACCTACTAATCTTTCTTCATCCTTTTTGATCAATTCTTTCTTTCTCTGAACCCCAAACCTCTGTCGACAAAGCCACTACAAAACCCTCACCTTTTCTTCATTGTTGCAAAAAGCCGAAAAAGCATAGCCTTGGGGACATAGTTGAATTCTAAGATCTCTAAGGGCTCGAATTTTGTTATCATTTGAGGGGTTAGATCTGTATCAGAATCGAGTAGGAGTTAGTTGGAATCATTGATCGAAGGAACCGGTGGTAAGTTTTCGAACCTAATCTTTATTTTAGGTATTAGAAAAAGCCGAAACCCCTAAAGGTTAGGGAGGCTGTCGATTTGGGCTTATAGCTCTAAGGGTTGTTATAATTGTTTTATTTTGGTAATAGTGTGATCTAGAGGCTGCTGATCGAAGGCTTGGACAAGTGGAACGACTGGATCTAAACCTAGTCGCTAATTTTGGCAAAGGTAGGATCGCTAGTGCCTAAGGTGCTTTTGGCTGAATATGGTAAGGGGGTTAATATGTAGTTCGTTTTAATAGTTAGATTAACGTGTTAGTAATCCAATTTTAGGTAGTTTGTTTGTGGATCTCGTCAGCATATCGTTCAAACAGATGTGTAACTGACACCCTTTCATAGTCTAGATCGGCAAAAGCTGAAAAGTCGAAATGCTGAAAAATCGGTATTTTGTGGACTTGCGAGTGTGCGAATGCTCGTGAGGTAAATCGATTAACGTTTTTTGTAAACTAAAATGTTTAGACTGCAGAGTGCATGATTTCTGTGCCTTCGATATTTTTGGGCTTTATGGGCCAAAATTGGGATAGTGGGCCAACGGACCCAATTCGGTAAGTACCCTCAGTAAGTGTTTCTGTTAGTACGTGAAAGGTGGGAATATGCATGAAAACCCTTAAAACTGATAAAATTACTGAAATACCTTTATAGGTGGACACTTTACAGATTTACCCCTAGGAGTAAAATTACTGATATACCCCTAGGGTTAAGGTTAACCTGAATGCATGTTTGACTGTTATTATTTACTGCATGCCATGTTGTTATTATCTAATACATGGGACTGGGATCTTGATGGAGGAAATCTGAAAGTGGCTTGTCCACGTCTTGGAGGCTTTGCCTCAACTTATCGATAATCGAGCGACAATGCTACAACCTGTGGAGTGTAGAAATTTGAATGGGTTGAGCTATTCCCACATGGAGTGTAGGGCTGATGCGGGTGGAGTTTAGCGGTTGGTTATAGGCTGGGTTGGGCTTGCATACACGAATATGTCTGATCTATTCTGGAATGGGCCTATGGGTCATACTGTTATCTGAAAATGGGGCTAAGGTCCAGTTTATTGTATTTTGATAAGGGGCTTCGGCCCAATACCCACTGTTATCTAAATGGGCTTAGGCCTAATGGGCTTGAGCTGACTTGGGCTTTGGATGGGTTTTCCTTACACACTGAGTTTTCCAAACTCACCCCTTTCTCTTCCATCCTTGCAGGTGAGCCCTAGTTGGTGGACTTGGAGCTGGGCGGGATTCAGAGTGGCCACGAAGATTAATTTTTGTTTTTTTTAAGTTTCGCATTTATTATTTTGACTATTTTTATTCTGGTTTAAGTTGTAATAAGGCCGCTCTTCTTATTATTTTTATTATTTTGGGTTATTAAATTGGTTAGCTCTAGGGCGTGATTTATAAAAGTTACTTATTTTCAAAATAACACGATAACCGAGCAAAGCTTCCGCAATGTAAACGTTTTCAAAGGAAATGAATATTTTAAATAGACTTAAACTTAATTAATTATTCGTGGACAAGTAATAGGCTTAAAGTGTGGCAATGGATGTATGCATGTCTAGGATTAGATCCGTAAAGAGCTTGCTACTTAAGCAGTCCAACAGACTCACCTCCTCTTTTCTGGCTTCCTACCTGGTGCACAGCTTCCATTCACTTTAACTTAAAACAAAACATTCTTCAAACCCTAAGAAATATTTTTTGGATAAAACATAACTTCTTTAGTAACATTTTCCATGTGACACGCTGAATTCGGCCGTAACGTCTAGGCCAGGTTTGGGGTGTTACAACACACACACACACACACACACACACACACACACACATACACACACACACACACATATATATATATACATACCAACATATACCAAATCAAGCCAAATCAAATGGCTAATTACATAACAAAACATATAGGCTTCCATTAGCCAAATGACCTATACATGACATATAACCAAAATACATAAATTCAAAAAGTACTAAATGAGAGTTTGATAGTGCGATGCAATCTATGACAACTTCCAAACCGTGCGAGCTTCTGATTCACTATAAAAACAGGGAAAATTAAACAGAGTAAGCAATTAAGCTTAGTAAGTTCGTATAGCATAAAACTCAGCTTACCATTTAATCACAATTGAAATAATTAAACATAGCATAATGCAACTCAAATTTGATCTACAAGCCTAACACATATTCGTCCACAAAGTTAGACGTGAAATTACAAATCTCATAGATTCGATTCTCACACGATTCACGTACATCCCTGTACTGGTTCATATTGAATTCACATACTCTCGTAACATCACTGTCCATTTGGAATAATATCGGATACTCGGGTATCTCGTATAATAAGTGCCATTACATGGTCGATACCATCTCTATCTCATATCTCATATAGATGCTCACTCTTGAGCTATCACTGGGGCTGCTTATACAAGCTGATGGTTGAGGCGTAGCTACACGGTGCTACTCACACAAGTTGACGAGTAAGCGCAACACATGCCGAAAAACTCAACCACCGGTAGAACATACAGGACCAACACCTATAACATGTAACCCCTAAAGACATGTTATTTGCATCCTATCTATTCCTAAGGTTCAACCGAGATTTCACATGTTGCCAAATCTTCGTCAAGTATTTCTGTGAAGTCGTATTCATCAAGAATGCAATATTAAAACATTTAAAACACAATTAGTTTAATGCTTATTAACATACGAACTTACCTCGAATTAATACGGAGAAAATCGACCAATCAATCCACTACTTTGTTTTTCCCTCGATCTAATTCCGAACGTGGCTTTTGTTGATCTATATAATTAAATTTAACCACTTTAATATTTATTCAATTCAATTCAATTTCATGTTATGACAAAATTACCATTTTGCCCCTAAACATTTGACTTCTTTACAATTTAGTCCCTATCTCATAAAAATGAAAATTCATGCAATTTATCTACACCACGCTAGCCTAATTCTATATAGACCCATAGCAGCCCATAAATTTCATTATTTCATACATTTACCACATACTTTTCACATTTCACAAATAAATCCCTATTTGACATTTTCAACAAAAATCACTTTACAAAACTTGTTCAACTATAACTAAATTTTCATTTTCATCCATCAAGCATCAATAACAACCAACACACATTCATGGTAAAACTCTATACTTTTAATAGTATTGCAAATTAGTCCCTGGGTTATCTAGATTAAGCTACAACGACTCCAAAAACATAGAAATCATCAAAAACTGAGTAAGAATGCACTTACATGCATTAGAAATGTTGGTCGAATGCTTCAACCCTTAACTATGGCTTCCTAACCTTCAAATTTCGGTAGTGTTTAGCTTTTGAGGAAGATGATACTTTAATTTTACTTATTTTAATTTTAAGTTATTTGGTTATTTACTAATTTAACCTTAACATATAACCTTTATAATTTCATTTTAATGGGCATAAATGTCCACTAGAAATTTATATGGTCTAATTGCAACATAAAACCCTCAACCATTTAATCACATTGTCATTTGATACCTTATACTAATAGAACTCAAGTTTTGCACTTTACGCGATTTAGTTATTTTTATCGAATTAAGCATTCAAACGATAAAATTTCTTAACGAAATTTTTATATGACTCTAATAACATGCTGTAAGCATTAAAATAATAATAAAAAATATTTTCACTTTGAATTTGTGGTCCCAGAACCACTATTTTGATTTCACTAAAAACGGACTATTATACGAGCTATAGGATGCTACAACAGATAATGGAGCAAAACACATACAATCTTGGCTAAACACAGAAAGCTACATACTTCAAAAACATTTCTCGGAGCTTTCCAATTCACGATCGTAGGTATTTTACCAAAACTAACTTGAATACCATCTGCAGAAATCATGTATCCCAAAAATCTAACCTCTTAAAGCTAAAACTCCCATTTACTAAAAGTTGTGTATAATTATTTCTTGCGCAAATTTTGTAGCAGAGTTTTCAAATGTGAGCATGATTGGACTTATTCTTTGAATATATTAGAATATTGTTGATGAAAACAATGACAAATCTGTCTAAATATGGCTGAAATATTTGATTCATCAAATCCATAAACGTGGCAGGGGCATTGGTCAGACCAAATGACATCACAAGAAACTCATAGTAACTATAACAAGTTCTGAACACAGTTTTTGGTACATAAAGCTCTTTAACATGCAACTGATAATAACTAGATCAGAGAAATATCATAGCTCCTTTCAATTGATCGAACAAATCATCAATACGAGGTAAAAAATATTTATTATTTATGATAACCCTCAACTGTTGATAATCTATACACAATATCATCGACCCATCTTTCTTTTTCACAAATAACACTGGTGTACCCTAAGGTGACATGTTCGGTCAAATAAAACACGATCTAGTAATTCCTGTAACTGTGCTTTCAATTCTTTCAACTCAGTAGGAGTCATTCTGTATGGAGAGAGTTGTTCCAGGTATAACTTCAATAATAAATTCATCTTCTTTGTCTAGTGGAAGCCTTGATAATTCTTCTGGGAATACATTAGCAAATTCTTTAACTATAGGTACCTGATCAATTTTAGATTCTAAAACTCGAGTATCAAGGATATAAGAAAGATACGATTCAAAACCATTTCTAATCAACTTCTAGGCTTATAATGTTGATATTATATTCATTGCACTATCTTTCTACTATCTTCAACAAGGATAGATTCACCGTTCTGACAATTTAGTGCAATCTGCTTCTGTCTAAAATTTACTATTGCATCATGCTAAATCAACTAGTCTATACCAAGAATGATATTAAATTCATCAAACGGAAGTGGCATCAAATCAGTGGGAAAATCATAACCTCGAACTCTCAATGGACACATTTTACAAAATTGTTAATTAAGACACACAAACCTAGTGGATTTGTTACCCTAACCATATAATCAGTTAACTCTGATGGTATATCCTTTTTCTTTACCAATGTAGTGCATATATAAGAGTGAGTTGACCCAAGGTCAATCAATGAGAGAAAGTACCAGCGATAACGTTTAGAGCAGAAGCTTTCTCCCGAGCTCTAATGGAATAGGCCCTAGTGACTTCTGATCATTCTGCTATACCAGTATCTTTTCCTTAGCTAGCTTCAACATTTCTACTATCCTCGGGTTGTCTTCATCTTTGTGGAGTTATCTCAGGTTTAACAGTCTGATCCCCATTAACATTGGATCTCTTTGGGCAATCTATTAGAAAATGTTCTATAGAACCACATCGAACACAAGTTCTCGTCTTTTCTTTTCTTTTCTCTGTTTGCACCGATTTTAGAAGAAAAAAGTTAAGATGATTTTGTTGACACATTTGAAGTCAATGTTAATTCTGTAGTTGTTTTGTGGCTGAAACAGTGGCCACAACTTTAGGCATTGTTTCATTACTTCACTTGCCTATTTCAAGAGTTGGCAAATTTTAGAACAAAATTATTAGGCTATCTATTGTGGAATTATTTGGATGAATTAGAGCCCAAAACTTGAAAACCAATTGAGTTGAAATTTAAGACTTGAAGATTGGTTTCTTGTAGATTAAGTCAAGCTACTTGTGAAATAAGTAAGTCACTTTCTATAGTTGAAGACTTTGGATTACATTGAGCCTCTTATAGAAGTTTTATCTTATGCTAATTTTTAGCTTTAATTTATAAAAAAAGTGATTAGATTATAACTTTTATCTAAGAAAAACTTAAGTAGTATATAAAGTTAAGTTTTTTTTAGGTTAATCGAATTAATTTAAGAGAAACCGAGAGAGTAATTGAGAGATTAAGAGAACAAAAATTTGTTCAAGTAAGGAACTATTTATGTATGCATTGTTTATGTAAGAAATAAAGATAGTCTCTTGAGTTGCAAATCTAAGCTTACGATGAGGAAGCTTAGAGGAAGAGTGATCTAGTCTTTGTACAACGATGAGATCACTAAATTGGTGAGAGTTAGACCAATGTTAGGACTTAAATCATTGGTTGTATTGTAAGAAAGATAGTGGATCATTACTTTGGGTAAGGCCCTTCAAACGTAGACTGAGATTGAATTGCGTAAACAATCTCGGTGTTCGTCTTTATCTTTTACGCACTTTTACTTTCATGGTTGAAACTATGGCTGCAATTCCAAGCACTATTATAGCCACAATTTTTGTTAGTGAAGCAAGTAATCCCCTCGTTTCTACAGATTCTCATCTTTTCACAAAATCATCCTTTAATATAACTAAATTTTAACTTAATTAATAATCTAATGGTTGAGATTATCCTTGAGCAAAGTTAATGAAAATGAATCGATAAGATCAAAACATCCACTAACCATGTCTTAATAATGAATTAATATCACTTAAGGACTTGTTAAAATGACTCACCCAATTCTTCAAATTCTGGCATCTTTGCAATTTAACCCCTTATTGTACTAATTACTAATATATCTAGACATTTTTCTTAATAAATCTAATGCTTGGCTTACAATTATCTAACATCTTAGTATAATAAACTAAAAAAAATTGGAGAAGAAATAACTTCTAACCTTTTGAGATATCAATCAGCAATAGTGGTCTCACACATGAAAGAAAATTTCTTTCTTTCTTTTCTTTTGTTTATCGTTTGGAGGAAAAAGATAAAATTGAAAGAAATACTTTTTTTTTTCTCATCTTTTTTATATTGCTTTTCTTTAATTTTAACAAAACCATCTATTTATCTAATGGTGGAGATTTAGGTAAAAAATATTTAGTGGAAATCAATGGCTTTAGCCATGGTTATCAGCTGGCTAAATGTTAGTGGTGGTTAAATTACATTTTAAGGGCCTTGATTATTAATTCACCTTATCCTTCAATTCTAGCCTTTTTCTAATTTAGTCCATGTACTGTATTTAATAATTTATCTTATTTAATCCTTTAGTAAAATCAATAATATGGTTTCGTATATGTCTTTTAACTATTTGATTAAAAATTTCGACTAACTCGATTTAAGATATTTGATCCCAAAGTTAAAATTTTCAATACTGGTGAAAATCAGGTTATTACATGTGACATTCTTGGTGTGACTTTATTTGATTTAATCATTAATGAATAAATCTATAAATTGATATAGGATAAATTCAACTTGGGTTTTCGAGAGTCACAACATGATCATCACAAATGAATAACTCCATAAACAGATCTAGGATAAAGTCAACTTGGGTCTATCTAATGTATTGTTAGTCTAGACAAATCACATTAATGTCTCTATTTTTGGGAGTCAATCCTACTCCAATAGTCAAGACAAACTATTTCCCAATCACACTTATGGACAACATAATAGTCTCATATTATTTAAATCATTTGCTCAATTTGATTTTTTTGGAATTAGATTGCCTATTAATATAAATTGTCTTCTCACATTATAATCCATTCATATAATGCAAGTTAGTATTTGTTAAACCCTAAGTAATCAATGAACCAATATTTTCTTATACATTTTGCTTTACTTGTAAAAACCATTAAGGACATCACAACATGTAGATAATGAATTACATTTGTTTATTCTCAAGAATAATCAGTTTTTAATTTTAGTAATTATCAAATATGATGAAATTACTACACTTAGGGCACAAAAATTCTAACAGTATCATAGTCATACACTTTCAATCAACATTTTGTCTACTATTTATTTAAAATCTCCTACCTTTTAAGAAGATTTCATACATCAACATAAATCACTATTGATAATTATCACAACGTTCCTACCTAAACAAAAGCATCATTTCAAATTGAAAATCCCTAAAGGGATACTTATCAATCCCTCATAGATACATAATCAATAAGTTGTCTTCTTCAAATTATACTCGAACTTAATTGATAAAGCACAATTCTTCAAAGGATACATTATCAATCACTGTGGGGATACAATGGCAATCCCCTAGGGGATACAAAATTATTAAATAAAGACTTCTTCAAATGATGCTCCCACTTAATCAATGGAGCTCATTCCTTTTCAAAGGACATATTCTAACCTCATCAAGAGATATATCATCATCTTCTCATAAGCTACAATTTTCCCTTCTCAAAGTACATATTATCCCTTCCTCAGAGGATACACTCTTGCACCTAACAAGTATACTCACGAAAACATAATCTCGACCTCTGAATTAGGTCCTTACCAAGTCACTTTATAACCTATCTCGAATTAAAGGGAAATATTGTTATATTGGTCATGATTTTGGGTTTCAAGCCCAATATAATTAACATACTCACAACCCAAGCTTTGCCAAGCCAATAAATGGCACAATGAAATTGGACGGGATAAGGCTACCAAATCCAAACAGTAATGCCAACAAAGAGGCTTGAAGCGCAATAATGGCAGGTCAAAGACATGCCTTTTATCCGAGTACGCATGGATCCCCACAAGCCCCTTAGAAGTAACCAACATCCTTGGATGTAAGGTAAAATGGAGACTTATCGTCAAGTATGAACACATATACTCAATATACTTAACCCAAATGTCCCTTAGACCCTATTATTGCCCTGCATCTGGCTGAAGTATCAAAAGAGCATCCTAAGGCAGAAACGCTTTATCATTAGTCTTTAGGTTTTCATTCATCCTCAACCCAAAACCCCTTTAGCCATAACTGTCTCAAAGTGACTACCACAAAATTTTTTTATTTTGTTCTATTAATAAAAGTTATTTATTTTCAAATAAAACTAATCATATAAATGAAACATAAATGATAATAACTATATTTCATTTATGTTCCATTTTGTAATTATGTTATATATGTAAACTTTTAATTGGATAAATTAACCTGTAATCTTGTGAAGCAAAGAAAAGTGTTACCCTGGTACATATATAAACATCAAATATCAAATATTTCAAATACAAAAAAAAATAAAAATATGTAGCATGTTTGTTAGCATGTAATGTTTTTAAATCATATCCAAAATTATCTAGCGTAAGAACAACTAATCTTAACTCACACTCAAGGTTCTTAAAATTTAAATACAAACGAATAATTTTAAGTTATAAAAATCATATTAACTGATAAATTTTTAAACTCAAGATTTTGAAAATAATTAGTTGGGTATCGTATAGTGTTGTTTGTCGGGAAGGAGAGAGCAAGCCCAAGTGGCTATATCCATTTCTAAGATCAAGTGACTGCAACCTTTTCTACTTCATTATTTATGTTGAAGCACCAACGCTTTCATGTTGGTTAAGGATTTTAGAGAATTTAAACATTTTCTTTTTAAAATTTTGAATTTAAGAAAAATCTGACTTCAAATTATTATTGTATACTTATATTATGCCAATACAAATCGTCTGCCCTTAGGCCATATCTCTATCTTCTTTTCCACTTTATTTCTTTTAACTTTCATAATTCAATTCTCCAATTTTATTTTAATAAAATGGATAAGTTCCAAAAATAAAAATGCAATATTTTTAATTTATAGAAAAAACTAAATAGTCTAATAAGTTGAATTTAGACAACATGGTTCTTAATTAATTTAATATGCAGCTACATAAATTTAAGAAAAAACCTTAAACTTAATCTGATAATTATTGAGCCGAACTCGAACTTGAATATTTCAATCTATCAATCAATTCAAATTCAGTGTTAACAATACTCAACTCAAACAGCTCTTAGACTTTAAGATAATGTTATAAGTTTTTGGATTGAAATAAAATAATTAAACAAAAAAAAAAAAAAAAGGAGAAGAAGAAGAAGAAGAAGCAGCAGCAGCAGCTATAGATCCAAACGTGTCTTTGGACATACATTTTCAACTTTTTATTGGTTTGATTGTTATGTAGGCTTTAATTCATAAAAAGTTGAGTAGTTAGTGAAAGTTTCAATAATTGACACTTTTATTGGAAAAGGGCTCAACTTGCCATCTCCTTTCACTGCTTCCGCAAGTTAAATCCCATGAAAAGATTAGCTCTCAAATAGTTATATTTGTTTGAAATATTTATATTTGTGATTAAATATTCTATCCAACTATAAAAGTTTTCAAATTTTAATTTTTTGTCCTCTGAAAATTATGATTTACAAGTTCATGATGTCCAAACTCTTTGTTGGGAGTTAATTCAAAACTTTGAATTAATTCAAATCCGATGTTTAGATAATTTGAATTTGAATTAATATTAAGCTTTAAAAATATTTTTTAGAAATATTAAGATATTTATTTGACTTAAATTACTTTAAAAACACTTTTTATTTGAATTTAAATCCTTCAAAATTTAAAATTAATTTGTAACTAATACTAATTCATAATATATTATAAAGTTATTTGAGTCATGAAAAAATTTCTATGAAGCCGCTGTATAACAATTATGTCTTGTTATTTCAAGACATAAAATATTATTAGATAAAAGAAATTTAGTTGAACATCATTTTATAACACTTATGTCTTGGAAAACCCACTATTTAACAAAATATATTTTTAGTAATTAATACTAATTCAAGGGTGTTTAATTACTTTGATAGGGACATTTAATAAGTACGGTGGTGGTGGTAGAGGGCGATGACAATAATTGATATATGTGAATGATATTAGGTGAAAAATATAAAAATAAATAGTCGAAACATACCGTTTCAGTCCTCAATCAGTATCAAGTAGTCTAAGTTCTATTTTGATTAAGGTTTTGGTGTCTATCGAGACAATCTTTGATTAAGATGTCGGTGCCGATTTTCTTTTAAGATAGAAGAGAAGAAGTTTAATGTTGATTGTTAATTGTTAATCAATCTTTGTCTTTTGAGACAATACCTTTATTTACTTTTTATAAAATGATATTTATAAAAAAGATAATTAATATATTGTTTTTATTGGATGAAAAAAATACATTTGCTCAATTTGCACAATCTCTTCAAACTCAAATCTTACTTTCAACGTATAATAACAGTGTTTGGGAAAATGGGAAATGGAAGTGGAGCCTGGTGAGAGGCTGATGATGATGAATAATGCGTATGGTATGGGTTTATGGATTTTTTTTTTGAAATTAAAATGAGTATTTGGAGTTAGTAGAGAGGTTTAAAAAAACAATATTTTTTATATTTTTATTTATTTTAGTGACTTATTTCATAGAAACCGTGACTATTAAAAAATTAAATTTATTATTATACTAAAAGATAATCATATCAAACTTTTATTAGTGACTTAGAGAAAGTGATTAAACGATCAAATTTCAAAAACTTTTGTGACGAACTTAAATTTTTTTATACCTAGATCTAATGGTAAGTTCATCATCATTTGTTTGTTTCACATCATTATCTTTATAAAAAAATCACTTTTAATTTTTTATTTTATGAATAAAAATGATATATGTTTTAAAATTTTAATTAAATAAAATTTTATTTTATGGAGAGAAAAATTGATTCAGTTTTAAAAATATTTTTTCGAATTTTAAGTTTATCAAATTGAGTTATTCGATTTTTTTGAATCAACTCGAATAAGTAATTCAAGTTTGAATCAAATTGGATTTTACAAATTAAATAAACCGAATAATTTGAATAATTCAAATAACATATTGGTGTAAATACCTATTGGATCCCTAATAGTTTTGAAAATGTTCAAATTGGTACCTCTAAAAATCAAAATAATCTTCTAAAAATCAAGATATTTATAAAACATTTTCCCAGAATTTTATAAAATATATAAATTAAAAAGTAAATAAAATCTAAAAATATATAAAAATTTTAAATTATATATTTAAAAAACACAAGATAATAAATTTGAGGCATTAAATATGTAAAGTATCAAATTAAGCTTATCATACTATTATCTTGCTTTTTTCTTATTTTGTTTTAAAAGAATTTTCAAATATATATGGTATTTATCTTCTTTTAACTCATAATTTATTCATTGTCAACAAGATTTTAGTATGGCTAGCTTAAATTTTTTTAGTATAACTCGAACAAATTTATTAGACTCTACTTAATTTCAAAAAATATATAATTGAATTAGGATGATAAGATATAACTTGTCAACTCAAAATTTTTTACTTGGTTCTATTTATTTCGATCGAACGCTCATTCCTAATTTTATTAATTTACAGAATAACAAAAAAGTTTCAAGTCAATTTGAAAGAGTTTAATATATATATTTTTATTTTGAAAATTTTAAATCTTCACTTGACGCATATAGAAAACTATTTGTGCATGGGATATGGCAAGTGCATAATCTTATTTTAAATGAAGAATCGAAGGTTTGTTTGTGAAGTTTTCAGTTTTGATTTAGTCATGGATCAATGACGGAGTTAAAAAAATTTTAAAGATCGAGATTATGTTATATATTTTATGGGAGCTAAAATATAATTTTATCGTTATATTTAATTAATATTTTGTAATTTTTAAAATTAAATTAAAATTTTATTTTTTAAGGGTTAAATTATATATTAACTTATAAGTTTATAAAATTTAAAGAGTCTAACATAATATTTTCCAATTTTATGGAGCCAAGTCCCTACTTGTCCCCTTCCTTTCGTCCCTGCCATGGATGCCAACTTTCGGTAGCTAATTATTATACATTTTTATAATTTTTTCTATAATTAATATTTAACATAACAATAAATTTATACCATTACATTTATTTTTTTGTCACCTGCGGACCTATTTTTTGGATTAATGTCTACTTTACTCTTAAATTTGACGACTCATATTTAGTTGGTACTTAAACTTAATTTTCATCATATATTCTGATATTTTTTTGATAACGTTAGAATGTAATGATGTGGTATTGAGAGTCAATAATATGAGAATGCATGACTACTTCATATTATGACACGCATCAAGTATTAACAAAAAAAAAAAGAAAAAAGAAAAAGGAATCTAAAATAATTTAAAACATATAAGTTTATAAAAATTTAAAAATCATTTCATTTTGAAAATAAACTTGGACAAATGATTGTTCAGTATTCAAATGAACTTAAACATCATTTCTAGATTCATTCTCGAATAAGGTTTTTTAGTAATTTTATCTATTTTCAATATTTTTATAGAATATCATGATTTTTATATTATTGCTTTGAAATTAAAAATAAATAAAATATAAAATCTAAAAATCCTTAAAAATAACAAATTTATAAAAAAAAACACATAAAAATTATTTTATATCCAAAATCAACTTAAAAAATATGTTGAGATTTATATCAACTTAGATATCAATTTGTCCAAGTTTAATCATAACATACTCTTTTCATAATTTTATCTACTTTAAAATTATTTTTATAAAAAATTTGATTGTAGAAATATTGTATATAAATCAATTATTAATATACCAATACTTAACAGCACTTAAAAATTAAAAATTGATAATAATACATTAATAGTATCAATTAAAAGCGTTTCCGTGAACTCATAATTAAGAAATATTTTCAACCAAAATCAAGAACAGTGAACAATGGGATTAGAGTTTTGGCTATATGAAAAAATATGGGATATGAATATTTATATCTACAATAACAAGTGGGATATGAATCTTTGAATTCCATTTAAAGCACTTTTAGAGTTGACTCCAAGTAAGAATTAAGATATTCACAAATGCTTTTATTAAAATTACTTAAAATTTTAATTAAAAAATTTAACACCCACAAATATTAATGTTCAAAGTTAAATGCATGTACATGAATTTATTTTATACGTGTACAGATTGTTCGCATAAGTAATTTAAGGGAGAAAAATTTGTTATCAACCTTGACAGATTGTGTAAATAAATTGTTTACTTATTTGTAATTAATTATCTTATGTTTGGGCTATAAAATAGGATCTTATTGTATAACAATAAGTATAAATATGTAGATTGTAATTACTCGAAAAAAATACATAGAATTAGTCTTTAGTATCTTTTTCTATATGGTATCAAGAGCCATACCTAACGTAGAAACTGAAGTTTTTTTTTCTTTTAATTTGCAATCATGAATGAAAAAGGTTTCTCTTCTTCTATCATTCCCCATGATTCTCGAATTATTGTTCAAGACAATCCCCCTTTTCCGTCTGGAATCATCTTAGATGATACGAATTATCCGTTATGGTTGCAGCTTATGGAGATGCATATTAAAGTTCGAAACAAATTTGGATTCCTTACAGGTACAACACCGAAACCACCAGCAGATGACAAACAATTGGAAACCTGGCTTATTGATAATAACCGGGCTAAGAGTTGGCTTATTGATTCTATGAGTCTTTTTTGATGCAAGGATTCATCTGCCTTCAAACAGCCAAAGAAATATAGGAAGCTGTTGCAAAGAAGTTTTATGATGGCTCGGATGAAGCACAACCCTTTCAACTGAACCAGAGATCGTTTACCACTCATCAAAATGGTAGACCTTTATCCTTATATTACAATGAATTGATTGGCATTTTTTAGGAGATTGATGCTCGTGTTCAAATACAAGAAGATAATGCTGATGTAATTATATCTCTGCATAAGTATATGACTCGACTTCGAGTTCATATTTTTTTGGCTGGCCTTGACTCGGAATTCAATCAAGCTCAAAGTGATATTTTGAGAAAAGATCCACTTCTTGATCTTGATTCATGTTATGCATATGTTCGCAAGAGTTACAACCATAGGCAAACTATATTTTCACTCATTGTGGTGATGAGGGACATTCAAAACAACGTTGCTATGAAATCATTGGGTATCCAAAATGGTGGGGTTTTACAAAGAAACCTCGAAAGAAAATTGGACAAGCTGCTGCTACTACCATAACAGATGAGAAAGTAACTATATCTACTTCAAATACAGTTGGAACACATGTTGCCAAGGCTGAAAATCTAGGTCTTTCCAACACTTATCTTGCTATGAATGATGCATTGATTATTGATACAGGTGCTACTGACCACATGACAAGAAATTCTACCCATCTTTCATCTATTCGTTCTTCAACTCAGCCTCACATAGTCACTGTTAATGGATAGTTGCACCCGTTACTGGTGAAGGATCAGTACATATGTTAAATTCCATTAATCTTGATACTGTGCTTGTAGTTCTTTCTCTTTCTTCCAAACTTTATCTGTTAGCAAAGTCACAAAAGCTTTAATTGTACTGTAGTTTTTTGGCCTGATAAATGTATTTTTTAGGATATTGCAACACAACGGGCTCTTGGCTATGGTATTAGACGTGAAAACTTGTACTATCTTGATTTGGCCATTTCAAACAATCAGATACCTTGTAAAGCAAATAATACTAGAGGGAGTTAAGGAAACAAGGATATGGCATGGTTATGGCATCGTTGCCTTGGTCATCTATCATTTAATTATCTTCACAAATCGAAACCAAGTTTATTTTTACGTACAAATTCTAAGTTTAATTGTGACATTTGTGAAATGGCCAAAAGCCATAGAAATTTCTATTTACTTAGTTATAATAAGAGCACTAGACCTTTAATGATTATCCAATCTAATGTTTGGGGACCAGCTCAAGTCCCTAATTTATCTGGTACTCATTATTTTGTGACATTTATTAATGAGTGTACTCGTATGATTTGGATCCCTCTCCTGCAACACAAGGGAGATGTTTGTTCTGTTTTTCAGAATCTATATCGACTGGTGACTTCTTAGTATCAATGTCGAATTCAAGTTCTTCAATATGATAATGATGGGGAGTATATAAATTTTGACCTAGATAATTTTTCTTAAGAAAATGGTAGTCGACAGCAATCTTCATGTGCTGGTACATCGCAACAAAATGATTTGGTAGAATGAAAGAATCGCTAAATACTTGAGGTTGTTCGAGCTTCCTTATTTGGAATACAAGTGCCTTGAGAGTATTGGGGTGAAGTTGTTCGCTCTACTGTATATCTTATTAATCGAATGCCATCACGAGTAATTGATTTCAAAACTCCACATCAAAAACTCCACGAACTTGTCTCAACACCAATTGGTCCAAACCTTGAACCACGTGTGTTTGGTTGTACTGCATATATACACCGGGTTACATGCAAGCTAGATCTACAGGCTGTTCATTGCATATTTGTTGGGTACGTACATTTCAAGAAGGGATATCGATGCTATGATCCTAATGAAAACAAAATGTATGTAACCCGATAAGCTACATTCCATGAAGATACTCCTTTTTTCGGTGGTCACGAATGCTCTCTTCAAGAGGAGACAACACTTAATTTAGGTGAAGGCAACACTTACGAATTTTCCCAAAAACAAGCAATAATTAATATACAACCAGATGTTTAACTTTCAAATATCGATACAAATTCTAAGTTTGTACGTCCTGGGAATGTTGATGGCACTCATGAGAATCAAGATAGTATAATTTCACAAGTCTCACCAACAACCATAGAAATTCCAAATGTGTCTCCTCGGGTAACATCATTACCTTCATCACCTTTAATACATGATTCAACTCCTCTTAAAATGGAACCAAGATATCAGAACCAAGATATCCAATTAGGATAAATAGAGGAATTCCAAAAATTCAATATGATCCCGGTTTTAAAGCTAAGACTAAATACGCCATTAACAATTACATCTCCTCTCATCGTTTGTCAAAGTCTCATGCACTTATTGTAAATGAATTATCTATCTGTATCTATTCCAAGTAATGTGCAGGAAGCTTTAATGGATTCAAAATGGAAGAAAGCTATGAATGATGAAATAGAAGCCTTACAGAAGAATCATACATGGGAACTTGTATCGCTGCCCCTAGGGAAGAAAGTGATAGGGTGCAAGTGGATTTTTAAAGTCAAACTCAATCCCAATGAAATCATAGATCGCTACAAGGAAAGACTTGTTACTAAAGGATATACACAGTGTTGTAGGCCAATTTTGGCCCGTTTACAAAATACCCAGGCCCATTAAACCATTTAACCCATCCTCAAACCCAAAACCTAAAATTAACCTAGCCCAACATCCAGGCCCAATTCCAAAACCCTAGACTCCCACTTGCCTCTTCCCACTCTCCCATGCTATCTGCCACAAGCACCATTCCCACTCTCCCATGCTGCTCGCCACCAAGACCACTCCCACTCTCCCATGCTGTCTGCCACAAGACCATCACACACCCCATTGTCCATGCCCATGCCCCGCAAACAAGCAAAAGCAGAAGCAAGAATAGAGAATAATAATAAAGTATGTAAAAATTAGGCTATATAAAGCCACCCAAACAACAAAAAAGGAAAAAAGGGATAAAAAGTTTGTATCAAGAACACAAAAAAAAGAAAGCTCGGAAGGTGAATTTCAATTTTTCTCTGTTATCTCAATCTTTCATTTATCTTTGCTTTGTTTTATTTTTTTCTTTAACTTACTTTAAAACGAAAAAGAATCAAGGAAGAAAAGAGTATTACGGATCTACCCCGTGGCGCTCCCTTCCGTTCGCACGGTGAATCGCCGGTGATGATGGGTGTTGAAACCTTAATCAAGAAAGGAGGAGAGATAAAAGAGGGAAGCAAAAAAAATTCTAGCAAAAATCCCAGCACCAAAAAAAATTTCCGAAAAAATTTCCAAAAAAAAACCAAAAAAACAATAGAACGACCCAAAACAAATTCAAATTAGAGATTGAAGAAACAAAAATCTAAGGTGATTTTTTTATATTTTATTTTAATCCGATTTTAAGTTTTTAACCTATATATATTAAAACATAAAATATAAATAAAATAAAATAAAAAAGAAGATTTTTTTTTACCTTTAAACAGCAGGTAATACGGTGGCCGGTGGCGCCAGCGCCATGAGCCTCCGTGACCGGTCGCCAACCGATTTCCTTCCCTCCTTCTCTCTCCTTCTCTCTTTCCTCTCTCTTCCTTTTTTTCTTTCCTCCTCCAAATGATTTTTTGGGTTATTTTTGGCCTTATATAGCCCTCCAAAACGACGCGTCGTTTTGGGGTTGTCATTAACCCCAAAACGACGTCGTTTTGACTTGGACCGGTTCGACCCGACCCGACCCGCCTAGGATCCGCGTGTTTTTTTAAAGGAAGGGCAAATTGCGCTTTTAGCCCTTCCGCTTTTTATTACTTTACAATTAAGTCATTTTTTGGTTTTTTAATTTGGCCCCGGAATTTGTCGCGATTTTCAATTTAGTCCACAATGATGTGTCTGCATTTTATGGGAAGGAATATTTGCTGTTTTGGTCCCCGATGTTTCGCGTGTGTTTAATATAGTCCTTTCCTTTTATTTTTATTTCAATTTTGCCCCAAATATTTTGTTTTTAGCTCAACTTAATCCTTTTTAGTTATTTTACTATTTAAATCAATTATTTTAGTATTATTATTATATTTTATTCACTTATGTAGTGTGTTAATATTTTTATCATTTCTAATATGTGTATATATATATATATATTATGTGTATTATATATATATATTATGTATATATGCCATTAGTTATATATTTCTTATGTATATATTCTTAAATACTCTTATATATATATATATATATATATATATATATATATGTATATTTTAAATTTCATATTGTGTATATATTATTATTACAAATTATTACTATTGCTAGTATTATTATAACTATTATTATATTAGTGTATATTTTATATACATATGTATATATATATATATATATATTTTGCACATATCATTATTTTATATTATTGTTGTAAATTTTTATGTATATATTTTTATGTACGTTTCCCAATATTTTCTTTTATTGTAGATATTATTATTATTATTATTACATACTTTTATTATATATATATACATATTTATGTATTTTATGTACATATTATTATTTTATATTATTATTACCAAATATATCATTTTTCCTATTTTATTATTAGTACATGACTTGTTTCTATTTTGTAAATATCATTATTATTGTTATTTTAATATTCTAGTATTCCATGTTAATATTTTTCATTAATGATATCATTTTTTTTTTATGCGTTCTTTATCTATTTTAATTTCTCACTTTAGGAATATTTTTCTCATGTTTTAATTAATTTCAAAAATAAGGCAATGTACCAATTTAATATTAAGCTATCGATTTCATCGCTATGTTGGGTGAAATTAAATCGGCTTGTGAAACAGGACACCCTTTCTAAAAAAATCAAAACTAAAATTCCTATTTTTCAATCGGATCACGATTAAATATTATATTGAACTCGTATTTTGAAAATCAAGTCAATACATGTTTATGAGATACCAATTTTGGGCGTCGTGGCGGTGCTAATACCTTCCTCACAGAATCGACTCCGAACCCCAATTTTTCTCTCGAACTTTCACGTAGACCTAAATTTGGCCTTCTTTTTGTTTTAAAATAATTTTATTAGGTGTCCGATCACACCTATAAAAGGATCGTGGCGACTCCTTTGTTAATAAAATCGGAAGTTGGTTTTCAAATGTTTAATAAATCACCATAATTAGCGACCAAGCGTAAAATTTTTTTTCGTCGCAATTTGGCGACTCCACCGGGACGCGTTTTTGAGAGTCGAGTCGAGTTAAGCATGTGTTGTTAAAATTTTCAAATTTCCTTGTTCAAAGTAAATATTTGGTCGTGATCCAAAATCTCGTTTTCAAAATTCTCGCATTTGTATCTCTTCTAACTTGCTTATTTGTTTGTTTTTCGCTTTTCAACTTTTATGGTTTTGGTTTAGTTCCTTTAAGTAAAACACAAAGGTTTATGAGTTTTTCTCCCACACACCGTGCACTTGCATTTTGCATAACATAAAGCTCTCTACCCGGCTCTGTCTGCTTAAGTGAAAGTAAACGCTATGCCTTCGTGAGTTAACTCGTCCCTCCAAGACAAAGCTAGTGAATATGACTTATGCTTTCGTGAGTTAACTTATCCTCTCGCATAAGCATAAGTAAATGTAATCCTCGAATTGAACTCGTGAGCTGTGATGGGTTATGACCGAGGCTTCGTGCTAATCTTAGTAGATGATAGTACGAGCATTTCGAGTACCTGTCTAGAACCGAGACTGCATATAATGAACCATACGAGCTATCCAATTAGAGCCATGACGAACCTCTGTCCGCTTATAGTCACCAAAATAAGTACACGGGGAAAATGCCTTTTACCTTTCAAGAGAATTGGATTGGGTAGTTTAATTTGTTTTTCAAATTATAATTGTTGTGTTTACTAACCGAGTTTGTTTGTTTTTATTTTTTATTTTCATCATGCATCGTAGGCATCATATTAGGAAGGTGTTGATTAAAGGTTGGTTGCCAAAAAAACGGGTTTCTAATGGAGGAGCCAATTACACAAATGATCGAGAAGAATGCCGTGGTTCGGGACTGGTCTTTAAAAACTCAGAGGGACAAGGGGGATAGTCTTGTGGAAAGGTGTGCTGCCAATTTGCCCGAACAAATAACTGTGAATGTTCGCCAAAATAACCTCGAAGATTTGGTTCAAATTTGGAATCAGTGGGATTCAGACATTAGAGACATTTTCACTGAGAGGTATGGAGATATAGCTCACCTGATCACCATCCGTGTAGATGAACAGTTGATTCAAGCCATGGTTCGGTTCGGGACCCACTTATCGATGTTTCACCTTCAATCAAGAAGACATGACTCAACTATAGAAGAGTATCTTGCTTTACTCCGCGATCGACAATGTACAATTCGCAAAATATATGTGAAGGAGCCTAAGCCGATGACCTTCAAGAAAAAGTTAGTGAGACCGGATGACATGACCGATGCATGGGCTGAAAGACAGATAAAGAAGAAGAACGAAACCATTTGCATTCCATGGTCCTCCCTACGAGATTTGACTCTGAACCATCCCGACATGCTGAAAAGGGTAAATCTATTCGCTTTGGCCATTTATGGTTTGGTTATTTTCCCAAAGGTTCTCGGACATCTCGAAGTGGCAGTAGTTGATTTCTTCGAAAGGTTAAAACAAGGAGTCAACCCTGTCCCAACCATCCTAGCAGAAACCTTCAGGTCCCCGAGTAGTTGTCGAAGAAAAGGGAGGGACGATTTATCGGATGCTGTAGATTGCTCAATGTTTGGATTTTGAGTCACTTCGGAAGGTAGAGCGACTCCATTCCATATGTTTTCTAAAACATTCTCCCCGCTAGAAGCTTTCCTCAAGAAAGAATGGCTGAAGGAAGTCACCGAGCAACATTGGGTATCAGTCTTTCAGAATCTTCGCGCCGAGGATATAACATGGAGAGCACCCTGGATTCGTCCTTCAGTTCTGCTATACAAATGTGGAAGCCAAGATTGGGTACCTTTACTTGGGTTATGGGAGGAGTTGGATATGCTCCGCTATTGGTCCAAAGGCAATTTTCTTCACGATAATTCCTCCCATAGAACCGGAGGATTAGCAGCAGTTCAAGTTCGCTTCATGGGTGAAGGATATATGAAGAGAGTCCGAGACACCTGCAAAGTCTTGGAAGGAAATTCATTTCATGGAATTAGCTTTGTATGCTGATACCCTTACCCAAGATTACGGCGTATGGAGGAAGAAATGGGTAAATAGTCAGCAAATCTGTCAACAAACCACCCCATCCGAATCCTTTCTCAAGGAAACGCCGTCGAGCTAGAAGTGGCAAGACAAGAATTGAACGAGAAAAGGCCAAGATGTCTCGGGACCTCGGTGCCCTTCAAGAAGAAAACTATCAATCAAGATTGAAGTTCAAGGTTGAAAGGTCCAGAACTGAAAAAGTACAAAGAGAAGCCGAGATTGTGAGAAACGACTTAAGGGACCTTCATTTGGAAAACAAGAAATTAAGAAGCACTATAAAGAATAGCGGGTTGGGCAAGTCGACAGCAGAATGGAAGGAATAAATTAGCAATATCAAAGAAGGAATGGAGTTTTGGAAGGAAAAGCAAAGAAAGAGGAAAAAAGCAGCTGCTACATTGTGATAGAGTTAAGAAGGAAAAACGCCGAGTATGAAATAGTGACTGCAGAATTGGCGAATAGTCAGTCCGAACATCAAGAATTAAAAAGGAAAACACGAGATCTAGAAAATATACTGCAATCTCGTCAACAACAATTAGATAACCTCCCGAAGACTCTAGAAGAAAAGAGTGAGCGAGACGATAGGGACATTCACGCGTATGAAGGAACTCTCAAAGAAAAGAAATGCAACTCGACTTCTTGATCAATGAAATTCATAAGCGGCTATACAAGTTGTTCAATTATCGATGAAGTCAAGCTCTCGGTTGCCAATTCCTCCGAGTCAAGATCGAGTATATCAGAGTTTTTAGAGCAAGTGAAGAAACAAGGCAATGTGGCTAGGAAATTTGTGTAACCGTTGGAAAAATGGAAACTTTGTGTAATAGACTATGTTGATAAATGAAATGCCTAAATATGGGGCTACCTTGAAATTAACACCAATTTTTTGCATTCCTTGCATAATTAACATATTAACATTTTGACATTCGTGCATTCATTCATGCATTCATCCATACATTGCATAACCCATACTCGGTCGCTGAAGACAAAATATATAATTCACAGTTGTAATACCATAAGACTGGAACCACGTTATCAGTATAAAACGCGCCGACAAGCTAGAGTGATGGAAGCTGAATTCAATGAGAGAATTGAAAAGATGGAAAAGGCTCAAAGAGAATTGCAAGAGCAACTGGCCAAATCGCAACAAGAGACGAGAGACCTAATGGTGAGATCTCGAGAGGAATCACTCGAGCAAAGAGATCAAATGGCCAAGATGATGGAGATGATGTCAGCTCTAGTTAAAGGAAAAAGACCCATGCGGAGCCCTGACATCGAGGAGTCTCGATCAAGAATTCACCACGATCAGGATCCACTCTATCCCCCAGGATTCACTCCACCGCCGCATATACAACACAAAGAGGGTATACTCAAGGGAACCCATCGGATTGGAACATCGACCTATGCCACCGCTCCACCCACTAATTTGGGGCAAGGAATATTCGCGTCAAACCCAGGGGCTAGTACTGCTAATCCACTAGTTCCAGATCTGGATGACCCAAGCAGAGGTAGCCAAGTTGAAATCGGATAACCATGACGCAAAATATAGGGGTCTAGAGGAAAGGCTCAAAGCGATAGAAGGCACTGAAGTCTTCTCCGCACTAGGTGCCAAAGAACTCAGTTTGGTACCGATCCGATTTTGCCCCAAGTTCAAAGTGCCCGATTTTGAGAAGTATGATGGGACAAGATGTCCAAAGGCGATCTGGTCATGTTTTGCCGAAAAATGATGGTTATGTGAATGAGGATAAACTACTCATACATTGCTTTCAAGATAGTCTAACAGGTCGCTCTTGGTGGTACAATCAACTTAGTAGAGAAAAGATTCGATCTTGGAAGGACTTGGCGTCAAGATTTTGCAGCAAATACAAGCATGTATCGGATATGGTGCCGCATCGTATGACCTTGCAGATGATGGAGAAGAAACCAGAGAATCCTTTAGACAAGACGCGCAAAGATGGAGAGATATCTCGCCCAAGTGGAGCCTCCATCGACTAAGATCGAGATAACGGTCCTTTTCATCAATACTCAAAGCACCATTCTATGACAAGTGGTGGGAAGTGCTACGAAGGATTTTTCGGATATCGTAATATCCGGTGAACTCATAGAGAATGCCGTCAAAAGTGGTAGAATGGAAGGATCAAGGCTCAAAGAAAGCAAGAACCGTAAGGAAGAAAAACCGAAGCCCACATGGTGGGAACCGAGAGTCGTTACATTCCCAATTCAGTATCCTAACCAACCCCGACCTCGAAATTATCCACCCCAAATTTCTATTATCCCCTCAAACCCCTTACTACCAAGCACCACATCCGTCCTACCCAGACACGCCACCAACAACCAAAGACCCGTCACCACATTCCCACAAAACACTCTACCCACTCAAAGCCAACCAGAAATGAACCAAGACCAACAAGGCCCAATCCAGAGACGACAATTCACCCCTATTCTCAGATCATATGGGGAATTGTACCCAAAACTTTGGAGAAGCAATTAATATCACCCCATTACATGGCACCCTTAAACCTCCATACCGAAATGGTACGATCCAAACGCTAGTTGTGCATATCACGCAGAAACCAGGGCATCAGTAACACCCTTACCCGCTACACGTCATTAGGAACAGATACAAGGTATTACCGAACATAACACATACCATTAAACATAACCGAGATATAAATATGTCATCCAATTTGTTAGTGCATCGTATAATATATGTCTTGAACAATATTAGCCAACTTTAATGGCTTGTACAAAGTAGTGGTCGAAAATCATTGTAACTAATATTTTAAACCTAGACAAATATGACATGTAACAAAATAATTAAGCCTACTATACATGCCATAATTCAAAACGTTTAGTTCAAATACCCTAAAGTATGATAGTGCGGGTAGATCTTCACGATCCTTAACTCCCGAGCAAGTCAAGGACACTATAAGACAAAAGAGAGAAACAAAGTAAGCTTATAGCTTAGTAAGTAAGTATGTAAATGCTAATTAAAGAATCTAACATGTTTACACAACAATTCAAGTATATCTACTTTAACTTCACTATTCATTCCACTTTGATTAAGCTGTCTCTGCTGCGTCATATTCACTAAATAAATCATAACTCGAGTTACAAAACTCGAAATTCAAATCTGTAAAATTTCCATGAATCTAGACTCATAAAGCTTTTTGCTAATTTTTTTCTATAATTTTTCGTTCAGCCGATTAGTACAGTTTATTAGTTAAAGTTTCCCCTGTTACACAGCTCGACTGATCTGACCTCTGTTCACTACGAATTGAATTTCTCTCAGTACACAATTTAAACAACCCTGAAGTCTGTTTCATTTAAAACTACTCTCAATAAGGAATTTAGGCATGTAAACTATATTTCTTAATTTGCTTTGTACAATTTTTAATGATTTTTCAAAGTTGGAACAGGGGATCACGTATTCATCCTGAGCAAGTCACATACAATTGTAAATATCTCAAAATATAGAATTCCTTTGCTTGCTCTGTTTCTTTTACATGAAAGTAGACTCATTAAACTTTAATTTCACATCTCATTCAACTTCTAATTATATTCCTCCTATTTTTGGTGATTTTCAAAATCACGTCACTGCTACCATCTAAAAACAGTTTTAATGCTAATTTCACTCTTTCACACATTCTTTATGCTAACCTCATTTTATCTTATATATGTATATACCACAAATCATTTTCACCACATTTCATTCACCAAAAGTGTAGGTCCAAACCACAATATCACCACAAAACCATCCTGTTGAACAATTCGGATCAATCCTCGATATTTAATGGTTTCAGACACATCCCCACCATCATACTTCATTTAGTTCGGCTCTCTTGTACACATGGTGAACACTTAGTACCACTCATGCGACCTAGCCGATTTGTCTCGTAGCTCTCTTGTCTACATGGTGTCCTTCACTTGGAATCACGCATGCACCTAGCTACATTTATCTTTCACGTAGCTCTCTTGTCTACATGGGATACATCTCGTATCACACATGTGACCTAGCTACTACTGAGGTGTCTCGTAGCTTTCTTGTACACATGATGTGCACTCGGCATCATACATGTGACCTAGCTACACTCCTCTATTTCATTCGATCTCCGAATGTTCAACCGGATCTCTCTCTATATTTATTTCCATTCTTCCAATAGTCGATTTATATTTTAACATCAGCTAGTATATTTATATAATAGGCTGAAATATAAGAATGTACATGAAATTATTGTAATATTTACATACAAACTTACCTTGGTGCAAAATGTGGAAATTTTGCAATTTAGTCCAAAACTTTTTCCTTCCCCGTTCGAGATCAATTCGCGTCTTTCTTGATCTATAATAACACATTTAGCTCATTTAATACTCATACTATTTATTTCAATCCAAAAATCACATCATGGAAAAATTACATTTTGCCCCTAACTTTTACAAAATTACAATTTTGCCCCTAGGCTCGGAATTTAATTTCAGCCCTTATTCTTATATTTTATGATATGCTGAACATTTTCTCTTCTACAACAACATCAAATTCTCACTCTATCATATAGTTATGAACAATAGGTATTTTACCGATTATCTTGCTTTTACTCGTTTTCACTTAAAACCGAGTAGCACAAGTTATTTAACATAATTTAAAACCTCATATTCTATCATAAAACATCAAAATACACAAATTTCACCTATGGGTATTTTTCCAAATATGAACCCTAGGTTAAATTATTACTAGCATAAGCTTAATCGAGCTTCCGGATTCCAAAACGTAAAGAACATTAAAAGCGGGCTTGGAATCACTTACTATGGAGCTTGAAAATTGAAGAAACCCTAGCTATGGAGAGAGGGAGAATTCGGCAGCAACTAAGGAGGATGATGATCAATTTTGTGTTATTTTTCCCATTTTATTTCATTTAGTATCCAAATGACCAAAATGCCCTCCTTACTAAACTTTCAAAATTCCTTCCATGTCCTAATTTTGTCCATGAACTTAAAATTGGTCAAATTGCTATTTAAGACCTCCTAATTAATATTCCAAAACAATTTCATACTAAAACTTCCGGGATGCAAATTTTGCAACTTATTCGATTTAGTCCCTACTTTCAATTTAAGCACTTTAGGCATAGAATTTCATCACGAAATTTTCACACAATCATGCAATCATATCATAAACCCCAAAATAATTATAAAAAAATTATTTCTATCTCGGATTTGTGGTCACAAAACCACTATTCTGATTAGGCCCTAATTCGGGTTGTCACAGGCACTCTACTGAGAACTGTCTTGCTTTCAAAAGAAGAGTTCAAGGACTCATTGACGCGGGTATCCTACGATTCGATAGTGCCAGTAACGCCACGGGGAACCCATTTCCTAACCATACCGAAGGGAATGTGAACACAGTGGGGAAAGAGGATGAATGGAAGGACAAGAGATGTGTTTCAGAAATAAGGACGCCTCTACAGAAAATCTAGGAGGTATTGGTTAAGAAAGGATTGCTCAGTCACTCTGATAGAATTTTTGGAGAAGAAGGTCAAAGTTTTTGCAATTTTCATGGGATTGTTGGACATGACATTCAGTCATGTGAGGACTTTAAAAGGTTACTTCAAGATCGGATGGATAATAAGGAGATCAAGGTCCTTAATAAGAGGGAAGATGCCAACGAAAGAGAAGTATGCGTCTCTGATAGCCAATCATCAGGGCCTCCTTATAGTGCTGATCGACCGTTGATAATTTATTACGACGCGATGAGAGAGCCGTTGAAACCACAGATGGTAATTGAAGTACCGTCTCCTTTCCCGTATAAGGACAACAAAGCGATTACCATGGAGATATGATGTTAATATCGTTACACGGAAGTTGAAAAGTCCAAAGCCATAGCGAAGATGTTGGGGAGGTAGGTCATTTTACTCAAGTGGACGATGCTATTCTAAAGAAGTTGAGCCAGAAAGAAAAGTAGCGACTCAAAACAAAAGGGAAAGCAATGATGCACGATGTCGAGGTCGAGCAAGAAATTCCACCGTGCAAGAAACTAAAAAGCACGTGAATGAGGAAGAAGCTCAAGAATTCTTGAAATTTATTAAGCACAGAGTATAGTGTGGTGGAACAATTGAGCAAGCAACAAAGACGAATCTCGGTTCTATCTCATGTTAAATTCGAACCACATCGAATGCTTTATTGAAGGTGTTAAATCAAGCTTATGTGGCCAACAACATATCTGTCGAAAAGCTTGATAGATGGGTAAACAATCTGAATGCGGACAATTTCATCTCTTTAGTGATGATGAGATACCGCCAAATGGTAGAGGCTCGGTGAAAGCGGCGCATATCACGACGACACCGCAAGGGCTACATAATACCGAACGTACTCATCGATAATGGGTCACATTAAATGTTATGCCATTGGCCACGCTTTTCAAAATACCGATGGATTTGTCCTACTTAAGGCCTGTCATTCCATGGTAAGGGCATTCACGAACGGTAGCGAAGTTATGGGAAAGATCGAAATCCCTTTGGAAGTGGGCCCTTACATCTATGAGGTCGAGTTCCAAGTCATGGACATTACACCCTCTTATAACTGTCTTTTGGGAAGACCTTGGATCCATTCTGCTGGAGCAGTCCCATCATCCCTCCATCAAAAGATGAAATTTATCATAGATGGCTATTTAGTCATAGTCGAGGGCGAAGAAGACATTGTCGCATCTATTTCTGCTGATGCGCCATACCTGGAAGTAAGCAAGAACGCAGTGGAATGTTCCTTTCGATCCCTTGAATTCGTCAATGCCACTTTCATCGCTGAAGGAAACAGAATTCCGATGCCAAAACTATCGAGAAATACCAGAATGGGTGTCAAGTTGACTGTAGGAAGGGGAGCTCGTGCGAGAAGAGGTCTAGGGAGACATCTACAAGGAATAGTTAGGGCTTTAAAGCCAGTGCACCACAAGGCCCGATATGGTTTGGGGTTCCAGCCTGACATGCGTCAAAGAAGAAGACAATGGAAGAAGGAACAAGAGAGAAGAATTGCAAGAACTTTAGGCCGAGAACCAGAATGGGGACCGATAGAGTACCCTCATTTGTCAAAAACATTTACATCTGCGAGAATGTTGTACCCTGGACAAGATGATCCACGAAACATGCTGGGGTTAATTGAAAGGGGTTTTCAGAATGTCAGTATAAGTGTCATTGACAAAGAAGCTGGTGCAAGTAAAGATGTCTCGAGGATACGCCTTTGCCCTCCTGGTTTTATGTTGAACAATTGGACTGCTGAGGAGCTTCTTGTAGTTCATAAGTCTTCAGAGTAATGCTAAACATTAACCTTCTATTGTGTCCTTAGATATAATAGAATTCTTTTGTAAGAGCTTGCATTCGCTCTTTATCATTTAAATGAATATCATTGAAGATGCATGTTGTCACGATTTTTCGCGTTATCACTAATTTCATAATCATTTTCTCATTTCATAGCCTATCCTTACATTTGCCTCATTGCCATGACATAACATTTTGTTTGTTGTTTCCAATACTTGGATGTCCCCCTATAGCTTCCTTTTCCATTCAACTTTCAGGTGCTCAGATATTGACGACATGAATAAGCCCGTTACAAATCTTGAAATTGATTTTGAGAAGGCTATTTTCTTAGAAGAATTTGAAGCCGAAGAAAATGCTGAAGATTATGTCTCGTCTCCTGAATTGTTAAAGATGGTGGAACAAGAGGATAAATAGATTCTGCCTCATGAAGAATCTGTGGAAACAATAAATTTGGGCACTAAAGAGAGGAAACAAGAAGTGAAGATTGGGACTTCTATTTCAGAGAGTACCAGGCATAGTTTGATCACTTTACTCCGCGAATACAAAGATGTTTTCGCATGGTCATACCAGACATGCCGTGGCTAGATGAAGATTTAGTGGTCCATAAGCTCCCATTAAAGCCGAATGCAAGCCCATCCAAAGAAAAATTAAGACGAATGAGACCCAAATGTCTGTTGAAAATAAAAGAGGAAGTCAAGAAGCGGTTTGTGGCGGCTTCCTACAAGCCTCAAATATCCGAATGGGTGGCTAACATAGTCCGGTACCAAAGAAAGATGGAAAAGTACAAATGTGCGTGGATTACCACGACTGAATCGAAAGCAAGCCCAAAAGATAATTTTCCCTTGCCACATATTGACACGTTGGTGGACAACACAGCAAAACATTCATTGTTTTCTTTCATGGACGGATTATCGGGGTATAATCAGATCAAGATGGCCCCTGAGGATATGGAGAAAACTACCTTCATAACAATGTGGGGAGCGTTCTGCTACAAGGTGATGCCATTCGGGTTAAAGAATGCTGGGGCAACATATCAGAGGGCTATGGTAACGTTATTCCATGACATGATGCACAAAGAAATAGAGGTCTACGTCGACGACATGATTGCTAAATCCCGAGGGGAAGAAGAGCATGTAGTGAACCTCAAGAAGTTGTTCGAGAGGCTGAGAAAGTTTCAGCTAAAGCTTAATCCAACCAAATGTACATTCGGGGCTACCTCGGGAAAGCTGCTAGGCTTCATTGTCAGTGAAAGAGGTATCGAAGTTGATCCAGATAAAATAAAAGCCATCCAAGAATTACCACCTCCGCGCACGTAAAAGGAAGTTAGAGGATTTTTAGGGAGATTAAACTACATCGCCCGATTTATCGCTCAACTTACCAACCAATGTGACCCAATCTTTCGACTTCTTCGAAAACATAACCCGGGAGAATGGAATGAGGAATGCCAGGTGGCCTTTGATAAGATAAAACAATATTTGTCTAGTCCTCCAGTACTAGTACCGCCAACTCCTGGAAGACCATTGATATTGTATTTGACTGTGTTCGAAAGTTCAATGGGTTGCATACTGGGGCAACACGACGAGTCAGGAAAGAAAGAAAAAGCGATCTACTACCTCAGCAAAAAGTTCACTGAATATGAGGCAAAATATTCGTCCATTGAGAAATATTGTTGTGCTCTGGTTCGGGTAGCTCGGAGACTTAGACAATACATGTTGTACCATACGATATGGCTGATTTCAAAGCTGGACCCGATAAAATACATGATGGAATCGCCGGCACTATCAGGAAGAATGTCGCGATGGCAGATCCTCCTTTCGGAATATGACATTGCCTATGTAAGTCAGAAGTCGATAAAAGGGAGCGCAATAGCTGACTTCTTAGCAACTCGAACGACAAAGGAATATGAGCCTTTAAGATTCGATTTCCCAGACGAAGACTTAATGTGCATCACAGAAATAGAGTCCGAATTATCAGAAGAGAAGTCATGGAAGATGTGCTTTGATGGTGCGTCAAATGCTTTAGGGCATGGAATTGGAGCAATTCTGGTATCACCAGACGGAATCATTATCCGCTCACCGCAAGATCGAACTTCTTACGTACCAATAATATCGCAGAATATGAGGCTCAGATCATGGGGCTTCGTGCACTATCAAACGAAACATCGAAATCTTGGAGGTGTACGGGGACTCAACCCTAGTGATTTACCAAATCCGTAGAGAGTGGGAAGTGAGGGACTCAAAATTGATTAAGTACAGCGATTTAGTGGCTGGATTGATCAAGGAATTCAAAGAAATAACTTTCATTACTTCCACGAGAAGAGAACCAACTGGTGATGCCCCCGCCACTTTGGCTTCAATATTCAAAGCAAGTAGAGAAGCGAAATAATGCCCTCAAAATGAGCATATCGAGGTCCCCCACACTTTGTTGTAACATTGAGAAAGAAGTAGACAGACGACCTTGGTTCCATGATATCTTAGAATATATCAAGAATCAAAGGTATCCGAACAAGTGAATGAGAACGATAAAAGAACAATTAGAAGAATGGCGTGGGATTTGTTCTTGATGGGGATATCTCAGATAAAAGAGGAAAGGATCGACGCTTTTGAGATGTGTGGATGATGTTGAAGCAGAAAAATACTTAAAGAGGTCCATGAGGAAATTTGCGGAACGCATGCCAATGGTTTCAATATGGCCAGAAAGATCATGAGACTCGGTTATTATTGGCTGACAATGGAAAGTGATCGCATCAATTTTTCCGAAAATGCCACAAATGTCAAATCTCTGGCGATAAAATTCATGTAGCCCTTCACCCCTTCATGTCATGACTTCTCCGTGGCCTTTTTCTATGTGGGGCATGGATGTTATAGGCCAATTTCTCCAAAAGCATCAAATGGACATCGATTCATTTTGTGGTTATCAATTACTTTACAAAATGGATAGAAGTCGCTTGTTTGCCAATGTGACGAGGACTGCAGTTTGCAAGTTTTGAAAAAGGAAATCATTTGCCGATATGGTTTGCTGAAAGAATCATTTCAGATAACGCCACGAATCGAACAATAAGATGATGAAAGAAGTATGCGAAAGCGTTCCAAATAAAGCATCATAACTCCTCGCCCTATCACCCAAAGATGAGCGGGTCATTGAAGCGACCAACAAAAATATCAAGACGATCATTGGGAAAATGGTGAGACATATAAAGATTGGCACGAGAAGCTACCGCTTGCTTTGTATGCATATCGCATACAATTGTCGCGAACATCTACGGAGCAACTCCTTTCTCTCGGTCTATGGAATGGAAGTCATGCTACCTATTGAGGTTGAAATCCCTCACGAGAGTCTTAATAGAATTAAAGTTAGAAGAAGCGAGAATGGGTTCGAGCTCGATACGATCAGCTGAACCTCATCGAAGAAAAACGTCTAAGGGCAATTTGTCATGGGCAGATGTACCAGAAGAGAATGATCGCGGCTCATGATAAGAAGGTACGGCCAAGAGAATTCCACGAAGGAGAACTCGTGTTGAGAAATATTCTCCCAATACAAAGAGACCTGCGAGGGAAATGGACACCGAATTGGGAAGGACCATACGTCGTAAAGAAGGCATTCTCGGGTGGAGCTTTGATTCTCACTGAAATGGATGGGAAAGAGTTACCGAATCCAGTGAACTCAGATGCTGTGAAGAAATATTATGCCTAAAAAAATCAAGATGAAAACCCGAAAAAGGGCATCTTAAAAAAAAAAAATCAAGGTGAAAACCCGAAAAAGGCGTCTTGATTAACACAAAAGATTAGGATGAAAACCCGAGAGGGCATCCTAATGAAGTAAATCTGGCCCGAAGAGCGTGGCATTTCGAACAATGGGTCAAACAATGAGACTACAGTATTTGAAGCACTTCTGAAAGCTCGAAATTTTCTACGCAAGAAGCCATACTCGAAAGATTCTTGATTGAGGAACGTGGAAGAGTTCATGTGTTGAATATCTAGAGCATTTGTTGAATACGATCCTTTCTTTCTTTTTGACATTTTTACTCTCGTTGGTTAACTTGTTTTGTTTGCCACATTTGAAGTCAATGAATATGAGACATTATTTTTGTTCCTACTTGACCTTTTTCATGCATCTCATTATGTGTTTATTTACATGATAAATAGTGAAATGACATACTCTAAATAAAAGAAATGTTAAACATTACCTGGATGAAAATTTGATAAGCACAAGAGTCTCAAAGTAAGAACAAAGTTCAATCGGGGGCAGAAGAGTGATATCTGAGAAACGTCGATCACTCGAAGACGGGTACGAGGCCTGAAGAGGAAGTCGAGAATCAAAGCAATGAACGCAGATCCTCAACAATCAGGGCGAAAAGGACATACGACAAATATGCTTAAGGAGTACTGCATAATCACGTAGGCATAAAGGCATTTAAGACAAACATGTGCATATCATGATGACATCATGCATGGCATATCTGAGTAATCCAAGAAAGCAAGAGGACGTGATGATAGCTGCACTTGAATCAAAGGAAAAGACACCGAGTTCTACCAAGTGACGTAAAATCAACTCACATTGCGAGAGGTGAGTTGAGCCTCAAGACACGTTGAGGTAATTTCAATTTATGTTTCAAAATTAACTCATATTGCGAGAGGTGAGTTGAGCCTCAAGACACGTTGAGGTAATTTCAATTTATGTTTCAAAATCAACTCATATTGCGAGAGGTGAGTTAAGCCTCAAGACACGTTGAGGTAATTTCAATTTATGTTTCAAAATCAACTCATATTGCGAGAGGTGAGTTGAGCCTCAAAACACGTTGAGGTAATTTCAATTTTCAATTTATGTTTCAAAATCAACTCATATGGCGAGAGGTGAGTTGAGCCTCAAGACACGTTGAGGTAATTTCAATTTATGTTTCAAAATCAACTCATATTGCGAGAGGTGAGTTAAGCCTCAAGACACGTTGAGGTAATTTCAATTTATGTTTCAAAATCAACTCATATTGCGAGAGGTGAGTTGAGCCTCAAAACACGTTGAGGTAATTTCAATTTTCAATTTATGTTTCAAAATCAACTCATATGGCGAGAGGTGAGTTGAGCCTCAAGACACGTTGAGGTAATTTCAATTTATGTTTCAAAAATCAACTCATAGGTGAGTTGAGCCTCGGGGCACGCTGAGGTATTTTCAGTCTCTACTTTCCAATTCCTGTTTTTCAAAAATCAACTCACATTGCGAGAGGTGAGTTGAGCTGATAATTCTGTCTTTCAAAAAGCAACTCATATTGCGAGAGGTGAATTGTACCTTTTGTTTTCAAAATCAACTCATATTAGAGAAATGAGTTGAGCCTTAGGTCATATGTCGAGGTATTTTCAAAATCTCTTTTTCAAATTAAGTTTCAAAAGACTAGCTCATGTTGGGAGAGATGAGTTGAGCTTTGGCTCACGTGCTGAGTTATTTTCAATTTCTGTTTTTAATGTTTGCTTTTAAAGAGTCAATTCCTATTGCGAGAAATGAGTTGAGCTCAAGATCACATGTGAATAAAGAATAAAGATTAGAGTCGATGGAATACACGATTTGGCCTCCCCAAGAGAAGACCCAAACCTTATTTCTTTGAAGCAATAGAAGAGCAAATTGAAGTTGTAGATCTTATCTTCTGAAGTGGCGATGAAGCGGATCAAGGCACAAATTTCATATCCTCGAAGTTACTTTGGAATAGATTAAAGCTACGAGGCACATATCGAAGGTGCAAGTGGATTGAATCAAAGCTACAGGATGCAATGGACTAGAAGGAGACTACCGAGCAAGAAGAGCGCCGAGGAGGTCAAGATTCGACAAGACGGGCAAAATTGGCCTTTCTTTGTATCTTTGCTCTATTCGTTACGACAATAAGCAAAGAGGGGCATTGTTGTAGGCCAATTTTGGCCCGCTTACAAAATACCCGAGCCCATTAAACCATTTAACCCATCCTCAAACCCAAAACCTAAAATTAACCTAGCCCAACATCAAAGCCCAATTCCAAAACCCTAGACTCCCACTTGCCTCTTCCCACTCTCCCATGCTTTCGCCACCAGCACCATTCCCACTCTCCCATCTTGCTCGCCACCAGCACCACTCCCACTCTCCCATCTTTGTCTGCTGCTTGACACCATCACACACCCCATTGTCCATGCCCATGCCCCGCAAACAAGCAAAATGAAGCAAGAATAGAGAATAATAATAAAGTATGTAAAAATTAGGCTATATAAAGCCATCCAAACAACAAAAAGAGGAAAAAAGGGATAAAAAAGTTTGTATCAAGAACACAAAAAAAAAGGAAAGCTCGGAAGGTGAACTTCAATTTTTCTCTGTTATCTCAATCTTTCGCTTATCTTTGCTTTGTTTTATTTTTTTTCTTTAACTTACTTTAAAACGAAAAAGAATCAAGGAAGAAAAGAGTATTACGGATCTACCCGTGGCGCCCCTTTCCGCTCGCACGGTGAATCGCCGGTGATGATGGGTGTTGAAACCTTAATCAAGAAAGGAGGGAGAGATAAAAGAGGGGAAGCAAAAAAAAAAATTCTAGCAAAAAATCCCAGCACCAAAAAAAAATTTCCAGAAAAAAATTTCCAGCAAAAAAAAAACCAAAAAAAAACAATAGAACGACCCAAAACAAATTCAAATTAGAGATTGAAGAAACAAAAATCTAAGGTGATTTTTTTTATATTTTATTTTAATCCGATTTTAAGTTTTTAACCTATATATATTAAAACATAAAATATAAATAAAATAAAATAAAAACAAAAAAAAGAAGATTTTTTTTACCTTTAAAACAGAATCAGACGGTGCGGTGGCGGCGCTTAAGCCATGAGCCTCCGGTGACCGGTCGCCCCGACCGAATTTCCCTTCCCCCTCCCTTCTCTCTCCCTTCTCTCTTCCCTCTCTCTTCTTTTTTTTTCTTTCCCTCCTCCAAATGATTTTTTTGGGTTATTTTTGGCCTTATATAGCCCTCCAAAACGACGTCGTTTTGGGGGTTGTCATTTAACCCCAAAACGACGTCGTTTTGACTTGGACCGGTTCGACCCGACCCGACCCGCCTAGGATCCGCGTGTTTTTTTAAAGGAAGGGCAAATTGCCCTTTTAGCCCTTCCGCTTTTATTACTTTACAATTAAGTCATTTTTGTTTTTTAATTTGGCCCGAATTTGTCGCGATTTTAAATTTAGTCCACAATGATGTGTTGTATTTTATGGGAAGGAATATTTGCTGTTTTGGTCCCCGATGTTTCAGCGTGTGTTTAATATAGTCCTTTCCTTTTATTTTTATTTCAATTTTGCCCCAAATATTTTGTTTTTAGCTCAACTTAATCCTTTTTAGTTATTTTACTATTTAAATCAATTATTTTAGTATTATTATTATATTTTATTCACTTATGTAGTGTGTTAATATTTTTATCATTTCTAATATGTATATATATATATATATTATGTGTATTATATATATATATTATGTATATATGCCATTAGTTATATATTTCTTATGTATATATTCTTAAATACTATTATATACATATATATATATGTATATTTTAAATTCCATATTGTGTATATATTATTATTACAAATTATTACTATTGCTAGTATTATTATAACTATTATTATATTAGTGTATATTTTATATACATATGTATATATATATATATATTTTTTTTGCACATATCATTATTTTATATTATTGTTGTAAATTTTTTATGTATATATTTTTTATGTACGTTTCCCAATATTTTCTTTTATTGTAGATATTATTATTATTATTATTACATACTTTTATTATATATATATACATATATATGTATTTTTATGTACATATTATTATTTTATATTATTATTACCAAATATATCATTTTTCCTATTTTATTATTAGTACATGACTTGTTTCTATTTTGTAAATATCATTATTATTGTTATTTTAATATTCTAGTATTCCATGTTAATATTTTTCATTAATGATATCATTTTTTTTTTGCGTTCTTTATCTATTTTTAATTTCTCACTTTAGGAATATTTTTCTCATGTTTTAATTAATTTCAAAAATAAGGCAATGTACCGATTTAATATTAAGCTATCGATTTCATCGCTATGTTGGGTGAAATTCGTCGGCTTGTGAAACGGGACACCCTTTCTAAAAAAAATCAAAACTAAAAATTCCTATTTTTCAATCGGATCACGATTAAATATTATATTGAACTCGTATTTTTGAAAATCAAGTCAATACATGTTTATGAGATACCAATTTTGGGCGTCGTGAGGGTGCTAATACCTTCCTCGCGCGTAACTGACTCCCGAACCCCAATTTTTCTCTGAACTTTCACGTAGACCTAAATTTGGCCTTCTTTTTGTTTTAAAATAATTTTATTAGGTGTCCGATCACACCTATAAAAAGGATCGGTGGCGACTCCCTTTGTTAATAAAATCGGAAGTTGGTTTTCAAATGTTTAATAAATCACCATAATTAGCGACCAAGCGTAAAATTTTTTTTCGTCGCAACACATAGAAATGTGGAATTGATTATGGGGAAACATTTGCTCCTATAGCAAAAATAAATACCATACGAGTTCTCATTTCCATAGCTGAAAATCAAGAATGGCCGTTGCGATAGTTTGATGTTAAAAATGCATTCCTTAATGGAACTTTGGAAGAAGAAGTATATATGGATCCTCCTTCGGGCATAAACTGTGATGGCAAAGTATGCAAGCTAACAAGGGCATTATATGGATTGAAACAATCCCCTCGAGCATAGTTTGGAAGGCTCTCAACTTTCATGAAGAAGATTGGGTACAAATAAAGAAATGTTGGTCATATTCTGTGACAGCCCTAATTTGACCATAGTCGGAATGTGGTTTCGGGACCACAAAACCGAGTCATAAAATTTAGTTAAAATTTTAATTGCCATCTTATATGTGTGATAATACTTGTATAAAAATTTGATGTTTTAATTTTATCTTAGGAATGTGAATTTTGCTTGAAAGGATCTAGTTGAGAGACTTAGAAAATTATGATAGGTAAATAAGTAAGGACCAAATAGTAGTAAAATAGGAAAGTTTGGGTTTGCATGTCAAAGTGCCCAATTCATGTTAAGTGGCCGGCCAAGCATGGTTCCATTCCTCCAAGTTTATGTTGTTTATTATTTAATATTGGTAAGTAAATTAAAATAAATTAAAGAAAGGAATTAAAAGGAAAAGATGAATAAAATAAGGAGGGAAGAGGAGTGTTCATCTTTTTTTTCTTTGGCTATTGCCGTGAGTGAGGAGAAGGAAGGAGATTTGGTTATTTGATTTTGGCTTGGAAGATGGCTAGAATGAGGTATGTATTGAATGATTCTTGAAAATTTATGCATGTTTGAGATGGTTAGTTCAAATTCTACTCATCCTATAGATTAGACTTAGGATTTTGAGGTTGAAATTCGCCAAGAAGCTTGAAACTCTTAGTAGATGTGTTAATGTCATTAAAATGGATAGTAATGTAGGATATGGTGAGTGGTTAATTGCTTTTAACTTGAAAGTTGAGGTTAAAATGGGTTAAGTGATTGCCGAATCTAATTTAGGGTGGAGGATTGTGTTCATGTTATATTGGATAGGTAGAGGTTGTAATGAGGTTGAAATTGTTGAATTGTTAGTTGGGTAACAAATGAAGCAATCGGCCATATGGGGTAAAAATGGGATGTTCATTTTAGTTGTTGTTTCATTTTGTGAGAAATGGGTCAAGTGTTCATGAGATGAAATTTTGTGATTAGATGAATTAAAAGTAATAGTATAGTTGATATATATATATATATATATATATATAGATAGATATACATATTCGCCATCACTTAGGAGCTTACATGATGTTGAGTTTAAGCTTTGCATATTCGCTATATATACATATATATATGTAAGCCCATTCGTGATATTACCTTAGGACTATGTATATATAACCGACAAAAAAATGGGAAAAACTAGCAAAGGTGATTGCCGAATGTCCAAGTATACATATGCATGTGTGATTGGATTATTGAAAGCATGGTAATTGCATAAGGTTATTAGCCGAATAGCTAAGAACATAAGGTAGCAAGATAAAAATTTTACCATGCCGTTCCGTATGTCATAAAATCATTAAAATGTGAACACCAATATATGTAGCAAAGCGGTTGAATGAGTTAATTTATTTGTTTAAGCTCAAGATCCTAAAGGAGAGGCGTCCAACAAGGGGAAATCGAAGGTCATCGAGTAGCCGACTTGGAATTATTTTACCCAACACAAGGTAAGTCATTAAGCTTATAGTTGGTATTGATTTAAATGATCGTAATACCTATGCAATTGTGTTTAATGAGATGAAATGTATACAAATGTATATGTATGTAGAGATGAAATTGTCGAATGTAAAAAGGAAGTGAAGTGTAACACCCCGCACCGAGTCCGTTATCGGAGTCGAACACAAGGTGCACACAGACTTAACTTAATTGTTTTCACAGTCCATTTAAAAAATTTTCCAGACAAGCTGGTTACTGCATCACTGTCGCCTTAAAAATCATATCTTGAGTTTCAAAACTCAAAAATCAGTTTCGTAATTTTTCCCTGAAACTAGACTCATATGTCCATCTACAGATTTTTTTCTAGAATTTTTGGTTAAGCCAATTAGTACAGTTTATTAGTTAAAGTCTCCCATGTTACAGGGATCGACTACACTGACCTTCGCACGTTACAACTTGAATATATCCCTGTACAGGGCTTCAATACTGATGTCGTTTGTTTCTATGGAAACTAGACACAAATAGGAATCTATACATATATGGCATGACTCCTAATTATCTCTGGTTAATTTATAATGAATTTCCAAAGTCGGAACAGGGATTCCAGAAACCGTTCTGACCCTGTTTCACCAAAACCTAAACATCTCTTAATATACAACTCATATGACCGTTTCGTTTCTTCCATATGAAAGTAGATTCATCAAGGTTCATTTACATAATTTATTCACTATTTAATTCCATTCCTACAAATTTTAGTGATTTTTCAAATCCACACCACTGCTGCTATCAGCATCTGTTTTCCAGGTAAACTTTACCTATTTCGTGGTTTCCATGAACCAACTAGAGTTTTGTCATACATAGGTCCACATATAATCATATTTAGCCATTCCAATGGTGATCATTTGCCCAACACTTCCATTCCAGTCCATAGTCACATCATGAAACCATACATATATACATAAACACAAATGGTCTAATGCCATACTCCACTTCTACAAGCCATTTTCGCATGGCTGTACACACATACATCACAAAGCGTACTTAAAAAAAACAACAAAGGGTAGTCCTATACATGCCATATCCAGAGTTCAACTAAAAGAGTACCAAAAGGGCTTTGATAGTGTGGATGACTTCGACTTCGATGATCCCGAATCTGATAGCTAACGAACAAAATCTATAAAACAGAGAACAAAGAAACGGAGTAAGCAATTTATGCTTAGTAAGTTTTGAGCAAGAATTTAAACACAACTGAAGTATAGCATTCACATAATTAAACGGATAATTCCGCGTATTCATATATTCAAATCATTTCTACTTTACATTCCAACCCCTATGTTCATACATAAGGGATCATCTTAGCCAAATACCGGAAGCTCATTACTCAACTGAGCGAATATTATTCAAAGGAACTCAACTATTCCAATGCACATACGAACATACCTCATTGCTGGAATTTTTGCAAGTGTATTAACTGAAATTTTTACAGCAAGATTGCTCATTCTCGAATCACGTACCTTCGAAATTTAACCGGATATAGCAACTAGCTCGATTGTCTTCGGGACATAGCCCGGTTATAGTAATTCGCACAATTGCCTTCGGGAATTAGCCCGGATTTAGTACCTCGCACAAATGCCTTTGGGACTTAACCCGGTTTTGGTGACTCGCACAAATGCCTTCGGGACTTAACCCGGTTTTGGTAACTCGCACAAATGCCTTCGGGAATTGACCCGGATTTAGTCACTTAGCACAAAAGCCTTCGGGACTTAGCCCGGACATCATTCGAATAAACATGCACATTTAACACTAAATCATGACACATTCGTATTTCATTTTCATTAGCAAAACTCAAATACAATACACTTATCACTCTTGCACATTTCGGTTCAATATCCACACACAAAGAGCATGATTTCGATTTACTTGAGACATGATCTAATCAAATCATAATTTAAGCTCTATTACTCAAGAACTTACCTCGGATGTTGTCGAACGATTTGATGGCTATTCGACCACTTTTTCCTTCCCTTTATCGGTTTGGATCCCTTTGCTCTTGAGCTTAATTAAATAAATAAATCGATTTAATCATTTGAGCATCGAAAAGAGGAACACAAGGCACTTAGCCCACACTTATACATTAGACATTAAAGTCACATACATGTGAAATCATGCATCAAACTCAACACATTAGTTAGTACTCTCCTTAGCCGAATTTTCTAGGTCGAGATAAAGCCTTCAACATGCTTACTTATGGCCGAACAACACATCAACCTATGTACTCATTCATGTGGCTGATTATGCATGTTGATGTTGAGGCCAATTACATGTTTAATACCACACATGAACGGCATACATTTTACTAACTAATGCATTACATATTGTAGTTCAATACACATCTATCATTTACTTCATAACCGAAACATCATCATAAGTAAATATATACCTTGAGATAGTATATATGTCATACCAATACATCATGTGCAAACATATATACATGTAGGTGTAAGGGCCGAATCTCAAGTTGCTTATAACCAAATATAAACATATATCCAAAGCTCAAATCTTACCTACCATGCAATATGCATAAATCATACTTATGGATATACCATGGCCAAATACACCACAACACCATACCGTTTCAATTTTGGTCATGGCTAAACAAAGAACTTAATGTCTCACTCCAAAAATGCTAATAGAAAATCCAAGAGTCCTCAATCCACCATCACATGTATCATTATCAAGCTTCATATTTAGCATGCAATGGCATTAACACAAAATCCACCTTGGCCGAACATCATTCCCATGACATAGCAAAGATTTGAACCATGGGCTAATTAGAACTCAAGCTAGCAACTAAAAACATGCATGAATCTCATGGCACAACCTCAAACATACCTTAATCTAGACACAAGTATGGCCAAACCTCCTCCTAATCCTCTTCCAAACCAAGCATGAAGCAAGAACTCCCTCCTTCTTCTTTAGAATTTTCGGCCAAGAGAAGCAAAAATGATGAACACTTTTTTTTTTCTCTCCCTCAACTCACGGCAATGGGGGGGAATCACACCTTCTCTCTTTTCTTTTTTTTTTTTTCCATTTCTTTATTCCTAACCTTAATTTATTGTTTTTTTTCCATAATGCACCAACAAAACATGTCTATGACATGTTTTGCCCATCCTCCTTGTCATGGCCGCCACCACTTATAAAAGAGGGTATTTGACATGCAAAACCATTGTTTTGCATGCATGATTCAATTAGTCCTTACACATTTCCCCATCCTACTTTCAAAGTTTACTACTAGGTCCTTTTTAGTGAAATTCACATTTATAACCCTAAATCAAAACATCAAAAATGTCACACACGAATTAACACATATTATAGACATCAAAATGAATATTAAATTATTTTTATGCCTCGATTTTGTGGTCCCGAAACCACATTCCGACTAGGGTCAATTTTGGGCTGTCACAACTCTCCCCCACTTAAGAAATTTTTGTCCCCGAAAATCTTACCGGTAAATAGGTTTGGGTATCGCTCTTTCATAGAGTTCTCGGGTTCCCAAGTAGCTTCTTCCATCCCGTGTTTGAGCCATAACACTTTTACTAACGGAACCCTTTTGTTTCGCAACTCCTTCACTTCATGAGCTAGGATACGAATCAGTTCTTCTTCATAACTTATATCGGCTTGAATTTCGACCTCTGATGGACTAATTATGTGCGATGGATCAGATCTATAGCGTCGAAGCATCGAAACATGAAAGACGTCGTGAATCTTCTCAAGTTCAGGAGGCAAAATCAATCGATATGCAACTGGAATGACTCGTTCAGAAACTTCATATGGCTCGATGAACCTCGGACTCAATTTGCCTTTACGGCCAAATCTGAGTATCTTTTTCCAAGGCGAAACTTTAAGAAACACTTTATCTCCCACCTGATACTCAATGTCTTTTCGTTTCAAATCCGCGTACGATTTCTAACGATCTGTGGCCGCCTTTAGACTTTCACGGATTACCTTTACTTTCTATTCAGCATCTTTAATCAAATCAACTCCGAAAATTTTACTTTCACCGAGCTCGGTCCAAAACAATGGTGTGCGACATTTACGACCGTACAAAGCCTCGTAAGGTGCCATCTTAATATTTGATTGAAAACTATTGTTGTAAGCGAATTCAATCAGAGGTAAATACCGTTCCCATGAACCACTGAACTCGAGGATGCAACATCTCAACATATCCTCAAGTATCTGAATTATCCGCTCAGATTGACCATCGGTTTGTGGATGAAAAGCGGTGCTGAAATGTAGCTTGGTACCCAAAGCTTCTTGCAATTTCTTCCAAAATCGCGAGGTGAATCTCGGATCTCTATCCGACACAAGTAAATCGGTACCCGTGTAATCTCGAATCGAGAAACGTACAATTCAGCTAGTTTATCCAATGAAAAATCCGTACGCACGGGGATAAAGTGAGCCGACTTAGTCAGTCTATCAACAACAACCCAAATCGCATCCTTCTTACTTGCGGACAATGGCAGTCCGGACACAAAGTCCATTGTGACTCAATCCCATTTCCACTCAGGTATCTTGATCGACTGAAGTAATCCTGAAGGCAGTTGATGTTCCGCTTTCACTTGTTGACATATTAAACATCTCAAAACAAAGTCGGAGATGTCTCGTTTCATACCATGCCACCAAAACTGGCGTCTCAGATCATTGTACATTTTCGTACTCCCCGGGTGGATTGACATTCGGCTACAATGAGCTTCGTTCAGAATCATCGAAATGAGTTATGAATTTCTTGGAACACACAATCGATTTCTGTACCTCAAATAATCGCCATCATCAATTTGAAACTCCGATTCCACATTGAACACATTCAGCCGCTTTGCAACCAACTCATCGTCGACTTTCTCGAGCTTCACGAATTTGATGAACCAATAATGGTTTGGCCTTTAGTTCGCTACTAACACATTGTCGGGTAGAATAGACAAGTGTACATTCATCGTCAATAAAGCTTAACAGTGATTTCGGCTTAAGGCGCCCGCAACCACATTAGCCTTTCCCCGGTGATAATCAATGACAAGCTCATAATCTTTTATCAACTCGAGCCAACGTTTTTGTCGCAGATTCAAGTCTCTTTGAGTCATCAAATATTTGAGACTTTTGTGATCCGAAAATACATGGCATTTCTCACCAAATAAGTAATGTCGCCATATTTTCAAGGCGAATACGATGGCGACTAATTCGAGATCATGGGTCGGATAATTTTTCTCATGTGGCTTTAATTGTCTCGGCGCGATAGGCCACAACTCGACCTTCTTGCATCAATACGCAACCTAACCCAAGTAGGAGGCGTCACTATAGATGACAAACTCTTTGCCCGATTCGGCCGCACTAAAATTGGGGCTTCGTCAAATAAGTTTTCGTTGATCAAAACTTTTCGACATTTTTCCGTCCATTCGAACTTAACATCTTTTGAAGTAGCTTCGTCATGGGTGTGGTTATCATCGAGAAACCTTTACAAACCGTCGGTAGTAATGTAAGCAAGTCCCAAAAAGCTCGAACCTCGATAATATTTCTCGAGGCTTCCAGTTAAGTATGGCTGAAATTTTGCTCGGTCGACTCGAATACCGTCTGAGATACCACATGACCCAAGAAGTGACCTCTTTTAACCGTAACTCACACTTCTTGAACTTAGCATATAACCGCTTATCCCGTAAAATTTGCAACACTAATCTCGGTGTTCAAGATGTTCGATCTCATCTTTTGAATAGACCAAGATGTCATCAATGAACACAACTACTGAACTGGTCCAAATCGCTCGAAGATCCGATTCATCAAATCCATAAATACCGCAGGGGCATTAGTGTGCCCAAACGACATCACTAAAAATTCGTAATGATCGTACCTCGTTCTGAAAGCAGTTTTGGGTACATCCGAATCTCGAATTCGCAACTGATAATAACCCGATCTCAAATCTATCTTTGAAAACACTGAGGCTCCCTTTAGTTGATCAAACAAATCATCAATACGCGGTAACGAATATTTATTCTTTATCGTCACTTTATTCACCGACGATAGTCAATGCACAACCTCATGGATCCGTCCTTCTTTTCACAAACAATCTTGGTGCACCCCAAGGTGAGAAACTTGGTCGGCGAAACCTCTATCCGTCAATTCTTGCAACCGAGCTTTCAACTCCTTTAACTCGGTTGGTGCCATACGACACGGAGCTATCGAAATTGGCGTAGTCCGGTACAAGCTCAATACCAAACTCTATCTCCGAACAGTGGCAAACCCGGTAATTCTTTGGGAAAAACATCCGGTATTCACAAACCAGCGCAGATTCGGGTTTTATTTCTAACTCCTTATCATCAAGTACATACGCAAGGTATGCTTCGCACCCTTTCTTACATATTTCGGGCCAACATTGATGATATTACGGTGGCAACCCTTTAAGTCCGTAGACTCAACTCGGATCATCTCGTTATTTGCGCACCTCAAATCCATAGTCTTGCTTTTGCAATTCACAACCGCATCATGCAATTGTCACCAATCTAAACCGAGGATAACATCAAATTCATCAAACGGCAACAGACATCAAGTCCGTGGGAAAAGCGAAACCTCAAGTACTAGGGGCATTTCTTACACACTTTGTCGACAAGCACGAACGACCCAAGGGATTTGACACCGAATTACGAACTCGATGAGACTCAATAGGTAAAGTCTTCTTGGATGCTAAGGTTTCGCATATATAAGAATGATTAGAACCAGGTCAATCAAAGCAATCACATTAGTATCAAAGAGAGTGAAAGTACTGGTAATAACATCGGCGAGGAAGCATCCTCGGTGCGCGTGTGCATAAGCCCTAGCAGGGCGCGAGCCTCGGATCTAGTCGTAGCATCTCTAGATCCTCTCGACCACCACTAGCATTGCCCATATTTCTAGATGGTCTACCTCGAGAAGTGGTAGCGCCCGGTTTCCCACTTTGATTTACATTCTGTTCAGGCAACCTCGGGCAATCTTTAATAAAATGGTCGACCGATCCGTACTTTGTAACGAGAGCGATCCACGGAACCTCAGACTTCGAATGCCATTTGCCACAATCGGCATTCCGTTCTATCTCGACGATCATTTTCAACACTGGCGATCGAAGTGACTCGTGTGCTCACAGGGGGTCGATCACGATCTCGTCTAAAAAGGCCCGAAGTGCCTCTAGACCGGCCCACATCATCACGAAATTTCTTCGATGCCTGTTGAAGCGACTTTCTCGAGGATCTTTTACGAAACTCTCCAGTTCCCACATCAACCCTTTGTTTTTCTTTTCTAAGCTCTTCGGCTTTACAAGCTCGCTCGACAAGTACTACGAACTCTCGTATTTCAAGAATGCCAACGAACATTTTTATATCTTCATTCAGCCCATCCTCGAAGCGTTTACACATGATAGCCTCGGACGAAATACATTCCCAGGCGTATCTACTAAGTCTAACAAATTTTCGCTCGTAATCAGTAACTGACATAGAACCTTGCTTAAGCTCAAGAAATTCCTTCCGTTTTTGATCAACAAATCTCTGACTGATATACTTTTTCCGAAACTCAGTTTGGAAAAACTCCCAAGTTACTTGCTCTCGGGGCAACAAGTCGAGTACTCCACCAATAGTAGGCGTAATCGCGTAGCAAGGAGATAGTACACTTTAGGCATTCATCGGTGTACAAGATAGCTCATCGAGTACCGGATAGTGTTGTCCAACCAAAATTCAGCTTGCTTTCGGCATTGTCGCTATCCGTAGCTTTAAATTCAAGTAGCCCCATGTTTTGATTCTATCAATGGGGCTTATTTGACCTTATTTGGTCGATTCGGAGGTATTGTAGGTCTTGGGGTGGTATTTGTCGGGAATGGAGGTTGTGGAACAGTAGTATTAGTTCGAATGTATTGGTTGAACCAATCATTCATCACGCTATAAAAAGCTTGCCTAGCCTCATCATTCGGATTACTAGCATTAGGTTGAGAGTCCGCCACGGTTGTCCTTTGTGCGTGAGCAGGTGCTACACTCTCAAGATCATCACCTACCGCTTCGGTCGGGATCGGGATCCATTACTATAAATAAACACATTTGCAAATGTCAGAAATCACCACACTATCAAATAATCACATAAAATGACATGTATAGCTAGACCCAAACGCATTACGGTAGTCTTAGAATCGACTAAACTGTAGCTCTGATACCAATAAAATTATAACACCCGTGCACTGAGTCCGTTCGAGTCGAACACAAGGTGCACAGACTTAACTTAATTGTTTTCACATCCATTTAAAAATTTTCTAGACAAAATTGGTTTCTTTAATCTGTTGCCTTAAAATCATATCTTGAGTTTCAAAACTCGAAAATCAGTTTCGTAATTTTTCCCTGAAACTAGACTCATATGTCCATCTACAGATATTTTTATAGAATTTTTGGTCGAGCCAATTAGTATAGTTTATTAGTTAAAGTCTCCCATGTTACAGGGATCGAGTTAAAGTTTCCCAGGTTATTATCAATTGAGGGTCCGAGACTCGGACATACCCAAAACTGCTTTTAGAACGAGGTACGGTCACTACGAATTCTTAGTGATGCCGTTTGGGCTCACTAATGCCCCTGCGGTATTTATGGATTTAATGAATCGAGTATTCAGATCATACTTGGATCGGTTTGTGGTTGTGTTTATTGATGATATTTTAGTTTATTCACAAGGTGAAGCTGAACATGTCGAGCATTTGAGATTAGTATTACAAATTTTACGAGACAAGCAGCTATACGCAAAATTCAATAAATGTGAATTTTGGTTGAGAGAGGTTAGCTTTTGGGGCACGTGGTGTCCGTGATCAGTGTCGAGGTGGATCCGAAAAAATTTCGGCCATACTCGATTGAAACCTCCAAGGAATATTACTGAAGTTAGGAGCTTTTTGGGACTTGCCGGATACTACCGACGTTTTGTAAAGGGCTTTTCGATGATAGCTGCACCGTTGACAAAACTACTTCAAAAAGATGTTGAGTTCGAATGGTCAGAACACTGTCAGGAAAGTTTTGATCGACTAAAAACCTGTTTAACCGAGGCCCTAGTGCTAGTACAGCCGTAGTCCGGCAAGGAGTTTGTTAATTACAGTGATGCATCCTTGCTTGGGCTAGGTTGTGTGTTGATGCAAGAAGGGCGAGTTGTGGCTTACGCGTCGAGACAATTAAAGCCGCATGAAAGAAACTATCCGACCCATGACCTTGAGTTAGCAGCCATAGTGTTCGCCTTGAAAATATGGCGACATTACTTGTTTGGAGAGAGGTGTCATATTTATTCGGACCACAAGAGTCTTAAATATTTGATGACTCAAAGAGATCTAAATCTGCGACAAAGACGTTGGCTTGAGTTGTTGAAAGACTATGAACTTGTCATTGATTATCACCCGGGGAAGGCTAACGTGGTGGCCGATGCTTTGAGTCGTAAAGCCTTTATTTACTTTGAGCGATGGGACGCCACCTATCCGCTTTCGCCCGATGAGGTGCTAGTAGTTGAATTAAAGGCCAAACCATTATTGATTCATCAAATACTTGAATCCCAGAAAGTTGGCGCTGAATTGGTCGCTAAACGAGCTGAATGTGCCTCGAATGAGGAATCGGAGTTTCAGATTGACAACAATGATTGCTTGACGTTCAAGAGTCGATTATGTGTTCCAAGAAATTTGGAACTTATTTCGATGATTTTGAATGAGGCTCACAGTAGTCGAATGTCAGTCCACCCGGGTAGTACTAAAATGTACAACGATCTAAAACGTCAATTTTGGTGGCCGGGTATGAAACGAGACATTTCTGAATTTGTTTCAAGGTGTTTGATATGTCAACAAGTAAAAGCGGAACATCAAGTGCCATCGGGATTACTTCAGCCAATCATGATACCCGAATGGAAATGGGATCGAGTGACAATGGACTTTGTATCTGGGTTACCTTTGACTCAGAGTAAGAAAGACTCAGTCTGGGTTATTGTTGATAGATTGACCAAGTCTGCTCATTTTATCCCTGTCCGTACGGATTATTCGCTCGATAAATTGGCAGAATTATACATCTCCCAAATTGTTCGATTGCATGGGGTACCTATTTCTATCGTGTCGGATAGAGACCCAAGATTTACATTGCGATTTTAGAAGAAGTTACAAGAAGCGTTGGGTACTAAGATGCATTTTAGCACCGCATTTCATCCCCAGACTGATGGCCAATCTGAACGAATAATTCAGATACTCGAGGATATGTTGAGATGTTGCGTCTTAGAGTTTTGTGGTTCATGGGAAAGATATTTGCCTTTGATTGAATTCGCTTACAACAATAGTTTTCAATCAAGCATTAAGATGGCACCTTACGAGGCTTTATACGGTCGTAAATGCCGTACCCATTATTTTGGACTGAACTTAGTGAAAGTAAAATCTTGAGGTTGATTTGATTAAGGATGCTTTGAGCGAAAGTTCGAGTAATTCGTGAAAGTTTGAAAGCCGCCGGATCGTGAAAAGTCGTATCGGATTTAAAGAGAAAAGACATTGAATATCAGGTTGGGGACAAGGTATTTCTCAAAGTTTCACCCTGGAAGAAAGTGCTTAGATTTGGCCGTAAGGGCAAATTGAGTCCGAGGTTCATCGGTCCATATGAAGTATCCGAACGAGTTGGGCCAGTCGCATACCGGTTAATTTTACCCCCTGAGCTTGAAAAGATTCACAACATTTTCCATGTCTCGATGTTTCGACGATATAGGTCTGACCCGTCGCACGTAATCACTCCATCTGAGATCGAGATTTAGCCTAACTTGAGTTATGAAGAAGAGCCGGTTCGCATTTTGATGCGTGAAGTAAAAGAGTTGCGAAATAAGTAAATCCCATTAGTGAAGGTGTTGTGGCATAAACACGGAATCGAAGAAGCCACTTAGGAACTTGAGGAGTCTATGAAGGATCGATATCCCAAATTTTTCACTGGTAAGATTTTCGGGACGAAAATTCCTTATGTGGGGAGAGTTGTGACAGCCCTAATTTGACCCTAGTCGAATGTGGTTTCGGGACCACAAAACCGAGTCATAAAATTTAGTTAAAATTTTAATTGCACATCTTATATGTGTGATAATACTTGTATAAAAATTTGATGTTTTAATTTTATCTTAGGAATGTGAATTTTGCTTGAAAGGATCTAGTTGAGAGACTTAGAAAATTATGATAGGTAAATAAGTAAGGACCAAATAGTAGTAAAATAGGAAAGTTTGGGTTTGCATGTCAAAGTGCCCAATTCATGTTAAGTGGCCGGCCAAGCATGGTTCCATTCCTCCAAGTTTATGTTGTTTATTATTTAATATTGGTAAGTAAATTAAAATAAATTAAAGAAAGGAATTAAAAGGAAAAGATGAATAAAATAAGGAGGAAGAGGAGTGTTCATCTTTTTTTCTTTGGCTATTCCGTGAGTGAGGAGAAGGAAGGAGATTTGGTTATTTGATTTTGGCTTGGAAGATGGCTAGAATGAGGTATGTATTGAATGATTCTTGAAAATCTATGCATGTTTGAGATGGTTAGTTCAAATTCTACTCATCCTATAGATTAGACTTAGGATTTTGAGGTTGAAATTCGCCAAGAAGCTTGAAACTCTTAGTAGATGTGTTAATGTCATTAAAATGGATAGTAATGTAGGATATGGTGAGTGGTTAATTGCTTTTAACTTGAAAGTTGAGGTTAAAATGGGTTAAGTGATTGCGAATCTAATTTAGGGGTGGAGGATTGTGTTCATGTTATATTGGATAGGTAGAGGTTGTAATGAGGTTGAAATTGTTGAATTGTTAGTTGGGTAACAAATGAAGCAATCGGCCATATGGGGTAAAAATGGGATGTTCATTTTAGTTGTTGTTTCATTTTGTGAGAAATGGGTCAAGTGTTCATGAGATGAAATTTTGTGATTAGATGAATTAAAAGTAATAGTATAGTTGATATATATATATATATATATATATATATATATAGATAGATAGATATACATATTCGCCATCACTTAGGAGCTTACGTGATGTTGAGTTTAAGCTTTGCATATTCTGGCTATATATACATATATATATGTAAGCCCATTCGTGATATTACCTTAGGACTATGTATATATAACCGACAAAAAATGGGAAAAACTAGCAAAGGTGATTGCCGAATGTCCAAGTATACATATGCATGTGTGATTGGATTATTGAAAGCATGGTAATTGCATAAGGTTATTAGCCGAATAGCTAAGAACATAAGGTAGCAAGATAAAAATTTTACCATGCCGTTCCGTATGTCATAAAATCATTAAAATGTGAACACCAATATATGTAGCAAAGCGGTTGAATGAGTTAATTTATTTGTTTAAGCTCAAGATCCTAAAGGAGAGGCGTCCAACAAGGGGAAATCGAAGGTCATCGAGTAGCCGACTTGGAATTATTTTACCCAACACAAGGTAAGTCATTAAGCATATAGTTGGTATTGATTTAAATGATCGTAATACCTATGCAATTGTGTTTAATGAGATGAAATGTATACAAATGTATATGTATGTAGAGATGAAATTGTCGAATGTAAAAAGGAAGTGAAGTGTAACACCCCGTACCCGAGTCCGTTACCGGAGTCGAACACAAGGTGCACACAGACTTAACTTAATTGTTTTCACAGTCCATTTAAAAAATTTTCCAGACAAGCTGGTTACTGCATCACTGTCGCCTTAAAAATCATATCTTGAGTTTCAAAACTTGAAAATCAGTTTCATAATTTTTCCCTGAAACTAGACTCATATGTCCATCTACATATTTTTTTCTAGAATTTTTGGTTAAGCCAATTAGTACAGTTTATTAGTTAAAATCTCTCATGTTATAGGGATCGACTACACTGACCTTCGCACGTTAAAACTTGAATATCTCCCTGTACAGGGCTTCAATACTGATGTCGTTTGTTTCTATGGAAACTAGACGCAAATAGGAATCTATACATATATGGCATGACTCCTAATTATCTCTGGTTAATTTATAATGAATTTCCAAAGTCGGAACAGGGATTCCAGAAACCGTTCTGACCCTGTTTCACCAAAACCTAAACATCTCTTAATATACAACTCATATGACCGTTTCGTTTCTTCCATATGAAAGTAGATTCATCAAGGTTAATTTACATAATTTATTCACTATTTAATTCCATTCCTACAAATTTTAGTTATTTTTCAAATCCACACCACTGCTGCTGTCAGCATCTGTTTTCCAGGTAAACTTCACCTATTTCGTGGTTTCCATGGACCAACTAGAGTTTTGTCATACATAGGTCCACATATAATCATATTTAGCCATTCCAATGGCTGATCATTTGCCCAACACTTCCATTCCAGTCCATAGTCACATCATGAAACCATACATATGTACATAAACACAAATGGTCTAATGCCATACTCCACTTCCACAAGCCATTTTCGCATGGCTGTACACACATACATCACAAAGCGTACTTAAAAAAAACAACAAAGGGTAGTCCTATACATGCCACATCCAGAGTTCAACTAAAAGAGTACCAAAAGGGCTTTGATAGTGTGGATGACTTCGACTTCGATGATCCCGAATCCGATAGGTAACGAGCAAAATCTATAAAACAGAGAACAAAGAAACGGAGTAAGCAATTTATGCTTAGTAAGTTTTGAGCAAGAATTTAAACACAACTGAAGTATAGCATTCACATAATTAAACGGATAATTCCGCGTATTCATATATTCAAATCATTTCTACTTTACATTCCAACCCCTATGTTCATGCATAAGGGATCATCTTAGCCAAATACCGGAAGCTCATTACTCAACTGAGCGAATATTATTCAAAGGAACTCAACTATTCCAATGCACATACGAACATACCTCATTGCTGGAATTTTTGCAAGTGTATTAACTGAAATTTTTACAGCAAGATTGCTCATTCCCGAATCACGTACCTTCAGATTTAACCGGATATAGCAACTAGCTCGATTGTCTTCGGGACATAGCCCGGTTATAGTAATTCGCACAATTGCCTTTGGGAATTAGCCCGGATTTAGTAACTCGCACAATTGCCTTCGGGACTTAACCCGGTTTTGGTGACTCGCACAAATGCCTTCGGGACTTAACCCGGTTTTGGTAACTCGCACAAATGCCTTCGGGAATTGACCCGGATTTAGTCACTTAGCACAAAAGCCTTCGGGACTTAGCCCGGATTTCATTCCAATAAACATGCACATTTAACACTAAATCATGACACATTCGTATTTCATTTTCATTAGCAAAACTCAAATACAATACACTTATCACTCTTGCACATTTCGGTTCAATATCCACACACAAAGAGCATGATTTCAATTTACTTGAGACATGATCTAATCAAATCATAATTTAAGCTCTATTACTCAAGAACTTACCTCGGATGTTGTCGAACGATTTCGATGGCTATTCGACCACTTTTTCCTTCCCTTTATCGGATTTGGATCCCCTTTGCTCTTGAGCTTAATTAAATAAATAAATTGATTTAATCATTTGAGCATCGAAAAGAGGAACACAAGGCACTTAGCCCACACTTATACATTAGACATTAAAGTCACATACATGTGAAATCATGCATCAAACTCAAAACATTAGTTAGTACTCTCCTTAGCCGAGTTTTCTAGGTCGAGATAAAGCCTTCAACATGCTTACTTATGGCCGAACAACACATCAACCTATGTACTCATTCATGTGGCCGATTATGCATGTTGATGTTGAGGCCAATTACATGTTTAATACCACACATGAACGGCATACATTTCATGTTTAATACCACACATGAACGGCATACATTTTACTAACTAATGCATTACATATTGTAGTTCAATACACATCTATCATTTACTTCATAACCGAAACATCATCATAAGTAAATATATACCTTGAGATAGTATATATGTCATACCAATACATCATGTGCAAACATATATACATGTAGGTGCAAGGGCCGAATCTCAAGTTGCTTATAACCAAATATAAACATATATCCAAAGCTCAAATCTTACCTACCATGCAATATGCATAAATCATACTTATGGATATACCATGGCCGAATACACCATAACACCATACCGTTTCAATTTTGGTCATGGTTAAACAAAGAACTTAATGTCTCACTCCAAAAATGCTAAAAGAAAATCCAAGAGTCCTCAATCCACCATCACATGTATCATTATCAAGCTTCATATTTAGCATGCAATGGCATTAACACAAAATCCACCTTGGCCGAACATCATTCCCATGACATAGCAAAGATTTGAACCATGGGCTAATTAGAACTCAAGCTAGCAACTAAAAACATGCATGAATCTCATGGCACAACCTCAAACATACCTTAATCTAGACACAAGTATGGCCAAACCTCCTCCTAATCCTCTTCCAAACCAAGCATGAAGTAAGAACTCCCTCCTTCTTCTTTAGAATTTTCAGCCAAGAGAAGCAAAAATGATGAACACTTTTTTTTTTCTCTCCCTCAACTCACGGCAATGGGGGGGAATCACACCTTCTCTCTTTTCTTTTCTTTTTTTTTCCATTTCTTTATTCCTAACCTTAGTTTATTGTTTTTTTTTCCATAATGCACCAACAAAACATGTCTTTGACATGTTTTGCCCATCCTCCCTTGTCATGGCCGGCCACCACTTATAAAAAGAGGGGTATTTGACATGCAAAACCATTGTTTTGCATGCATGATTCAATTAGTCCTTACACATTTCCCCATCCTACTTTCAAAGTTTACTACTAGGTCCTTTTTAGTGAAATTCACATTTATAACCCTAAATCAAAACATCAAAAATGTCACACACGAATTAACACATATTATAGACATCAAAATGAATATTAAATTATTTTTATGCCTCGGTTTTGTGGTCCCGAAACCACATTCCGACTAGGGTCAATTTTGGGCTGTCACAGCTCTCCCCCACTTAAGAAATTTTTGTCCCCAAAAATCTTACCGGTAAATAGGTTTGGGTATCGCTCTTTCATAGAGTTCTCGGGTTCCCAAGTAGCTTCTTCTATCCCGTGTTTGAGCCATAACACTTTTACTAACGAAACCCTTTTGTTTCGCAACTCCTTCACTTCATGAGCTAGGATACGAATCAGTTCTTCTTCATAACTCATATCGGCTTGAATTTCGACCTCTGATGGACTAATTATGTGCGATGGATCAGGTCTATAGCGTCGAAGCATCGAAACATGAAAGACGTCGTGAATCTTCTCAAGTTCAGGAGGCAAAATCAATCGATATGCAACTGGAATGACTCGTTCGGAGACTTCATATGGCCCGATGAACCTCGGACTCAATTTGCCTTTACGGCCAAATCTGAGTATCTTTTTCCAAGGCGAAACTTTAAGAAACACTTTATCTCCCACCGATACTCAATGTCTTTTCGTTTCAAATCGCGACGATTTCTAACGATCGTGGCCGCCTTTTAGACTTTCACGGATTACCTTTACTTTCTGCTTCAGATCTTTAATCAAATCAACTCCGAAAATTTTACTTTCACCGAGCTCGGTCCAAAACAATGGTGTACGACATTTACGACCGTACAAAGCCTCGTAAGGTGCCATCTTAATACTTGATTGAAAACTATTGTTGTAAGCGAATTCAATCGAGGTAAATCATTCCCATGAACCATCGAACTCGAGGATGCAACATCTCAACATATCCTCAAGTATCCGAATTATCCGCCGGATTGACCATCGGTTTGTGGATGAAAAGCGGTCTTTGAAATGTAGCTTGGTACCCAAAGCTTCTTGCAATTTCTTCCAAAATCACAAGGTGAATCTCGGATCTCTATCCGACACAATGTAAATCGGTACCCGTGTAATCTCGAATCTGAGAAACGTACAATTCAGCTAGTTTATCCAATGAAAAATCCATATGCACGGGGATAAAGTGAGCCGACTTAGTCAGTCTATCAACAACAACCCAAATCGCATCCTTCTTACTTGCGGACAATGGCAGTCCGGACACAAAGTCCATTGTGACTCAATCCCATTTCCACTCAGGTATCTTGATCGGCTGAAGTAATCCTGAAGGCACTTGATGTTCCGCTTTCACTTGTTGACATATTAAACATCTCAAAACAAAGTCGGAGATGTCTCGTTTCATACCATGCCACCAAAACTGGCGTCTCAGATCATTGTACATTTTCGTACTCCCCGGGTGGATTGACATTCGGCTACAATGAGCTTCATTCAGAATCATCGAAATGAGTTCTGAATTTCTTGGAACACACAACCGATTTCTGTACCTCAAACAATCGCCATCATCAATTTGAAACTCCGATTCCACATTCGGAACACATTCAGCCCGTTTTGAAACCAACCCATCGTCGACTTTCTGAGCTTCACGAATTTGATGAATCAATAATGGTTTGGCCTTTAGTTCGGCTACTAACACATTGTCGGGTAGAATAGACAAGTGTACATTCATCGCTCATAAAGCAAACAATGATTTCCGGCTTAAGGCGTCTGCAACCACATTAGCCTTTCCCCGGTGATAATCAATGACAAGCTCATAATCTTTTATCAACTCGAGCCAACATTTTTGTCGCAGATTCAAGTCTCTTTGAGTCATCAAATATTTGAGACTTTTGTGATCCGAAAATACATGGCATTTCTCACCAAATAAGTAATGTCGCCATATTTTCAAGGCGAATACGATGGCAGCTAATTCGAGATCATGGGTCAGATAATTTTTCTCATGTGGCTTTAATTGTCTCGACGCATAGGCCACAACTCGACCTTCTTGCATCAATACGCAACCTAACCCAAGTAGGGAGGCGTCACTATAGATGACAAACTCTTTGCCCGATTCGGCCGCACTAAAATTGGGGCTTCAGTCAAATAAGTTTTCGTTGATCAAAACTTTTCGACATTTTTCCGTCCATTCGAACTTAACATCTTTTGATGTAGCCGTCATGGGTGTGGCTATCATCGAGAAACCTTTTACAAACCGTCGGTAGTGTAAGCAAGTCCCAAAAAGCTCGAACCTCAAGAATATTTCTGAGGCTTCCAGCTAAGTATGGCTGAAATTTTGCTCGGTCGACTCGAATACCCGATGCAGATACCACATGACCCAAGAAGTGACCTCTTTAACCGTAACTCACACTTCTTGAACTTAGCATATAACCGCTTATCCCGTAAAATTTGCAACACTAATCTCGGTGTTCAGCATGTTCGGTCTCATCTCTTGAATAGACCAAGATGTCATCAATGAACACAACTACGAACCGGTCCAAATCATCGCTCAAGATCCGATTCATCAAATCCATAAATACATAGGGCATTAGTGAGCCCAAACGGCATCACTAAAAATTCGTAATGACAAGACCTCGCTCGAAAGCGCTTTGGGTACATCCAAATCTCGAATCTGCAACTGATAATAACCCGATCTCAAATCTATCTTTGAAAACACTGAGGCCCCCTTTAGTTGATCAAACAAATCATCAATACGCGGTAACGAATATTTATTCTTTATCGTCACTGAGGCTCCCTTGTGACTGAGTTTGAACTTAAAGATCTTGGGCACTTGAAATATTTCTTAGGCATTGAAGTTTCAAGATCGAGTAAGGGAATCTCTCTTTGCCAACAAATGTATGTGCTAGATTTACTTGCAGAAACTGGGATGCTTAATTGTAAACCTATTGAAACTCTCATTGATATGAACCACACACTACAGGAAAACAGACTTCTAGTGGCGTTTTTTTTTGCCTTTAGCAGCGCTTTCCCAAGCGCTGCAAAAAAGTCGCTATATGTAACGCCGCTAAAGACCAGGACTTTTAGCGCGTTTTTAAAAACGCCGCTAATTTGCCCAGTTTTGCAATATGTATTTTTTCACCTATATCCAACCCTTCTGCAAGAAATTCAACAAAAAACAACAAATATACCATGAAATCCAACCAAAACCTGCAAATTTAAATAATACAAAATTATACGAAAAATATATTATATAAATTGTAAATGAATATTCAAAATTTCTTACAATAATGTTAAAAGTTACAAGAAAACAAATGTCTAAGATGGCGGATTTTGAAATTGCTGGAACATAGTCATCATAGACTGAAGCCGTAGCTAGAGTTCATTGTATTTTCTGTTCTGCTCCGCCTCCCTCGTTGTTGCCTCCGCCTCCCGCGCTGCTGCCTCCACTCTAAGTTGAGAAATTTGCTCATCTGTGCTAGCTTGTATCTGAACTATCTGATCTTTTAGCCTCTGATCTTCAACTTGACTTTTACTCCCGGAAGGCATGTATTGGTGCGAGGTGGATCCAAAATATTGGGTCGGGTTAACACGGATCCTTAAAATCGACCGACCATACCTTTCAGACCCAAAACTTCATTAATAATTCATTATCAATATCCTCAAAATTAACAGAACTATCAATCAAGCGATCGCTTCATACTCGCTTTCTTATCTTTTAGTTTCTCCTAATAAATCACCAAAGAGTTAGAAACAAAATATACAATAAAAAGGAATACAACATAACATTATTTAAATTAAACTAATAAAAACGATTTAATTAAAACATTATAATTAAATATTATAAATATTTATAATGAATCAAATTTTATTAAGTAAATATACCATAATTTCGCACCTCGGATGTCATCGGAGTTCCATCTTTTTCTCATGCGTAATGTCAAAAATCTGAAGGCGTCCAACTTTTTGACCAGACGAGGCTTCCTACAATATAGTAGTAAAAATATTATTTAATAGTAAAAAGTCATTAATACTTGATAGGATGAATAAATCCATAGTACCGCGGCCTGAGCTACACAAGCAAAACTTCTGGACCCTGTCGTGTGCGTAAATTTTTGTTTTTGCCTGCTGCTTGTTCCAACTCGCTCATGGTCCTACATAATGAAATTATTATTACGTATATAGTAAATACTATAAACCGAAAAATTTATAAGATTTTGCAAGTACATAATACCTCTCCTTTCTTCGAATTCCAAAAACGAGCCGCATCTTCCCATTGGTACCTCAGCATTCCCGATGGGACATTTTGCAATTTTTCTTCGAGGCTTATGGGTTTTTTAAAATATTCTTTTTTCAAAATGCTTTTATGGTCTCTCCATTTTTTACCCAATGCCTTCTTGATATAGGCATCAGAGACCTCTAAAGCAAACCTCTCCTAAAAAACACAAGTTTAGGAATTAAATATAAATGAAACTTAAACCAAAGTATTATGAATTACATTAACGTTTTGTTACCTTAATATTAGAGAGAGCTTGATTTTTATTGCTATCAGGCATGTTATGCCATGATTCATAGTTGATGGGCAACATATTGGCATTTCGTGCTATAATGCCCAAATAGCCTGCTAAAAGTCGAGCTTCTTATCCAATAGGCTGACCATGGCTGTTTCTAGTTACTTTGACACGCTCGACAGAATTTAAGTTATATAAATTTGTTAGGAGCGTACGTCCTCGACCTCTACGCGTCCCACCATTTTCAGCTGAAAAATAATATATTATTACTATATTGAAATTTAAAAATAAATCAGTAATAAAATTTAATACAATTTCTAAAATAAACTTAACATTACTTTGAAATTCCACAGACTCGTCAAGTGTCTCTGGCACGCTTAAAGATCCAACAACTGTCTCATTGCTCAAGACTTACTTCTTCCAAATTTGTAGTATTACATACAATACTAAGATCTCTTAATCTTCTTCTAGGCATTTTTCCGCAACACATAAAATAGTTAAAATTTTAGTAAGAAATAACAACAATAGTAAATATAAAATAGTTAAATTATATAACATGACCAATGTTAAAATTATAACATTACATATAAATAAAAAATCATAAAATCTTACTACATCAGAAATCGTAAATATCTTCGTCCACATCCTGACGAACCCATTGAAATTGTGTACTAGTACTAAGGATATTTTCATTTAAGTTTTATTCTAGAAAAGGAAAAGTTTCTGATCTTTCAACGATGTCATCTCTACTTCCATTCCCCATGTCAAAAAAGTCTCTAGGGGTGTTTCGGAGTACAACGTACCAACCCTCATCAATTGGATCTTTCGAGTAAAAACTTGTTTAACTTGAGAAGAAAATACATACAAATTGCCTATCAAATGTTCTCCAGTGTGAATTAATCAAGAGGAATTCACCATTGTAAAACCAAATGATCATTTTTAATTCATGAGCAAGATTAGCATCACCCAATCACATCGAAATAAGACAACTTTCCATTTTCCATAGTAATTCAACTCAATAATGTCGGTTAGAAGTCCGTAATATTCCACATTTCCCTTGACAAGATTACTGTCCCTAGCACTAGCGTAACTTGTAATTAAAGAATTAACAACTACTCCACAATTTTGAGTTCTCCTCAATCTCTCGCAATATTTGGTATGAAATCTGAATCCATTCATGATAAAGCCACTATATCTTTTTACTACTCGATTCGGACCTTAGGAAAGCCATTTAACTTTGTCATTAACGACATTCCCACTCCAAACCTATTAAATCAAAAGTAAATTGAGTAATTGTAAATGTTGTGAGAAAACATTATTATTTGTCAATAAAATGTTGAGTTGCATATCATTTGGCTTAACCATTCATGAAAAGATTCTGTGAATAACCTATTAATCTCGCGATGTTGTAATCTTCGTGAGCGTGAACGAGATCTTAAGATTTTTTTGTACTCACTATGTTAAAAACATGTTTAATACGTTAAAAAATAAACAAATAAAAAAAAAGATGAATATTTATCATATTCTAGAACTTACTTGCGTAATTGTTCAAATGCATCGTGGTGGAAAAGAACATATCTATGTGCTTGTATCCAAGATCGGTTATCTAATTCTGCAATTTCAACTTTGCCGATTGGTTCTCCATAACTTTGAAATAAATAAGTTCGGCCAAGTTAGGATCATTGAGTCCGACATTTCTACTTAGTCTATTCAATCTTGTTTCAACATCTTCTAAATATCTAGAACAGAATGTCATACACTCCTCTACCAAGTAGCCTTCAGCAATTGATCCTTCCGGATAACGCTTGTTACGACAATAAGACTTCAATTTGCTTAGGAACATAAACACCATATACAACATTATCAAAACTGGTAACTATAGGTATAAAGGTGAATGCCTTTGAAATAAATTAGCACCTTTCAATTGGATACATCCAATGATAGAAAACTGGCCCACCAATTATTGCTTCACGAGGGAGATGAATGACAAGGTGCACCATAATAGTGAAGAAGGAAGGTGGAAAGATCTTATCCAAATTGCATAATGTCAAAGCGGCTCGATCTTGTACTTTTTCAAGTTCTTCAACATTCAGAACTTTGCCACAAATTGCTTTCATTATATTTGACAGTTCAATTATACAGGACGTTACCTTCTTTGACATACAGCACCGTAAAGCAACTGGAAGTAGATCTTGCATCAAGATATGATAGTCATATGATTTTAATGAATATAGTCTTCGATCTTTAAGACTTACACATCGAGATATATTTGACGTATACGCATCCGAAACCTTTATATCCTTCAACACCGTGCAGAACATTTCTTTCTCTTCCTTTGACATTCCAAAAATTGTAGGCGGCAACCAATATTTTCCATTAGGAAGTACTTGGGGATGAAGATCATGCCCAATTCCCATGTGAACTAAATCAAGTCGACTCTAAAGATTATCTTTTGATTTACCATCGACGTTCAAAATTGTCTGGATGATGTTCTCGCAGACATTCTTCTCAATATGCATCACATCAAGATTGTAGCGTAATATGTGATGTTCCCAATAAGGTAACTAAAAAAAAATTATTCTTTTCTTCCACAAGTCCGCCTCATTAGGGTCATCCTCCTCGTCAGATTCATCATCAGATTCATCCCTCGGTCGTCTATTTGTTTGCCTGTTAGATGGTTGATTCAGCTTCTCGTAACTGAAATCCATATCTTTTAACATGAATAAGATTTCAGATCCAATGGTCTACTTAGGAGCTTTTTTCAACTCTTCAGTACCGTCAAATAAAGCCCTCTAAAATCTATAGCTATGATTTTCAACTAACCACCGACGATGCCCCATATAGCAGAACTTCTTCCCATTATATAACCACTGTGAACACGTTTGAGCAGCACAACAAGGACAAGCATAACGTCCTCTGGTACTCCAACCAGATAAATTTGCATATGCCGAAAAATCATTAATTGTCCACAGCAAAGCAACACGTAGGTAAAAGTTCTCCTTTCTCAATACATCATACGTCTCAACACCCGCCCATAATTGTTTTAACTCTTCAATAAGTGGCTACAGAAATATGTCAATATCATTTTCGGGGCCTTTCTCTCCGGGGATAATCATAGATAATATCAAAGAAGATTGCTTCATGTAGAGCCATGGAGGCAAATTATAAGGAACAAGGACCACAGGCCAAGTACTGTACAAGGTGCTCATGATTTTAAAAGGATTAAATCCGTCAGATGCTAACCCGAGCCTTACACTCCGAGGATCAGTTGCAAAGCTTGGAAATTTATTGTCAAATGATTTCCATGCTAAAGAATCTGCAGGATGCCTTAATAATCCATCATCCGTTTGTTGATCATGATGCCACGCCATAAACTCGGCTGTCTTTGACGACATGGATAGCCTTTGAAGCCTTGGGATTAGCGGGAAATATCGCAAAATCTTGTTCAGCTTCCTTATTGACTGTGGCCCATATTCATCCTCATTAACATCTTTTACATCTCTATTCATCCAACGAGATTTACCGTAAACATGACAAGACTGTTGATTTCTCCGATCACCCCAATACAACATGCAATCATTTGGGCAACTATGAATTTTGTTGTACCCAAGGCCCAAATCTTTTATCACTTTCTTCATGTCTTTACATGATTGAGGGATTTTTGCAAACGGGAACATTTCTCTCAAAAGCTCTAATAGCATTGTCAAAGAGTTTCCGGTCCACCTTCCCAAACATTTTAAGTGGAAAAGGCTAATACAGAATGACATTTTCGAAAATTTTGATCCCTCATAAAGTTCTTCATTCATTTCACCAAGTAACGTGTAGAACTTCGCCGCTTCTTCATTCGGTTGTTCATCCGGTACACTTCTTCTCGTTTCTATAAAAGTATTCCCACCGATATTATAATCATCGGATGCAACATAGTTTCGTGGAAATGATTGGAAACCTTCACTCCGCATATTAAATGCATCCCGCATCATACCTTCCATGTCATCTTCTCTAACATACTGACAGTAACCACTATAAGGATAACCCGAATTAATCGTCGAAGAGGCTCCACTAGGTGTACACTCTCCATGGAAAATCCATTTTTATACCCTCGAATGAAGCCATCAACAATTAGATGTTCGTAGACAACTTCACGATAATGCCAATAGATATTGCCACACTTCTTACACAGGAAAAGAATCATATTCTCTTGGCTTGAATTGTGAAATGCAAAATCTAAAAAAGATTGAACTCCATTTTGATACTCGTTGCTTGCCCTTGAGAAATTCATCCAAGTCCTATCCATTTCGTAGTTGTTGAAGTCTAAAGTTGGCAATAAGTTACACGGGTAAGTTGTTTATTATGTAAGTCTTGATATGATATATATTTATGTATTATGTAAGTTATGTAGATTATGTAAGTTATGAAATTTGAACTTTAAACTATATGCTTTTAAGGAAATTATTAGATTAAACTACATGTATTAGTTAAGTTATGTAAGTTGTTATGTACGTTATGTGAGTTATGTAAATTATGTAAGTTATGTGAGTTATGTAAGTTGTTATGTAAATTATGTAAGTTATATTTGTTATGTAAGTTATGTAATTTATTTAAGTAAAGATCAATATTAATACTATTTTGATAAAATTAGTTATAACTTTTAAAGACATTTAAAATTATTAAATATTAAAATCAAACATTATTTATATAAAACAATTGTAATTTGAATATAATAATATAAAAAAGAATCATAGTTTAATTTTTATATTATAATATATTTAAACAATGATCAATATTATTATATTGATAAAATTATTTATAAGTGGCCCTTCAGCTTGTTGAAATTTTTAAATCTTTTTAAGGTCGATAGAATTATTTATAAGCTCCATAGAACTTTTTTGAAATCTTTTTTTATACAAATACCTTTAAAAATATTAAATATTGAAATCAAATATTATTAATATAAAAAATATTAATTTGAATATAATAATATAAAAAAGAATCGTAGTTTAATTTTTATATGTAAATTGGAAATAAATTAAGGTTATATAAATATTCAATAGTAAATGAGCTCGATAGAACTTTTTTCAAGTCTTTTGAATTTTTTGAGATTCATCATACGTGGCGTTGTTACACCTAGGGAGGATCCATTATATCTTACAGTTCGATATAAGGCAACCCGTCAGGTTTCTAGCCTATATACTTTGAATCTTTAAAATATTTAAAAATAAGTTTGGAGAGAAGGTCAGCTATTGTTGTAATTTTAATGGACAAGCAAGCTACATGGTAATAAATATTCAATAGTAAATGAGCTCGATAGAACTTTTTCAAGTCTTTTGAATTTTTAAGATTCATCATACGTGGCATTGTTACACCTAGGAGGATCCATTATATCTTATATTCGATATAAGGCAACCTCGTCAGTTTCCACCTATATACTTTGAATCTTTAAAATATTTAAAATAAGGTTGGAAAGAAGGTCACTATTGTTGTAATTTTAATGGACAAGCAAGCTACATGGTAATAAATATTCAATAGTAAATGAGCTCGATAGAACTTTTTCAAGTCTTTTGAATTTTTAAGATTCATAATACGTGGCGTTGTTACACCTAGGAGGATCCATTATATCTTACACTCGATATAAGGCAACCCGTCAAAGTTTCCAGCCTATATACTTTGAACCTTTAAAATATTTAAAATAAGGTTGGAGAGAAGGTCAGCTATTGTTGTAATTTTAATGGACAAGCAAGCTACATGGTAATAAATATTCAATAGTAAATGAGCTCGATAGAACTTTTTTTAAGTCTTTTTGAATATTTTAAGATTCATCATACGTGTCGTTGTTACACCTAGGGAGGATCCATTGTATCTTACAGCTCGATATAAGGCAACCCGTCAGGTTTCCAGCCTATATACTTTGAATCTTTAAAATATTTAAAATAAGGTTGGAGAGAAGGTCAGCTATTATTGTAATTTTAATAGACAAGCAAGCTACATGGTAATAAAATTAATTCATACTTATTCATACTTAAGTTGAATCAAATAATAATTAAATTGAACCAAATATAAAAACTTATTCATACGTATTCATACTTCAAATAATAATTAAGCTACAAGAATCAGGTCTGGTTCAAGTTTATTTAAAGGGCTGCAATTCATACATTTAAAGGGCTGCAATTCATACATTTGATTAATGTTATGAAATAAAGGGTGTGCTTGTTTTTCTATCCCATAAAGGATTAGACATTTCAATCGCCAACCCTAAGGATGAAGAGAACTTTGCAAGGACTTTCAAGAGTAAGCCTATCAATTACAGTCCATATTCACTAATATAGCTGTCATAGTTCCTAATGCATATATGATAAGGATACTCACAGTTTGATTAGTTAAACCTAGAAAAGCAATAACCAAATGCACAATCCCAAACTTAAATAAGAAAGCTCATCTGCTCATAAAAATGTGAATTGTATCATGCCTCAACTAGATTACTAATCCTAGCAGAAAAAATGCTTTTAAATAGTATAAGGACTAGCTACTGCTGCATTAAGATTTTTAATCCTTTAGATTTGGTAGGTTCATGCCATCATTGTCAAACGCAATGAAGTTACAAGAACTAGGATTAGAACCTTTGATGCCACTTTTTATTGAGAGTTACATGGTTCAACTAATTTGATGAATCAAGTCTTAAACTTTCTAAAACCTCATGTTAAAGGTGAATGCATGATTCAGTTTCTAGAGATGTTGAATCTTTCATCATAAACATTAAAAACATAAAAGGAAAAACATGTTGAAAGAAACATAAATGTTAGGGAAGACAATGTTTACCTTGATTGAATTGGGAATGTTTTCTTGAGGGTTTATTTGGAGATGCTTGGGATTGATCTCTAATAATGTCGAGAGACTTCCCTACTCATTGCATGTGAAGAACAGAAGTTTATTTTTGGTCGATAAAACAATCAAATGAGTTCTAAAAATAAACAACATTTAATGATTGGTATAATATTAATTATATTTGCAAATAAAAGGTGGGAATAAACAAATAAAATGATAAAAAAAATAGAAGCTACAAGAATTACTAATTAATATTATATGCTTTTACAAGTAAGATTGGGGGGTTAGGTGTTTTTCAATCATATGCTTTTTAGTTATCAGCATGCATATAGGCTTATACATACAAACAAACATAACAGTACGTTGTAATGTGAAGGCACTAAGTATGTTGCATATTAATAAAAAAAAAAATTAAAAGTATGAATGCAAACATAATAAGACAAGGAAAAAAAATTGTCATTAATACCTGAACTAGACATTTACCAGCTAATGCCTGAGTAGTGATCCTCTCCTCTAGTAATGCCTGCATATAGACATTGGTCCGAATTTAGAAAATCATACAAGATACAAAAAAGAGATATTATGAGGGAGCAGGCGAAATATAGTCCTAATTAAAGAAAACCACCTTCATACTATTAGGAATAACTTTACACTAACCTGATTACATCTTTTTGAAAACAAAAGATGTGGCAGTATCTTAGGTTTGTCTAATGGCCTAATATAACAGAAGCACGCCCATCTGTTTATAAATTCACATTTAGAATAGCCTATCCACCAAATGAAAATTCTTATTGATCTCCAAAGTTCACTAAATAAACCATCTTCACTCTTGAGAATTCAAAATACTTAACAAAGACTTTCCTCTCTTTAATAATAAAGTTTCTAACAAGACAGTCTCTATCGAAAAGAAAGATTAGAAAGGAAAGCGTAACCATCACCAACATTAGATCTTTGCTAAATGTGAATATGAATCGGTGTCTCTCCATTTGCTCAAATTTTAGCAATTTGAGACAGCTTTATTTACTAAAACAAATTTAACTCACCTACAAGCTTCATGTGCTTTACTAGTTAAAGCTGGATGCATAAAAGTAGAATGAGAAAGCACCCATACCTTGTGATAAAATTCAGACATCTTCGAACTATGGGTATTATTATTGGTTTAGGGCCGATTTTTCTTTTCTAGTAGTACTTCCATTTACTACGGTACCTTAATGCTTTCACTGCATGCACATAAACACTGTAAATAAATAAACTGTCCTATTGCACCTTCACATAGCCTCTAAAACTGACATATACACAATGCTTAAAATGGAGTGAAATGCTATACCAAATAAAAAGCATTTAGAGCAGAAATCCACCTTTACTTGTCAGAAGTAGTTTCTAGAGAAATGCACATAATATGAATGATTTACGTATGTAGTCGAAGTTTAATATTATATATGCTCCACTGCTAATAGTTAGCCTTCATAGTAAACCTTTTATTTCATGGGATTTGCATTATACTTTGAGGAAAAGAAGGAAAAGCAAGAATTTTTTTGAGAACCGAGAAGAAAATGGGTGAAAGAGTTGAGTGAGGGTTTTGGCTTACCAATTGGTTGGGAAAGAGGAGTGCGAAGGTGACGCAGCAGATGGTCGAGTCGACGGTGATACAACAGATGGTCGGGTCCGGCGATGGAGAGACGGTTTAGGGATCGAATTGTTAAAATTTTAGGGTTAGGGGAAAAATTTTAGGGGAAAGTTTTAGGGGAAAAACACTTAAGGTTTTTCAAGTGTAATTTTAGGGATAAAAGGTGGAAAAAAACGATGCCGTTTAGTTAGAAAACTGAATACCGTTTGCAGCGTTTCAACAAAGCGCCACTAAAAACAAAGTAAACGGCGACGTTTTACTCACGAATTACGCATATTTGTGGCGTTTTTGAAACAAACACCAGTAACGCATAGCTTATTGCAGCGTTTTGGGACAAACGCCACTAACAACAATGATAAAACAACATCGTTTCAAGGATTTGTATCACAAATTTTCGGCGTTTTATGAAAGCGCCACTAAATAAAAATGATAACACGTCGTCGGTTTGCTAACCATTATCATGTTTTGCGGTGTTTTCAGTAAACGCCACTAATAACAAGAGCAACACGCTGCCGTTTTATGAAAACATAACACATATTTGCGGCGTTTTCTACTAAAACGCTAGTAATAAGTACCCTATTAAGTGCTTTATAAAACCGCCACTAATGCCTTAAAATTTTGATTTATTTAATATATAATTTAAAAATAATATAAATTAAAAACAATCAACTATATACCTTAAAAACTTTAAAATTATTTTAAATAATAGTATTTTAATTTTTTCGTTTTAAATAAATAATTTTTAAAATTTGACTATTATTTAAAAGAATTAGATAAAATTTGAAATATTTAAAATTATTTAAAATTTGAAATCTTGAAATTTATTCTAAATTTGAAATCTTTAAAATTTTAAATTATTTAATATATAAATTAAAAAACCAATCATATACCCAAAAAAAACTTTAAATTTATTTTAAACAATAAAATTTCAAAATTTTCACACTAATTAATTACCTTAAACCCCTAACCCCTATCCCTTTAATCCTATAACCCCTAAACCCTAAACACCTATCCATTTAAACTCTAAACTCATACTCATAACCCCTAACCCCATAACCCCTATCCCATACCCTTTAAACCCCAAACTATAAATACCTAAATCATGAAACCCTAAACCCTAATCCACTAACCCCTAAACCTTAAACCCTAACCCTTAAACCATAAACCAAAATCTCTAAACCTTAAAACATTAACTCATAAACCATAAACTCCTTTCCCATGTCCCCTTAACCATTAATTAAACCCCTTAACCCCTAACCCCTATCCCTTTAACCATTAAACCCATAATCCATGACCCTTAATCCTTAAACCCATAATCTATAACCCTTAACCTTTACCCACTAATCCATAACCCTTAACCTTTACCCACTAATCCCTAAACTTTAAACCACAACTCCTAAACCCATAATCCCTAAACACATATATAATCTCTAAACCTTAATTAAAATATTAGCTCATAAACCATAAACACTAAACTATAATAATGATAATTAATTCACTATTTTAAAATTAATATTATGTCTTTTACGATCATATAAGAATTTCTTTAATATATATTTTGACAAACAATCAGTCATATACCCAAAAAGCTTTAAAATTATTTTAAATAATAGTATTTTAATTTTTCATTTTTAACATATATTTTTTATTTTCAAATTTTCAAATTTTTTCTACATGTCATTAATTTTTTCTCAAGAATTTAAATATTCAATTGAAAATAAATTGTATTTTAATCAATATAAATATAAATAAACCATTTAAATAATAAATATATACATAAAATACTTTTTGCGGCGTTTTTATAAGAAACGCCGCTAATACTAGACCTATAGCGGCGTTTTTATAAAAATGCCGCTAATGTCACTGAGGTTTAAAACAAAACGACAGCGTCTTGCTGTTTTTTTGCGGCATTTTTCAAAAAACGCCGCTAATGCTAAACCTATAGCGGCGTTTGTTATAAAACACCGCTAATACTCAACCTTTAGTGGCGTTTTTTGAAAACGCCGCTAAAGGTTGATCAGTTGCGGCGTTTTTTATAAAAACGCTGCTAATGCTCGATCTATAGCGGCGCTTTTAGAAAAACGTCGCTAGTGTCCTATCTATAGTGGCGTTTGTTTAGAAACACCGCTAATGCTGAACTGTAGCGGCATTTTTTGTTCAAACACTGCTAAAAACGCCGCGAAAAACCTATTTTGCTGTAGTGACAAGTTAGCCATTCAACAAACCAGACTCCAACCAACAATGATAGGTACCAAAGATAAATAGGGAGGCTAATATACTTAATGCATACACGTCCTGACATTGCATATACGGTAAGTATTGTAAGCCAATTCATGCATGCACCAAGCGAAGATCATATGGAGGCTGTTTATCGAATCCTACAATACCTAAAATCTTCTCTAGGAAAAGGATTATTTTTTGCTAAAAATAGAGATCAAGAAATCAAGGGATATACAAATGCGAATTGGGTTGGAAGTCAATTTGATTTAAATTCTACATCAGGGTATTTTATGTTTGTTGGAAGTAACTTGGTTACATGGCGAAGTAAGAAACAAAATGTTGTAGCAAAAGAAACAAAAGGTTGTAGCAAGATCAAGTGCAGAGGCAGAATTTCATGGAATGGCACAAGGTATCTGTGAATTGCTATGGATAAAAAGTGTGTTACATGATTTTGGTATATCTCTGTCAAAACCTATGAAGTTATTATGTGATAAAAAGGCACCCATAGCAATTGCAAATAAGCCTGTTCAATATGACAGAACCAAACATGTAGAAGTTGTTTGACACTTCATTAAAGACCATCTTGAAAAAGGTACAATTAGTCTTCCATTTATGACATCCAAAGAACAACTAGCAGATGTTCTAACAAAGGCTGTATCTGAAAAAGATTATCAAAGCTCACTTAACAAGTTGGGAATACTAGACATATATTCACCAACTAGAAGGGAGTGTTGGCATGAGCAGTCCAAGAGAGAAAAATCTATTATCAACTTTGACAGATTGTGTAAATAATTTGTTTACTTATTTGTAATTAATTATCTTATGTTTAGGCTATAAAATAGGATGTTATTATATAACAATTAGTATAAATATGTAGGTTGTAATTGCTTGAAAAATACATAGAATTATTCTTTAGTATCTTTTTCTATACATATTTTACCATTATTCAAATAACAAAAAAACCTTAACTTTTATAATCATATTTATTTTATATTATATAAAATTTACATGGTATTGTAAATATTTTTGGAACTGATGTATGGGTCCCTAATAGTTGGCGCAAAAATTGATATGTAGATAGACAAACCCATTGGTGGTAGTTTGCCAAAAAGAATAGAAATGAAAAGTTATTAGGATACTGAAACTATATTTTTCTGCATTACAGAAGAAATCAATCAACAGGAATGATCTGATGGCAGGCCAGCTCAAGGTTTTGTCACGCGATGCGGCTTTTCTTATACTCGCACAATCTTCTCAAATCATTGTCAGCTTTGCCATTTTCTTGTTTATTAAAATGAAATAAAACTATTTGTCTAAGTTTTTAATGAAATAATTGGTTGGACAAAATTTACTCTAACATGCTTTTATAGTTTAGGATTTTATTTGGTGAGTATCATATAAAACTTTTAGACATGCTGTATTTGTATGGATTGGTAATCATTTTAATTTTTCAATATAAGAAAAATAATTTAGAAATTAAATTTTATAATTACTGTACAGGCCAATTTTGGACCCAATACAACAAAACATCAACCCACCTAAACCCAAATCTACCTATAACCTAAACACTCAACCCCAAGCCTCGAAGCCCAATTTTAGACATTAGGGTTTCAGTTTCTGAAACCCTAAACCTGCCTAGCGCCGCAACCACCCCCACCAACCCTTTGACGGCCCCATGCCCTCTGACGTTGCCTCAACAACCGCTCCACCGTCCTCCATATTGCACCATCCCCTGCAAGCATTAAAAGAGAATAGACAACAAGCAAGAAGAGAGCAGTATATAATCAAAACATACAATGTAAAAAAGGGTTCTTTTTTTTCGTCAGTTTTGAAAACAAAAAGAATTAAGAACAAACCATTTCAAATATTAAGCAACAATAGCATTTCCCTCAGTACTTAGACACAAAAAGTAGCAGCCAAGTAAAAAGAACATCTCAGATCAAAGAATCAGAAACTAAAGCCGAAAGGTGATTATTTTTTTTCTATTTCTATTTCGTTTTTTTTAACCTGTTTTAATCTACCATACATATTAAAATATAATAAGATAATAAAATAAAAATAACAAAAAAAAACCTTTTCAAACTTCCGGCCACTGTGTACGATGGCCGGCGCCGACACCGGCGAGCCTCCGATGACCGTCCGATGGCCGGCTTCCCCACCTAATTTTTCTCTGGATTTTGATGTAGACCTAAACTCAGCCTTCTTTTGTTTAAAAAATAGATCTAATAGGTGTCCGATCACACCTATAAAAAAGGGATCGTTGGCGACTCCTTGTTTATTCTAAAATAAAATTTCAGTTTCCAAGTTTTCAATAGATCGCCACAATTAGCGACCCCAAACCAAAAATTTTTACGTCGCTACAGCTGGCGACTCCACTGGGGACCAATTTTTGAGAGTCGAATCGAATAAAACGCGTGTCGTCAAAATTTTTGAATTTCCTTGTGCAAATTAATATTTAGCCGTGATCTTCAAATTTGGTTTTTTAAAAAAAAAAATCATGCACTTGCATCATATTGTAAATATTCTTCTAACTCATTTTACCTCGTCGATTTTCAGCTCTACGTTTTCATGGTTTTAATTTTCTGTTGTTTAGTTTTTAAATAAAACGTAAAGGTTTGTGAGTTTCTCCCCATACACCGTGCACGTGCATTTTTGCATAACATGAGCTCTATACCCGGGCTCCGTCCGTTTAAGTGAAAGTAAACGCTATGCCTTCGTGAGTTAACTCGTCCCTCCGCACAGGCTAGTGAGTACTTTCGGGTTACATATGGCTTATGCTTTCGTGAGTTAACTTGTCCCTCCGCATAGGCATAAGTAAATGTAATCCCTCGAATTGAACTTGTGAGCCTGTGATGGGCTACGACCGAGGCTTCGTACTAATCTTAGTAGATGACAGTACGAACAATTCGAGTACCTATCTAGAATTGAAACTGCATATAGTGAACCGTACGAGCCACCCAATTAGAGCTATGCTGAACCTCTGTCGATTAATAGTCACCCAAATAAGTACACGGGGAAAATGCCTCTTGCCTTTCATTTTCTCTGTTTATGCAAGAAAATTGAATCGGGTAGCTTAATTTGTTTCTCAAATTATATTTGTTGTGGTTACTAACCAAGTCTGTTTGTTTTTATTTTTATTGTTCACCATGCATCATAGGCATTTCGATTAGGAAGGTGTTGACTAGCGATTGGTTGCCAAAAAATAGGTTTCTAATGGAAGAGTCAATTATACAAACAACCGAGAAGAATGCTGTGGTTCAGGATTGGTCTCTAAATACTCAGAAAGAAAAAGGGGATAGTCTAGTGGAGGGATGTATTGCTAATCTGCCCGAGTACGTAACTATGAATGTTCGCCAGAATAACCTTGAAGATTTGGTCCGGGTTTGGAATCAGTGGGACTCGGACACTAGGGGTATCTTCATCGAGAGATATGGAGACATAGCCAATTTGATTGCTGTCAATGCAGACGAACGATTGATCCAAGCCATGATCAGATTTTGGGATCCGGCTTACCAATGTTTTACCTTCAATCTAGAAGATATGACTCAGACTATTGAGGAGTAGGTTGCTTTACTTCGTGTTGAAAATGCGCAATTCTATAAAGTATACGTGAAAGAGTCTAAGCCGATGACTTTCATGAAAAAGTTAGTGAGATTGACAGACATGACTGACGCATGGGCCGAAAAACAAATAAAGAAGAAAAATGAAACCATTTGCATTCCATGGTCTTCCTTACGAGAATTGGTTCTGAACCATCCCGACATGTTGAAAAGGGTAAATCTGTTCGCTTTTGCCATTTACAGTTTGATCATCTTCCCGAAAGTCCTTGGACACATAGAAGTTGCAGTGGTGGATTTTTTCAAAAAATTAAAACAAGGAATCAACCCTGTCCTGACTATCCTAGCTGAGACCTTCAGATCCTTAAACAGTTGTAGGAAAATGGGGAAATGACGCTTTATCGGATGCACACAGTTACTAAATGTCTGGATTTTGAGTCACTTTTGGAAAGTAAAGCGCACCCCGTTCCATATGTTTTCAAAAACATTTGTCCCATTGGAAGCTTATCTCAAGAAAGAATGGCCAAAGGAAGTCATTGAACAGCATTGGGTCTCAGTTTTTCAGAACCTTCGAGCTAAGGATATAACGTGGAGAGCACCGTGGATACGCCCTTCGGTTCTGCTATACAAGGTCAGAGATCAAGATTGGGTACCACTACTCGGGTTATGGGGAGGAGTTGGATATGCCCCGCTATTATTCCAAAGGCGATTTTCTTCGCGACAATTCATACCCACCACTAGAGGATTGGTACAATCCGAGTTCGCTTTCACGGGTGAAGGGTATATGAAGAGAGTCTGAGACACTACAAAGTCTTGGAAGAAAGTTCATCTCATGGAATTGGCTCTATATGCTGATACCCTCACCCAAGATTATGACATATGGAGAAAGCAACGAGTGAACAGTCAGCAAATCTCATCAACGAACTACACCGTCCAGAATCCTTTCTCGGGGGAAATGCCGTCCTAGCTAGAAATGGAAAGACAAGAATTTGAGCGAGAAAAGGCCAAGATGTCTCGGGACCTCAGTGCTCTTCAAGCGGAAAACTATCAATTGAAGATCAAACATATCAGAGTTCTTAGCACGAGTAAAGAAATACGGCGATATAGCTAGGAATTTTGTGTAATGGTTGAATCGAAAATGGAAAAATGTTTTGTAATGAACTCTTTTGATGAATGAAATGCCTAAATAGGGGCTATCTTGAAATCAACACCCATTTCTTGCATGTCTCTCATGATTGACATTCATTTATGCACTCATTCATTGCATATATCTATCCCATAATCATTCGCTAAGGTTAGAATTATATAATTCGCAGTTACAACACTTCAAATCTGGAATCACGCCATTCGTATAGAACGCGTCGACAAGCTAGGGCAATGGAGGCTGAGTTCAATGAAAGAATCGAAAGAATGGAAAGAGTCCAAAAGGAATTACAAGAAAAATCGGCTAAGTCACAGCAAGAGACAAGAGGCTTAATGGTGAGATCTCGAGAAGAATCACTCGAACAAAGGGACCAAATGGCCAAGATGATGGAGATGATGTCAGCTTTAGTTAAAGGAAAGGGACCCATGCAGAAGCCTGACGTCGAGGAACCTCGACCAAGAGTTAATCATAGTCAAGATCCGCTCTATCCTCTAGGATTCACTCCGCCACATGCCCACGTAACACAAAGAGGGTACACCTAAGGGGAACCCACAGACCTGGAGCAACGGGCGGTGCCACCTGCTCGCATAGGGCAAGGAGTATTCGTATCAAACCCGGGGGCTAGTTCTACTGATCCACTCATTCCAGATTTGGACGATCCAGCAGAAATAGCCAAGTTGAAAACTATTGACCACGAGGCTCAAGAGAAGTATAGGAGCTTAGAGGAAAGACTCAAAGCAATAGAGGTTACTGAAGCCTTCTTTGCACTAAGTGCCAAAGAGCTCAGTTTCGTGTCCGATCTGGTTCTGCCTCCGAAGTTCAAGGTGCCTGATTTCAAAAAATACGATGGCACGAGATGTCCAAAGGCGCATCTTGTCATGTTTTGCCGGAAAATGACTGGTTATGTGAATGAAGACAAGCTACTCATACATTGTTTTCAGAATAGTCTAGTAGGATCGGCTTTTCGGTGGTACAACCAGCTTAGTAGGGAAAAAGTCCGATCATGGAAGGACTTGGCATCAGCATTCTGTAAGCAATACAAGCATGTATCGGATATGGTGCTAGATCGGATGACTTTGCAAATGATGGAGAAAAAGTCGTCAGAAATTTTTAGACAGTATACGCAGAGATGGAGGGACGTCTCGGCCCAAGTGGAACCCCCACTAACAAAAATAGAGATAACCGTTCTCTTCATCAACACTTTAAAAGTACCATTTTATGACAAATTAGTGGGAAATGCCACGAAGGACTTTGCGGATATTGTAATATCCGGTGAGCTTATAGAGAATATCGTCAAGAGCGGTAGAATGGAAGGTTAAGAAAGTTCAAGAAGGACAGTGCCCATGAAGAAGAAAAAACCAGAAGCCCATATGGTGGGAATGGGAAGACGTTATACCCCTAATCCGTATCCAAATCAATCCCGACCTTGAAATTATCCACCTCCGAATTTCTATTATCCTCCTCAGACCCCTTACTACCAAGCACCACCTCCTTCCTACCCTGTATACGCCATGAACAACCAAAGGCCCATCACTACATTCCCATAAAACACTCTACCTGCTCAAAGCCAACCCAGAAATGAATCATGACCAACAAGGCCCAATCCCGAGAAACAGCAATTCACCCCTATTCCTGTGTCGTATGGGGAACTGTACCCAAAACTCCTGGAGAAGCAGTTAATATCTCCCCATTACATGGCACCCCTTAAACCTCCATACCCGAAATGGTACGACCCAAATGCTAGTTGTGCATACCATGCCGGGAACTAGGGGCACTCTACGGAAAACTACTTGGCCTTCAAAATGAGAGTTCAAGGGCTCATCGATGCTGGTATTCTGTGATTTGATGGCACTGGCGGTACATCCGGGAACCCATTCCCAAACCACACTGAAGGGAATTTGAGCGCAGTGGGAGAGGAGGACAAACGACAAAGTAGAACATGGGTTTTTGAAATAAGAACACCTCTGCAAAAAATCTGGGAGGTACTAGCTAAAAAGGGGTTGCTCTGTTATCTTAACAGAATATCCGAAGGAAGAAATGAAAAAGGTCAAGGTTTTTGCAATTTCCATGGAATTATAGGGCACGACATTCAGTCATGTGAGGAATTTAAAAGGGTACTTCAAAACATGATGGATAATAAAGAGATTGAGATCTTTTATAAAGGCGAAGAGGCCGATGGAGGAGAAATATGCGCCTCGACCATCAATCATCAGTTTTCAGATAATAATGACCGACCGTTAATAATTTATTACGCGAAGAAGGAGCCGTGAAACCAAAATTGATAATCGAGGTGCCATCTCCTTTCCCCTACAAGGACAATAAATCAGTACCATGGAAATACGACGTCAATATCGTTACACCGAAAGATGTAAAAACCAAGGCCATGACTGGAAGCGTTGGGGAAGTAGGTCATTTCACTCGTAGTGGAAGATGTTATTCGAAAGAGGTCGAACCAGTGAAAGAGAACAGTGACTTGAAATAGAAAGGAAAAGCACCAATACGTGTGACCGAAGATGAGCATGAAACTGTGCCTGAGCAAGAAGCTAAAAAGCCTGTGGACGAGGAGGAAGCACAGGAATTCTTAAAATTTATTAAGCACAGTGAGTACAACGTGGTGGAATAATTGAGTAAGCAGCCAGTACGAATTTTGGTATTATCTCTGCTGTTAAATTCAGAGCATCACCGGAACGCCTTGTTAAAGGTGTTGAATCAAGCTTACGTGGCAAACAATATATCCATTGAAAAACTGGATAGGTGGGTGAACAACTTGAATGCGAATAATTTCATTTCTTTTAGTGATGATGAAATACTGCCCAATGGTAGAGGCTCAGTGAAAGCATTGCATATCACAACCCGTTGAAAGGGCTATATAATACCGAACGTGCTCATCGACAATGGATCGGCACTCAATGTCATGCCTTTGGCCATACTTTCTAGGATTCTGATGGATTTGTCCTATCTAAGGCCCTGCCATTCTACAATAAGGGCATTCGATGGAACAAGACGAGAAGTCATGGGAAAAATTGAGTTCCTTCTAGAAGTGGGTCCCTATATATATGATGTTGAGTTTCAAGTCATGGACATTACACCATCATACAATTGTCTCTTGGGAAGACCTTGGATCCATTCTGCTGGAGTAGTCCCATCATCTCTCCATCAAAAGGTGAAATTCATCATTGATGGTTGTTTGGTCACCGTCGAGGGAGAGGAAGATATTGTAGCATCTATTTCTACCGACGCACCATATATTGAAGTGAATAAAGATTCTTTAGAATGTTCCTTCCGATCCCTTGAATTTGTCAATGCCACATTCGTCGCTGAGGGAAACAAAATTCCTGAGCCAAAACTGTTAAGAAATACCAGGATGGGTGTCAAACTGACTGTAGGAAGGGAAGCTCGAGCGAGAAAAGGTTTAGGGAGATATCTGCAAGGAATAGTCAGAGCTCTAAAGCCAGTACACCACAAGGCCCGATACGGTTTGGTGTTTCAGCCAGACATAAGTCAAAGAAGATAACAGTGGAAGAAGGATCAGGAGAGAAGGATTGCGAGAACTTTGGGCCGAGAAGTAGAATGGGAGCCCATAACGTACCCTCCTTTGTCGAAAACATTTACATCTGCGGGAATGATATACGTCGGACAGGATAATTGAAAAAGCACGATGTTTTTAATTGAAAAGGGTCTTCAGAATGTCAGTATAAATGTCATTGACAAAGGAAGTGAGGCTATTAAAGATGTTTCAACGATATGCCCTTGTCCTCTTGGTTTCATGTTGAACAATTGGACTGCCGAGGACCTTCTTGTAGTTTATAAGTCTTCAGAGTAATGCTCAAACATTAACCCTCTATTGTGTCCTTAGATATAATAGAATTCTTTTGTAAGATCTTGCATTCGCTCTTTATCATTTAAATGAATATCAATGAAGATGCATTTTGTCACGATCTTTCGCATTATCACTAATTTCATAATCATCTCCTCATTTCATAGCCTATCTGTACATTTGCCTCATACCATGCCATAACATTTCGTTTGTTGGTTCCAATACTTGGATGCCCCTCTATAGTTTCCTTTTCCATTCAAATTTCAGGTGCTCGGATATCAACAGCATGAACAAACCAGTTACGAGTCCTAAAATCGATTTTGAGAAGGCTGTTTGTTTAGGAGAATTTGAAGTCGAAGAAAATGCTGAAGACTATGCCTCGTCTCCTGACTTGCTAAGAATGGTGGAACAAGAGGATAAATAGATTTTGCCTCATTAAGAATCTGTTGAAACAATAAATTTGGGAACTGAAGAAAAGAAGCAAGAAGTGAAAATTGGGACTTCTATTTCAGAGGACACCAAGCATAATTTGATTGCTTTGCTCTGCGAGTACAAAGATGTATTAGCCTGGTCATATCAAGACATGCCAGGATTGGATGAAGATGTAGTGGTCCATAAGCTGCCATTAAAGCCAGAATGCAAACCCGTTCAACAAAAGTTAAGACGGATGAGACCCAAAATGTTGTTGAAAATAAAAGAGGAAGTCAAGAAGCAATTTGATGCTGGCTTCCTACAAACATCCAAATATCCAGAATGGGTGGCTAACATAGTCCCGATACCAAAGAAAGACGACAAAGTACGAATGTGCATAGATTATCGTGACCTGAATCGAACAAGTCCGAAAGATAATTTTCCCTTACCACACATTGATACGTTGGTGGATAACATAGCAAAGCACTCTTTGTTTTCTTTCATGGATGGATTCTCAGGGTATAATCAGATCAAGATGACCCCTGAGGATATGGAGAAAACTATTTTCGTAACAATATGGGGAACATTCTGCTACAAGGTGATGCCATTTGGGTTAAAGAATGCTGGGGCAACATATCAGAGGGCTATGGTAACGTTATTCCATGACATGATGCATAATGAAATAGAGGTCTACGTCGATGATATGATTGCTAAGTCCCAAGGGGAAGAAGAGCATGTAGCGAACCTGAAGAAGTTGTTCGACAGACTGAGAAAGTTCCAGCTAAAGCTCAATCCGGCCAAATGTACGTTTAGGGCTACCTCAGGAAAATTTCTTGGCTTCATTGTCAGCGAGAGAGGCATTGAAGTTGATCCAGATAAAATAAAAGCCATTCAAGAGTTACCATCCCCGCGCACACAAAAAGAAGTCAGAGGATTTTTAGGGAGATTAAACTACATCGCCCGATTTATCTCTCAACTTACCAACCAATGCGACCCAATCTTTCGACTCCTTCGAAAACATAATCCCGGAGAATGGAACGAGGAGTGCCAAGTGGCTTTTGACAAGATAAAACAGTATTTGTTTAATCCTCCAGTGCTAGTACCACCAATGCCGGGAAGACCATTGATATTGTATTTAACTGTGTTCGAGAATTCAATGGGTTGCATACTGGGGCAACATGACGAGTCAGGAAAGAAAGAAAAGGCGATCTACTACCTCAAAGAAAAGTTTATCGAATATGAGGCAAAGTATTCATCCATAGAAAAAATCTTGCGCGCTCTGGTTTGGGTAGCTTCGGAGACTCGAGCAATATATCTTTGTATCATACGACATGGCTAATTTCAAAGTTGGACTGAATAAAGTACATGATGGAATCACCCGCACTCTCAGGAAGAATGGCACGATGGCAGATTTTACTATCAAAATATGACATCGTCAATGTGAGCCAAAAGTCGATAAAAGGGAGTACAATAGCTGACTTCTTAGCAACTCGAATAACGAAGGAATACGAGCCATTGAAATCGGATTTCCCAAATGAAGACTTAATGTGCATTACAGAAAAAGAATGTGAGTTATCAAAAGAAAAGTCATGGAAGATGTTGGGGCATAGGATTGGAGCAGTCTTAGTATCACCAGAAGGGAACCATTATCCGTTCACTGCCAAGCTAAATTTCTTCTGTACCAATAACATAGCGGAATATGAAGCCTGTATCATGGGACTTCGTGCAACAATTGAATGAAACATCTAAACTTTAGAGGTATACAGAGACTAAACATTGGTGATTTATCAGAGCCGTGGAGATTGGGAAGTGAGGGATTCAAAATTAGTCAAATACAGTGATTTCATGGCAGGGTTGATTAAAGAATTCAAAGAAATAACTTTTAATTACTTCCCACGAGAAGAAAACCAGTTAGCTGATGCCCTGGCCACTTTGGCTTCAATGTTTAAAGCAAACAGAGAAATAGAAATAATGCCTCTTCAAATGAGCATATATGAAGTCCCTGCACATTGTTTCAGCATTGAGAAAGAGCTAGATGGGCAGCCATGGTTCCATGATATCTTAGAATACATCAAGAATCAAAGGTATCCCGAGCAAGCAAATGTGAACGACAGAAGAACAATCAGAAGAATGGCAGCGGGATTTATTTTTGATGGGGACATCCTATACAAAAGAGGAAAAGATCAGGTGCTCTTGAGATGCGTGGATGCTGTTGAAGCCAGAAAAATACTTGAAGATGTCCATGAGGGAATCTGTGGGACACATACCAATGGTTTTACTATGGCCAGGAAAATTATAAGACTCGATTATTATTGGCTAACGATGGAAAGTGACTGCATTAGTTTTGTATGAAAATGCCACAAATGTCAAATTTATGGTGATAAGATTCATGTAGCCCCTTCGCCCCTTCATGTCATGACTTCTCCGTGGCCATTTTCTATGTGGGGCATGGACGTTATAGGGCCTATCTCTCCAAAAGCTTCTAACGGACTCCGGTTCATTTTGTGGTTATTGATTACTTCACAAAATGGATAGAAGCCTCTTCGTTTGCCAATGTGACAAAGACCACAGTTTGTAGGTTTTTGAAAAAGAAAATCATTTGTCGATATGGTTTGCGTGAAAGAATCATTTCAGATAACGCCATGAACCTGAACAACAAGATGATGAAAGAAGTATGTGAACAATTTCAAATAAAGCATCATAACTCATCACCTTATCGCCCGAAAATGAATGGAGCCGTTGAAGCAGCCAACAAGAATATTAAGAGGATTATTGGAAAAATGATCGAGACATATAAAGACTGGCACGAGAAGCTACCCTTTGCTCTATTTGCATATCGGACATCTGTATGGACATCTACGGGAGCAACTCCTTTCTCTCTGGTCTATAGAATGGAAGCTGTGCTACCTATCGAAGTTGAGATCCCGTCTCTACGAGTCTTAATGGAATCAAAACTAGAAGAAGCAAAATGGGTTCGAGCTCGATATGACCAGTTAAACCTTATTGAAGAAAAACATCTGAAGGCAATCTGCCATGGACAGATGTACCAAAAGAGAATGATCGCAGCCCATGATAAGAAAGTACGGCCAAGAGAATTCCACGAAGGAGAACTCATGCTGAGAAAGATTCTCCCAATACAAAAAGACTTCCGAGGAAAGTGGACACCAAATTGGGAAGGACCATACGTCGTAAAGAAGGCATTCTCGGGTGGAGCTTTGATTCTCATCGAGATGGATGGGAAGGAGTTACCGAATCCAGTGAACTCAGATGCTGTAAAGAAATATTATGCTTGAAAAAGGAAACCAAGATGAAAATCCGAAAAGGGTATCTTAAAAAAACAAAAAAAAGGGTCAAGGTGAAAACCCAAAAAAGGCGTCTTGATTAAACATAAAAGATTAGGATGAAAACCTGAAAGGGCATTCTAATGAAGCAAACCTGGGCTTAAAGAGAAGGGCATTTTGAACAGTGGGTCAAAAAGCGAGACTACAGTATTTGAAGCATTTCTGGAAAGCTCGAAATCTTCTACGCAAGAAGTCATGCTCGAAAAGGTTCTAGATGAAGGAACGTGGAAGAGTTCATGTGTTGAATATCTAGAGCATTTGTATCCATTGAATGCGATCCCTTTTCTCTTTATGACACTTTTTACTATCATTGATTAACTTTCTTTGTTTGTTACATTTGAAATAAATAAATGTGAGGTAGCCTTTTTGCCCCTACCTAACCATTTTCATGCATCTCATTATGTGTTTATTTACATGATAAATAGTGAAATGACATAGTCTAAACAAAAGAAATGTTAAGCATTACCTTAATGAAAATTTGACAAATACAAGAGCCTCAAAGCAAGGACAAAGTTCAACGAAGGACAAAAGAGTGATATCTGAGAAACATCGATTACTCGCGAAGCTTGAAGACGGGTACAAAGCTTGAAGAGAAAGTCAAGAGTCAAAGCAATGAACGCAGATCATCAAAAATCGTGACGAAAAAGGGGCATACGATAAACATGCCTAATGCGCATAGCATAATCATGTAGGCATAAAGGCATTTAAGATAAACATGTGCATATCATGATGACATCATGCATGACATATACAGGTATTCCAGTAGAGCAAGAGGGTGTGATGATAGCTGTATTGAATCAAAGGAAAAGACACCTGAATTCTACCAATGATAGGTTTTGGTATTTTGATCTTTTAATTCATGTTTTCAAAAATCAACTCATATTGCGAGAGGTGAGTTGAGCCTTTTAATTTCTGTTTTTAATTTATACTTTTCAAAAATCAACTCATATTATGAGAGGTGAGTTGAGCCTCGGGGCACGCTGAGGTAATTTTAATTTCTGTTTTTCAAAAAAATTAACTCACATTGCGAGATATGAGTTGAACCTCGGTTCACATACTGAGGTATTTCCAATTTCTGTTCTTTCAATTTATGTTTCAAAAGAATCAACTCATATTGCGAGAGGTGAGTTGAGCCTCGTGACACGTTGAGGTAATTTCAATTCATTTACGCTTTTCAAAATCAACTCATATTGCGAGAGGTGAGTTGAGCCTCGTGACACGTTGAGGTATTTTCAATTCTGTTCTTCCAATTTCTGTTTTAATTCATGTTTTCAAAAATCAACTCATATTGCGAGAGGTGAGTTGAGCCTCATGGCACGCTGAGGTATTTTCAATTTTTGTCTTTAATTTCTATTTTTCCAAAATCAACTCATATTGCGAGAGGTGAGTTGAGCCTCGGGGCACGCTGAGGTAATTTTAATTTCTGTTTTCAACTTATGTTTTTCAAAAATCAACTCATATTACGAGAAGTGAGTTGAACCTTTTAATTTCTGTTTTTCAAAAAGTCAACTCATATTGCAAGAGATGAGTTGAGCCTTTTAATTTTTGTTTTTCAAAAAGTCAACTCATATTGCAAGATGTGAGTTGAGCCTTTTAATATCTATTTTTAAAGAGTCAATTCATATTGCGAGAAATGAGTTGAGCTCAAGATCACATGCCGAGCAAGAATAAAGATTGAAGCTGATGAAAGACACCATTTGACCTCCTTGAAGTTGCAGTAAAGTAGGTCAAAGTTGCAAGTCTCGTCCCCCTGAAGTTACAGTGGAGCTGATCGAAGATATCAAAGCTTGCCTTTTTAGAGTTACAGAAGAGAAGATCACAAATCCTATCTCACTAAAGCGATAGAAGAGCAGATTAAAGCTGTAAACCTCATCTTTCTGAAGCTGCATGGAAGCAGATCAAAGCTACAAATCTCATATATTTGAAGTTACATTGAAGTAGATTAAAGCTACAAGACATATATCAGAAGATGCAATGGACCCAAGCTACAAGATACGATGGACTGGAAGAAGACTATTTGAACAAGAAGAGCACCAAGTCAAGACTCAGCATGACTGGGCAAAATTGGCCTTTCATTATGTCTTTGCTCCACTCCTGTTGCACGACAATGAGCAAAGAGGGGTAGCTGTACAGGCCAATTTTGGACCCAATACAACAAAATATCAACCCACCTAAACCCAAATCTACCTATAACCTAAACATTCAACCCCAAGCCTAGAAGCCCAATTTTAGACATTAGGGTTTTAGTTTTTGAAACCCTAAACCTGCCTAGCGCCGCAACCACCCCCACCAACCCTCTGACGGTCCCATGCCCTCTGACGTTGCCTCAACAACTACTCCACCGTCCTCCATATTGCACCACCCCCTGCAAGCATTAAAAGAGAATAGACAGCAAGCAAGAAGAGAGCAGTATATAATAAAAACATACAATGTAAAAAGGGGTTCTTTTTTTTCGTCAGTTTTGAAAACAAAAAGAAATAAGAACAAACCATTTCAAATATTAAGCAACAATTGCATTTCTCTCAGTACTTAGACACAAAAAATAGCAGCCAAGCAAAAAGAACATCTCAGATCAAAGAATCAGAAACTAAAACCGAAAGGTGATTATTTTTTTCCTATTTCTATTTCGTTTTTTTAAACCTGTTTTAATCTACCATACATATTAAAATATAATAAGATAAAAAAATAAAAATAACAGAAAAAAATGAACCTTTTCAAACTTCCGGCCACCGTGTACGGTGGCCGGCGCCGGCGCCGACTAGCCTCCGATGACCGTCCGGTGGCCGGCTTCCCCACCGAAAATCGCCCCGTGCTCCCCTCTCCCTCATTTTTTTTCTTTTCCCTCTCCAAATGTTTTTTTTTCAGATTTTTAGGCTATTTATAGCCTACCAAAACGGCACCGTTTTCGTGCCCAAACTTAGACTAAAAAAACGACGTCGTTTTACTTGACCCGACCCGATTCGACCCGAACCCGCTCCAGGATCCGCGTGTTTTTAACTCAATGGGATATTTGTGCAATTAGTCCTTTCGCATTTTTGTTGTTTTAAATCAGGTTTATATTTATTTATAAATCGGCCCTAAAATTTAATCTGATTTACGATCTAGTCCCTCCGTGCTGCACAGTGTTTTGGTGAAAGGGAATATTTGCTGTTTTAACCCTCCTAAGTTATGCGCGCGTGGCATTTTGGTCCTTCCTTGCTATTTTATTTCTAATTTCGCCTCAAAATGTTGTTTTAAGTTCAATTTAGTCTTTTGGTTAATTTACTGCTTTATTTTTAATTTACTTGTTTTCATTTTTGTATTTTATTTGTTATAATATTTATATTTGTTATTTTAAATGTATTTATTATATGTCTTTTAAATATTATGTTATATATATATATGTATTTTCAATATTGTTGTTATATTTATTATTATTATATATATTTGTTCTAGTATATATGTATATATTTACACGTATAGGTTTATTTTTATTTCAATATCTTTATTATATTTGTTTTTGGTATTTTAATAATATTGTTATATTATTATAATAGTGTATACTTTTATTTATGTACATAGATTTATATATATGATGTATTTTTATATTATATTGTATTTTAATATCGTTACTATTATAATTGTTAACATAGTGAATGCCTTGTTATATATGTATATGTTTTATGTCATCATTGTTGATTATCATTAACTTTAATATGTGTCTCATTATATGTCCTTAAATATACATATAGATATATATACATGTAATATTATAATAGTTTTCTTTGACATCATTATCTCCAATATATGCATATATTATGTAAATATTTTAATGTCATATTATATATACATTTTACACTATGCATACATACTTTTAACATTATATTTTATATGTATACTGTAACATCATATTATATATATATATATATCTTGCACAAAATTTTAATACTTTACTATATATATACCTTTATATATTATATGTATATTTTAGTATTATATTTTTATATCTATGTTTTAATACCATACTATATATATATATATATATATATATATATATATTATATTTTATTACATAATTAGTACCCATGTTTTATTATACATATATATATACTCTTTTATTTGTGTTATTTTCGTATGTCATATTATTCATTTTTATACTCATTATTTTCATTATTGCCACTTATATATTATTATTTGGTGGACATACATCTTTTATTATTATTAGTATATAAATGTATTTTCCTTGTCTATATTGTTCGTAATATATATTGCACATGTTCATTTATACTATGTGTACATGTATCTAGTATATATATATTTAGTATTATTACACATATATCTTTTAGGCATTATACTTTCATGCGTCATGTATATATGTCATGTATTATATTTTGCATATTATCTTATGTACATATTATCTTTTATTATTATTACTAAGTGTATTTTATATTTGTTCATGACTTGTTTTATTATTATTATTTCTTTTGTAAATATCATTGTTATTGTTTTTCTAATGCTCTAGTGTTCATGTTAATATTTTTCATTAATAATGACATTATTTCCATCGTTGATTTACTTAAAATTCTCACTTTATAAATATCTTTCCCATGTTTTAATCAATTTCAATAATCAAGGCAATATATCGATTTAACATTAAGTCGTAAGTTTCATCGCTATGTTGGATGAAATTTATCAGCTCGTGTTAAAATGGTATACCCTTCTCAAAAACTAAAAAAACTAAAACTAAAACTTCTCGTCTTTGCAATCGGATCACGACTAAATGTTGCATTGAATTCGTATTTTTTAAAATCAAGACAACACATGTTTATTCGATACCAATTTTGGGCGTCGCGAGGGTGCTAATACCTTCCTCGCGTGTAACTGACTCCTGAACCCTAATTTTTCTCTGGATTTTAACGTAGAACTAAACTCAGCCTTCTTTTGTTTAAAAAATAGATCTAATAGGTGTCCGATCACACCTATAAAAAAGGGATTGATGGCGACTCCTTGTTTATTCTAAAATAAAATTTCAGTTTCCAAATTTTCAATAGATCACCACAATTAGTGACCCCAAACCAAAAATTTTTACGTCGCTACAATTACAATTAAAATTGCCAAAGTAAAATTTTCAAATAAAATATAAAGTAAACTCCATCCAAACATCACTCTAGAATTGAATTTATCTTATTTCAGTCAATTTATTTTTTAATTTAATCACTCTAAATAAAATAATTATTTAAACTAATTATTTTGACCAAAGTTTTCATTTACTACAAAGAATTACTCACATGATAATCAATTAAGTGACGACATATAATACCTTTTTCAATTTTTGATATTTAATTCGATACAATTTTTCAAATAGCAAAATCCATCAACTTCCTTGTTCAAAACGGTGCAACAAGTTCAAACCAGTCATGGTAGAGTTGAAAATTTAAACCCTCCATATGCCCCTATGAAATTACTATTGCATTCACTTTTTTTCATTCTTTTTCTTCTTAGTTCCCACCATAATGTCTTTCACTTTTTCCAAATAAAAAAAAAACTTACAATTCTGGTTTTTTTATTTATAAAAATAACCTAATCTTATTGATTAATTATGAAAATAGCCTAACTTAAAAATCATATATGTAAATGACTCTATTTTTACGTTGTTTTCTGGTGCTGCTAGATACACCGGCAGTGACCCCTATCATTGGCCAATGATTACATTTTAAAAAAATGATTTTTTAGTGATGTTACTGGATAAATTGGTAGTAACGAATTGAAGTGTGATTATATAAAACATTCAAGGACTTAACGAAACAATTACCCTTTTTAGATTGATTTCATCGATCAACATGGTGGCCCCAAATTCAATGCTTTCAACTTTTAGTCTATTTGCATGTTAAGTGTATCTATTTTTAAAATTAAATTTAAATAGCCCTTAAAAATATAAAATAACAAAAATAACAAACTTTTTCAATTCATTCCTAGCATATTTAAATTTAGATGAACTTGAAGAAAATTTTTGAAAGATATATTTGGGTAATTTAAATAAGATTTTATATAAGTTTTAAGTTCCTTGTTTTAAAAAAATAAAAATGAGAAGGGTTTAATTTTGTTATTCGTATATTTTTAAGGACTATTTAAATTTAATTTCGAGAAGGGACAGACTTAATATGCAAAGAGAACAAAAGTTTGAAAACATTTAATTTGGGATCGCCATGTTGACTCGTGGCACCCCTTTTTTCAACCAGTCTAAAAAGAGTAATTATTTCATTAGATTCCTAAACATTTTATATAATCACACTTCAATCTAGTACTACCAATTTGTGAAGCGACACTACTAATTTTTTTTTAAAAATAATCATTGACTGATGATGGGAGTCAATGCCGCCAGTGTGTTTGGAAGCACTAACAAACACTATAAAAATTAAGTTATTTACATACATACTTTTTAAGTTGAGTAATTTTCATAATTAATAATAAAAAAATTTTATGTTACTTAAAAAGAAAACACTAATTCTTTATTCTGATTTATAAACAGTGATAATAAAAACCACCAAAGTCATGAATGGTGTCATTTAATGTTTCTACGCAGCATGTGATAGCATCGCAAACCCAGCCCAACCTTTCTTCATTTCTTGTTCTTTTATATATCAATAAATAATTGATCGCTAAACTGTCTAACTATGATAAATCGGTAGAATGAAAACGGTGGCCTTGATGTCACTTCTACTCCGGTCCTTGGTCTTTACCCTCATAGATCATTTTATCTTGCCATTTTTATTTTATTTTAACAAAAAATTGGGTCACATATCTTTAACAATCTCTACCTCGACACAAATTTTCAATGAACAAGTTTTCTACCTCTTCCATAATACCTCTTAAGGGTTTATCTTCAACAATGAATATCAACCAAGTCTAAGCAATGCTCAAACTTGGTTATAGGAAGTGATTTAGTCATCATATATGCAGGATTATCATGAGTACTGATTTTGCTCACAACAATATCACCACGAGCAATAATATCATGAACAAAATGATACCGAACATCAATGTGCTTTCTTCTCTCATGAAACATTTGATCCTTCGTAAGAAGGATGACACTTTGACTATCACAAAATACTATACTGATTTGAAGGTCTTCATTGATTTCACTAAAGTGCTCCTTTAACCAAATAACTTCTTTACAAGCCTTAGTAATTGGAAGAACGAAAATGTGCAAGTGTACACAATCGCAACAAGTAATAAAGTGACAAGTAAATGTCGAGTTATCGTAACCATAGGGACTGTGAAAAGAATTATTTATGCAAAATCAAGTAAGAAAAAGGAAAATTAAGTAGAATGATAGTAGATTTTGATTACATACTTGTAAATTTCTAACAAAAGAAAATCAAAGCTTGCAAAAGAATTTTTTTTTTAAATATTTAGTAAATCAAGGCAAACATCAATTCTAAGTAGTTAAAATAAAAAGAGAAAAAGGAGACATACTGTTGGATAAATACTACTATAAAACAAACTCGTTACCACTCACTGAAAGAATAAATTTAACGTAAACAAATGAATAATAATTGTGCCATGGAAGAACCATTGTCTTAAAAGTAAATTCGTCCTAATTGGTGTAATCGAGTAGTAGACATCACCTCTCAAGGTTAACACAATACTTCTATATTCGTACACCCGAATAAAGAAGGTGGAGCAACAAGTGGAATTGTTCAATGTGGAACTGTAACACTCCTAACCCGTGTCTGTCACCGGAAGGGGTTACGAGGCATTGCCGGAAAAGATACAACTATCATACATTCTCTAATACATTTAGGTCATATTCAAAAAAACATACATTTAATCTCAATAAAACAAATCATGAACCATGGTTATAGACGTATAAAATAATCTGCATTAACATAATTTCCAAAGAAATTAATAAAAAAAAATCTATCATAAATATAACATGGACTGTTTTGCATGCTTATTGTCTAAATCATTATAAAAAAATAATCATTGTAATATCCTGATTTTGGGCCTAGTCGGAATAGTAGTTTCGTGACCACAAAATCCGAGATAGAAATAATGATTTTATGATTATTTTGAGGTCTATGATATGATTGCATGATTGTGTGAAAATTTCGTGAAGAAATTTTATGCATAAAGTGCTTAAATTGAAATTAGGGACTAAATTGAATAATTTGCAAAACTTGCATTCTAGAAGTTTCTAGTATGAAATTGTTTTGAAATATTAATTAGGAGGTATTAAATAGCAATTTTACCAATTTCTAAGTCTATGCACAAAAATTGGACATGGATGGAATTTTTGGAAAGTTTAGTAGTAAGGGCGTTTTGGTCATTTAGGGGTAAAATGAATTAAAATACAAAATTAAAAGCCAATTTTGCTCATCTTCAACCCCATGGCCGAATGTAGCAAGGAGAAACCATGGCTAGGGTTTTTAAAGTTTCCAAGCTCGATTGTAAGTCCGTTCTAGCCTCGTTTCTAACGATTTTTACGTTTTTGGAGTCCTGGTAGCTCGATTAAGCTTATGCTAGCAATAATTCAACCTAGGGTTCATATTTGGAAAAATACCCATAGGTGAAATTTGTGTATTTTGGTGTTTTATGATAGAATATGAGGTTTTAAATTATGTTAGACAACTTGTACTACTCAGTTTTAAGCGAAAACAAGCAAAAGGGCTTAATCGGTAAAAATACCTAATAGTCATAAGTACATGTTAGAGTGAGAATTTGATGTTGCAATAGAAGGGAAAAATGATCAGCATGTCATAAAACATAATAAAATAGGCTGAAGTTTAATTTACGAGCTTTGGGGCAAAAGTGTAAATATGTGAAAGTTTAGGGGCAAAACTGTAATTTTGCCAAAATATGAGTTTGGGTCAATTTGGATAATGTGAGTCCTAATTAGACTATATTTTAAATGATAGAGCAAGGAAAACTAAAATTTGGGCTAAAATGGGGAAAATACCAAGTTGTGGACGAAATGGTAAAAGTAGCCATTTTCGCATACGAGGTAAGTTCATGTGTAAATAATGTAGTATAATTGTTATTTTTAAGTTATTGATGTTAATTATATGATATGCTGACTTTTATCATGAAATATATGCTTTGTGGTTATTTTGAATAAAATGCAAATTATGTGAATTATTTGTTAAATATAAAGTGCTACCGAGTATTGGTTTCGTATTTTACTAAGATGGCATGGAGATGTGTTCGAGGAAAATCCCGTTTGAACCTTAGGAATAGATTAGGATACAAGTGACATGTCACTAGGATATTTGGGCATCCGAACTCGTTGAGTTGAGTCCGAGTTCACTTATGGATGCGAATGTCCGAACTTGTTGAGTTGAGTCTGAGTTCGAGAGATGTAACTAGGCATCCGAGCTCGTTCAGTTGAGTTCGAGTTCACTTATGGGCAGGTTACATGGTAGCTTGGCTACATATGTGGCACTTATGTGCAAACTTTCCATGTATCCAAATTATATTCCGATGTGTTCAACGGGTAAAATTCTACTCAAATGTAGGAATACTCGAGATGAAAGGGATGTATTGGTAAGTGTTGTGAAATGAATACTTTGAACAGGTATGTACTTAACCCTCAGGTTGAAAACTCGATATAACAACAATATGGTAAGATGATAAATGAAAATGTGATATGAATGTCTCGATGATGATTATGCAAATGATGTTTTATGTTTGCTTATATAGTTGTGTTACTTGCTATTTGCATGTGAGCTTACTAAGCATTTATGCTTACTTCCTCCTTTTCATTCCTTGTAGTGTTGACAAGCCAGCTCGGAAATCGGGAACAATCGGAGGCATGCTCACACTATCCGTATACCATCTTGGCATAATGGCTTGCATATTTTGAGTATGGCATGTATAGCATTATAATCATTTTGTATATATGGTCTTATGATATGGTTATTGAGTGGTATGGAAATGCTTGGTAATGATTAGCCATTGGAATGGCTAATCATGATCATATTTGGTGTTATGTATGCTAAATTGCTAGCTAATTCATGGAAACCATGAAATAGGTAAAATTTACCATAAAATAGATTCAGACAGCAGCAGTGACGTGAGTTTGAAAAATCTTTAAAAATAGTAGACATACAATTAGATGAAGAATAAATATGGAATTGAAGAATTATGAGCCTATTTTCATATGGATGGAACAAAACAGGTGTATGAATTATATTTTATGAGATGTTTAAATTTTTGTGAAACAGGACCAGAGCGATTTCTGGATCCCCTGTTCTAACTTTAGAAATTCACCATAAATTTTTCAAAGATAATTAGAAGTCATGATTTATATGTACAGATTCCTTATTGAGTCTAGTTTTATTAGAAACAAACGGCATAGTCATTGAAACTCTTTACAGGGAGATATCTGATTCGTAATACACAGAGGTCAGAGCAGTCGAACCCTGAAACAGGGGAGACTTTAACTAATAAACTGTACTAATTTGCTCAACCAAAAATTCTAGAAAAAAATTAGTAAATATATATATGAGTCTAGTTTCAGGGAAAATTTACGGAATTGGATTTAGAGTTTTGGAACTCGAGATATGAATTTTTAAGCGACTATGATGCAGATTGCTAGCTTGACTGAAAATTTTAAAAATAAATTGTTTGAGCTGTTTAAGTAATGAATTAAGTATGTTAACACCTCGTGTTTGACTCCGGCGACGGTCTCGGGTATGGGGCGTTACAATCATAACCAAGGTGAATAAAGCCTAAATTAAGAACCATCATATTATGTCACATGCTCATATAAAACCTTTTATGAAAACAAACAAAAGTGTAATTTAGGCCGAATATGTCATGAGCATTAATATACCTTCATAGTATCATTACTCATAATTTCACAAATGCTCAAGACAATTTATCAAATTCGCATATAGGCATTTTATCAACTTGTAACAAAAGTTACTATTCATCTGATCATTTTCTTAAGCTTAACCGGATGCAAATAATGCTTAATACTTATGATTAAGTAATATTCACTTCCATTTCTATTCAATCATTCCATGCGCATAAACATTTCAAAGAATCAATTCAAGACATCAATCATAATTTTGCCTTTCATATTAATACCATAAATGCATATACATGCATAATACATAACAACTATTTGACCTTCACTTGACTTACTGAATCGAATCCAAACATGTTTTTTTTTTATTTATTGCTCATCATGCAATGCCACAACTGTCCTATCCAAGACTAAATCCATGGCCACATATTCGGCTAAATATTTAAACTTACATATAACTTAAAATTTTCTCATTTCTCCTATATATCAACATCGAATTCATCCAAAACCAATTCACAGATTCATGTGTTAACAAACATATCAACCAATTTTACATATACTCACATATATACAGGTCATAGTTAAATCACCCAAAACCAAAACATTTTATAATCATTACTTCCATCTAATTATGCACCAAAATTAATATAAAAAATTATCCATCCGCATCAAACATATTTCACATCTAAATATATATCATAGCCAAATATGCCAACCATAATTAATATATCAACCACATCATTTAATCAAAACATGAAAAGATATTTGGCAAAATTAACAAGCAATTTTCGCATGGCTTATAATACATACATACCAAAATCAAACATGTCCAAAGGATAGTATAGCCTATACATGCCATAATTTGAGTTTAGCTTATAAGGTACCAAAACAATAGATAGTGTGATGAACTTTGCTGACAGTCCCCAAGCTCGTAGCTTGATCCAAAATCTATAAAACAGAAATACACATATACACAAGTAAGCTTTTTATAGCTTAGTAAGTCATAAGCAAATAATCAACCCAAGGATATTATCAACTTAATTTAACTAAACCAAATTATATTATCATAACACATTTAGGTCCAAACGCATATAAATTCATATTATATATATATACATATATATATTCATTATAAATATCACCTAAGAATGTCTATATAGTCAAACTAACATATTAGCATTTGATTTTCTAAAGCCAAATAATTATTACAAATTTAATTCACATACACTCAATTACATAAGCTCACGTGTTACCATATAATTTCTTATACATGCATTTATTATGAGACTGAATACATAAATTCTCATACATATAATTAATACTCATTCCAATAATTTTCACAAGGTTGAATACCCATGCCTAGTTCACAAGTAATCCTCATTTGCAGTACACACAATTTGTAATGAGTATCAATTTACACACTTACCTTATTTTAAATAAACCTCAAGCTAATTCATACATGGTCATTTAGCTCGTTTTACACACTCGAATACAACTTATCTTTGCCTGATGAACCATTCAGAATTGGATAGGACACTAAGATATTCACATACATCGTACAATGCCAACGTCCTAGACGTGATCTTACATGTAACCACATATCGATGCACTGTCCCAGACAGGGTCTTACTCGTAAACACATATCGGAATCACATATCGATGCCATGGTCTTACTCGCACACATATATCGGAATCTTATGTCATGACATATGCATCCTAGCTATACCTAAGGTTCATACAGGGCTTTCGGACGTCGTAACTCGGTCGAATCGAACTCGGAAGTGTAGTAGTCAAATTTAATCATTTTTGGCCATAACTTATTAAAATTCTACATTTCATAACAGTGTATAAATATAACATTTAATTACCAAATAAACATGTAACGCCCCAATTTTTGGGAATTCTGTGAATGTTGGCATAGGTTTAATTATGTTAGTGGGCCTCTAGAATGCCCAAGCTTAAGATAGAACCCGACAATTTTAGTTAATTTTTGTTCCATAAGAAAAAGAGGGTGAAATTATGAAATAGAACCTATGTGAAAATGTTTGAAAATGCTATAGGCTAAATTGAAGTGGCCAAATAAATAGGAGTGCAAAATAGGAGGATTTGCATGACAAACCTCCCATTTTACATGAAGTGGCCAGCCATCATGTTGTTGTAGACAATATGAGCACTTGATATCCATAATTCATGGTACAAATTGATAATGGGTTAGGTAAATGTTCCATGATAATGGATTAGGTAAATATTCCATGATAATGGGTTAGGTAAATGTTCCATGATAATGGTTTAGGTAAATGTTCCATGATGGGCATTTCATGTCTTTTGTATTAAAGAATTAAATAGATGAAATATGAAATTTTATTAAAATAAAAAGGGGTGAAAAGAACAAAGTTTTGTCCATATTTGTTCATCATAGCCTAAAGTTAGAGAAGAGAAAGGAGAGGAGAAAGCTCTTGAATGTTCGGTCACTTGGGGAAGAAAATTAAAGGTAAGTTCATGGTAGTTTGCTTCTATCTTGATGTTCATGAGTTCTTCTTGATTCTACCTTAACTCTTGAAGCATATTTTGGTTTTTAGTTGTGTTGTGAGCATTTAGTCATGAATTAAAATGAAGGAAATGGTTGTTGTTTCATGTTCTTTTGATGAAAAATGGAAGATAGGTGAAGTTGAGCCAAACAAATGAGCATGCATGTGCCTTAGATGCTAAGGGGAAAAAAATCGGCTAACATGTTGGGCTTTAAAATGATGAAATGGAGATTAGACTTAAGTAAAATCATAGATATGTGATGATTGATTGGTGATATACATGTTTAAATAACAAGCATGCAAGTTAGGTGTGAAAGAGTGATTTGGTAATAAATCTGCTTGGGGCAGCAGCAGTAACGTGACTTTGGAAAATCACCATAAATTGTGGGAGATGAGTTAGAAGCTTCATAAATTATGTAATTAAACCTTAATGAGTCTAGTTTCAAATGGAATAAACGAGAACATATTTTTAATTCTGTACAATGAGAAATTTGATTCGTAATGCAGAGTGGTCGGATTAGTCAAACAGTGAAACATGGTAAACTTTAAGAAAAATCAGGTATTGATTGGCCATACAAAAAATTCTGAAAATTTTATGGATAGAAGATATATGAGTCTATTTTTAGGGAAAATTAACGGCACTTGATTTGGAGTTTCGTAGCTCCAGTTATAAATAATTTAGTGACTGTTTCTCAGGAAGATAGCTTGCAGTGAAATTATGATTATGTGGTAAACATTGACAAAAATTTGTTAATGAGTTGCTTATTGTTTTCTTATAAGCTTACTATGATCTGTAGGTGTGGTTGGCGAATATTGGAAGGGTTAATAAGTAGTTCAGTATTTGAATAGTTAGATTAACGTGTTAGTAATCCAATTGTAGGTGGTTCATGTGTGGATCTCGTCAAGATATCGTCGCAAGCAGTGTGTAACTAACACCCTCTTTCTTAGTCCGGATCGGCAAAAGTCGAAAAGTCGAAATGCCGAAAACCGTATTTTGTAGATTTGCGTGTGTGCGAATGCTCGTGAGGTAAATCGATTAATGTTTTTGGTAAGCTGCAAAATTTGGACTGCAAAGTGCATGATTTACGTGCCCTCGATATTTTTGGGCTTAATGGGCCAAAATTGGAATGATGGGCCAACTGCCCAATTCGGTAAGAACCCTAGGTACGTGATTACATTAGTACGTGAAAAGTAGGAATATGCATGAAAACCCTAAAACAGCTAAATTACTATAATACCCCTATGTATGGAAAATTACCGTTATACCCCTAGTTGCAAAATTACCGAAATACCCTAGGGTTAAATTGACCTAAATGCATGTTTGATCGTTGTTATTTATCGCATGTCATGTTGTTATTATCTGATGCATGGGATTGGGATATTGATGGAGGAAGTACTGAAAGTGGCTTGTCCATGTACTGGAAGCTTTGCCTCAATTTATTGTTAACTGAGGAGCAAGGTCAAGAATCTGTGGAGTGTTAATGGGTGGGTTGAGCTATTCCCACATGGAGTGTATGGTAGAGACGGGTGGAGTGTAGTGGTTGGTGGGTTGAATAGTCTCCCCAAATGGGCTTGCATATGTTTATTGATGTTGCATGTATTTTGAAATGGGCCTATGGGCCATACTGTTATCTGAATAAGGGGCTAAGGCCCAGTTTATTACAATCTGAAAGGGCTCGTCCAAGACCATCATTACTGAATGGGCTTAGGCCCAATAGGCTTGAGCTAACTTGGGCTTTTAATGGGTTTTCCTTACACACTAAGTTTCCCTAAACTCACCCCTTTTATTTTCATCCATGCAGGAAATCCCCAACCATAGTGGGCTTGGAGCTATGAGGGAATTCGGAGTGGCCACCCGTTCTGAAAGTTTGATTTCTTCTAGTGAACTGGACATCCTTTTATTTACGTTTGAAGTTTTGGGTTTTTAAATGTAATAAGGCTGCTTAATTATTTTTGATGGTTTTAATATGTATTACTAAGATAGGTATTACTTATTTTAACTGTTGAAATTGGATAGCTTTAGGGCACGTTTTCAAAAACAACAGTTGATTTCAAAATAACACGATAACAAGTAAAGCTTCCGCAATGAAAGTATTTTCCAAAATTAATCACTTTTCCTAAAAATGACTTAATCAAATCGGTTTCCTAGAAATATCCATGACGTTAAGGTGTGGCAATGGCAATATGCATGTCTAGGATTGGATCCGAAGGGAGCTTGGTACTTAAGCAGTCCGATGGACTCACCACCTCTTTTCGGTTTCCTACGGTGCATGACTTCCATTCACTTTAACCTATAATGAAATTATCTTTTAAAACACTAAGTAAGTTTTTCTGGATCAACAATATAAAATGTTTTGAACGCTTCGATGTGGCATGTCGGATCCGGTCATAACGTCTGAGCCGGGTTTGGGGTGCTACAAAACACGTCTTTTTGCTTATAAACTTACCTCAGACAACGAAAAACTGGTATGGATCGACTTTCGCCGGTCCAAATCTAATTTCTTTAGTTCTTGATCTAAACATATTCAAATTAAGCTCATTCAAACATATTTTCATTCAATTTAGTCCAAAAACACATAAATATGCAAATTACCATTTTACCCCTAACATTTACAATTTTTACGATTTAATCCCTATTGCACAAAACACAAAATACACCAAATTTCTCTATACTTATGTTGGGCTGAATTTTACCCACTCTCAAAAAAGTCCATACATTCAATTTATTTCACATTTTAATCCCTCAAATTATTATTTTTGGAATTTAGTCCTAATTACTCAAAATCATCAAAAACTCCAATACAAAATATGTTAATCTAAAACATATCTTTCATTTTTCATCATCAAACAACAAAAATCACAAGCTATCAACAATGGCACAACTCAAAATATTCATCAAACTCAAAAATTCAAGCATGGGTTTTGTAGTACTCGAAGCAACGATCTCAAAAACGTAAAAATTATTCAAAATCGAGCTAGTTTCATACCTTGATTGAGCTCCAAAACCACCCGAACCCTAGCTTCCTTTCCTTTCTTTTTCTTTTGTTTATATTCGGAAAGGTGATGAAATAATAAAAGATTGTTTTAGTTATCTTATAATATAACATATATACTAATATTTTATTATTATATGTTTTACATTTTTTTAAACCTTATTTTAATATTATTCATACTCCACTAACAAGGACCGAATGTGTCCATCTAAAATTCAAGGGTATAATTTCATCATAAATACCCCATATTAAAAGAACAAAGCAATTAGACACTTCATAAATTAGCATAAAAATTTTGCATTTTATGCGATTGAGTCCTTTTATTAAATCGAACACTCAAACGACAAAATTAAATCACGAAAATTTCACAAAAATAAATTCACAGAAAATAAACACAAAAAATAATTTTTAAATATTTTTCTAACTCAGATTCATGGTCCCGAAACCACCGTTCTGATTAGGGTATAAATCGGGCTGTTACAAGTCTCCCCCCTTTAGGGATTTTCGTCCCCGAAAATCTTACTGGTAAATAGGTTCGGATAACATTCTCTCATTTTATCTTCTGGCTCCCATGTTGCTTCCTCAACTCCATGCTTCTGCCATAACACTTTAACTAACGAAATCTTTTTATTCCGTAACTTTTTAGTCTCACGAGTCAAAATACGAATCAGTTCTTCTTCGTAGGTCATATCAGGCTGAATTTCAATCTTAGACGGACTGATCACATGAGAAGGATCAGATCGTTACCTCCGAAGCATCGAAACGTGGAATACATTGTGGATCTTTTCTAACTCAGGTGGCAACGATAATCTATAAGCAACTGGCCCAATACGCTCAACTACCTCATACGACCCAATAAATCTCAGACTCAATTTGCCTTTACGATCGAATCTGAGTATTTTCTTCCACAACGAGACTTTCAAGAAAACTTTATCTCCAATTTGAAACTCTATATCTTTACGTTTCAAGCCCGCGTAAGATTTCTGACGATATGATACTATTTTCAAACTTTCACAGATCACTTTCACTTTCTGTTCAGTTTCTCTAATCAAGTCAACCCTGTGTATCTTATTTTCACTTAGCTCAGTCCAGTACAATGGCGTATGGCATTTTCAACCATACAAAGCTTCATAAGGTGCCATTTTGATACTCGATTAATAGCTATTATTGTACGCAAATTCAAATAGAGGAAAGTATCGTTCCCACCTACTTTCAAACTCGAGAATGCAAAATCTCAACATATCCTTAAGTATCTGTATGATTCGCTCAGACTGGCCATCTATTTGCAGATGGAAAGCAGTACTGAAATGTAATTTCGTACCTAGTGTATCTTGCAATTTCTTCCAAAATCGCAATGTAAATATCGGATCTCTATCCGAAACAATAGATATAGGCATACCATGTAGTCTCATAATCTGAGAAACATACAATTCAGCCAGCTTATCAAGTGAGTAATCAGTACGTATCAGGACAAAATGAGCCGATTTGGTCAATCTATCAACAACAACCCAGATTGCATCTTTCTTGCTCGGTGTCAACGGTAAACTAGATACAAAATCCATTATAACTCTATCCCATTTCCACTCAGGTATCATGATCGGCTGAAGTAACCCTGAAGGTACCTGATGCTCGGCTTTTACTTATTGACAAACTAAATATCTTGCAAAAACATCAGAGATGTCTCGTTTCATGCCAGGCCACTAATAGAGCTGTTTCAGATTATTATTCATCTTTGTACTACTTGGGTGAACAGATAACCGATTGCTGTGAGCTTCATTCAAAATCATTTGAATCAATTTTGAATTCCTCGGGATGCATATTCAGTTTCTAAACCTCAAATAGTCACCAGCATCAACTTTGAACTCTGAATCAACATTCGTCTCACACTGAGCTCGTTTCGTAACCAATTCATTATCATCTTTCTAGGCATCACATATTTGTTGAACAAACAACGATCTAGATTTCAATTCAGCCACTATCGAACCATCATCAGACATAGCCAAATGCGTATTCATTGTACGCAAAGCAAACAGTGATTTTCATCTTAAAGCATCAGTAACAATGTTAGCCTTTCCCGAGTAATAGTCAATCACAAGCTCGTAGTCTTTTAGCAGTTCTAACTATCGACGTTGTCTCAAATTCAGATCTTTTTGAGTCATCAAGTATTTCAGGCTTTTATGATCGGAATAAAAATGACATTTCTCACCAAACTGATAGTGACGCTAAGTTTTCAACGCAAACACAATTGATGCCAGTCCCAGGTCGTGTGTCGGATAATTCTTTTCATGTGGCTTCAACTGTCTCGAGGCATAAGCTATCACTCTGCCTTTCTACATCAGAACACATCCCAAACCATTTAATGATGCATCACTATAAATAACAAATTCTTTACCTGATTCTGGCTGAACTAGCACTAGAGCTTCTGTTAAAAGGGCTTTCAACTGATCGAAGCTTTTCTGGCACTTCTCTGACCACTCGAACTTAACATCTTTTTGCAATAGCTTTGTCATCGGGGATGCAATCATAGAGAAACCTTTCACGAACCATCGATAATAACCAGCAAGTCCTAGAAAGCTTCGGACTTCAGAAACATTCTTCGGAGGTTTCCAATTCAGTATAGCTAAAATTTTTCTCGGATCAACCCGAATACCCGATACCGATACCACATGACCCAGAAAACTGACTTCACTTAACCAGAACTCACATTTACTGAATTTTTCATACAAATGCTTATCTCGCAAGGTTTGCAACACAAGTCTCAAATGTTCGACATGTTCAGCTTCATCACGAGAGTAGATCAAAATGTCATCTATAAACACAACAACAAACAGGTCCAGATACGGTCTAAAGATCCAATTGATCAAATCCATGAAAACAACAGGTGCATTAGTGAGTCCGAAAGGCATAACCAAAAACTCATAGTGTCCGTACCTCGTTCTGAAAGCAGTCTTTTGCATATCTAAATCTTTAACTTGCAACTGATAGTAGCCTGATCTCAAATCTATCTTCGAAAATACTGTGACCCCTTTCAGTTGGTCAAACAGATCATCAATCCATGGCAACGGATACTTATTCTTTATAGTTACCTTATTAAGCTGTCTGTAATCAATGCACATTCTCATAGTTCCATCTTTCTTTTTCACAAACAACACAGGTGCACCCCACGGAGAGAAACTCGGTCGTGCAAAACGTCTATCTGTCAATTCTTGCAACTGAGCTTTCAATTCTTTTAATTTTGTAGGTTCCATTCTGTACGGAGCTATGGATATCAGAGTCATCCCAAGCATTAACTCAATACCAAACTCTACCTCCCGAATAGGTGAAAATCCCAGTAATTCTTCTAGAAACACATCTGGATACTCACATACAACATGCACTGATTCAATTGTTCTTTCAGCCGCTTTACTGTCGAGCACATAGGCAAAATAAGATTCACACCCTTTTCTCACATATTTCTGAGCTAACATCGAAGAAATCACTGCTGGTAACCCATACAAATCACTAGATTCAATCTGGATAATTTCATCATCTTGGCTCCGTAGATCAATGGTCTTTCTTTTGCAGTTTACAATAACCATCATGTAAAGTCAGCCAATCCAATATCAAATCAGCCGGAAAGCACAGATCTCGAACCATCAAGGGACAATTCTTACACACTTTATCAACCATAACACACTAGCCCAAGGAGTTTGACACTCTAATCACAAACTTAGTAGACTCAACAGGTAGAGCCTTACTGAATACTAATGTCTCACATGCATATGAATGAGTAGAACCAGGATCAATCAATGCAATTACATTAGTATCATAAAGAGTAAATGTACCAGTAATAACATCTGGGGATGAAGCCTCCTCTCGTGCACGTATAGCATAAGCTCTAGCAGGTGAGCCTTATATCTGATTGCTATATCTTTAGTCCCTCTCTGACTGCCACTTGTATTACTAGCATTTCTGGGTGGTCTACCTCGAGCTGCAGTGTTACCCGATCTTGTATTCTGCACTGGATTTTCCTCGGCTAACATTGGGCAATCTCGAATATAATGATCTGTCGGTCCGCATTTAAAATAGGCCCGATCATGCAACCTGCAACTACCGAGATGTCGTTTACCACAGTGCTTATACTCGGGTTGATTTGATCTGACATTACCCACACTCGCTACTGAGGTAGCTCTCATGCTCATTGGTGGTCTATTCTGATCCCATCTAGAGTAACTTGAAGTGGCCTTAGAACGGCTATAATCATCTCGGAACTTCTTTGATGCCGACTGGAATGACTTACCGGATGTTTTTTTGCGTACATCTCTAGCTTCAAAGTCAGCTTTTCTTTTCTCTTTCCCGAGCTCTTCAGCTTTGCAGGCTCGCTCAAGCAGTACCACAAACTCTTTTATCTCAAGTATGCCAACTAACAGTTTGATATCTTCATTCAACCCATATTCAAATCTTTTGCACATTATGGCTTCAGCAGAAACACACTGTCGGGCATACCGACTAAGTCTCATGAACTTCTGTTCATATTTCGTCACTATCATCCTACCCTGTTTCAGCTCCAGAAATTCTTTAAGCTTCTGGTCCATAAATCTCTGACTGATATATTTCTTACGAAACTCAGTCTGAAGGAATTCCCAAGTCACCTGCTCTCTTTCAACTACTGATACTGGGGTATTCCACTAGTGGTATGCTGTGTCTCAAAGTAGGGATATAGTACATTTTAAACATTCATCTGGAGTGTAGGACAACTCATCAAACACACGGATGGTATTATCAAGCCATAACTCAGCCCGCTCAGCGTCATCATCATCAGTGGCTTTAAACTCTTCAGCTCCATGTTTCCTGATTTTATCAACAGGGGGTCTAATTATTCGCAACGGATCATTTACTTAAGGTACAACAGGCACGGAAGATGGATTAGTCGGGGGTGGAGGTTGTTGTGCAGCTGGGTTAGTCCGGATATATTGAGTGAACCGGTCATTCATCATTTGATAGAATGCTTGTTTAGCCTCACTTTCTGGATTACTCGAAGTCAGTCGAGAATCAGCCTGCGCTGTCCCTTGCACGGGAGCAGGCGCAACACTCTCAACATCATCAGCTACAGCTCTATTGAGATCCTTTTACTATATGAAAACACATTTCAAATGTCAGAAGTCATCACACTATCACAGTATATTATTATGGCATGTATAACTAGACTCACACGTGCTATGTTAGTCCTTGAACTGACTAAACCGTAGCTCTGATACCAATAAAATGTAACACTCCTAACCCGTGTCCGTCACCGGAAGGGGTTACGGGGCATTACCGAAAAAGATACAATTATCATACATTCTCTAATATATTTAGGTCATATTTAAAAAAACATACATTTAATCTCAATAAAACAAATCATGAACCATGGTTATAAACGTATAAAATAATCTGCATTAACATAATTTCCAAAGAAATTGATAAAAAAACTCTATTACTAAACTTTTATGAATTAGTACATAAATATAACATGGACCATTTTGCATGCTTATTATCTAAATCATTATAAAAAAATAATCATAACCAAGGTGACTAAAGCCTAAATTAATAACCATCATGTTATGTCACATGTTCATATAATACCTTTTATGAAAACAAACAAATGTGCAATTTAGGCCGAATATGACATGAGCATTAATATACCTTCATAGTATCATTACTCATCATTTCACAAATGCTCAAGACAATTTATCAAATTCGCATATAGACATTTTATCAACTTGTAACAAAAGTTACTATTCATCTGATCATTTTCTTAAGCTTAACCGAATGCAAATAATGCTTAATACTTATGATTAAGTAATATTCACTTCCATTTCTATTCAATCATTCCATGCGCATAAACATTTCAAAGAATCAATTCAAGACATCAATCATAATTTTGCCTTTCATATTAATACCATAAATGCATATACATGCATAATACATAACAACTATTTGACCTTCACTTGACTTACCAAATCGAATCCAAACATGTTTTTTTTTATTTATTGCTCATCATGCAATGCCACAACTGTCCTATCCAAGACTAAATCCATGGCCACATATTCGGCTAAATATTTAAACTTACATATAACTTAAAATTTTCTCATTTCTCCTATATATCAACATCGAATTCATCCAAAACCAATTCACAGATTCATGTGTTAACAAACATATCAACCAATTTTACATATACTCACATATATACAGGTCATAGTCAAATCACCCAAAACCAAAACATTTTATAATCATTACTTCCATCTAATTATGCACCAAAATTAATATAAAAAATTATCCATCCGCATCAAACATATTTCACATCTAAATATATATCATAGCCAAATATGTCAACCATAATTAATATATCAACCACATCATTTAATCAAAACATGAAAAGATATTTGGCAAAATTAACAAGCAATTTTCGCATGGCTTATAATACATACATACCAAAATCAAACATGTCCTAAGGATAGTATAGCCTATAAATGCCATAATTTGAGTTTAGCTTATAAGGTACCAAAACAGTAGATAGTGTGATGAACTTTGCTGACAGTCCCCAAGCTCGTAGCTTGATCCAAAATCTATAAAACAGAAATACACATATACACAAGTAAGCTTTTTATAGCTTAGTAAGTCATAAGCAAATAATCAACCCAAGGATATTATCAATTTAATTTAACTAAACCAAATTATATTATCATAACACATTTAGGTCCAAACGCATATAAATTCATATTATATATATATACATATATATATTCATTATAAATATCACCTAAGAATGTCTATATAGTCAAACTAACATATTAGCATTTGATTTTCTAAAGCCAAATAATCATTACAAATTTAATTCACATACACTCAATTACATAAGCTCACGTGTTACCATATAATTTCTTATACATGCATTGATTATGTGACCGAATACATAAATTCCCATACATATAATTAATACTCATTCCAATAATTTTCACAAGGTTGAATACCCATGCCTAGTTCACATGTAATCCTCATTTGTAGTGCACACAATTTGTAATGAGTATCAATTTACACACTTACCTTATTTTAAATAAACCTCAAACTAATTCATACCTGGTCATTTAGCTCATTTTACACACTCGAATACAACTTATCTTTGCCTGATGAACCATTCAGAATTGGATAGGACACTCGAATATTCACATAATTTGTACAATGCTAACGTCCCAGATGTGGTCTTACATGTAACCACATATTGATGTCATTGTCTCAGACAGGGTTTTACTTGTAAACACATATCGGAATCACATATCGATGCCATGGTCTTACTCGCACACATATATTGGAATCTTATGTCATGACATATGTATCCTAGCTATTCCTAGGTTTATACGAGGCTTTCGGACGTCGTAACTCCGTCGAATCGAGCTCGGAAGTGTAGTAGTCAAATTTAATCATTTTCGGCCCTAGCATATTAAAATTCTACATTTTATAACAGCATATAAATATAACATTTAATTACCAAATAAACACGTCTTTTTGCTTATAAGCTTACCTCGGACATCGAAAAATCGGTACGGACCGACTAGTCGACAACTTTTGACTTTCCCCGGTCCAAATCTGATTTCTTTAGTTCTTGATCTAAACATATTCAAATTAAGCTCATTCAAACATATTTTCATTCAATTTAGTCCAAAAACACATAAATAGGAAAATTACCATTTTACCCTTGACATCTACAATTTTTACAATTTAATCCCTATTGCACAAAACACAAAATACACCAAATTTCTCTATACTTATGTTGGGCCGAATTTTACCCACTCTCAAACAAGTTCATATATTCAATTTATTTCACATTTTTGTCCCTCAAATTATTATTTTTGCAATTTAGTCCTAATTACTCAAAATCATCAAAAACTCCAATATAAAATATGTTAAGCTAAAACATATCTTTCATTTTTCATCATCAAATAACAAAAATCACAAGCTATCAACAATGGCCCAACTCAAAATATTCATCAAAATAAAAAATTCAAGCATGGGTTTTTTATTACTCAAAGCAACGATCTCAAAAATGTAAAAATTATCAAAAACCGAGCTAGTTTCATACCTTGATTGAGCTCCAAAACCACTCGAACCCTAGCTTCCTTTCTTTTCTTTTTCTTTTGTTTATATTCGGCAAGGTGATGAAATAATAAAAGATTGTTTTAGTTATCTTATAATATAACATATATACTAATATTTTATTATTATATGTTTTATATTTTTTTTAACCTTATTTTAATATTATTCATACTCCACTAACAATGACCGAATGTGTCCATCTAAAATTCAAGGGTATTCATAAATACCCCACATTAAAAGAACAAAGCAATTAGACACTTCATATTAGCATAAAAATTTTGCACTTTACGCGATTGAGTCCTTTTATGAAATCGGACACTCAATCGACAAAATTAAATCACGAAAATTTTACAGATATAAATTCACATAAAATAAACACAGAAAAGAATTTTTAAATATTTTTCTGACTCAGATTCGTGGTCCTGAAACCATCGTTCCGATTAAAGTGTAAATCGGGCTGTTATAGGAACATTAGTGGTTTTGTTTAATTTCCACATAGAACAAATGTTTTTCCAAAAATAAACACATGGGGTTCATATTAACACAAGCCAGACAAGCAACGACGACTTGTATGTTGTAAGCCCTTAACCCTAATTACTCAATGAAAAAAAATAGGCAAGTCTATAAATAAACCCTCTTAGAAGTTTATCCCAAACCAATGTGGAATTCCACTTTGCATTACTGACACATACAACTAGATGAAGCGAGACTGAAATAGAAAAATATGTGGGTTAGGGGTTTGTTCGTTGTAGATTGAGATTGAAATGGAAGAAAATACGTGGGTTAGGGATTTATTGTTTGTTGGGGAATAAGATCGTGTAAAATAAGGTCAATAATGGTCAATTTTTTTCTCTATTATTCTATGCATTGAATTGCAACTCAAAGGTCAAAAGAATAGATTTTCGACACTTACATAGAATAAAGGTTCAAAATACATGACCCTAATAGCAATTACTATAAACCAAGCACATGTTTTGTGGTACGCTTAATGAATTAGGTCAAGATACAAATCTAATTACATTGAATTAAACATGGTGTTATACTTTTGGACTATTTCTTATTATCTTAGATTAACTTTAAGCTTAATTCCTTTGATTTCATAAATCATCTTATTTTACCTGAAAACAACACCCAAATCATCTTATTGAAAATAAACATGTGAAAAACACTAAAAATGCGAAGTATGCATAATGCAAACATAAAATACAAGTTAAATTAAAATGACACTAAACCATATACAAACACTTAAGAAACAAAATATATACAAGCAAAAGAGGTCCAAAATACCATCTTGATGTGCACTCTTCACACTTGAACATTTATCCATTTACTTGTCATCAAGCAAAACTAAACTCAACCATTAACAAAACTAACATGCGACCTAAACTATTTAGCTCAAATTATGGCTAGACAAAGCATAAAAACCTATCAAGAGCCAAATTTCATGAAAGGGATCAACAAGAATACTAGAAGTGGCATAAGTGGTCACAAAAAAAAAATCTACATAAATAAAAAAATTAAGAATAATGAACTTTTATTCTTGTGTTTGACTACCTATGTGCAAACTCATCAAGACATTAAATGAAAATTAAAAATAAATAGCCAATACATTAAAGGTATCATAAGCTATCCAACAATTCACCTTTCGACTAATCTTGTTTCGATAATGAATTCTAAAATCAGTTGTATATTTTTGACCTGTAATGCTAGGCTATGGCTCAGGTAGGATAAAAATGAATTATTGGCGCAAACCCTAAGTAGTTACGTATAGACTGAATAAGATCTAAAGCAACATTCCCCTTTTTCTCCAAATGAACACCCAAACACATTTTTGACTCAATTTTTTTGTTCACCTCTTTACGTCTTTAACCTTCAAATAAAACATGAATACAATAAGAAAATAATAGAAACATAACAATAAAGAATATTAGCACTTTCTTTTAACTTTTCACTTTATAACATTAGTGCTTTCACTTATTTTATTTCCTTTTTCTTTTTTCTTATCGGTGATTCTTCTTCTTTTGAAAAGTCATATAAAAGAAAATAAAAATATTTTTTTATTCACTCTCTAGGTGGATCACTAGTGTGCCCATTGGCACAGTGAAAAAATAATTTCGGTGATCACAATCAGGGATCCATGTACGAGGAATGAACTCAGGTTTGAGAAAGGGTCAAAAAACATAATTTCGAAGATTTGAAAATAGCATGGCAATAATGTTGATTCTACTATCGGTGTTGCAAAACTCAGCCACAATGAAAAGTCTCGGCCTCTACGTGATCCATCTAGATGAGAACAATCAGAAAAACTGTAAAAGCTTTTCAGAAAAAAAGAACTTTGCTGGTAGTTAAAGTTTTAATTTGGGTAGAAATAAAATTGAGATTAAGCCTTCCTTTTATTCAAAACTATTTTGAATGGTAATTGAAACAGTCACACTTGTATAGTTCAACCTTGTTTCTTGATTCCCGAGTAGACTAAGATAAAATAAATAAGTGAGATATCCTATATCAACTCATTTGTGCATGACCATGCATTTCTAGTCTCACTCGATCAAGAGGTCTGAGATATTTCTCTCATTATGTAGGAGGGACAAATCCTATCTTAATCACTCACATCCACTACACAGATTGTGGCACACCCAACATCAATATTTATAGTACAACCATTTACGGAAGACATTTGACTATGTTAAAGCATATGACTCATGATGTTGGAACAATGATGATCTAAAGTCTAAGGATCATACATACGATTATCACTATGAGAAATGTTGTGACTATTACATAATAATCCAAGAAACATTTTCATGACGGGTCAATCAAGTATATTGTTCTCTACCATAAATCTAAGTGTTGATTTGATATCACATATATATAACAACACTTGTTATCAATCAAGGACATATTAGTTTCAATGTATTATTATTGTCCAAGCCCATAATAATACTTGACTAAGGACATTTGAAAAAGATTACATTGTTCTATGGACATTATCATTACAATTTTTTTAAGCATACAAATAAATCTTGAATAAAATAAGGCAATGTATTTTATTAATAAACTAAGTAAAAATGTTATTATAATTATCATATGATTGGTATTTAGGCATACTCCAACATCTCTCACCAATAAATTTCACCTTAATGTACCATAACTACCTAATTGATATTTAAATTATAACGATAATGTAACACCCCTAACTGGTATCCGTCACTAAAATAGGGTTACAGAGTATTATCGTTCAAACAGAACACTAAAACATACATTTCATACATTGATACAAACATAATATAAATCTCTGATTCACAAATATATTGTCCCTAAATCAAGCCCTCGAGGCTCTAGTAATACACTAGAAACAATTTGGGAGTAAATTGGAGACATTTGAAAAGCTTAAGAAAAAGTTAGAAAATTCTGACTGCAGGGGTCACATGGAACTGTGCCTTACACGGCTGAGACACACACCCGCATCTCAGTCTCTGTAACATTCGAAATAGGGACACGACCGTGTCCCAGCCCCTGTCCTCATCCGTGTAACTCACTGAGTAGGGTCACATAGCCAAGTCAAATGCTCGTGTAACTCTCGAAATAGCCCCACACACCTGTGTGCCAGGCTGTGTGTTAGGCTGTGTAACTGGTTGACTTCTGTGCATTAAAACCTACAGGGGACAGACGACCGTGTTGCCAAGCCGTGTGTCATACATGGCTGAGTCACACGCCCGTGTCTCAGGTTTTGTGGACATGAATTTGCCCAAATTCAAGCCATTTTCAACACCAAAATCGAGCATGTACCTAAAAACATTTTTTGCATTTCATCAAGACCTCAAAACATGACCATAACCTATATGAAATAACCAATTCAATAATCTAAAATCATTCAACCAATGTGCCATATAAGGAATCTCAATTGCGAACATTCCAATTTAACTAAACATATTCACTTACCACATCTCAATCACAGACACATAGTTTAATACAATTTCCAAAACATACCATACCTTGACCATATTGAAATCAACTCATCACATACCATTTTGGCCATTCAAACATGGATCAAAACATTGCTACATTAACTCATACTAGTAAGGCATCAAAAATACCAAAACAACTTATACATGCCATTATAATGCATTATGCATATATGACATCAAACATAATTACATTTAGTTATTATATACACAATCATCAAACACCATTTTAGACATCCTAAATACGTTTCAATCTCAAATTCAACTACAAAAGTTTATACAGGTCATTACCCTAGGAGATACAAAAACTACCAAAGTCATTGGATAGTGTAAGCTGAAGGCTTGATCCGTCCAAAGCGTCAACAACAATGATCTACAAAACAATCCATAAGAATGAATAAGCTTATAGAGTTTAGTAATAACGTAGCATACTGTTTCATCTAACAATAAATTGAATACAAGTAATATATTATTCATTACAAAATTATTGATGTCTAAACAGGGTACAAAAGTACATCTAGGGGTACCGAAGTACAAAGAGGGGCATATATGTGCAATTCAGGGGTACCGAAGTACAAAAAGGGGCATGTATGTGCAATTTAGGGGCATTGAAGAACAAAGAGGGGCATATATGTGCAATTCAGGGGTACCGAAGTACAAAAAGGGGCATGTATGTGCAATTCTGGGGTACCAAAGTACAAATAGGGGCACCTATGTGTAATTCAGGGGTACCGAAGTACAAACAGGGGCATATACATGCAATTCAAGGGTACCGAAGTATAAACAGGGGCACATATGTGCAATTCATCATTATTCTTCTAAAAACATAACAATTAAAGTATCATAATACAAGTACACAAAGAGAAATTCATTACATATCAAAACACTACGAACTTACCTTTACAATTTGAGCGTAAAAATGAAATCGATCAATCCGAGGCTTTAGCTTTTCCCCGATCTAAATCCTACAAGGTCTATCTTTATATAAATAGGCAAATTCAATCCATTTAATATTTCTATTATTCTTTTCATTCATATTTTTACAAAATTATAATTTTTCCCCTAATGTTTTAATTTTTTTAGAATTTAGTCCTTAAGGTTATAAATTGAAATTTAAACATTTTAATCCATATCTCATTCTAGCTGAATTCACTAGGGACCTATATCAATTCATACAAACCATCATTTCACAATTTTACCATGAACTTTTATAGTTTTTACAAATAAGTCCCTAAATGCCATTTTCATAAAAAATCACTTTACAAAATTATTTTATTTATCAACAAGGACTCATAATCTTTCATTAAACATTAAGAATCAATCCAGAAAACTCATGGAAAAACCCTAATTCTTTAATAATTTGGAAAATTTATCCCCAGGCTAGCCAGATTAAGCTACAACGATCCTAAAAACCTAAAAGTCATTAAAAATGAGCTAAAATATCACTTACATGCTAAGAAGAAGCTTGATCGAATGAAGAACCTAGAAATGGTTTCTTTTCCCTTCAATTTTTGTGACAGAAGATGAATAAAAATGGGAAAATATTTTTTTATTTAATTTACCCTTATTTACTCATTTACCTTTTTAACCTTTAAAAACATTCGAAATTTCAATAAAACCTTGTCATGAATGTCCACAAACTATAGAAATAGTCTAATCACCATCTAGATCCTTTCACATTAAAGTTTCATAGCCATTTTTCCATTTTTACTAAGTGAATTCCACTTTTGCATCTTTTACGATTTAGTCCTTTCCACTTAATTAAGTATGCAAACATCAAAATTTTTAACAAAATTTTTATACGACCTTACTAACACTCCGTAGACATTATAATAGTAATAAAATAATGATTTACTCGTCGAATTTATGGTCCCAAAACCACTATTCTGATTTCATTAAAAACAGACTGTTACAATTCTCCCCCTAAAGGAATTTTCGTGCCCGAAAATCTTACTAGAAAAGAGGTTCGAGTATTGCACGTCATAGCTTTTTATTGTTCCTAGGTAGCCTCTTCAATTCTGTGAGGTTGCTAGAGAACTTTCACCAAAGCTATACTTTTATTTCTTAATTCGTTAACCTATCGAGCTAAAATTCTAATCGGTTTTTCACTGTAAGTCATATTTGATTGTATCTCAACATCAATAGGTGAAATCACATGTGAAGGATCTAATCGATACTGTTGTAACATCGATACGTGAAATACATTGTGGATCTTTTCTAACTTTAACTGTAAAGCCAATATGTAAGCTATAGGTCTGATTTTCTCTATGATCTGATACGATCGAATAAATCACAGATTAAGCTTTCTTGTACGACCAAATCAAAGAAATTTCTTCCAGGGTGATACTTTCAAAAACACTTTGTCACTGATTTGGGATTCAAAGCCTTTTTTTTTTCAAATCCGTATAGGATTTCTATCGATGTATCACTTTAACCTTTTCTTTGGTTTCCCATATCAAATCAACATCGAACAAATTTTTCTCACTTAGCTCAGTCTAGTATAACAAAGCTCGACACTTTCAACCATAGAAAGCTTCGTACGGTGCCATTTTAATACTCGCTTGATAACTGTTGTTGTATGCAAATTCAACCAACTATAAAAATCTCTCCCAGTTACGTTCAAACTCTAAAATACAACATCAAAGCATATACTCGAGTATCTGAATTACTCACTCAGACTGACCGTTGGTCTATGGACAAAACGCTGTGCTAAAATGCAGTCGAGTCCCTAGAGCTTCATGTAATTTGCTCCAGAATTGAGGCATAAATTGTGGATCTTTGTCAGAAATAATAGAAACTGGCATATCATGCAATTTAACAATCTTAGCAACATATAACTCTGCCAATCTCTTGAGTGAAAAATCCATACGCACAGGAATAAAATACGCAGACTTCGTCAATCGATCAACAATGACCTTAGCAACATCTTTCTTTCTCGGATATAGAGGTAATCTCAATACAAAATCCATCGTGACACATTCCCATTTCTACTCTAGAATCAATATTGGCTGTAATAAACCAAAAAGTACCTCATGCTCGGCTTTAACTTTCTCAGAAACCAAACATCTCGGTACGAACTCTGAAATCTCTTGTTTCATACCTAGCCACACGTACATCTGTTTCAAACCGCTGTACATTTTATTGCTACCAGGATGAATCGACAAGCTACTATTGTGAGCTTCTTGCAAAATCTTCTGAACAAGTTTAGAATTTTTCAAAACACAAATTCTGCCTTTGAAGTAAAAATTGTCATTGAAACCAACATGAAAATTTGGATCATGTGTCGTCTCAATCTGTTTCCTTTTAGCAATCAAAACATCATTACATTTCTGAGCTTCACAAATCTATTGTAAAAACTTCGATTTAGCTTTTAATTCTGCTAAAATTAAACCGTCATCAATCAATGCCAATCACATCGTCAATGCTCGTAAAGCAAACAGAGATTTTCTACTCAAAACATCAGCAACAACATTAGCTTTTCCTAAATGATAGTCCATGATCAAATCGTAATCTTTCAATACGATCTTTCAATCACTCGAGCCATTTACACTATCTCAAATTCAAATCATTTATGACATCAAATATTTTAGGCTTTTATGATAAGTGAAAATATGAAAATTTTCTCTGTACAAATGGTGTAGCCAAATTTTCAAAGCAAAAACAATAGCTGCAAGCCCTAAATCATGAGTCAGATAATTCTTTTTGTACAGTCTCAACTGCTGAGAAGCATATGCTATCACTTTGCCTTCTTGTATTAAAACACAGCATAAACCATTCAATGAAGCATCGTTGTGAATCACAAATTTTGTACCGGACTCTGGTTGAATCAACACAGGTGCCTCGGTTAATAAAGTCTTCAACTGATTAAAACTTCGCTGACATTTCTCAGACCATTCGAATTTAACATCTTTTTGCAACAATCTCGTCAATGGTGTAGCAATAATTGAGAATCCCTTGACGAGCCTTCTATAATACTAGGCTAAACCCAAAAAACTTTTGAGTTTAGATACATTTCTCGGAGGTTTCTAGTCTATCGTAACTGAAATTTTGCTTGGATAAACTTTAATGTCATCTGTCGATACTACATGTCCAAAAAATTTGAATTCTCTAACCCAAAACTCACATTTGCTAAACTTAATGAATAGTTATTTTTCACGTAGGGTTTGCAAAACAATTCTCAAATGATGGACATGCTCTATCTCATCTTATGAATAGATCAAAATATCATCAATGAACACAACAAAAAATCTGTTTGAATACGGTCTGAATATTTTATTCATCAAGTCCATAAATATAGTAGGTGCATTAGTCAAACCAAATGGCATCACCAGAAATTCATAATGTTGGTACCTAGTTTTGAACGCAGTTTTCAGAACATCTGAGTCTTTAACCAGTAAATGCTAATAACCTGAACGAAGATCAATCTTTGAGAATATCGTCGCACCTTTCAACTGGTCAAACAAATCATCAATGCATGGAAATTGATACTTATTCTTGATCGTGACTTTGTTGAGCTGTCGATAATCGATACATAGTCACATAGATCCATCATTTTTTTTAAAAAATAAAATAGAAGCACCCTAAGGAAAAAAACTGGGCAGATCAAAACCGCTATCTGTCAACTCTTGTAACTATGCTTTCAACTCTTTTAGTTTTGTATGTGCTATTCTATATGGAGCTATCGATATCGGAGATGTTCCCGACATCAATTCAATAGCAAATACAACCTCTCTAGTCAGCGGTAACCCTAGTAATTCTTCTGGAAATACATATGGAAACTCACACATAATGGAAATCGATTCTAATTTCAATTCTGAAAACCTGGAATCAACTATATAAGCGAGATATGCTTCACAATCCTTTTTAACATATTTCTGTGCCGTCATAGCTAAGATTATAATATATGTACCATTCAATCTATCTGACTCAATTCGAATTCATTCACGATCCTGACGTTTTAGCACAATTTGTTTTCTTCTAGAATTCAAAATATCATCATGCAGAGTCAACCAGTCCATACCAAGAATCACAACAAACTCATCAAAGGGTAACAACATCAAAATAACAGGGGAATTGTAACCCTAAATTTTCAGTAGACATGATCTGCATAATTAATTAATTAGAACACACTGACCTAAGGGATTTGTAACTTTGACAGTATATTCAGTTATATCAATACGTAATTTCTTTTTATCTACTGATGTAGTACATATATACGAATGAGTTGAGCTAGGATCAATCAATGCATATACATTAATATCAAAGACAGAAAAAGTACTCGCAATAACATCTAGAGCAGTATCTTCCTCTGGAGCTCGAATTGCATGGCCCTAGCTGGTGTTCTTGCTTCAAATTGTTCATTCATTTTGCTGTTCTTTTCTCGACCGGGAGTAGCATTTCTAACATTTCTAGATTTTCCCCCTCTCTGAGAAGTTGCTTTAGACTTGTTTGACTAGTTACCGAAATCATTTTTCATTTTCAGACAATTATGAAGAAAATGGTTAGTAGACTCACAACGGAGACAAGCTCCCAAATTTGATCGAAACTCACCAAAATGCCTTTTATTCCATTCATCACACACATGAACAGTTCTCTCAACATTTCTTACACTTCTAACACTAGTCGCTGGAGAATTAACTAACTGAAAATTACTTTACCTCAGTTTCTCTCTACCAACGAACTCTGAAGGGGCAGCTGATCGACTTGTTTCATTTCTAAATTATTTGATGGAGATGTTCTAGCAGGCTTAAATGACCCCCTTCGGTTCAAATCTCAAAATTTTGAATTTGACTGTCGTTTGCTTTTACAAATTCCCATAACTTTAATGTTGTTATAGCCATATAGATATTACCATTCAACCTATCTTTAAATCTAATACACATTTCCTCCTTATTTGATATGATGTTAAGAGCATACTTGCTAAACTATACAAATTCACGTTCATACTCAGCTACAGTCTAATTTTCTTGTTTTAACTCGAGAAATTCTTTTTTTTCCCTGTCAATGAACAGCCAACTAACATACTTCTTCTTGAATTCATTCTGAAAGAATTCCCAATTAACACTATCATTCGGTGTCATCGTGCTCAAAGTATCCTACAATAAATACACCTCATTTTTCAATAAGGATACCGCACACCACAAACAATCTTCAGGGGTGCACAACCATTCTGCAAAAACTCTTTTTGTATTTATTAGCCAATACTTGGCTTTTGAAGGATCATTATCTATCATACCTCTAAATTATTCTGTTCTATATTTTTAAATTTTATCTACTGATACTCAAGTAACTGCCACAGGTACAGTGTTTGAAGTATTCAATGGTGCTAGAGGAGGCACAACAGAGGGTGGAGGTGGCGGAGTTGCAAGATTTGCTTGCTTGAAATCATTGAACTATTGGTTCATCATTCCAAGAAATACATTTTTCATGTCATCACCAACAGATTGTGGAATAGAAGCACTATTACTTACTTCAGGATTCGAAGCTTGAACTTTACTGTCAGCTTCATTAGCTATAGCTCTGTTCGATTCAGCTGACATATTGAATCTATAAGAAAATACAATATTAGAATGGATCAAAAGCATCGCACTATCATAGGGTATTTGTGGCATGTAAATACTAAACTTTACTCTGCTACATTAGTCTTAGAATTGACTAAACCGTAGCTCTTATACCACTAAATGTAACACCCTAAATCCATATCCATCATTAAAAAAAGGTTACGGGGCATTACTGTACAAACGAAACATTAAAACATACATTTCATATTTGATACAAACATAATATAAATCAATTTTTCACATGCACATTGTCCCTAAATCGAGCCCTCAAGGCCTTAGAAATACATTAGAAAAAATTTGGGCCTAAATTAGAGACATTTGAAAAGCGTACGAAAAAGTTAGAAAATTTTGACTGTAGAGGTCACATGGCAGTGTGCCTCACACAGCTGAGACACACGCCCATGTCTCAGGCCGTGTAACATTTGAAATAGCGACACACAGCCATGTCCCAGCCCGTGTCCTCACCCGTGTAACTCACTGAGTAGGGTCACACGGCCAAGTCGCATGCCCGTGTGCTAGGCCGTGTAACTCTCGAAATAGCCCCACACACTCATGTGGCAAGCCGTTTGTTAGGTCGTGTAACTGCCTGACTTGTGTGCATTAAAACCTATAAAGGACAGACGACTGTGTCGCCAGGCCGTGTGTCACATCTCAGGCTGTGTGGACATGAATTTTCCCAAATTCAAGCCATTTTCAACACCAAACTCAAGCATGTACCTAAAAGCATTTTCTACATTTCATCAAGACCTCAAAACATGACCATAACCTATATGAAATAACCAATTGAATAATCGAAGATCATTCAACCAATATGCCTTATATGACATCTCAATTGCAAACATTCCAAGTTAACTAAACATATTCACTTACACCTCAATCACATACACATAGTTTAATACCATTTCTAAAACGTACCATACCTTGACCATATTGAAATCAACTCATCACATAACTTTTTAGCCATTCAAACATGCATCAAAACATTGGCACATTAACTCATACTAATAAAGCATCAAAAATACCAAAACAACTTATACATGCTATTATAATGTATTATGCATACATGACAGAAAACACCAACACATTTAGTTATTATATACACAATCATCAAACACCATCTTATACATCCTAAATACATTTTAATCTCAAATTCAACTATAAAATTTTATACATGCCATTACCTAGGAGATACAAAAACTACCAAAGTCATTAGATAGGGTGAGTTGAAGGCCTGATCCATCCAAAGTGTCAGCAAAAACTATCTATAAAATAATCTATAAGAACGAATAAGCTTATAGAGCTTAGTAAGAATGTAGCATATTGTTTAATCTAACAATAAGTTGAATACAGTTCATATCTTATTCAATTCAAAATTACCAAAGTCTAAACAGGGTACAAAACTACATCCCAGAGAACCCAAGTACAAATAGGGCACGTATGCGCAAGTCAGGGGTACTGAAGTACAAACAGGGGCACCAATGTTCAATTTAGGGGTACTGAAGTACAAATAGAGGCACGCATGTGCAATTCATCATTATTCTTCTAAAACCATAACAATTAAAACATCATAATACAAGTATACAAATAGAAATTCATTACGTATTAAAACACTATGAACTTACCTTGACAATTTGAGCATAAAAACAAAGTCGATCAATTTGATGCTTTAGCTTTTCCCTTATCTAAATTTTTACGAGGTCTATCTTGATCTAAATTGGAAAATTCAATCCATTTAATACTTCTATTATTCAATTAAGTACATATTTCATATTTTTGTAAAATTATAATTTCCCCCTAGCGTTTTAATTTTTTTAGAATTTAGTCCTTAAGCTCATAAATTGGAATTTAACCATTTCAAACATCATCTCATGCTAGCCGAATTCACTAGGGACCTATATCAATTCATACAATTTAGAATGTCACCACGAACTTTTATCATCTTTACAAATAAGTCCCTAAATGCAATTTTTATCAAAAGATCACTTTACAAAACTAGTTTATTAATCAACAAGGACTCATAATCTTTCATTAAACTTCAAGAATCGTGCAAGAACACTCATAGAGAACCTCTAATTCTTTAAAAATTTTGCAAATTGATTCCCTAGCTATCTAGATTAAGCTACAACAATCCCTAAAACATAAAAATAATTAAAAACAAGAGTCACTTACATGGTAAGAAAAAACTTGAGCTAATGAAGTACCCTAAAAATGGTTTCTTCTCCTTTCAATTCGGTGGAAGAAGATGAATGAAATTGGGAAAATTTGTTGTTTTATTTAATTTACCCTCATTTACTTTTTTAACCTTTAAAAACATTTAAAATTTCAATAAAACCTTGCCATGAATGTCCAATAACTATATAAATGGACTAATTACCATCTAAATCCTCTCACATTAAAGTTTCATAGCCATTTGTCCCTTTTTACTAAGAGAACTCCACTTTTGCATCTTTTACGATTTTGTCCTTTCCACTTAATTAAGCATGCAAATGTCAAAATTTCTTAACAAAAGTTTTATACTACCTTACTAACACTCCATAGACATTAACATAATAATAAAATAATGATTTACTGATCTGATTTGTGGTCCCAAAACCACTTTTTCTATTGTACTAGAAAAAATATTATCAAAGTAGGCTCGAAAGGTTCAAAAGATGTAAAGAAATTACTAGCTCACCTCCTAGAAATACATATTGAAATTTCCTATTCACTTCAAGGCTACCAAGACACTAGATGTTTAATATTATTACCCACTTACTATCGATTTTAGCTTATGCACATCATATACGATAGTTAATATTGTCAATGAAACGAAAAAATTGAAGTATCAAAAATCCTTAAAAACAACCTAATTATGCAAATATTAGGAACTCCTCTCATGACACAATAACATTCTCAATACACAACGCATTCATTAAGGCTTACATGCTTAGTACTTTGCATTCACAATCAATGTCGTACAATTACCACTTCAACTAAGAACAACCAAAATTCTAAGAAACAAGGGAAAAATTACAAAAGAATAAAAAAAAAACTAACTAATATGCATATAAACATAAAATAAAACCTAAACCCCTTTCGCCTCACTTGAATTTTGTATGTCTTCTGTAACACCCTTTACCCGTATCCAAAGTTGGGACTGGGTTTGAGGCATTATCGGACTTAAACGTAACCAATCATACAAAATCGAACCATAAAATTTTAGTTCAAATCAAATTTATTCATACATATGCAAACTATCCCTTATATGGTCCTACGGGGCCCAAAACATACATCAAGGATGGTTTGGGACTAAACCGAGAACTTTGAAAATAATAGGAAGACTTAGAAAATTTTCATGCTTTGGAGAGTCGCACACTCGTGTGGGTAGGTCGTGTGGTCACAGAGACCCATGTGGCTTGGGATACTCCCGTGTCCTAAACACTGTAACTCTCGATTGTAACACCCGTGCACTGAGACCCGTTTGAGTCGAACACAAGGTGTTAACGGACTTAGTTCATTTATTAACACAGTTCATTTTAAAATTTCCAGACAAGCTGGCCAACTCCATCACAGTCACTTTAAAAATCATATCTAGAGTTCCAAAACTCGAAAATAGATTCCGTAAATTTTTCCTGAAACTAGCCTCATATGTTCATCTACAAATATTTTTATAGAATTTTTGGTTGGGCCAATTAGTACATTTTATTAGTTAAAGTCTCCCCTATTTTAGGGTTTGACTACTCTGACCTTCATGCATTACGACATAGATATCTCCCTGTACAGAACTTCAATACTTATGCCGTTTGTTTCTAATGAACCTAGACTCAAAAAGGAATCTATACATATAAATCATGACTTCTAATATCTCTGGTTGATTTATGGTAAATTTTCAAAATTAGAACAGGGGATCCGGAAAATTCTCTTGCCCTGTTTGACGAAAACTTAAGCATCTCATAAAATGCGGCTCATATGGTCGTTTCGTTTCTTTCATATGAAAATAGACTCATCAAGATTTGATTACATAATTTATTCACTATTTAATTCCAGTCCTACTATTTTTAGTGATTTTTCCAACTTACGTCCTTTGTTCTTTGTCAAGATCTATTTTAAGGTAAATTTTACCTATTTCATAATTTTCCATGAATCAAATAGCAAATAGAAATACATTATTATCAAGGGTAATCCCGATTAGCCATGACGTACGTAGCACCAATAGAACCATGATTGGCCATTCCAATGGCTAGTCATTACTAAACATTTCCACACCACTTAATAACCATATCACAAGACCATAATGTTATACTTCGAAATATACGAGCCATTTTCGCATGGCTATACGAATACACATTACCAAAGGGTACTTAATTAACAACAAGGGTTAGCCCTATACATGCCATTTTCAAAATTGAACTAAAAGAGTACCAAAAAGTGGCTTAGATAGTGTCGATGACGTCGACTTTGACACTCCCGAGTTCGATAGCTGACAAATAAAATCTATAAAACAGAGAATCAAAATAACAGAGTAAGCATTTTAATGCTTAGTAAGTTCAAGTAATGAAATTATTTACGACTAAAGTATAGCATTCATATGACTAAATGAATAGTTGCATATACGCATATTCCCAAAATCATACTTATTTCACACCTCGACCAGTATATTCATACACAGGGGAATCAAACCTAACTAAGGCCGGAAGTTGTTAATCAATAGAGCGAATTCTATCAAAAAGGAATTAACTTTTCCGATGCATATACGAAACATACCTTATCGTTTGGATTTTATGAGCGTATTAATTGAAATTATTACAGCAAGATCGCTCATTTCCAAACCCAAGTACCTTCGATTTAGCGGATATAACAACTCGCCTAAATGCCTTGGGTCTTACCGGATAGTCACTAGCACAAAAGCCTTGGGACTTAGCCGGATATAGCAACTCGCACAAATGCCTTGGGACTTAGCGGGTATAGTCAATAGCACAAGCGCCGCCGGGACTTAGCCGGATATAGTCACTAGCGCCATGCCTTCGGGACTTAGCCGGATATCATCCGAATAGTCATGCACATATATCGATAAATTATGACACATCCATATTTCATTTTTATTACTAAAGCTCAAACACAAGACACTTATCAAACCTTACCAATTTCAGCTCAATAGCCATATACAAAGAGCATGATTTCGAGTGGCTTTCTAACGTGGTCTCTATACACATTCAGCTACCCGTCATAAGTATAAACTAATCACCTCAATATATAATTCAAGTGGAATCATTATATCTCCGTTTATTCGTTATGCTTATATGTCATGACTTAATCAAATCATAAACTAAGTTTCATTACTCGAAGACTTACCTCGGATACTTGGTACAGTTGCGGAGTGGCTACTCGGTTACTTTCTCTTTTCCCTTATCTGAAATTGCCCCCTATGCTCTTGAGCTCTTCCTAAACATCAACCAAGCTGAACATGAAACAAGAGAGTTCTTTTCTTCTCCCACCCTCAAGTCACGACAAAGGAGGAACAAGGACGAGACAACTTTTGTTTTTTCCTGCCACTCACCTCATGTTCTATTATTCTTAATTCATTATTTTATTTTATAACATAAAATTATTAGCACAAAATAATTATAATATGCTTTAGTCCATAACATGGCCGGCCACCATCTAGAATTTGGCCAATTTGACATGCAAGTACAAGCATTTTCTAACATGCATCAATAGGCCACTTTAACATTTGCCTAGCACATTTCTAAATTTTCTCACACAAGTCCTATTTAATAAAATTCACTTACAGTTAACAAAATTCAAACACGAAATTTTCACACATGCATATATACATATAATAAGCATCAAATATGTCGGTTAATTATTTTTATGACTCGGTTTTGTGGTCCCGAAACCACTTTCCGACTAGGGCCACATTAGGGCTGTCACACTGACTATGACATCATCAACTAAATAAGGTCACATGGCCAAGTTACACGCCTGTGTGCTTAGGCTGTGTGGCGAATTAAATTCCAAAAATTAAGTGCAGATTTCACACGACCTGGGCACACACCAATGTCCTAAGGTCGTGTCCTTGACACGGCTGAGACACACAGCCGTGTCTCTGCCCGTGTGTTTACTACTGGGCAATCTATTTTGATTTATGAGGGTGCAGGGGACACATGGATGGATAACATACCTATTGTAACACCCCAAACCCGGCCTAGACGTTATGCCCGAATTTGGCGATGTTATATGGTAGTGTTTTTCGAAACAATGAGTTGTCATCAGAAACCTCTTTTCCACTAACCTATTTACAATATTTTATGTTAATTCTAGGACGTGTCATTCATTTTCAAAACGTAATTCAGTATCACAAAGTTATACTCTTTCAAAACATTATTAAATTTTCAAAACATCACTTATTGCGGAAGCTTTTTAAAATAGTTGCGTATTTGAGTGAATTTTGTTAAAACGTTTAATTCTTTTTGAAAACTCAATTATCCCTACTAGTAGATGTTATAAATCAAGAAATAAAATACCAAATTAAAAATTTAAATCCAAAACAATAAAATACCCCAAGTAAAATTTTAAAGAAAAATCTAATTAGGTACGAAATAGTAAAAAGGGTCGTGTGGCCACCACTGAGTCCTCTGCCATTCCGATCTGCCTAAGTCTGGGGACTACCTATACAGATAAAACAGAAGGGTTAGTTTACGTAAAATCAGAGTGTAATCCCCATGCAAACAAACAAATAGCATACAGATAATTACAGTCTGGGCCTAAGCCCTTTTTCAGTAACAATATTAGTCCAATTTGGGCCTTAGCCCATCTCAATACGACAATAGTAACAGATATGCAGTCACAAAAATCCTACCCAACCAGCCTCTGCACTCCATCTCCGTCCAACCTTACACTCCATGTGGGGATATAATCAACACATCCATCCCTACACTCCAAGTAGTACTGAATGCGGCACTAGATAGTAGTTTGCAACTGAGCTGCAAGTAAATTAGGCTCAAGGCCTTTCTGTCACTTCCTCCAAACAAAAAAAACCCCCAACCCAATGCAATGCAATAGACCAATATGTGCTCCCAAATCATGGTATTATACATGTCTTTAGTACAGTTTTAATAGCATGCTCAATATATAGTCCTACAGATATCTATATCGTATATGGATATAATAGTCACTTAGTTAATCAGGGGTCTAAGTAAGCTTACTGACCCTACAGTAGGTTCAAAGTCGTCTCGGGCGACCTGCCCAACCTTAGTAACAAAATAGTGAAAATGGGCCCACATGCCCATATTGTCAGCCCGTGTAGGCCCACATGCCCGTGCGGCCCACACGGCCCAAAATGGCCTTGGCCGTGTGGATTAGATGGCTTGGCCCAAAATTCCCACACGCCCGTGTGTTGCACTCGTGTTGGCCCACAGATCCGTGTGGCACACACGGCCCAATTTAGTCCAGCCCATGCGTCGCACACGGCCTACCACATGGGCAGCCACACATTCTTGTGGTGTCAACAACACTTTTCGACATTTTGCTGATTCTAGTTTTCAGCATTGTGGTTACACACCTGTATTACTTCCGACGTGCAAGCACACCAAAGCCACTGATAGAGAACCTTTGTATCCACTTCTCAATCTAGGAACAAACTTACTGCTTGAAGACCTTCATCGAAACTGCACCAAGGCAATTCTTGTTGCAAAAAGGGAACGATAATAACAATAAAATGGAAAAAGAAAAAGAAAAGGGAGGATTCAAGGAGAATTTTGACAAGAGTGAAAGAAAAAAAAAAGAAAAACAAGATTAAAGAGGGAGAACAGAGAATTTCGGCAATGTGTAATATGAAACTAAAAAGAACATCAGAATTTGCTCAGATAACCCCTAAATCCCTAAATTTGCTCCCACACTCCCCACTACAACTCAAACACCCCAAAAACCATCCACCACTCTCTCTCCCTATTTAGAAATCCCTTAATTTTCTCTCCTCACTTCCCACTACGCCTCTACCACTATGGCTTTTCAGTTCTGCTCAAACTCTCCACAGCACCACTAGCAAAAATATATCCCACTTGCTAACGCAGAGACTTGAACTTCAGACCTTCCACAGGCCAACTCATACCTTTACCACCAGACTAGTAGGCCCATTCTGACATATTTTACCAACATTTAATTTTAAGCTTATTGATCAGAGGTAGGGGTTTATTTATTTAAAAACAAAAATTTTCCCAAGCTAAGGCTTGAACTTGGGACCTCTCATACACACCCAGAACACTTAACCACTGAAGTAGATTGTAATATCCCGAATTAGGGCCTAATCGGAATAGTGGTTTTGTGACCACAAATCCGAGATAGAAATAATTATTTTATAATTATTTTGAGGTTTATGATATGAATGCATAATTTTGTGAAGATTTCGTGAAGAAATTTTGGGCATAACGAGTTTAATTTAAAGTTAGGGACTAAATTGAATAAGTTGCAAAATTTGCATTCTAGAAGTTTTTAGTATGAAATTACTTTGAAATATTAATTAGGAGGTCTTAAATAGCAATTTTACCAATTTTAAGTTCATGGACAAAATTAGGACATGGAAGGAATTTATGGAAAGTTTAGTAGTAAGGGTATTTTGGTCATTTAGTTATTAAAATGAATTAAAAACAAAATTAAAAGCCAATTTTTGTCCATCTTCTTCATTAGGCCGAAATTTCAAGGGTTCTCCACAGATAGGGTTTGTTTCAAGCTTCCAAGCTTCATAGTAAGTGATTCCAAGCCCCGTTTTTAATGATTTTTACGTTTTTGAGATCCCGGTAACTCGATAAAGCTTATGTTAGCAATAATTTAACCTAGGGTTTATATTTGGAAAAATACCCATAGGTGAAATTTGTGTATTTTGATGTTTTATGATAGAATATGAAGTTTTAAATTATGTTAGACAACTTGTCTTGCTTCGATTTTAAGCAAAAAGCGAGTAAAAGGGCTTAATCGGTAAAAATACCTAATAGTCACAAGTACATGTTAGAGTGAGAATTTGATGTTGCCATAGAAGAGAAAAGTGATCAGCATGTTGTAAAACATAAGAATAAGGAATAAAGTTTAATCCCGAGCCTAGGGGCAAAAATGTAAATATGCAAAAGTTTAGGGGTAAAATTGTAATTTTGCCAAATTTTGAGTTAAGGATTAATTTGATAATGTGAGTATTAAATAAGCTAAATGTGTTATTTTAGATCAAGAAAGATGTGGAATCGACCTCAATCAAGGAAAAGAAAAGATTGTGGATTAGATTGCAAAATCCTTGTATTTTGGTACCAAGGTAAGTTCATGTGTAAATAATGTAGCATAATGGTTATTTTTAAGTTATTGATGTTAATTATATGTTATGCTGAATTTTATTATGAAATGTATGATTTGTGGTTAATTTCACATAATATGTAAATTATGTGAACTACTTGTTAAATATAATTGTTACCGAGTATTGATTTTGGCATTCTACGGAAGACGACAAGGATAAGTGTTCGAGGAAAAAGCCTGTTTGAACCTTAGGAATAGATTAGGATACAAGTGACATGTCACTAGGATGGTTGAGCATCCGAACTCGTTGAGTTGAGTCCGAGTTCACTTATGGATGCGAATGTCCGAACTCGTTGAGTTGAGTCCGAGTTCGTGAGATGTAACTAGGTATCCGAACTCGTTGAGTTGAGTCCGAGTTCACTTATGGATGCGAACGCCGAGCTCGTTGAGTTGAGTCCGAGTTCGCTTATGGGCGGGTTACATGATTGCTTGATTGCATATATGGCACTTATGTGCAAGTTATCCATGTATCCGAATTATATTCGATGTGTTCAACGGGTAAAGTTCTACTCAAATGGAGGAATATTCGAGATGTAAAGAGACGTATTGGTAAGTGATGTGAAATGGATATTTTGGACAGGTATGTATTTAACCCTCGGGTTGAGTATTGATACAACCACGATAAGGTAATAAGGCGATGAAAATGATTAGAAATGTGACATGTGTTTTAGTGATGCATGCTAATGTTGATTGGTATGATTTGTTTGTTATGTTACTTATTATTTGCATATGAACTTACTAAGCATTTATGCTTACTCCTCCTTCTTACTCATTGTAGTTTTGGCCAAACCAGCTCAGAGTCGGGATAGGTCGAAGGCTCGACCACACTATCAGGAAGACTTTTGGTAAAGGCTTGTAAATTTAAGTATGGCATGTATAGCAATATATCTATTTTGTGTAAATGATCTTATGGTATGGTAATGGAATGGCTGAGGAAATGTTTGATAATGATAAATTATGAAAATGGTTAGTTTAGATTATGTTTGATGATAAGGAAAAATTAATAAGATACTTAGTGTATAAAAACTCATCAAAAGGGATGAAATTTGCCATAAACAGGATACTGCAGCAAACACTGACGTAAGTTTGAAAATTTACTAAAAATCATAGAAATTGAATTTGGTGATGGAATACATATAAAATTGAAGCTTATTATGTCTAGTTTCACATGAAATAAATGAAACTAAAAAAGGAATTATATGTTAGAAGATATTATAATTTTAGTGAAACAGGGTCATAGCAGTTTCTGAATCCCCTGTTCCAACTTTAGAAAGTCACCATAAATTGTAAAGATATAATTAGGTAGTGTATTTTATATTATCAGAATCCTTATTGAGTCTAGTTTCAGGAGAAATAAACCTCATATTCATATGAATTTTTTTACAGAGAGAAATGTGGTTCGTAGTAAACAGAGGTCAGACCAGTCAAGTCCTGAAACAGGGGTAACTTTAACTAATAAACTGTACTAAATGGCCCAACCAAAAATTCTAGAAAAAAATTAGTAGATAGATATATGAGTCTAGATTCAGGGAAAATTTACGGATCTTGATTTCGAGTTTTTTAACTCGAGATATGATTTTTCTTGTGACTGTGATGCAAGTAGCTTAAAAGCTGCGAATGTAGAAATAAATAATCCAAAGTTCTAAATATGTTAAATTAAGCTTAGTAACACCTCATACTCGACTCCGACGACGGTCTTGGGCGTGGGGGCGTTACATAGATACACATTTGTGTCACCAACATACGAAAATAAATATATAAGGGATTTTTGGGGCGTTACAACTCTACCCCTAAAAGAAAATTTCGGCCTTGAAATTTTAGCTGATCAGAATAGATGAGGATACTGCTGATGCATTGCATCCTCAGGCTCCCACGTGGCCTCCTTAGAGCTATGAATACACCAAAGAACCTTAACCAGTGGGATGGATTTTCTTCTTAGAACCTTTACATGTCGCTCCAATATCTGATCTGGCTCCTCCTCAAAGGTCAGATCTGGCCTAACCTCGATCTTCGTAATAGGAACAATATGCAGGGGATCAGAGCGGTAGCGCCTCAACATTGGGACGTGGAATATATCATAAATCTGACCTAGCTCCGGAGGTAACTCCAACTGGTAGGCGACTGGTCCTACACGCTTCAGGAAATGACAAGGTCTAATGAATCTAAGGTCAACTTGCCCTTATGACCAAATCTCAATACCTTCTTCCATGGCGAGACCTTAAGGAAAACAGAGTCTCCCACAGAATACTCAATTTCACGTCGCTTCAAGTCAGCGCAGGACTTCTACCTATCAAATACTGGTTTTAGTCAGTCCCAAATCAGTCTAACTTTATCCTTGGTATCAGAAACTAGTTCTGGGCCCAGAACACGTTACTCGCCTAACTCATTCCAACATGAAGGTGTGCGACACCTACGACCATATAATGCCTCATAACGTGCCATCTGTACGCTCGACCGATAGCTATTGTTAGAAGAAAACTCTGTTAGTGGCAAATAATCCTCCCAACTGCCTCGGAAATCAATTACGCAACTCTTTAACATGTCCTCCAGTATCTGAATCACCCTCTCTGACTGACCGTTCATCTGATGATGGAACGCAGTACTAAAGTCCAATCTTGTACCTAGAGCTTCATGTAACTTTTTCTAGAACTGAGACATGAAATGCGAATCCCTATCAGATATTATTGAAACCGGTACCCCATGCAGTCGCACTATCTAAGACACATATATCTTAGCCAGTTTCTACAGAGAGTAGTCAGTGCAAATAGGTATGAAGTGGGTAGACTTGGTCAATTGATCTACGATGACCTAAACAGAATCCTTCTTAGTGGGTGTGAGGGGTAACCCAATAACGAAGTCCATAGTCACTCCCTCCCACTTCCAAAGTGGAATCTTAACTAGCTGCAATGATCCCGAAGGTAACTGATGCTTAGCCTTAACCTTCTAGCATGTCAGACATTTAGCAGTAAATTCAATAACCCTATTTAAGACTTGGCCACCAGTATAACTCACGAAAGTTGCGGTACATCTTATTTCTGCCAAGATGCAAAGCATAAGGGCTACTATGTGCCTCTCTCAGTATCAACTACCTCAATTCAGTATCTTTTGGAACACAAATTCTTCCACAGAAATAGAGCTGGTCAGTCTAAAATCCACAGTATCACCACCCTCAACCTGTCAGAAGTGAAGACTCAAAGATTCATCCCCTAACTATTTACCTTTAATTTGATCTATCCATGTTGTTTTAACCTGAAGTTCAGCCAACAGAATTCCATCATTTAATAAACTGAGACAAGCAAACATTGCCCTCAGATCTGTCACAGCCCTACGGCTCAGTGCATCGGCCACCACATTAGCCTTGCCAAGGTGATATTCAATAGTACAGTCATAGTCCTTAAGTAGTTTAATCCATCTACGTTGCCTAAGATTTAGCTCATTCTGAGTGAGAAGATACTTGAGTTGTAACGCCCCAAATTTTGGGCCTAGAAGTATTAGGTCTTGTGCATGGGAACTGTTAGGAGGCTGTAGATAAATGTTTAGTTGTGCAAGAAAATGACACAAATAATTGACTACTTGAGTGGTTATGTGTCCTGAGAAGTGTGGGAAGTCCTGGGTTCAAACCTAGGCTTTAGCAAAAAAAATTATTTTAAGTGAATTAAACCTTTGGTTCTGGATAGTAGGTTTTTAAAATATTGTGGTTAAAACATGACACAAGGAGCCTGTTGGTAAAAGGGGTAAGTGGAGTGTTACTAATGTCTGAGGTCTGAAGTTCAAGTCTTGGTTTGCACAATAAGGGGGTCAATTTTTGATACTTTGGACGGCTAGTGTTTGTGTTGCATTAAAGTTTGATAGGTGAGAAGTTGGAGTGATTTAAGGAGGATTTTGAGGAGTGGATCAAGGGGGTGGGACTGTTAGCCGAATTTTGGGAGGATATTGTGGAGAGTCTTAAGGCTTGTTTAGAGTATGAAGTAAAATTGGAACTATCTTGGACTTAAATTTTGGTAGGGGTGTGTTAGCTCCTCATTTTTGTTTTTTTTTTCTCTCCACTTCGGTTTAGTCAACATTCTTTGTTGCCTTTTTGCTACTGTACTGAATACTACTAGAGTCTTCGGGCTTTTGGTTTTGTTTCGCCTTCAGTTTTACTTTTTCCTCAAATCACCTGTCTATCGATTTTCTTTTATTCTCTTTTCTACTTCCTCTCCATTTACTTAATTTTTATCCCCTTTTAATATTGCTCCTTTAGACCAAATACTGTTGTCTCTTATTACCGAATCTTCGCTAGCCTTCTCTATCTATTTTGAGCCCTAGCCATTTCTTTTTGGTGCATTGGCCGAATACTCTTGTTTCTTCCCCTCTCTATTTATTGGCTTTCATCGAGTTGTCCTTGTCAGATTCTCTTGTAGCGTAACCTCTTTCTGCATTTAATTGAGGTAAGCCACTATGTCTGTTTGGGTTCATGGTTATTTTCTTCTCTTTCCTTTCTTCAATCGATTATTTCATATCTCTTTCTCTTTATTTCGTTTCGGTTTTGACAATTGATAATCGACCAATCGGTGGGTGCACTCAGTTCTTCTCTGTTTTCTCTCCATCTCTCTACCGTAATAATTTATCCTTCTAATAATCTCCTTGCTGCCATTTGTTGCTAGGGGTGTGGTGTTGCTAGCCTTGCTTCTGGAGTATCGTGTGACTAGTTGTGGGTAGACTGATTGCTTTGTTTCCCCTACGCTTGGGGTACATTTCGGTAAGTGATTATTCATTTGGATTCAATCGGATAGTGGGAATATATGTTAATCAGTGTCGGTTAGAATGCAGGTTATCATTAAGAAGCAAATGATTAGTCTCTTTCAACGGGTTAGGTGTGCAAGCACCAGTCGATTGAGTTAGGCAAGTAATAAGATACTATTTTGTTAAGTGATATAGATAGGGATTGCTAATCCTGTTGTTAAAGAGATTAATGGTGTTTTGTGTTTGAATATAGGTTGGTGTACTCGGGAACTATTCGCATGTTTTCGAAAATAGGTGTGTAACCATTGCCCAATCTGTGAATCGAAAAAAGCCAAAAAATACGACTATTAACTCTACACGGGCATGTGCTCGCTCGAGTGGTAAGGCGAACATGTAAAACATGGGCGTTTGATTGTAAAGGCCACCATGGTTGATTTCATGGCCTTAGGCTATTTTCGGCCACGTTGGGCCAAAATGGGTCGTGTCGGCCCCAAGGGCCTGTAGGCCCTACATGGGTAAACCGTACAGACGTTGGAGAATATTGGGCCAGGCTGTGTAGTTTACACAACCAAGGCCATTTTTGGGCTCAGTGGGCCACACGAGCGCGTAGGCCTACATGGGCCCGCATTATGGGCCTTGGGCCCATTTTTACTGTTTGACTGTTAAGGTTGCACGGGTCGCCTGAGATGACTGTGAGCCTAATGTTGGGTCGATAAGTATACCTAGATCCGAGATTGATAAAATGACTATTTTGCCCTTATGGGGTAAAATGTCCGTTTTACCGTTATGAGGTGGAATGACTGTTTTGCCTTTATGTGGTAAAATGATTGTTTTGCCCTTATGTGGTAAAATGATTGTTTTGCCCTTATGAGGTGAAATGACTTTTTGCCCTTATGAGATAAAATGACGATTTTTCCCTTATGAGGTAAAATGACTGTTTTGCCTTTATGTGGTAAATTGACTGTTTTACTCTATGTGATGTATGACCCTATGTGATGTATGACTGTTTGAGCATGCCATTTGTACTATATATACATTTATATTTTGTTGCATTGCATGGGGGTGGGCTATATGATTTTGGAGGAAGTGTACTGAAAGGCTATAAGCTTATTACTGGCAGCTCTGCTACAAATACTGTTTTAGTGCCGCAATCGGTGCTACTTGGAGTGTAGGGATGGGTGGGTCGATTTTATCCCCACATGGTGTGTAGGGTTGGTACAGAGATGGTATGTAGAGGCTGGATTGGGTAGGATTTTCTGATTGCATACTGTATTGATACTGTAATGGGCTTAGGCCCCCCTGATACTGTTACTGAAATGGGCTATGGCCCTAATTGAGTCTGAAAGGGCTTAGGCCCAAATTGTGTTTACTCTAATTGATTACTATTATGGGATTACACACTGAGTTTTCGTAAACTCACCCATCTGTTGATTGTGCAGGTAGTCCCCAGAGTTAGACGGATCGATGCGACGGAGGACTCAGTGGTGGCCACTCGACTAGTTATCATTTAATATTATAATTAAGGTTTTATTTTGGGTTTTTCATTATGTTATAAGGCCTCTCAGGTTTATTTTTGATTTTGGTATTTTAATCATATTTATTTGTGATTTACAACTACTAGTAGTAGGAAAAAACACGAGTTTTCAAAAAAATCAAACGTATTCAAAACCACCACAAATATGTAACTCATTTTCAAAGCTTCCGTGAATAACAAACCGTTTACAAAATTAATAATGTTTTGTTAAAAGCAACCTTTAAAAGTACAAGTCCTACATTATCAATGAGTAATAAGACTTTAAACCGACTGTTCAATCTATGCAAAAAGGCTAGTTAAAGAAGGGGATTTTAAACGATGAGTCGTACATTTTGAAAAACACTTTAATGTGACATTGCCAGATCCGGTCATGATGTCTGGGTCGAGTTTGGGGTGCTACACTCTTGTGATCAGTGTAAATGATACATTTCTCATCGTACAAACAATGCCTCCAAATTTTCAATACGAATACCATCGCGGCCAACTCCAAGTCATGTGTCGAATAATTCACCTCATGAGTCTTAAGCTGACGAGACGCGTACACTACTACCTTACCCTCTTGCATCAACACACAACCCAAACCAACATGTGATGCATCACTGTAGACATTGAACTCTTTCCCAGACTCTGGCTGTTTCAAGACATGGGCTTCAGTCAGTACGGTCTTGAGCTTCTCAAAGCTCTCTTGCTGTGCATCAATCCAGTTAAACAGTACACCCTTGCATAGCAGCTTACTTAAAGGTGCTGCAATAAGTGAAAAACCCTATAGAAATTGTCGATAATACCTTGCCAGTCCCAAAAAACTACGGATCTCAGATGCAGTCTTAGGCTGCTTCCAATCCAAAAAAGCCTCAATCTTTCGAGGATCGACTCTAATTCCTTCAGCAGAAACTACATACCCTAAAAACATTACTTTATGTAACCAGAACTCACACTTACTGAACTTGGTGTACAGTTGTTTCACTCGCAGAATCTGTAGAACCACCCTGAGGTGTTCATCATGTTCATCCTCAATTTTTGGATACACCATTATATCATCAATAAATACCACTACTAACCGATCCAGATAGGGCTGGAACACTCGGTTCATTAGATACATAAAAGCTGTTGGTGAATTTTTAGCCCAAATGCATCACTAGGAACTTGTAATGACCGTATCGAGTCCTAAATGCTATCTTATGCACATCCTCCTTAACTGATGTGGTCGTTGAGGGCACCAAAAATAACCTATTCCCTGTAAAATAATGAAAAAGAAATAGTAAAGGGGAAGTAGGGTCGAATCCTCAGGGACTGGATTATACGAATGCTTGTTTCTCAAAATCCTGGGCAGAATTGTGCCCAAGAAAACCTGCGTTCCTAGAAAAAATAAAAATAAAAAATAGATTTTAAGAATTGATTTTGGAAGCGAAAATAAAATAAAAACAGATTTTAAAGTTTACTAAAATTATGATTACGAAAATAATAAAAATAATAAAGAGAGTTTTAAGTGAAAAGAAATTCTTATGGGAAAGTTCCAGCCTCCGGTTGTCTCATTCTGTCTTGGGCTCAATCCTTGGCTTTTGGATGATCCTTCTCGACTCGAGTAAGCCAGTTATAGTGGAAGAGGACGCCTACGACCACCAGCTCCAAATATTATACTTACGATTTTTAGGGAACCGACTCTAGCCGATAATCTATGCTAGATCAACGCTTCTCAATGGCGAATCCCACGCCATTTTGTCTCTTTGGCTCGCCAACCTCGACCTGATAAGTTAACGAACCGCCTTTGCATATGCTGAAAAGCTTACTTCTTAAGGGCCATGGACGGAAGCGTCACCCGAAAGTCTTGAAACGATGAATACTTGGCGAGAAGGCTAAATCACGGATTCTAGGCCTCAAGAACCTTTTTGGGAAATATTGACAACTTTTGGCTAGAAGGGTTTTAGTGGCTCATGGTAATTGTGGGAAAGAAAATAAATAAAAATATGGAAAAGAAATTTTATTGAAAAGAAATATGAAAGAACAAAAGACTTTTGGGGGAGAATGTTTTCAGAAAAAGATCCTCCCAAAATAGAGTCACTTCACCCCCTATTTATAGTGCTAGGGAGATAGTCTAATTAAACTTAAATTCTAAAAAGATAAATACATTTAATTAAAGATAAACAAAGATAATTAAAATAAAATCCTAAATTTGAATAATCCTAATAATTATCTTAATATTAATTATCCTAATAGAATAAAATAAAATAGAGTTTTCCAAAATAAAATCTCTTCTATTTGCTTTTAAGTCCTTGTGCCTTCCATGTTCGCCCTTTTGGCACCATATTTGTCCCACGTTGCATATTGGCCCATTTAATCTCCAAATTGACGCTTTTTCCCTTGAATTTACTTTTCACCTCCAATTTAGTCCCTAAAAGATAAAAAGACATAAATAGCTCAAATTAGTAGGCTCAAGCTCAAAATAAACACATGATTAATATATAAAAACACGTCATTTTAGAGTATTATCATTAACTCTCAACTGGTGATACCCTGATCGGAGGTCAATCTTAGAGAAAGCTAAAGCACCTCAGAACTGGTTAAATAGATCGTCTATCCTCGGTAGGGGGCATTTATTTTTGATGGTCAACTTGTTCAATTATCGGTAGCCAATACACATACGCATGGATCCATCCTTACTGGTGCTCCCCACGTAGACACACTAGGGCGGATGAACCCACGATCCAATAACTCTTGAATTTGAGCCTTAAGCTCCATAAACTCCTTCGATGCTATTCTATAAGGGGCGATGGACATCGGAGCTATACTAGGAAGGAGCTTAGTCCCAAACTCAACTTCATGGGTTGGAGGTAACCCATGTAGCTCTTCAGGAAAAATGTCCAGAACTTCTTTAATCGTCTTGATATCCTTAACCGAAGAATCCTCAGAATTTGAAACATTGATGTAGGCTAGATATGCCTCACATCCCTTATAAACCAACTTTTTCGCTCTCAATGCAGAAATCACATTCGATAAGTAGTTCTGACACTCCCCAATTACGACTACCTCGCTATCCTCTGCAGTTCTCAATACAACCCATTCCGTGGCATAATCTAAGCTCACTCGGGGTTTAACCAACCAGTCCATTCCCAATATCAGATCAAATTCTCCAAAAGGCAATTCCACTAGATCAGCTAGGATGATAGCCTATTGAACCTTCAAATGAACGTCTCTAAACAACTTATTTACCCTTATTGATTACCCCAGCGGACTGAGTAGAGTGACCTCACTCGTAGTGCTCTCAACCAGTATACCCAAGTTTTCAGATACAGTACAAGCTATATAGGAGTGAGTAAATCCTATATCTATTAGTGAGTACAAAGTACATTATAAATAATGAACGTACCCGTGATGATGTTCGGAGCATCTCCCTCCTCTCGGTAACGTACAGCATATACTACAGCCGGCTGTCTCGCCTTAGTATGACCAGCACCTCTGCCCGATGCTCTCTGATAATAGCCTAACCCGTTACCACCTTTGACCTGACCACAGCCTCTCAGTGGCTACTAAACTACTCTCGATGGTGGTGCAGTAACCATGCCAAAAGCTTGCATCTGATCGGACCTCCGCAGACAATCCCTAATATGGTGCTCCAAAGAACCGCACCTCAAGCATGCTCCAGTCCTTTTTGGACACTCACCCAGATAGTGTCTACCACAATCAGTACACATCAGCTGTCCAGTAGTAGCAATAGGGGCCCCAGCTCTGATCGACCCATCAACTCTGACCTTTTTCTTAGGACTCTGAATGGAACTCGAGGGATCCAAATCCCTCTTGCTCTTACCTCTCTCGGTTCTGGCACTTAGTATGCTTCACTTCCTCGTCGATCTTCAGCTTATCAACCAAAGTAGAAAAGTCTCACTCCCTCTGTGGGGCTATCAGAACCTTCAGATTATTCCTGAGACCATCCTCGAAGTGAACACATCGCTCATATTCAGTGGCCACCATACCTCGCGCATAGCGGCTCAGTCGCAGAAATTTGGCCTCGTACTCGGCCACTGATCTATTCCCCTGAGTCAAATTCAAGAACTCTCTACTACGGGCATCCACATAACTGGCACCCACATAACTGGCACCCACATACTTCCCTTAGAAGGCAGTCTTGAAGGACTCCCAGGATAGTTGATCAGGCTGAGTGCCCTCTTTAACCGTAAGCCACCACTGGTAAGCCTCATCTCTTAGTAGTGACATTGCACCCTTTAGTTTCTGCTCGGGGGTGCAGTCCAAATCATCCATAATCCTTTCTGTGGCCTCAATCCAGTACTCAGCCACGTTAGGGGCAACTCCAGCAATACCCCTAAAAATTTCAGCTCCATTAGACCGGAGTTGTTCCCTAATCGACCCTCAGCCTCCAGCTCCAGTATTGGGCCCAACGACCCTCTCTAAAATCCTCAACATGTCCTGGGATAGTGCGTTGTCCCCCGTTGCAGGATCATGAGACCCAGATCCAGTCTCAGTCATCGGCGAAACAGGCGTTTCACTAGTATCCAGATTAGGCAGGTTGCTAGAAGATAAAATCCCAAATTAAAAATTTAAATCCAAAAGAGGCCATTATTATAGTAAAATACCCCAAGTAAAACTTTAATAAAAAATCTAATTAGGTATAAAATAGTAAAAAGGGTCGTGTCGCCACCGTTGAGTCATCTGCCACTCCGGTCCACCTAAGTTTGAGGATTACCTGTAGAGATAAAATAGAAGGGGGTGAGTCTACATAAACTCAGTGTGAACCCCATGCAAACAAACAAATAGCATACATATAATTATAGTCTGGGCCTAAGCCCTTTTTTAGTAACAGTATCAATCTAGTTTAGGCCTTAGCCTATCTTAGTACGTTAGTACGGTAATAGTAACAGATATGCAGTCACAAAAATCCTACCCAACCAGCCTCTACACTTCATCTCCATACAACCTAAACTCCATATGGGGATATAATCAACCTACCCATCCCTACACTCCAAGTAGTACCGAATGCAGCACTAGACAGTAGTTTGCAACTAAGCTGCAAGTAAATTAGGCTCGAGGCCTTTCAGTGCACTTCCTCCAAACAACATAAACCCCCAACCCAATGCAATGCAATATACCAATATGTCATACCAAATCATGGTATTATGCATGTATTTAGTAGAGTTTTAACAGCATGCTCAATATACAGTCATACAAATATCTATATCGTATATGGATAAAATAGTCACTTAGTTAATCAGGGGTCTAAGTAAGCTTACCGACCCTATAGTAGGTTCATAGTCGTCTCGGGTGACCCGCGCAACCTTAGCAACAAAACAGTGAAAATGAGCCCACATGCCCATTTGTAAGCCCGTGCGGGCCCACACACCCGTGTGGCCCACACGACCCAAAATAGCCTTGGCCATGTGGATTACATAACCTAGGCCAAAATTTCCACACACTCGTGTGATTCACAGGCTTACACACTCGTGTGGCCTACAAGGCCCAATTCGGCCGAGCCCATGCGTCGCACACGGCCTACCTTGTCAATTCACACGGCCTACCACACGGGCGGCCAGACGCTCGTGTGGTGTCGACAGCCTCACTTTTCGACTTTTGGCCGATTCTAGTTTTCAGCATTGTGGTTACACACCTGTATTACTTCCAACGTGCAAGCACTCCCAAGCACACCAAAGCCGCCAATAGAGGACCTTTGTAACCACTTCTGTAACACCCCGAACCCGAGACCGTCGCCGGAGTCGAACACGAGGTGTTAACAGACTTCAAACCACTTATTAGAAATTTCCCAGACAAGCTGCCAATCTGCGTATGAGTCGTATTAAAAATCATATCTTGAGTTCTGAAACTCGAAATCCAGTTCCGTAAATTTTCCCAGGAACTAGACTCATATATCTATCTGGTAGAATTTTTGTAGAATTTTTGGCCGGGCCAATTGGTACAGTTTATTGGTTAGAGTCGTCCCTGTTCCTGGGTTCAACTACTCTGACCCTTGTGCATTACGACTTAGATATCTCCCTTTACAGAGCTCCAATACTTATGCCGTTGGTTTCTAATGAAACTATACTCAAAAGGGAATCTATACATATAAAGCATGACTTCTAATTGTCTCTGATTAATTTAGGGTGAATTTCTAAAGTCGGGACAGGGGATCCAGAAATCGCTCTGGCCCTGTTTCACAAGAGTTTAATTATCTCCTAACATACAGCTCATATGGTCGTCTCGTTTCTTCTATATGAAAATAGACTCATCGAGCTTCGATTACATAATTTATTCATTATTTAATTCCATTCCTACTATTTTTAGTGATTTTTCAATCTCACATTACTGCTGCTGCCAGCATCTGTTACTAAAGCAACTATGCCTATTTCGTGATTTCTCCTTGATCTAACTAGTAATTCATCATACATATCACCAATTATGATCATGACTAGACATGCCAAAGGCTAATCATTGTCAAACATCTCCCTACTACACTATTTCCATATCATGAATTTTAACACCAAAAATAATCAACCATGACATATGGCATAAAAATCGAATTACCAAGACTTGCGACCTAACATTATAGAACCAAATCCAACCGAACATTTATGCCATTTTCGCATGGCTAAAAGTTTACATACCAAATTTCAACAAAACATATTAGCCTATACATGCCGAAATGTTCTCCTAGACTGACTAAAAAGAAGATACCAAAAGTTGCTAGCCGGTGTGATGATTTCGATGACAGTCTCGAGCACGCAAAAAGACGAGTCCAAGAAACCTAAAGTAGGTGACAAGCAAACACCAAGTGAGTATATAACTCAGTAAGTCATAAGCATTACATTACCGTTCAGTAATAATATATCATAAGAGAAAATAAATAATGCGGGATTAGAATCCTCCATCCATACCCAAACTGTGCTATAATTCCTTAGGCATTTCGGTTCGATCTCATACCAAGCCCTACTTTGATATTTCATACATTACACCATATGACTTTGGATGCATTTATCTTCAAATATAATCACCACATAGGTTCAAGACTTACCAAGCCCAATCCCAAATATAAATAAAATGTCTATTCCTCATGAGCTCAAGGTGTTTACTCGTACCGCTGTCCATGATTGACTCGATAAGGCCGCACACTTAGAGCATGTATATTTATTAGAGAATGTATAATAAGCCCGCACACTTAGTGCTTAATAGTCGAACTCGCACACTTAGTGCTATATAATCAAACTCGCACACTTAGTGCTATACAATTTGAACCCGCACACTTAGTGCCAATCTCATGATCATAAATGTTTACACCCGCACACTTAGTGCCGAAACCAACAACTCAATACATCTCACCTCTTTTCTTTTTCATTCAATACTTTCATCACCCCATGCATACATGTATATATATATATATGTATATATTTATCATTCCATTCAGCATCATTACATAGACGTTATGACCATTTAAAGTAATACAAAATATATGCTTAATGACTTGCCTTGTGTTGGGTAAGACGGTTCCAACTCGGCTACTCGATGATCTTTTCTTTGCCTTTGCTTGATTCTCCTCCTTTAACTCCTTGAGCTTAATCAATAAATCAACTAGTTTAACCACCTTGCTAAATATTTATAATCCCATTACACATGCATATGTATGTTAGTATATTCGGCAACCATCCTCACTAATTACCCATTTAGTCGATTATACACATAATCAAAGGTAACCTCACGAATGGGCATACTTATGTATATATATATATACACTTCCGAATGGGCATCACAATTAGATTTAACACCACCTTCATACTCAATTAGATGGCGAATGTATGTACAATGTCAACTATAACATCATTTAAACATCTAATTTCATCTCATGAACACTTGATCGAATTTTCCTAATCTAGCATATTTTCACATCTATTTGTAACATCATGTAAATCCACATATAACTACATTTCTTAAGTTCCACATCTTAATGCCCATTATAGCCATTCTCATAGTCTAAATCTAAAATCGGCACATCCACCTTTCAACCATGTTAGCGAATACTCATTCTCTTCTTAGTCCTAAATTCGCACCTCCAACAAAGTGACTTAACAACTTCAACTTTCATGCTAACATAACAAGCAATTTAACACATACATATAACTAACATGTTAATAGCATCAAGGTATCAACTAAAATTTTAAGCTTCTTAGTCAAAGCCTAACTCTTCGACAACCCCAAATCCAACCATGGGATAGATAGAATTTAGATTCATCACCCAAAGGTTGTGTAAACTTCAAAAATATCATTGAACATACCTTGATCTAAAGGACCACCTTGGCGAATCTTGCTTCCTCTTCTTCCTCTAGTTACGATAATTGCAAAAGAAAGAAAACATGAACACTCCTTCTTCCCTCCTTATTACGCATTCAAACTCCCTCATTTTCATGCCACAACATCAAACACTCCTCCTAGATACAAGCAATGGCGAACTTCTTCAAAATTTTTCTCCTTTCTTTTCTTGGTTTTTCGGCTAGGAGATGGCAAGTATGAACACCCCTTTTTTTTGTTCACTTTCCTATTATTATTCCCATCATTTGTTAACAAAAAAAAAACATATTAAATTAGAATGAGTCGAGCATCATCACTCCTTGGCCGGCCACCATGTATTTTATGGGTAATTTGACATGCAAAGCCATGCTTCCTCTCCTATTATTAATTACTCCTTATAATTCATCTATCATCTTTTCTAACCGTCAACTAGGTCCTTTTCGAATTAATTCACATTCCTAAAGCTAATATTAAGCATTTAATTTCTCATATATTCACTGTCACACAAAAATTTATGTAATTAAAACACAAAAATAAATTTTTGGCTCGGTAATGTGGTCTCGAAACCACATTCCGACCAGGGTCTAATTAGGGTTGTCACAACTTCTCAATCCAAGAACGAACTTACTGCTCGAAGACCTTCGCTGAAACTGCTCTAATGCAATTCTTGTTGCAAAAAGGGAACGATAATAACAATAAAACGGAAAAAGAAAAAGAAGAGGGAGGATTCAAGGAGAATTTTGACAAGAGTGAAAGAAAAAGAAAAAAGAAAAACAAGACTGAAGAGGGAGAACAGAGAGTTTTGGCAATGTGCAAGATGAAATTGAAAAGAACATCAGAATTTGAAATTGGGGAGAGAAAAAGCAAATTTTCAAAAGAGAGAAAAATCTGAACTAAATTAGGTAACCCCTCAATCCCTCAATCTACTCCCACACTCCCCCACTACAACTCAAACCCACCCAAAACCATCCACAACTCTCTCTCCCTATTTAGAAATCCCTTAATTTTCTCTCCTCACTTCCCACTACACCACTACCGCTTCAACATTTCAGTTCTACCCAAATTCTCCACAGCACCACTAGTAAAAATATATCCCCCTTGCTAGCACAGGGACTTGAACTCCAGACCTCCACATGCCAACTCAAACCTTAGCCACCAGACCAACAGACCCATTTTGACATATTTTACAAGCATTTAATTTTAAGCTTACTGATCAAAGATAGGGGTTTATTCATTTAAAAACAAAAACTCGCCCAAGCTAAGGCTTGAACTTGGGACCTCACACACACACCTAGAACATTTAACCACTGAAGCAGATACACACTTGTGTAATCAACATACGAAAATAAATATATAAGGGAATTTTGGGGCGTTACACCCATAGGGCAGACTATATGTCACACACGGCCAAGACATATGCCTGTGTGCCTAACCGTGTGGACAATTTCTAGGCTATTTTTCAAGCCATTTGCCACCTTTAAAAACTTACATACCTACACTCATTTCATGGCATGCAGCATGGCACATTTGGCTACTCAAGTATTCATATTCATGGATAAAATTATGACTTCGTTATGTCAACATATCACCTATTCAAATTATCATGCTTTCATATGGCATTCCACACTAATTTGAAGTTTGTCTATCATCTTTGCTAACCTACTTTCAAGTTACACATTTGCAACACATTTATTGACATACACATTAATCATAATTCATGCACTAAACGTGCATGCCATCTATCACACTCATTAACCATAAGCAACCATAACCACATTAAAACATAAGCATATTTACATGCATACACCAATAATTAGTGTTACAACCCAAATAATCATTATGAGCCACCTCACATGGCCATATACAAAATAATCACAATACTTTCGTGAGCCAACTCATTTGGCTAATCAATATGACACATAACAAAAAGACCAAGTCCCTATACATGACATACTCAAAATGATGAGACTAACTATACCTAAATATTCAATTGATAGTGTGATCGAAAACTCCGATGTCCTCTGATCCCCGAGCAAGCTTGGTGACACTATAAGAAAAGAAAAGGAAGGGGGTAAGCATTAAAGCTTTGTAAGTTCACATACAAATAAAATGCAACTTAAACAAGCATTAATCATACATTAAACATAATGAACATAATCTTACATTTTATCAAATCTCTTAAACTCATTCTTCCTATATATAAATACATATTCTCACCACAAGATCGTCATATCTCATGTCATTTTTATGAGTTCGATGTACATACATGTGCCCACTTGCACATAATAACTTACTTTCTCATTTTTGACGTATTCATCAAGATTACTCATTGAACTTCCTTTAGAACTACCCATTTAACTCTTGGAATATTATCGGATACATCGAAATCTCGCACCTAAGTACCTCATATGTAGCCAATGCTGCCTCATATCACATATCACATGTTGCTAACTATCGAACTACTCACAGGTCTACTCACACGGGCTGTCAGGTGTCCGCAACACATGCCAAACTACCCCGCCATCGGTAATGTATACGAGACCAGTACTCAGAATGCCAAAACATGTGTCACATACATCATGAACTTAGACCACAACTCAATGAGTTTAGATGTCACAAATATCATGAACACAGACCACAACTCAATGAGTTCAAATCACAATAATTCCTAGTGACATGTCACTTGTATCCTAACTATTCCTAAGTATCCTAACTATTCCTAAGGTTCAAACTGGATTATTCGATACCACATTTCTATAGCACTTGCTCGTAACATTGATTTCAATGCTCATAGCACCAATCACATATTCATGAAACAATCAAAGCATAAGTCATGATAAAATTTAGGCAATAAACACATGATACAATATCGTATTAAATCTTTATGTACTTACCATACATGCAATTTTAAAGCATATAAAGTATGGTACATGTTGCAATATTTGCAGATGAACTTACCTCGGTACAAAATGATAGAAATGAGTGTAATCCTCGTAAACCTTGTTTTCCCCCGATCAACACCCGAATCACGTTTTTCTTGATCTATAATGCCAAACTTAACTTGTTCAATACACACATTTCTCATATCAACCCATAACACATATTTTGGTAAAATTACCTTTTTACCCCTAACTTTTCACTTATTTACACTCTAGTGCTTAGGCTCATAAAATGAAATACATGCATTTTCTTTGTTACCCAAGTCTATCTGATTAATATTCTAACTCATATCAGCCCGTATTTCACATTAAACCACATTTCTACTACCCATTTCTTCATCTTTTACAAATAAGTCCTTTTGAGGGGTTTTCACTAAAAATCACTTAGTAAAAGATGTTTATAGCACATCAAACATTCATATTCCTCCATTAAACATCAAAATACAAACATGTTACACATGATTCAAATTTCATACATGAACCTTAACTCAAAATATGGCTAGAAATGGATAGATCATGCTTCCAGGACTTTAAAAATGCAAAGAACATAAAAAAAGGGCTTGGGAGCACTTACAATAAAGCTTGAAATGATGAACAAAACCTTAGCTATGGCTCTTGGAAATTCCGGCTAGCACTTTGAGAAGATGAGAAAATTTTTGACTTATTTTCCCTTTTTATTCTTTTATTTACCAAATGAAAAAAATGCCCTTACTATTTTTTCCTATTCATGCCCATTTTTGTCCAAAATTTTAGAACTTGGTCAAATTGCTATTCAAGGAACTCTAATTAATAATCTAATACAATTTCATGCTTGAAGCTTCAAGAAAACAAGTTTTACAACTTATTCAATTTAGTTCCTAAAGTCAAATTGGACACTTTAGGCATAGAATTTCTTCATGAAAATTTCACACAAACATGCTATCTTATCATGGATCATCAAAAAATCATAAAAAAATTATTTCTATTTTAGATTTGTGGTCTTGAAACCACTATTTTGACTAGACCCTAATTCGGGATGTTACAACTCTCCTCCTTTAGGGATTTTCGTCCCCAAAAATCTTACCGGTAAAAGTTTTGGGTATTCTTTCCTCATGACTTCCTCGGGCTCCTGTAACACCCCAAACCCGAGACCATCGCCGGTGTCGGACCCGAGGGTTAACAAACCAAGTTCACATGTTTTTGCCCACCAATTTGACATTTCCAGTCAGGCTGGAAAACTGCGTCACTGTCGCCTTAAAATCATATCTCGAGTTTCAAAACTCGGAAACTGGTTTTGTAAATTTTCCTGAATTTAGACTCATATATCCATCCATGGATTTATTTCTAGGATTTTGGTCGGGCCAATTGGTACAGTTTATTAGTTAAAGTTACCCCTGTTACAGGGATCGACTGCTCTGACCTTCGCGCGGTATAACTTGAATATCTCTCTGTACAGGGCTTTAATGCTGGTGTCGTTTGTTTCTAATGAAACTAGACTCAAAATGGAATCTGTACATATAAGGTATATCTCCTAATTCTTTTGGATAATTTATAGTGAATTTTTAAAGTTGCGACAGGGAACCCAGAAACCATTCTGGCCCTGTCTCACAATGGCTTTAATATCTCTTAACCTGTAACTCCTATGACCGTTTCGTTTCTTCCATATGAAAATAGACTCATCAAGGTTCATTTACATAGCTTATTCACTATCTAATTCCATTCCTATGAATTTTGGTGATTTTTCACATTCAGGCCACTGCAGCTGGCAGCATCTGTTTTAAGATAGGACTTACCTATTTGGTGGTCTCCATGATTCAACTAGCCTTACCATACATAGGTTCATATATGATCATTTTAACCATGCCAATGGCTGATCATATGACCAACATTCCCATTTCAAGCCATAGCCACATCATGACACAAAATATACACATACAACCCATAATTAGTCTAAGTTCATGCTTCCTTTTCGAGCCATTTTCGCATGCGGCCGTACATACTTACATTACAACATATTTAACAAACAAGGGGTAGTCCTATACATGCCATCTCAAGTTCAACCAAAATTTATACCAAAATGGAGGCTTGATAGTGTGGATGACTTGACTTCAAGATCCCAAATCTGATTGCCTCGGCGAAATCTAGAAAACTAAGAGCCAAAACAACGGGTAAGCATTTTTATGCTTAGTAAGTCTCAAGGAATATAATGAACTATAAATTTACAGCAATACATTCACATAGCCAAATGCATCATTTCATTAATACACATTCTTACTTCATACTTCATCATTATATAAGTTCGCAAAGCATCAATCAATTCAATAACTGAAATTCATTAGTCGATTGAGCGAATGTTGCTCAAACACATCGACTTTCCAATGCACATATAACGTACCTTATCCTTTGGGCTTTCCGAGTGTACTAATTAAATTCATTTCGCAACCAACACTCACCTCCAGCCCAAGATTCTTGAATGTAACGGATTTAATCACGTGCACAAATGCCTTGGTCTTAGCCGGATAGAGTAACTTCATACGAATGCCTTGGGCCTTAGCCGGATATAGCCACTAGCACAATTGCCTTGGTCTTAACCGGATATAATTTCAACATAGTTGTCTTGGGCTTAGCCGGATATCATTCAATTTCTCATGCACACATACATCAAAAATCATTGGACATACATATTTCATTTTCGTTACTAAGGCTCAAACACAATTATAATCATTAGCATATTCGCCTTGGGACTTAGCCGGGTGGAATTCAAATACTCATACACACATAATCAATAATCATACACATCCATATTTCATCTCACATAATTCAAGTAAGGTCACTTCTTGAGGACTTACCTCGGATGTTGTCGAGCGGCTTTTTCGGCTATTCGATCACCTTTTCCTTCCCTTGTCCAATTGTGGCCCTCTTAGCTCTTGAGCTAATTCAAACAAATTCAATTTATTAAAATCTCATTGTGCTTGCTTATGGCGAATATGACAAGGATTTTAAATGGTCATATGGCCACTCTTTAGCTTGAATACACAATGGTCATGCACATTTTATACTACATCAAGCAATTCAATACAATTTATTTGAGCATCAAGGAAATGCTAAGGCCTTCAATAGGCTACCCAAGGCGAATATTCATGTACATGTTGAGGTCAATTTTGCATAATACCTCACAAAAACAGCATGCAATCTACTAATTAATGCTTTGCACATTGTGGCCCAAAACTTATAATATAGCATCAAGCACTTATATGTGTGCTAGGCGAATTGTGCTTGCAATTTCACAAGCATTCTTCCACATTTTCTTCTTTAAATCAATATATTCATCACTTAGTTCATAACCAAACATAATGTGCAATCATATATATGCATATATGAGCATGGCGAATTTTCAAGGTGTCCATAGCCATCCAAAACACAAATTTTTAACTAACATGCAAGAAGCATGAATCATGCTCAAGAATGCATCATGGCGAATATGACAATCATGCTCCTTTTCAACTTTAATCATGATAAAACAAAGAAAACTCAAAATCTTACTCATGAATAGAAAATCCATCATTGCATGCATCATCATCAAGCTTCACACTTAGCATGCAATGGCTTTATCACCATAACAACTTTGCCCAAATACCATTTCCATGGCATAACAAAGATTTGAGCCATGGCTAACATGCACATCAAGTTAGTAACCAAGTCATGCATGAAACTCCAAACACAACCTCATACATACCTTAATCTTGGTACAAGTATGGCCAAATCTCCTTCTAGTTCTCTTCTAAACCAAAAATGGAGCAAAATCCTTTCTTCCTCCTTATGATTTTCGGCCAAAAAGATGAGAAAGGATGAACAAATTTTTTTGTTTTCTCTTCTTGGTTGCACGGCAATGGGGGAATGCTACTCTCTCACACACATTTTTTTTCATTCTTTTCTTACCCATGCTTATTTGTTTATGATTTCTCCCTAATGCCCAACAAAACATGTTTCATGACATGTTTAGCCCATATCACTTTGTCATGGCCGGCCATCATTTGTAAAAAAGGGAAATTTGACATGCAAGTCCATTATTTTGCATGCATGCTTTAATTAGTCATCACATATTTCCCTATCGTACTTTCAAAGTTCACTACTAAGTCCTTTCTTATAAATTAGCACCTAATTAATAAAAATCGAGACACGAAATATTTCGCATACCAATTCCACATACAATAAGCACGGAATATAACACTTAATTATTCTTGTGACTCGGTTTCGTGGTCCCGAAACCACTCTCCGACTAGGGTCACATTCGGGGTGTCACAACTCTCCCCCACTCAAGAGATTTTCGTCCCCGAAAAGCTTACCGGTAAATAGGTTCGGATATCGCTCCCTCATAGAGTTCTCGGTCTCCCAAGTAGCTTCTTCTATCCCGTGCTTGAGCCATAACACTTTCACTAGCGGAACCCGCTTGTTTATAACTCTTTCACTTCTCGTGATAGGATACTGAATTGGTTCTTCCTCATAACTCATATTAGCTTGAATTTCAATTTCGATGGACTAATCACGTCGTTGGATCGGATCTATAACGTCGAAGCATCGACCGTGGAAGACATCGTGAACCTTTTGAGTTCGAGGGGCAAAGTCAAACGATATGCCACTTGGACCGACTCGCTCGATATCTCATATGGCCCAATGAACCTCGGGCTCAACTTGCCCTTACGGTAGAACACGAGTATCTTTTTCCAAGGCGATACCTTGAGAAACACTTTATCACCCACGATACTCGATATCCTTACGCTTCATATCCGCGTCACGACTTACGACGATCGAAGGCTATCTTCAAACTTTCACGGATTACTTTCACTTTCATTCAGCATCCCTAATCAAATCCACCCGAAAATCTTGCTTTCACCAAGCTCGGTCCAAAACAATGGTGTACGGCATTTACGCCCGTACAAAGCCTCATAAGGTGCCATCTTAATGCTCGATTGAAAGTTGTTGTTGTGGCGAATTCAATCAACGGCAAATACCGTTCCCATGAACCACTAAACTCGAGGACGCAACATCTTAACATATCCTCAAGTATCTGAATTACCCGCTCGGATTGACCATCGGTTTGGGGGTGAAAAGCGGTGTTGAAATGCAACTTGGTACCCAAAGCTTCTTGCAACTTTTTCCAAAACCGCGAGGTAAATCTCGGTCTCTATCCGACCACGATAGAAATAGGCACCCGTGTAATTTCACAATCGAGAAGCGTACAATTCCGCTAATTTGTCCATTGAAAAATCCGTGCGTCGGGGACAAAGTGGGCCGACTTAGTCAATCGATCTACCACGACCCAAACCGCATCCTTCTTACTTGCGACAATGGCGGTCCGGATACAAAGTCCATTGTGACTCGATCCCATTTCCACTCGGGTATCGTGATTGGTGAAGTAATCTGAAGGCACGATGTTCCGCTTTCACTTGTTGACATATTAAACATCTTGAAACAAAGTCGGAGATGTCTCGCTTCATACCATGCCACCAAAATCGACGTTTCAAATCATTGTACATCTTCGTACTCCCGGGTGGATTGCCATTTGGCTACAATGGGCTTCATTGAATTATCGAAATGAGTTCAATTCCTTGGGACACCTGACGACTTTTGAACCTCAAACAATCGTCATCGTCGATTTGAAACTCCGAGTCCTCGTTGAACACACGCAGCCCGTTTTGCAACCAACTCGTCGTCGACTTTACGAGCTTCTCGAATTTGGTGTGTCAATAGTGGTTTGGCTTTCAATTCAGCCACTAACACCTTTGTCGGATCGGACGGAACAAGTGCACATTCATCGCTCGTAAAGTGAATAACGATTTACGACTCAAGGCATCCGCAACCACATTCGCCTTTCGGGTGATAATCAATGATCGATTCATAATCCTTTAACAGCTCAAGCCAACGTCTTTGTCATGATTTAAGTCTCTTTGGGTCATCAAATATTTGAGACTTTTGTGATCCGAGTATACATGGCACCTTTCACCAAATAAGTAATGTCGCCAAATCTTTAAAGGCGAATACGATGGCGGCCAATTCGAGATCATGAGTCGGATAATTTTTCTCATGTGGCTTTAATTGCCTCGGCGCGCAGGCCACAACTCGACCTTCTTGCATTAATCATAACCTAACCCAAGTAGAGAGGCGTCGCTATAGATAACAAACTCCTTGCGGACTCGGGTTGCACTAGAATTGGGGCTTCGGTCAAATAAGTTTTCAGTTGATCGAAGCTTTTTGGCATTTCTCCGTCCATTCGAACTTAACATCCTTTTGGAGTAAGCCGTCATCGGCGTGGCTATCGTTGAGAACCCTTTTACAAAAGCGTCGGTAATAAGCGGCAAGCCCAAAAAGCTTGAACCTCGGTAATATTTCTCGAAGGCTTCCAATTTAGTATGGCTGAAATTTTATTGAATCGACTCGAATACCGATCGAGATACCACATGACCCAAGAAGCTAACCTCTCTTAACCGAACTCACACTTCTTGAACTTAGCATATAATTGCTTGTCCGTAAAATTTGCAGCACTAACCGTAGGTGTTCAGCATGTTCGGTCTCATTTCTTGAATAGACCAAGATGTCATCAATGAACACGACTACGAATCGATCCAAATATGGTCTAAAGATTCGATTCATTAAATCCATAAATACCGCGAGGGCATTAGTGAGCCCAAAGCGGCATCACCAGAACTCGTAGTGACCATATCTCGTTCGAAGGCGGTCTTGGGCGCGTCTCGAATCTCGGATTCGCAATTGATAGTAGCCCGATCTCAAATCTATTTTCGAGAACACCGAGGCTCCCTTGAGTTGATCGAACAAGTCATCAATACGTGGCAGCGGATATTTGTTCTTTATCGTCGCTTTGTTAAGGCGGCGATAGTCGATCTACGATCGCATGGTTCCATCCTTCTTCTTCACGAACAACAACGGCGCACCCCAAGGCGAAAAACTCGGGCGAGCAAAACCTCTATCCACCAATTCTTGCAACTGAACTTTCAACTCCTTTAATTCCGTTGGGGCCATACGATACGGAGCTATCGAAATTGGAGTGGTACCAGGTACCAATTTGATGCCAAATTCTATTTCCGAACAGGTGGTAAACCGGCAATTCTTGGGAAAACATCCGGTATTCACAAACCACGGCGCAGATTCGGGTTTCTTCTCGATTCCTTGTCATCGAGTGCGACGCAAAGTGCGCCGCACCCTTTTCTTACATATTTACGGGCCAACATCGGCGATATTACGGTGGCAACCCTTTAAGTCCGTGGACTCAACCCGAATTATTTCATTATTCGCGCACTTCAAATCGATAGTCTTGCTCTTGCAATTTACAACCGCATCGTGCATGGTCAACCAATCCAAACCAAGAATAACATCGAACTCATCGAATGGCAAAAGCATTAAGTCCGCGGAAAACAAGAACCTCGGAACACTAGGGGACTTTTCTTGCACACTTTGTTAACAAGCACGTAATGACCCAAGGGTTTGACACCGAATTACAAACTCGATGAGACTCAATGGGCAAAGTCTTCTTTGGATGCTAAGGTTTCACATATATATGAATGAGTAGAACCGGGGTCAATCAAAGCAATTACATTTGTATTGAAAAGAGTGAAAGTACCGGTAATAACATCCGGAGAGGCGGCATCCTCGGCGTGCGCGTATGGCATAAGTCCTAGCGAGAGCACGAGCCTCGGATCGATGGTAGCATCTCTAGATCCTCTCGACCGCCAATGACATTGCCCATATTTCTAGGTGGTCTACCTCAAGCGATGGTAGCACCGGGTTTGCACTCGACTTGCATTCTGTTCATGCATCCTCGGGCAATCCTTCATAAAGTGGTCGGCCGATCCACACTTATAGCAGGAGCGATCACGAAACCAACAGCTCCCGAATGCCATTTGCCACAATGTGGACACTCCGCCTCTCTCGGCGATCATTTCCGCCACCGCGATCGAGGTGACTTCGTGTGGTCACAGGGTCGATCGCGTCCTCGTCTAGAAAAGCCCAAACGCCTCTAGACCGGCTCGCATCATCTCGAAATCTCTTCGATGCTTGTTGAAGAGACTTTCCGAGGACCTCTTCGAATTCTCCAATCCCCACATCAGCTTTTTGTTTCTCCTTTCTAAGCTCTTGACTTTACAAGCTCGCTCAACAAGTACTACGAACTCTCGTATCTCGAGAATGCCAACAAACATCCTTATATCATCATTCAGCCCATCCTCGAAGCGTTTACACATAATAGCCGGACGAAATGCATTCTCGCGCGTCTGGCTAAGCCTCACAAACTTTCGTTCAGTAGTCGATAGCGGACATAGAACCTTGCTTAAGATCAAGGAATTCCCTCCGCTTTTGGTCGATGAATCTCGACTAATATACTTTTTGAACTCGGTTAGAAAGAATTCCCAAGTCACTTGTTCTCTAGGCACCACAAGTCGAGTACTCCACCAATAGTAGGCGGACTCGCGTAGCAAGGAGATGGTACACTTTAAGCACTCATCGGGTGTGCAGGATAGCTCATCAAGCACCGGATAGTGTTATCTAACCATAATTCAGCTCGCTCGGCATCATCATCATCCGTAGCCTTAAATTCAGTGGCCCCATGTTTTGAATCCTATCATTGGGGCTTACGATATATTTGGTCGATTCTACGGAGGTATTGTAGGTCGGGGTTGCATTAAATCGGGAATGGAGGTGGTGGAGCGGCCGTGTTGGTTCGAATGTATTGATTAAACCATTCGTTCATCACACTATAAAAGGCTTGCCTAGCCTCGTCATTAGGATTACTGGCCATAGGTTGAGAGTCCCGGCGCTGTCCCCTTGCGGGAGCAGCGCCACACTCTCCACATCATCAGCTATCGCTTCGGTTGGGATCGGGATCCATTGCTATAAACAAACATGAAGTCAAATTGTCGAATTCATCACACTATCGATTCATCATTTAATGGCATGTATAGCTAGACCCCAAACACATCACGGTAGTCCTAGAATCGACTAAACCGTGGCTCGATACCAATAAAATTGTAACACCCCAAACCCGAGACCATCGCCGGTGTCGGACCGAGGGTTAACAAACCAAGTTCACATGTTTTTGCCCACCAATTTGACATTTCCAGTCAGGCTGGAAAACTGCGTCACTGTCGCCTTAAAAATCATATCTCGAGTTTCAAAACTCGGAAACTGGTTTCGTAAATTTTCCCTGAATTTAGACTCATATATCCATCCATGGATTTATTTCTAGGATTTTGGTCGGGCCAATTGGTACAGTTTATTAGTTAAAGTTACCCCTGTTACAGGGATCGACTGCTCTGACCTTCGCGCGGTATAACTTGAATATCTCTCTGTACAGGGCTTTAATGCTGGTGTCGTTTGTTTCTAATGAAACTAGACTCAAAATGGAATCTGTAAATATAAGGTATATCTCCTAATTCTTTTGGATAATTTATAGTGAATTTTTAAAGTTGCGACAGGGAACCCAGAAACCATTCTGGCCCTGTCTCACAATGGCTTTAATATCTCTTAACCTGTAACTCCTATGACCGTTTCGTTTCTTCCATATGAAAATAGACTCATCAAGGTTCATTTACATAGCTTATTCACTATCTAATTCCATTCCTATGAATTTTGGTGATTTTTCACATTCAGGCCACTGCAGCTGGCAGCATCTGTTTTAAGATAGGACTTACCTATTTGGTGGTCTCCATGATTCAACTAGCCTTACCATACATAGGTTCATATATGATCATTTTAACCATGCCAATGGCTGATCATATGACCAACATTCCCATTTCAAGCCATAGCCACATCATGACACAAAATATACACATACAACCCGCAATTAGTCTAAGTTCATGCTTCCTTTTCGAGCCATTTTATGCGGCCGTACATACTTACATTACAACATATTTAACAAACAAGGGTAGTCCTATACATGCCATCTCAAGTTCAACCAAAATTTATACCAAAATGGAGGCTTGATAGTGTGGATGACTTGACTTCAAGATCCCAAATCCGATTGCCTCGGCGAAATCTAGAAAACTAAGAGCCAAAGCAACGGGTAAGCATTTTTATGCTTAGTAAGTCTCAAGGAATATAATGAACTATAAATTTACAGCAATACATTCACATAGCCAAATGCATCATTTCATTAATACACATTCTTACTTCATACTTCATCATTATATAAGTTCGCAAAGCATCAATCAATTCAATAACTGAAATTCATTAGTCGATTGAGCAAATGTTGCTCAAACACATCGACTTTCCAATGCACATATAACGTACCTTATCCTTTGGGCTTTCGAGTGTACTAATTAAATTCATTTCGCAACCAACACTCACCTCCAGCCCAAGATTCTTGAATGTAACGGATTTAATCACGTGCACAAATGCCTTGGTCTTAGCCGGATAGAGTAACTTCATACGAATGCCTTGGGCCTTAGCCGGATATAGCCACTAGCACAATTGCCTTGGTCTTAACCGGATATAATTTCAACATAGTTGTCTTGGGCTTAGCCGGATATCATTCAATTTCTCATGCACACATACATCAAAATCATTGGACATACATATTTCATTTTCGTTACTAAGGCTCAAACACAATTATAATCATTAGCATATTAGCCTTGGGACTTAGCCGGGTGGAATTCAAATACTCATACACACATAATCAATAATCATACACATCCATATTTCATCTCACATAATTCAAGTAAGGTCACTTCTTGAGGACTTACCTCGGATGTTGTCGAGCGGCTTTTTCGGCTATTCGATCACCTTTTCCTTCCCTTGTCCAATTGTGGCCCTCTTAGCTCTTGAGCTAATTCAAACAAATTCAATTTATTAAAATCTCATTGTGCTTGCTTATGGCGAATATGACAAGGATTTTAAATGGTCATATGGCCACTCTTTAGCTTGAATACACAATGGTCATGCACATTTTATACTACATCAAGCAATTCAATACAATTTATTTGAGCATCAAGGAAATGCTAAGGCCTTCAATAGGCTACCCAAGGCGAATATTCATGTACATGTTGAGGTCAATTTTGCACTTAATACCTCACAAAAACAGCATGCAATCTACTAATTAATGCTTTGCACATTGTGGCCCAAAACTTATAATATAGCATCAAGCACTTATATGTGTGCTAGGCGAATTGTGCTTGCAATTTCACAAGCATTCTTCCACATTTTCTTCTTTAAATCAATATATTCATCACTTAGTTCATAACCAAACATAATGTGCAATCATATATATGCATATATGAGCATGGCGAATTTTCAAGGTGTCCATAGCCATCCAAAACACAAATTTTAACTAACATGCAAGAAGCATGAATCATGCTCAAGAATGCATCATGGCGAATATGACAATCATGCTCCTTTTCAACTTTAATCATGATAAAACAAAGAAAACTCAAAATCTTACTCATGAATAGAAAATCCATCATTGCATGCATCATCATCAAGCTTCACACTTAGCATGCAATGGCTTTATCACCATAACAACTTTGCCCAAATACCATTTCCATGGCATAACAAAGATTTGAGCCATGGCTAACATGCACATCAAGTTAGTAACCAAGTCATGCATGAAACTCCAAACACAACCTCATACATACCTTAATCTTGGTACAAGTATGGCCAAATCTCCTTCTAGTTCTCTTCTAAACCAAAAATGGAGCAAAAATCCCTTTCTTCCTCCTTATGATTTTCGGCCAAAAAGATGAGAAAGGATGAACAAATTTTTTTGTTTTCTCTTCTTGGTTGCACGGCAATGGGGGGAATGCTACTCTCTCACACACATTTTTTTTTCATTCTTTTCTTACCCATGCTTATTTGTTTATGATTTCTCCCTAATGCCCAACAAAACATGTTTCATGACATGTTTAGCCCATATCACTTTGTCATGGCCGGCCATCATTTGTAAAAAGGAAATTTGACATGCAAGTCCATTATTTTGCATGCATGCTTTAATTAGTCATCACATATTTCCCTATCGTACTTTCAAAGTTCACTACTAAGTCCTTTCTTATAAATTAGCACCTAATTAATAAAAATCGAGACACGAAATATTTACGCATACCAATTCCACATACAATAAGCACGGAATATAACACTTAATTATTCTTGTGACTCAGTTTCGTGGTCCCGAAACCACTCTCCGACTAGGGTCACATTCGGGGTGTCACAGCTCCCATGTAGTCTCTTCAACCCCATGCCTTTGCCAAAAAACTTTCACCAAGGTAATGCTTTTGTTTCTCAACTGTTTAACTTCTCGTGCCAAAATCTTAACCGGTTCCTCACCATAACTCATATCCGGTCAAATCTCAACTTCTATTAGTGAAATCACATGTGAAGGATCTAATCTATATCGGTGCAACATAGACATATGAAATACATCATGAATCTTTTCTAACCCTAATGGTAAAGCCAATCTATAGGCAACCGACCCTATTCTTTCAGTGATCTCATACGACCCTACGAGAACTCAACTTGCCCTAATGGTAAAGCCAAATCTCAAAACTTTTTTCCACAGAGACACTTTCAAAAATACCTTATCACCAACTTGATATTCAATTTCTTTTCGTTTCAAATCTGCGTAGGATTTCTATTTATCCGAAGCGGCTTTCAAACAATCACGAATTACCTTCACTTTCTCTTCGTTTTCTTTGACCAGATCAATTCCGTGAATCTGATTTTCCCTGAGCTTGGTCCAATACAATGGCGTTCGACACTTACGCCCATATAATGCCTCATAAGGCGCCATTTTCAAACTCGACTAATAATTATTTTTGTAGGTAAACTCTGCCAATGGTAAGTAACTTTTGCAATTACCTTGGAGCTCAAGAAAACAACACCGCAACATATCTTCAAGGGTCTAAATTACTCTCTTAGACTGACCATCAATCTGTGGATGAAAAACAGTGCTAAAATTCAGTTTTGTACCCAAAGCTTCTTGTAACTTTTTCCAAAACCGTAAAGTGAACCTCGGATCTCTATCCGATACAATCAATATAGGTACTCCATGAAGTCTAACAATTTTACCAATATAAAATTTAGCGAACTTATCAAGTGAGTAATCGGTACGCACTGGAATAAAATAAGCCGACTTAATCAGTCTATCGACAATAACCCATATGGCATTTTTCTTTCTCAAAGTTAAAGGCAAACCTGTTACAAAATACATAGTAATCCGGTCCCATTTCCACTCAGGAACCATGAGGGGCTAAAGTGAGCCTGAGGGTACTTGTTGTTTATCCTTTACTTGTTGACAAACTAAGCATTTCAATACAAATTCTGAGATATCTCTTTTCATACCATTCTACTAATACATTTTTTTCAAGTCATTATACACTTTTGTATTACCCGGGTGAACTAACAAACAACCGTTGTGTGCCTCATACAAAATATTCTGAATCAACTCAGTGTCCTTCGAAACAAAAATCCTACCACGAAATCTCAAACAACCATCGGAGTCACTCAGAAAATCTGGTTCACTACTGGACTCACATTGAATTCTCCTAGCTTGCAACTCTTTATCAAATTTCTGAGCATTACAAACCTGTTGGAGAAAAGTCGGTCTAGCTCTCAACTCAGCTAGAATCGAACCATCATTGGACCAAGTCAGCCGTGTATTCGCCCATAAGGAAAACAATGACGTCCTACTCAAAGCGTCGGTGACCACATTCGACTTACCCGGATGGTAATCAAACATAAGCTCATAAACTTTTAACAGTTCCAACCATCTTCGTTGCCGCAAGTTCAAATATTTTTGAGTCATTAAGTTCTTAAGACTTTTGTGATCGATATAGACATGGCATTTCTCACCAAATAAATAATGTTGCCAAATCTTCAAAGCAAACATTATGGCGGCCAACTCTAAGTCATGTGTCGAATAGTTCTTCTTATGAGGCTTCAACTATCTCGAAGCGTAAGCTACGACTTTACCCTCTTGCATAAGTACACATCCTAAACCATTTAAGGAAGTATCACTCTAAATCACAAATTCTTTACCTAACTCAGGTTGTACCAAAACTGGAGCCTCAGTCAACAATGCCTTTAATTTTTCAAAACTCTGTTGGCACTTTTTGTCCATTTGAAGTTGACATTCTTCTGTAACAACTTCATCATCAGAGTAGCAGTCATAGAGAATTCTTTAACAAATTGTCTATAATAACTGACCAAGCCTAGAAAGCTTCTAACCTCAATTACATTTTTTAGCTGTTTCCATTCAACAATAGCTGAGATCTTACTCGGGTCAACTCTAATACCATCACCAGAAACAATGTGGCCCAAGAATCCAACTTCCTGAAGCCAAAACTATCTCAAATGTTTGACATGCTCGGATTCATCATCAAGAATAAATCAATATGTCATGAATAAAAAAATAACAAATTTATCCAAATACGATTGGAAAACACTGTTCATCAAGTCCATAAATGTGGCAAGAGCATTCGTTAAACTAAAAGGCATGACAAGAAATTCATAGTGACCATACCTCGTCCGAAAACTAGTTTTTTACACATCCGAGTCTTTCACTCTCAATTGATAGTATCCAAACCTCAAGTCTATTTTAGAAAACCATGCTGCTCATGTGAACTGATCAAACAGGTCATCAATCCTTGGCAAACGATACTTATTTATACATAACCTCATGGATCAGTCTTTCTTTTTCATGAATAATACTGGAGTACCCCACGGTGAAAAGCTCGATCTCACAAAAACCTTGTCGGTCAATTCTTGCAACTGTACTAGGGACTAGCTCAATACCAAACTCAACTTCCCTAATAGGAGGTAATCCTGGCAGCTCTTCCGGGAACACATCCAGATACTCACATACAACAGGTATTAATTCAATCTTCAACTTAGACTCTGTTGTATTCAACACGTAAGCCAAATAAGCCTTACGTCCTTTTCTCATACATTTCTGAGCAGACATCAAAGAAATCACACTTGGCAACCTATCTGACTCATTTGATTCAACCCGAAGAGTTTTACCATTTTCACATTTTAATTCAATAACTTTTTGTCTACAATTTACTATAGCATCATGAAGTGTCATCCAATCCATGCCTAATATAACATCAAATTCATCGAATAGTAGTAACATCAAGTCAGCTGAAAAGGAATGATCTCTAATTATGAAAGGACATTTCTTGCATACCTCATCAACTAAAACATGCTTGCCTAACGAGTTTGACACTTTAATCATAAATTCCGTAGACTCAACAGGCATATTCATACTAGATACCAGTTTTATGCACACATATGAATGAGTAGAACCAGGGTCAATCAAGGCAATAACAAAAGTTTCTTAGAGAGAAAAAGTACCCGTAATCACGTCGGGAGAATATGCATCCTCACGGGCACGTATGGCATAGGCTCTAACCGGAGCTCTAGCTTCGGATCTCACCGTTGTATCCCTTGTTACATTTTTATTACTAGCCCCATTACAGGCATTTCTCGAAGGTCTCCCTTTTGTAGCTGTACTACCCAGCCTTGTACTCTAAAATTTTTCTTTCTCAACCATCTTAGGACAATCCTTAATATAGTAGTCTTGTGAACCACATCGGAAACAAGATCCATCACTCACCCTACACTTACCAAAATGACCTTTAACACATTGTTGGCACTCAGGTCTAGAAGTTCTATCATTACCCACATTAGCCATCGATGTAGCCTAAGATTTAAAACCCAAATTCTGCTTCTTACGATTTCTATATGAATGCCCAGTCGAAACATAAGAACAGAAATACATATCTCTGGATTTCTTAGACTGGGATGGAAGTGACTTGCTCATAGGCCTCTTCCTTATATCTCTAGCCTCAACTTCAACTTTTCTCTTTTCTTTGGTCACTTCCTTAGCTTTACAAGCTCGATCAATGAGCATAACAAAGCTCTTCAGCTCAAGAATACCCACTAACACTCTAATGTCCTCATTAAGTCCGTCTTCAAACCTTCTAGACATTTTAGCCTCGAAGGATAAACACTCTCGAACATATTTACTAAGCTGGACAAACTCTCTTTCGTACTCAGTAATTGACATGCGACCTTGTTTCAAATCAAGAAATTCCTTATGCTTTTGATCAATGAATTATTCACTAATGTATTTCTTTCAGAACTCCTCTTGAAAGAATTCCCATGTAACCCTTTCTTTTAGAACCACCGAAATTAGCGTCTTCCATCAATTATATGCCGTGTCTCTTAACAAGGAAATAACACACTTCAAACATTCTTTAGGTGTGCACGATAGTTCATCAAATACTCGAATAGAATTCTCAAGCCAGAATTTTGCTTTCTCAGGGTCATCATCAGCATTGGCCCTAAATTGCTCAGCTCCTTGCTTTCGAATCTTATCAACTGGGTTTCTATGAAATGTCATAAAATCCATACCTTGGGGCACTTGGGTATGAGTTGGGGATTTGGAGGGGGTGGTCGAGGTTGAACGTTCGGGTTTGTTCGAACGAACTCTGCATACCAATTATCCATCATATGGAGGAAGGCTTCTCTGCCTCCTTGACCTCTACTAACAGTTGTTGGTCTACTATCAGACGACACTACTCCTTCAGCGGGAGCAGGTGCGTTACTTTCAACATCATCTTCCACTACTCTGTCGGGATCCATTACTATATGAAAAACACAGTTTAAAATCGTCAGGAGGCGTCACACTCTAACAATTTAGGTATGGCATGTATAGTTAGACTCAAGCACATGTTACGTAGTCCGAGAACTGACTAAATTGTAGCTCTGATAGCACTAAATGTAACACCCCTTACCTGTATCCAAAGCCGGGACAGGGTTTGAGGCGTTGCCAAACTTAAACGTAACCAATCATACAAAAATGGGCCATAAAATTTTCATTCAAATCAAATTTATTGATACATATGCAAACTATCCCTTATATGGGCCTACGAGGACCAAAACATACATCGGGGATGGTTCGAGACTAAACCGAGAAATTTGAAAAAACAGGAAGACTTAGAAAATTTTCATACTTTAGAGAGTCAAACGCCCGTGTGGCTTGAGAAACGCCCATGTCCTAAACCCATGTAAAACTCTAACTATGACATCATTAACTAAATAAGGTGACATGGCCAAGTCACACACTCGTGTGCTTAGGCTGTGTGGTGAATTAAATTCCAAACGTTAAGTGTAGACTTCACACGGCCTGGGCACACGTCCATGTCTTAAGGCCGTATCCTTGATAAGGTTGAGACACACGGCTGTGTCTCTGCCCGTGTGTTTATTACTGGGCAATTGGTTTTGCATTATTAGGGTGCAGGGGACATACGAATGGATCACACGTTCATGGGGCAGACCGTGTGTCACACATGGCCAAGACACATGCCCATGTGTCTAACCGTGTGGACAATTTCTAGGCTATTTTCCAAGCTATTTGCCACCCTTAAACACTTACATACCTATACTCACATCATGACATGCAACATGGCACATTTGGCTACTCAAGCATTCACATTCATGGTTAAAATTATGACTTGGTAATATCAACATATCACCTATTCAAACTATCATGCTTTCATATGGCATTCCACACCAATTTCAAGTTTTTCTATCATCTTTGCTAGCCTACTTTCAAGTTACACATTTGCACCACATTTATTGACATACACATTAATCATATTTCATACAACAAACATACATGCCATCCATCACACTCATTAACCATAAGCAACCATAACCACATTAAAGTATAAGCAGATTTACATGCATGCACCAATAATTAGGGTTACAACCCAAATAATCATCATGAGTCACCTCACATGGCCGTATACAAAATAATCACATTACTTTTGTGAGCCAACTCATTTGGCTAATCAATATGAGGCGTAACAAAAAGACCAAGTCCCTATACATGCCATACTTAAAATGATGAGACTAACTATTCCTAAATATTCAATTGATAGTGTGATCAAAAACTCCAACGTCCTCCGATCCCTGAGCTAGCTTGGCGACAGTATAAGAAAAGGAAAGGAAGGGGGTAAGCATTAAAGCTTAGTAAGTTCACATACAAATAAAATGCAACTTAAACAAGCATTAATCATACATTAAACATAATGAGCATAATCTTGCATTTTATCAAATATCTTAAACTCATTCTTCCTATATATACATATTCTCGCCACAAGTTCATCATATCTCATGTCATTTTTATGAGTTCGATGTACATACATGTGCCCACTTGCACATAATAACTTACTTTCTCGTCTTTGACATATTCATCAAGATTACTCATTGAACTTCCTTTAGAACTACTCATTGAACTCTTGGAATATTACCGAATACATCAGAATCTCGTACTGAAGTGCCTCATATGTAGCCAACGCTACCTCATATCACATATCACATGTTGCTCGCTGTCGAGCTACTCACGGGTCTGCTCACACGGGCTGTTAGGTATTTGTAACACATGCCAGACTACCCTGCCATCGGTAATGTATACGAGACCAGTAGCTGGAGTGTCAAAACATGTGTCATATACGTCATGAACTCAGACCACAACTCAGTGAGTTCAGATGTCACAAATATCATGAACACAGACCACAACTCAATGAGTTCAGATCACAATAATTCCTAATGACATGTCACTTGTATCCTAACTATTTCTAAGTATCCTGACTATTCCTAAGGTTCAAATTGGATTCTTCGATACCACATTTCTGTAGCACTTGCTCGTAACATTGATTTTAATGCTCACCAATCACATATTCATGGAACGATCAAAGCATAATTCATGATAAAATTTAGGCAATAAACACATGATACAACATCATATTAAATATGTATGCCATACACGCAATATTAAAGCATATAATGTATGGTACATGTTGCAATATTTGCAAATGAATTTACCTCCATACAAAATGATAGAAATGAGACTAATCCTCGTAAACCTTATTTTTCCCCCGATCAAGACCCGAATCACATTTTTCTTGATCTATAATGCCAAACTTAACTTGTTCAATACACATATTGCTCATATCAACCCATAACACATACTTTGGTAAAATTACCTTTTACCCTTAACTTTTCACTTATTTACACTTTAGTCTTTAGGCTCGAAAAATGAAATGCATGCATTTTTTTGTTACCCAAATCTAGCCGATTCATATTCTAACTCATATCAGCCCGTATTTCACATTAAACCATATTTCTACTACCCATTTCTTAATCTTTTACAAATAAGTCCTTTTTAGGGGTTTTTACTAAAAATCACTTAGTAAAAGATGTTTATCACACATCAAACATTCATATTCCTCCATTAAACATCAAAATAAAAACATGTCACACATGGTTCAAATTTCATACATGAACCCTAACTTAAAATATGGCTAGAAATTGATAGATCATGATTCAAGGACTTCAAAAATGCAAAGAACATAAAAAACGGGGCATGGGAGCACTTACAATCAAGCTTGAAAAGATGAACAAAACCCTAACTATGGCTCTTGGAAATTTCGGCTAGGACTTGGAGAAGATGAGCAAATTTTTGACTAATTTTCCCTTTATTTCTAATTTTTCCTATTCATGCTCATTTTTGTCCAAAATTTTAAAACTTCGTCAAATTACTATTTAAGGACCTCTAATTAATAATCTAATGTAATTTCATGCTTAAAGCTTCTAGAACACAAGTTTTACAACTTATTCAATTTAGTCCCTAAAGTCAAATTAGACACTTTAGGCATAGAATTTCTTCATGAGAATTTCACACAAGCATGCAATCTTATCATGGATCATCAAATAAGCATAAAATAATTATTTCTATTTCAGGTTTGTGGGCTCGAAACCACTATTCTGACTAGACCCTAATTCAAGATGTTACATCTTTGATGTGCAAAATAAAAGAATAAAGAGCATTCCTTCAACTTAGCGAACTCAAAAAATGATTGACAATTTTTTCCTTAACCAGTAATCTTAACTAATGTAGCTTCCTTCAAACGAGGTTCCTATAAAAACACACACAAAAAAAGAGCATAAGAATTAATATCATAACATCTAAAAGTAAAAAATGGAAGGATAAAAAAGAATCCCTAAACTTAACACATTAAAAAAATGATCAAGAATTTTTCCCATAACCGTTAAGCTTAGTTAATGTATCTTCCTTCAGGTGAGTTACTTATAAAAGTAAAAAAAAAAAGTACAAAAATTATAGCTTGACATTTAAAAGCATTAAAAATGAAACTATATAGTAAACTATATAGTATTATGACTACTACATTGGGTGGGTTGTTGAGGAATAAGGAAGATAGGTGGATTATTGTATATTCGTCTTTGTATATTTTTATTTTTTTTGAAAGAATTGATTTAATAAAATATCCATTGGTTACATTAATATTTATTGTATATTATCTTTAATGGATTTTGTATATTGACTGTCAGTCCATCCAGTCACATCTATGTGTCTATCTTCTTGGAGTTATTTTCTTCGACGCTCAAGGTAAGAAATCACCCCAATTGAACTTGATAGATGGCATATTAATCTTTCAATTGGTATGCTTATTTTCGATTAGACTAAAGGAAATGTTTATGTTCGTCTAAAAATATAAACTGTCTCTGCGTATTACGATCTGACCACACAATACCGCTTGGTTACTAGTTAAACATGTAACACCCCTCGCCCATATCCGACGTCGGGACATGGTTCGAGGTGTTACCTGACATAACTCAATCAACTATACAAAAACGGGTAGCAAAATTTTGACAAATTTTAAAACTTCTACTTTCACAAGCAATTAGTTCCTTGAATGGGCTTATGAGGCCCAAAACATACTTTCGAGATGATTTAGACTTAACTGAGAATTTAAGAAAAACTTGGTGAAATTCATGCTTTAGGGTTCCACACGCCTGTGTGACTCGGGACATGCCTACTTCCTTAGCCCGTGTGCGATAGTGACTTTAGGGCACGGCCATGACACACGCCCGTGTGGCCTACCCGTGGGCAATAATGACTTATAGACATGGCTATGGCACACGCCCGTGTGGCCTAACCGTGGACAATACTGATTTAAAAGTTTAAGTGCAGGGGGACACATGGCCATAACACACACATGGGAGTGAGCCGTGTGTCACACACGGTCTAATCACACGCCCGTGTGGACAAACTAGGCTATCTTCCAAGCCATTTTGTTACCCAATTTGTACAACCTACACAAGATCTTTTCAATATGCTAATTCCATCCCAAAAGACATCAATTCATCCATAGAAGGAACATCATATACATTTTCCAGAATGAATAATAGCCATTATCTAGGCTTAATACAAAATGAATGGCTTTTATCTTAAGCCAATATACATAAACAATTCTCAATAATACAACTTCCTAGTCTAGCCCTATACATGCCATAATAAAAAATATAAATCCAACCATACCGAGTATTACGGATGATAGTGTGATCGATATCTCTGACTTCAAGGGATCCTCGAGCAAAGCAGCAAGATCTTGAAAGAAAAGGGAAGGAAAGAGAGTAAGCATAAAGCTTAGTAAGTTGCATATAAATATATATACAACAACAACTTCACCATTTATCAATTATGCTCATAGCTCAAAGGTAAGTATAAACTAGACTTACTCATTACCATCAATTCAATCATATTTTCTAATCGAGCACATTACTCATGCCTACCAAATAGGTACCTGTAACACTTACAACGTTATCACACTTTCCTTATTAAATCTCTTTCTTAACTCTTAAAGTTGAACCTTTTGGAATACTATCGGATATTCTATAAGCTTCAGACATGGGTTAAGTTGCCGCTGCCATGTCCCAGACATGGTCTTATGCTGGCTATCTCCATCAAGGCCGATGCCATGTCCCAAACATGGTCTTACACTAGATCTCTGTATACGTGCTGATGCATGTCCAAGACACATCTTATGCTGGCTATCATCATCGAGGCCGATGCATGTCCCAGACATGTCTTACACTAGCACTCATCTTGCATCGTCCCAGACATGGTCTTACACTGGCTATCATAATGTGGCTGATGCATGCCCCAGACATGTCTTACACTAGCACTCATCTCTACGTCGATGCCATGTCCCAGACATGGTCTTACACTGGCTATCATAATGTGGCTGATGCATGTCCCAGACACATCTTACACTAGCCCTCATCTCAATACCGATGCCATGTCCCAGACATGGTCTTATACTAGCTCTCACATAACCCAATGCCATGGCATGAGTATCCAATTTGTTTCCTGGGGTTCTTACTGGATCTTTTGACTTTCTCAATCATAAAAACATATACTTAGTTCAAATTCTGGAAACTCATGCTATATCAAATCAATAACAATCGAATACATGCATTTAACGATATAGTTGTATTATTTACATACAACTTACCTCGGTTTACAAAAAGTACTTAATTAGTCGGCTTAATCGAATTGCTTGGCTTTGCCCCGGTCTAGGCTTGGTTTTGGAAAATCTTGATCTATAATAACAAAATGCACTCATTCAGTTATTAAACACAATTAGGCTATCTAAAATTTACATCTTTGGTAAAATGACCATTTTGCCCCTAGACTTTAGCAAAATGACCATTGTACCCCCATGCTCAAAATTCAATTTTTATCGTATTTCTTCGTATTTCAAGCCTAGCTAAACTCTTTTTACTACTAGAGCAACCCAACATTCTCACTATTTCATACACTTATTACTTAATTTGCAACTTATGCAAAATAGTTCCTTTAGGTGTTTTCATGCTAACACCCTTCATAAAAGTTGTTTATAACACAGCTAGGACTCATATTCCTCCATAAAAACTCAGCATATACCACAAATACATTCATGGAAAAATCTTAAACTCTTGACCATTTTGTAAGATATCACCCTCATTTGAAAGCTCATGCTTAAAGGGTCTCAAAAGTGTAAAAATCTTGAAGAAAACTAAATAAAATCACTTACTTATGACTGCTTTAAGTTGCTGTAGATTTTTAAGCTTTTAAATCTCAATATTTGTTGATATTTTCGGTCAACAAGGAAGATGGAGTGAGGGAAAAGTAAAAACTAGGCTTTTAGGCATTAATTTATCACCGAATCATGACATCATCTACCTAATACTTTGACTATTTGTTTAAAATCCATCACATGGCCAACCATCACTATTAAAAAAGGTGTAATTTCCCTTTAAAAGCCCTCAATTTTGATTCTCTAGCTATTTAACACATTTGGGTACTAAAATGTAACTTTTGCCTTTTTGCCTTTTAGTCCTTTTTCACAATCGGGCTTGAAAACATTAAAGTTAACTCACCAAATTTTTCATGCACTAATATAATCATACTATAACCTTATAAAAATAATAAAAATAAATTTTTTTATCTTCAAATTTGTGGTCCCGAGACCACTGTTCCAACTAGGCCCTAAATCGGGTTGTTACATGTCTCCCCCTTAGGGATTTTCGTCCTCGAAAATCTTACCGTTGAATAAGTTCGGGTACTATTCTCTCAGAGGCTCCTCAGGTTGCCATGTGGCTTCCTCGACTCCATTTCTATGCCACAAAACCTTTACAAGTGGTATATTTTTATTTCTTAACTGTTTGACTTCTCGAGCTAAAATCTGGACCGGCTCCTCACTATAAGTCATGCCTGAGAGAATCTCAACTTCAGTTGGCGCAATTATATGCGAAGGGTCAGATCTGTATCAGCATAATATAGACACGTGAAACACATCATGAATATTTTCTAACTCTGGTGGCAATTCCAAACGGTAGGCAACAGGCCCTACTCTCTCAGTAATCTCATAAGGTCCTATGAAACCAGGACCCAACTTGCCCTTTTTACCAAATCTGAGGACTTTCATCCATGGGGAAACTTTCAAAAATACCTTATCCCCGACTTTAAATTTAATCTCCCTTCATTTCAAATCCACGTAGGATTTTTGTCTATCCAAGGTGGCTTTCAAACAGTCACGAATCCCCTTAACTTTTTCCTCAGCCTCTTTAATCAAATCCACCCTGTAAATTTGATTCTCTCTCAACTCGATCAAGAATAAGGGTGTTCGACACTTTCGCCCGTATAAAGCTTCATAAGGTGCCATTTTCAGACTAGACTGATAGCTGTTGTTGTAGGCGAATTCAACCAATGGTAAGTATTTTTCCCAACTTCCTTGAAATTCAAGAACGCAACACCTTAACATGTCTTCTAACATTTGTATTACTCTTTCCGACTGTCCGTCAGTTTGCGGATGAAATGCCGTACTAAAACTCAACTTGGTTCCTAGAGCCTCGTGTAACTTTTTCCAAAACCTCAAGGTGAACCTTGAATCTCGATCAGATACAATCGATAACGGCACACCATGAAGCCTCACAATCTCAAAAACATGCAACTCAGCCAACTTTTCAAGGGAGTAGTTGACACGCACTGGTATGAAGGGTGCTGACTTTGTAAGTCTATCGACAATAACCCATACTACATCTCTCTTTTTTGGGGTTAGAGGCAAACTGGTCATGAATTCCATGGTGATACGATCCCATTTCTGCTTGGGAATCATGATAGGCTGAAGTAAACACGAAGGCACTTGGAAACGAACTCTAAAATGTCTCTTTTCTTGTAACAACCCAATTTAGGACCTAGTCGGAATAGTGTCTCGGGACCACAAATTTGAAGAAAAAATTATTATTATTATTATTTTTTATAAGTTTATGGTATGATTATATTAGTGCATGAAAAATTTGGTGAGTTAATTTTAATGTTTTCAAGCCCGGTTGCGAAAAAGGACTAAATCGCATAAAAGGAAAAAGTTACATTTTAGTACCCAATGGTGCCAAGTAGCTAGAGAATTGAAATTAGGAGTATTTAAAGGGAAATTAGACCCTTTTGCATTGGTTGGCCGGCCATGGGGAGACAAATTGGAGAGAAGGTCAAAATTAGGTGAGGGTGAGGTCATCAATTTTGACTAGTTTTATATTAAACAAAACAAAGGTCATTTCTTCTTTATTTTCTTCTCTTTCATCAATTTTTACCAGCCATAGGGGGTTTTTAAAAGCTTCAAAAATTTCAGCAATATTAAGCCTTTTAAGTAAGTGATTTTGAAAGTTTCTATTAATGATTTATTACATTTTTGGACTCCTTAAAGCATAGGCTTTCTAATGAGAGGTCTATTTTGCAACATGGTGGAAAGCTTAGGGTTTTTCCATGAAAATATTTGTAATTTTTGCTGAGTTTTTATGGAGGAATATGAGTCTTAGTTGTGTTATAAACAACTTTTGTGAAAAGTGATAGCATGAAAACACTAAAAACGTCTATTTTGCATAAGTTGCAAAATAGGTGGTTAGCGTGTGAAATAGTGAGAATTTGGGATTTCTCTAGTAATAAAAAGAGTTTATCTAGGCTTGAAATATGAAGAAATTCGATAAAAATTGATTTTCGGGCATAGGGGTAAAATGGTCATTTTGCCAAGGCCTAGGGGCAAAATGGTCATTTTACCAAAGTTGTGAATTTATGAATGCTTAATTGTGTTTAGTGACTAAATTGATGTATATTGTTAATATAGATAAAGATTTGGCAAAATCAAGCCTAGGCTGAGGCAAAGCTAAGCAATTCGATTAAGCCATCTAGTGAAGCAGTTTTCGTAATCCGAGGTAAGTTGTATGTAAATAATACAACTACAGTGTTAATACTTGTATTCATATTGTCATTGAATTGATATTGTACGAATTGTTAAGTTATAATTGAGAATGCCTTATAATATTTGAAATAGTAGAAATATCCCGTTGAAACCTTAGGATATGAACTGGATATTCATGCCAAGACATTGGTAGATTTGTGCGCCAGTGTAAGACATGTCTGGGACATGCTTCGGCCACATTATGAGAGGCAGTGTAAGATCATGTGTGGGACATGGCATCGGCATCTAGACGAGGGCTAGTGTAAGACATGTCTGGGACATGCTTCAGCCATATTATGAGTGCCAGAGTAAGACATGTTTGGGACATGCATTGGCCTCGACAGAGGTAGCCAGTTTAAGACGTGTCTGGGACACGCATCGGCTAAGAGTTGTGCTAGTGTAAGACATGCCTGGGACATGCATCAAAACGCATATATGAGAGCCAGTGTAAGACCATGTCTGGGACATGGCATCGGCAATTTATCCTATGTTGAAGGTTCATAGAATATCCAATAGTATTCCAAGCAGTTCAATGGTGAAAGTTATAGTTCAATTTTGATAAAAAGAAAAGATGATCATATTGTGAGTGTTACAGGTACCTATATGATAAGCATGAGTAACGAGCTTAATTTAGAAAATGAGATTCGAGTAGATGATGATAAGTTAAGTTATGTTTACTTTTGAGCTATAAGTAGGATGGAAAATATGAGATTGTTGTTGTATATTTATTTATATACAACTTACTAAGCTTTCTGCTTACTCTCCTTTCTTTCTCTCTTCTTTCAGTAACGCCAGGCTAGCTTAAGGGTCCCGTAATCCAGAGATATTGATCACACTATCAGCCCCAGCACTCGATATAGTTTGATTTATATTTTTGAAGGTGGCATGTATAGGGCTAGACTAGGATGTTGTATTAAGAGAATTATTCATGTATTTTGGCTCAAATCAAAAGCCCTTCACTTGTATCAAGCCTGGAATAATGGCCATTATTCATTTTAATGAATGCATATAATGTTCTTTCTATGGATGGATTGGTGCCCACTGTGATCAAATTTGTATATTGACATGATCTTGTGTAGGTTGTGCAAAAAGGGTGACAAAATGGCTTGGGAAATAGCCTAGTTTGTCCACACGGGTAAGACACACGGGTGTGTGTCTAGGCCGTGTGTGACACACGGCTCACACCCATGGGTGTGTGTTATGGCCGTGCGTCCCCTACATTTAAAAATTTAAAGTCACTTTAGTACCCAGGTAGGTCACACAGGCGTGTGCCCATGCCGTGTCATAAAGTCAGTATGTTGCTAGTGGTACACTGGCAAGAGACACGGCCATGTGTCTCGGCCATGTGAAGGATACGGTTAAAGGGCACGGGTGTGTGCTTGGGCCGTGTAGTTTTGAAAAAATGCCCAGGTTTTTAGACACAGGTTTGGGAAATGGGTGTGTCCCTAGCACACGGTCATATGTATTATATCCACACGAGCGTGTGGAGTCTTGATGCGTGAAATTTTCTAAGTTTTTCATGAGTTCTCGGATGGGTTCCGAACTACCCCAGATGAATGTTTTGGACCTTGCAAGCTTGTATATGAGACAAATTGCTTGTGAAAAGAGATGTTTTTAAATTGTTTGAAATTTCATGGCTGATTTTTATACAGTTGTTCGAGTTTAAGTCAGGTAGCACCACGAACCCTACCCTGGCATCAGATACGGGCGAGGAGTCTTACATTTCATACCCGAGCACCAATACATTTTCTTAAGGTCGTGGTACATTTTCATGCTACCCGGGTGAACTGACGAACAACCACTATGTGGCCCTCATAAAATCTTCTGAATGAGCTCACTATTTTTGGGTACACAAACTCTGTGTTTGAACATTATACACCCATCAATACTAATACAAAAATCGGACTTAATCTCTGATTCACACTGAGTTCTCTTGGCTTGTAGTTTCTCGTCATCTTTTTGAGCTTCATAAATTTCATGAAGGAAAGTCGGTCTGGCACTCAACTCTGCTCGTACCAATCCATCACTAGATGTAGTGAATTGAGCGTTCAAGGCTCTCAAGGCAAACAATGACTTCCTACTCAAAGCGTCAGCGACTACGTTCTCCTTTCCCGAATGGTAGTCGATAATCAACTCATAATGTTTTATTAGCTCTAACCATTGTCGTTTCCTCAAATTCAACTCTTTCTGAGTCAGTAGATATTTTAGACTTTTGTGATTGGTAAATACTCGACATCTCTCCCCATACAAATGGTGTCACCAAATTTTCAGTGCGAACACCACAACTACTAGCTCTAAATCATGGGTCGGATAATTCCTCTCATGAGGTTTTAGCTATCTCGAGGCATAGGCTATAACCTTGCCTTCTCGCATTAGCACATACCCTAAACCGTTTAGGGAGGCGTCACTAAAAACTACAAATTCCTTGCCCGATTCAGGTTGCACTAAAATTGGGGCTTTAGTCAACAAAGCCTTTAATTTCTCAAAACTCTGTTGACACTCTTTTGTCCATTCGAACTTGATATCTTTCTATAGTATCCTTGTTATCAGTGTAGCTATCATGGAAAATCCATTTACAAATCGTCTATAGTATCCCGCTAGCCCCAGAAAACTGCGAACCTCTGCCACATTCCTTGGCGGTTTCCAATCCACAATAGCAGAGATCTTATGCGAATCAACTTGGATTCTATCACCCGACACTATATGTCCTAGAAACCCGACTTCGTTAAGCCAAAAATCGCTTTTACTAAACTCGCATAAAGTTGTTTATCCCTCAAGATCTGCAACACAGTTCTCAAATGCTCCGCGTGCTCATTCTCGTTACACGAATAAACCAAGATGTCATCAATAAAAACGACGACGAACCTATCCAAATACGGTCGGAAGATGCAGTTCATCAAGTCCATAAATATCGCTGGGGCATTTGTCAATGCAAAAGGCAAAACAAGAAACTCGTAACACCCATATCTCGTCCGAAAAGCAGTCTTCGGCACATCTTGTTCCTTGACTCTTAACTGGTAGTAACCTGACCTCAAATCTATTTTAGAAAATACAGTGGCTCCTCTCATTTGATCGAAGAGATCATTAATCCTCGACAAGGGATACTTGTTCTTCACTGTTACTTTGTTCAGTTGTCTATAGTCGATACATAATCTCATCGACCCGTCTTTCTTTTTCACAAAAGGTACCGGAGCACCCCATTGTGAATAACTCGGTCTAGCAAAACCTTTATCTATTAACTCTTTCAACTGCACTTTCAACTCCTTCAACTCAGTGGTGGCCATTCTATACGGTGCAATCGAGATTGGCGTTGTGCCAGGAACTAACTCTATACCAAACTCAACTTCTCTTTCTGGAGGTAACCCGAGCAACTCTTCTGGAAAAACATCTATAAACTCACAAACCACTGGTACTGACTCAATCTTCAACTCTTGAACTTGGGTATTCAGCACAAAAGCTAAATAAGCTTCATAACCTTTTCTCAAATATTTTTCGGTGACTAAAAATGATATTACCATAGGCAGGTTATCTGACCCAACTTGAAGAACATCACCATCCTTACATCTTAACTGAATTACTTTTCTTCTATAGTCTGCTACAACACCGTGGGAGGTCAACCAATCCATCCGAAGAATTATATCGAATTCATTAAATGGTTATAACATCAAGTTGGCCAGAAAGTAATGGCCTTTAATCGTCAAAGGACAGTTTCTACATACTTGGTCTACTAATACATGCTTGCCTAACAGGTTAGACACTTTTAATACAAACTTAGTGGACTCTACTAACATGTTTATACGGGGCATCAAATCCATACATATATAGGAGTGGGTAGACCTCGGGTCAATCAAAGTGATAACATAAATTTCATGAATAGAAAAAGTACCCGTAATCACGTCAGGAGATTCTACCTCCTCACGGGCACGGATAGCATAAGTCCTCGCAGGTGCTCTGCCCTCGAACCTCGCCACTACATCTCTAGTCGTGCCTCTACTATTAGCTCCACTGCCTGTATTCCTTTGGGGTCTGCCCCTCAAAGGAGCACTACTCACCCTCACCTCTTGATTTTTCTCTTTGTCACTTATTTCAGGAAATTTCGGATGAAGTGATCTAACGACCCACACTTTAAACAGCCCCTCTCATTTACTCAGCATTCGTCCAAGTGGAGTCTCCCACATTGCAGACACTCCTGCCTATTTGGCCGTATACTGCCGACACTAGCAACCGAAGTAGTCTGGGCTTTAGACGTCATATTCTGTCAATTTTTATTCCTCCACGAAAATCCCATTGAAGCGTTCGATCGCGTATTAATTTCTTTTGACCTCTTGGAGGAGGATTGATGCGTCTTCCCCATCTGTCTTCTCTTTAAATCCTGCAACTCAATGGCTGCCTTCCTCCTCTCCTTCACCAGCTCTTCTGCTTTACATGCTCTCTCAACGAGCATCACAAATTCTTTTAACTCTAGGATGCCAACAAACACTCGAATGTCTTCACTGAGGCCATCCTCAAACCTCTTACACATAGTAGCTTCAGTGGATATGCATTCTCGCGCATATTTGCTGAGCTTCACAAACTCACGGTCATACTATGTCACAGTCTTACTACCTTGCTTCAACTCTAGAAATTCCTTCCTTTTCTGATCCACGAACCTCTGGCTAATATACTTCTTTCGAAACTCTTCTTGGAAAAATCCCCAAGTGATCCTCTCTCTCGGTACAACAGACACGAGAGTGTTCTACTATTGATAAGTCGAGTCTCGTAGGAGTGACACGGTACACTTCACGCACTCATCGGGTGTGCATGATAGCTCATCAAATACCCTCATGATATTTTCTAGCCATAACTCCACTCTCCCCGTGTCATCATCTACACTAGCCCAAAATTTCTCGGCCCCTTGCTTCCTGATCTTGTCTACTAGAGGCTTTTCTCTCCTGAATATGTCCGCACCTTGAGGAGCCACCGGGGCATATTGAGGAATTGGAGGAGGTGGGGGAGGTGGAGTGTTTGGGTTCGCACGAACGAACTCTGTGTACCAAGCATCCATCATTCGGAGGTAGGCTTCTCTAGCCCCTCCACCTTGGGCCATAGTTACGGGCTCATTCTCTATTAGGGCAGTCCCTTCTACGGGAGTCTGCGCATTACTTTCCACATCATCTGTCGTGGTTCTATCAGGATCCATTTACAATATAAGAAAAACATGATTTATAATTGTTAGGAATTATCACACTATTAATATATATATGGCATGTGCAGCTAGACTCGTACTTTAGCTAGGTTAGTCTTAGAATTGACTAAACCATGCTCTGATACTACTAAATGTAACACCCCTCGCCCATATCTGACACTGGGACATGGTTCGAGGTGTTACCTGAAAATTTTGATAAATTTTAAAACTTTTACTTTCGTAAGCAATTAGTTCCTTGAATGGGCTTATGAGGCCCAAAACATACTTTCGAGACAATTTAGACTTAACTGAGAATTTAAGAAAAACTTGGTGAAATTCATGTTTTGGGGTTCCACACGCCTGTGTGACTCGGGACACTCCCACGTCCTCAGCTAGTGTGCGACACTGACTTTAGGGCATGGCCATGACACACGCCCGTGGTGAAATTCATGTTTTGGGGTTCCACACGCCTGTGTGACTCGGGACACTCCCACGTCCTCAGCTAGTGTGCGACACTGACTTTAGGGCATGGCCATGACACACGCCCGTGTGGCCTACCCGTGGGTAATATTAACTTATAGACACGGCTATGGCACACGCCCGTGTGGCCTAACCATGGACAATACTAATTTAAAAGTTTAAGTGCGGGGGGACACACGACCATAACACACACCCATGGGGGTGAGCCGTGTGTCACACACAGTCTAATCACACGCCCATGCGTCTTGCTCCTGTGGACAAACTAGGCTATCTTCCAAGCCATTTTGTTACCCAATTTGCACAACCTACACAAGATCTTTTCAATATGCTAATTCCATCCAAAAAAACATCAATTCATCCACAGAAGGAGCATCATATACATTTGCAAAAATGAATAATAGCCATTATCTAGGCTTAATACCAAATGAAGGGGTTTTATCTTAAGCCAATATACATAAACAATTCTCAATAATACAACTCCCTAGTCTAGCCCTATACATGCCATAATCAAAAATATAAATCCAACTATACCAAGTATTACGGCTGATAGTGTGATCAATATCTTTGACTTCAAGGGATCCTCGAGCAAAATGACATTATTGAAAGAAAAGGGAAGGAAAGAGAGTAAGCATAAAGCTTAGTAAGTTGCATATAAATATATATACAACGACAACTTCACCATTTATCAATTATGCTCATAGTTCAAAGGTAAGTATAAACTGGACTTACTCATTACCATCAACTTAATCATATTTTCTAATCGAGCACATTACTCATGCCTACAAAATAGGTACCTATAACACTTACAACATTATCATACTTTCCTTATTTAATCTCTTTCTTAACTCTTAAAGTTTAACCTTTTGGAATACTACCGGATATTCTATAAGGCTTAAACATGGGTTAAGTTGCCGCTGCCATGTCCCAGACATGGTCTTACGTTGGCTATCTCCATCGAGGCCGATGCCATGTCCCAGACACGTCTTACACTAGCCCTCATCTCAATGCCGATGCCATGTCCCAGACATGGTCTTATATTGGTTCTCACATAACCCAATGTCATGGCATGAGTATCCGGTTTGTTTCTTGGGGTTCTTACTGGATCTTTCGACTTTCTCAATCATAAATACATATACTTAGTTCAAATTCTGGAAACTCTTTCTATATCAAATAAATAACAATCGAAAACATGCATTTAATGATATAGTTGTATTATTTACATACAACTTACCTCGGTTTACAAAAAGTACTTGACTAGTCGGCTTAATCGGATTGCTTGGCTTTGCCCCAGTCTAGGCTCGTTTTGGAAAATCTTGATCTATAATAAAAAAATGCACTCATTCAGTCATTGAAAACAATTAGGCTATCTAAAATTTACATCTTTGGTGAAATGACCATTTTGCCCTTAGACTTTAGCAAAATGACCATTTTACCCCCATGCTCAAAATTTGATTTTTATCGAATTTTTTCGTATTTCAAGCCTAGCTAAACTCTTTTTACTACTAGAGAAACCCAAATTCTCACTATTTCAAACACTTATTACTTAATTTGTGACTTATGCAAAAAAGTTCCTTTAGGTGTTTTCATACTAACACCCTTCATAAAAGTTGTTTATAACACAACTAGTACTCATATTACTCTATAAAAACTCATCATATACCACAAATACATTCATGGCAAAATCTTAAAGTCTTGACCTTTTTGTAAGATATCACCCTCATTTGAAAGCTCATGCTTTAAGGGTCTCAAAAGAGTAAAAATCTTGAAGAAAACTAATTAAAATCACTTACTTATGAGTGCTTTAAGTTTCTGAAGATTTTTAACCTTTCAAACCTCAATATTTTTTGATATTTTTGGTCAACAAGGAGGAAGGAGTGAGGGAAAAATAAAAACTAGGCTTTTAGGAATTAATTTATCACCAAATCATGACATCATCTACCTAATACTTTGATTATTTGTTTAAAATCCATCACATGGCCGGCCAACACTATTAAAAAGGGTGTAATTGCCCTTTAAAAGCCCTCAATTTTGATTCTCTAGCTATTTAACACATTTGGGTACTAAAATGTAACTTTTTCCTTTTTTGCGTTTTAGTCCTTTTTCGCAATCGCGCTTGAAAACATTAAAGTTAGCTCACCAAATTTTTCATGCACTAATATAATTGTAATATAACCTCATAAAAAATAATAAAAATAAGTTTTCTATCTTCAAATTTGCGGTCCCAAGACCACTGTTTCGACTAGGCCCTAAATCGGGCTGTTACAAAACATTAGACAACTAGTGAGCTACTATTTACTTCTATTTTGCTTTACATACAAAAATCACGTGCGGAGAATATACAATGGGTATTAATGTAACTGATGAATAATTTTATTAACGAATCTTTTTGAAAAAAGTTACAAGTGTACTCAAACAAAAATTATAGCAGCCTGATTTTGGTTCTACCCAGAACAGTGGTTTCGGGACTAGAAATCAGATGCAAAAAAAATAATTTATTTTTCTTATATTATTATAGTCTACAGTTTTATGGAATGATTCTGTGAAAGTTTCGTTAGAAGATTTTGACGTTTGAACATTCAATTTAGCAAAAAGGACTAAATTTCAAAAAAAGTGCAAAACTTGAGTTCTAGACATTAGAGGTGTCTAATTTCTATGGAATTTTAAATTGAACGTCCTTAGATGGTAATTAGACCATTTGTTAAGTTAGTGGACAAAAATGGACATGAAGTATGAGAAATTTTAGTTTTAAGATAGGGGTATTTTGGTTTGTTGTTTAATAAATGAATTTATAAGCAAAATAAATGTGTAATGTAAAAAATGCATGTTTGGTGTAAGATCAACAAATTTTTCTAGGTGATTTTTGATAGAAATGTTAAAAAGGACCTATTTGTAAAAGTTACTAAAATGAGTAGTAAAAGTATGATTAAGTGAAAAATGTAGGCTAGTATGAGTATGATAAAGATTCGGCTAGGCTTGGGTAACGAAGAAATTGGATGAAAATCAATTTCAAACCTAGGGACTAAATTGTAAAAATGTGAAACATTAGGGGCAAAAATGTAATTTTTTTTCATATTATGGTTTTTGGACTTAATTGAACAATGTGAATATTAAAAGAGTTAAATTTTTCATTATAGACCAAGAAAAATGAGGTTCAGACCTAAATCGGGGGAAAACAAAGTGTTTGACAATTAGGTCAAATTCTACTATTTTTGTACTGAGCGTATGTAAATAATGCATTGTTATATTTTTATGTTTTAAATTCTTTAATATTGTATGAATTGTGATTGACTCTTTGGATGTATTCGACAAAGTTTTTGATAAGCGAGAAATCCCGATTGAACTTTAGGAATAGAATAGGATATGAGTGACATGTCAGTAGGAACCCATGTGTTTATGTGATCCGGGTGCTAGTCTTGTACATCTTACCAGTGGCTGGGTAATCATGGCAGCTTGTGTGAGCAACACTATGTAGCTAAGTCCTGACTGACAACTTGTGTGTGCAGACTCGTGAATGGCTCGAAAATGAGCATATATGTATTATGAGATATGAGGTAGCTTTGGCTACATATATGTAACTTTTGTGCAAGATTTCTGAGTATCTATTAATATTATAAGTGTTCAATGGGAATGTCAAAGTTGAGAAAGACTATGGTCATGTTGCGAGTTGGTACAGGTTTGTACGTAAATCTCATACGTTATGAGCTCGATGTGTGATAAACCATTGGTAAGGTTGTGATTAAGTAAGTTATGACTATAAGATTTTAATAACATTCATGCTAATTTTCATCATGTTAGTTGCATGTTAAATGTGTAGTTATGATGCTTATTATTTAAATAGGAACTTACTAAGCTTTATAGCTTACTCCCCTTCTTTTCCCTTGTCTTATAGTGTCACCAAGCTAGCTCAGGGATCGAAGATCGTCGGAGATCTACTCACACTATCAACAATTATTTTGGTACCAATGATTTCAACATTTTGAGTTATGGCATGTATAGGGGACGTGGTCATTTTATATGTGTCATAATTGATTTGTCCAAATCTGTTGGCTTATATTGGTTGGAAGTTGATTTTGTACAAGGCCATTTGGAATTGGCTACTATTGTTATAAGCAATTTATATGATGTCTTTCATGGATGTGGGAGTTTACATGATTTGAGTTAATAATTATGTGATGTTTGTGTATGATAGATGGTAGCATGTGAATGATGTGTTGATGTCTTGGCTGTGGCTGATTTGGTTGCATGTATATGCTTGGATTGGTGCTATGCTATGTTGTGTAGATGTGTGCATTAAAGGGTGGCAAAATGGCTTGGTAAATAGCCTTTTTATTGTCCACATGAGTAGACACAAGGGCGTGTGTCTAGGTCGTGTGTGACACACGGTCTGCCCCATGGGCATATGTTTCGGCCGTGTGTCCTCTGCACCTAAATTTTTGAGAAACAAAATGCTTAGAATTAGGCATACAGGTAGAGACACAAGTGTGTGTCTCAATCGTGTGGACGACACGGTCTCAGACACAGGCGTTTGCCCTGGTCGTGTGAAGTCTGCACCTATTTAATGAAAAATCATCAATTTGAAATCGACCACACGGCATAGCACACGAGCGTGTGACTTGGTCGTGTGTCTTCAATCTGTTCGTGGGTGACAAATAGAAAGTTATACAGGGTTGGGACAAGGGCATGTGTGGCCACACGGCCTGCCCACATGGGCGTGTCTTATATCCACACGGGCGTGTGACCCCTGTTTAGTGAAAAAAATTCCTAAGTTTTGAAAATTTTTCTAAAGTTCTGAATTTAGTTCTGACTCACTTCTGAATCATGTTTTAGGCCTCTTAGGCTTGTATTAGGGACTTTATGATTAAATACAAAAGTTTTAATTTATACGCCAATTGACGACTCCGAATTGTATGAAAGTTTGTGTGATAAGTACGGTAACGCCTCATCTTGTTCTGGCGTCGAATATGGGTAAGGGATGTTAGATTTAGTGGTATTAGAGCTACAGTTTAGTTGATTTCCAGACTAACGTAGCGTGTGTATGAGTCTAGCTATACATGCCATATGTGAATGGTGATAGTCTGATGACTCCTGACAGTTTTTAAACTATGTTTTTATATAGTAATAGATCTCATCCGAGCTGTAGCTGACAATGTAGAAAGTAATGCGCGGCCCCGCTCAAGAGGCAATGTCATTTGAAAATAGACCTCCCATGGTTAGTCAGGGAGAAGGGGCTAGGGAAGCCTTCCTCCACATGATAAATGAGTGGTATTCAGAGTTTTTTCGAACAAATCCAAATGCTCAACATCTTCCATCCCCTCTTTATCCTAAACTGATTCCCGTAGTTTCCCAAGGTGTGCATTTGGTAAGATAGAATAAGCCTCCGGTTGATAAGTTTTGAAAGCAAGGGGCTGAGGAATTTAGGGCTAATGTAGATGATGACCCTGAGAGAGCCGAGTTCTAGCTTGAGAATAGTATTAGGGTATTTGATGAGTTATCATGTACACCCGAAGAATGCTTGAAATGTGCTATATTGTTATTGAAGGACACAACATATCACTTGTGGAAGACACTAGTATCTTTAGTAATGAGAGAGAGGGTTACATGGGAATTTTTTCAAGAGGAATTCTAAAGGAAATATATCAGTCAGCAATTTATCGATCAGAAACATAAAGAATTTCTTGAGCTAAAACAGGGTGGAATGTCGATGATAGAGTATGAGCAAGAATTTGTCAGGCTTAGTAAGTATGCCCGAGAGTGTGTTTCCTCCTAGGCTATTATGTGTAAAAAGTTTGAAGATAGGCTCAATGAGGACATCAGACTATTAGTTAGAATCTTGGAACTAAAAGAATTTGTTGTATTGGTTAAACGAGCTTGCAAACCTGAAGAGCTAAGCAAGGAGAAAAGAAAAGTTCAGAGTGAGATTTGAGATGAAAGAAAAAGGCCAACGAGTGAGTCATTTCAATCTTAGTAAAAGAAATCTAGAGAAGTGAATTCTCGTTCGAATGTATCAACTGGGTACTCGCATAGGGACCTCAGGAAGCAATATTCGAGTCTTAAATGTCAAGCTACTTCTATGGCAAGTGTGGGTAATGTTAGGTCTAATAGACTCAAATTTCAGCCTTGTGGAAGAAGACATTCCAACGAGTGTAAGATGAATGACAAAGCTTGTTTCAAGTGTGGTTCTCAAGAGAATTTTATCCTAGATTGCCTTGAGATGGCTAAGAAATAACAATTTCAGAGTGCAAGGCTGAGTAATACTACCAATAGGGGTAGACCATTGAGAAATACTGAGAATGGAACTACCAGTAAATGTGTGACGAATGATACAGTCGTGTGATCTGGGGCCAGAGCACCTGCTAAAGCTTATGCCATTCATGTTCGTGAGCATGCGTCATCTCCCAATGTGATTACTGGTACATTTTCTCTTTATGATACTAACATTATTGCATTGATTGATCCTAGATCGACTCATTCTTATGTTTGTGTGAATTTGGTATCTAGTATGAATTTTCCTGTTGAGTCTATTGAATTTGTGATTTAAGTGTCAAACCGCTTAGACGAATATGTGCTAGTTGATAAGGTTTGCAAGAATTGTCCTTTGATGATTCGAGGTCACTGTTTTCTTGCTGACTTAATGTTGTTGCCATTTGATGAATTTGATGTTATTTTGGGTATGGATTGGTTAACATTGCACGATGCCATAGTAAATTGTAGACAGAAAACTATTGAATTGAAATGTAAAAATGGTAAGGTTCTTTGGGTTGAAATCGACGAATCAAGTGAATTACCTATTGTGATTTCGTCTATATCCGCTCAGAAGTATGTAAGGAAAGGTTGTGAAGCTTACCTTGCTTATGTGTTGAATACAAAGATGTCTAAATTGAAAATTGAATTAGTGCCAATAGTTTGTGAATATTTGGATGTGTTCCCAGAAGAGTTACCAGGGTTACCACCGGTCAGAGAAGTTGAGTTTGCTATTGATTTGGTACCTGGGACTTCACCGATATCGATTGCCCCTTATAGGATGGCTTTGATTGAATTGAAAGAATTGAAAGATCAATTGCAAGAGTTGACATATAAAGGTTTTGTGAGACCGAGTTTTTCTCCCTGGGGTGCTCTAGTGTTATTTGCAAAGAAGAAAGATGGACCTATAAGGCTTTGTATCGATTACCGACAGCTCAACAAGGTGACTGTAAAGAACAAGTATCCTTTACCGAGAATTGATGACTTCTTTGATCAGTTTAAAGGAGCAACGATATTCTCGAAAATTGATTTGAGATCTGGCTACTATCAGTTGAGTGTTAAAGAGTCGAATGTGCCGAAACTTCTTTTAGGACAAGGTATGAGCCTTATCAATTTCTTGTTATGCCTTTCGGACTAACTAATGCACCTGCCATTTTTATGGATTTAACGAATAGAATTTTCTGACCATATTTAGATAAGTTTGTGGTTGTGTTCATCGATGATTGATGGTCGCTAAACTAACTAAAAATTTGACTTAAGGCAAGCGCACCTATCAAATAGTAGTATAGTTATGGTGATACCAAAAATATCGTATCCACGAGGACTAAAAGTACTAGTAATTACTATCTTTTTATTATCTAGCCTAAAAATTAAGAGAATGTTTACCTAAAACTAATTATCTAATTAGCTAAGATTATGACAGAGATTAAAGTTGGAAAATACTTTTGAAAAATTGATTGAGAAGACAATACCCAAGAAAGAATCCACCTAGGCTTCAGTTATTACCTTTGAATTAAACGATTTATTCACTTGACTTATTCCATAGTCCCTGATTTATGTTAATATCCCTTTCGAGACTAAAAACAACTGACTCTAGGTTGATTAATTGAAAGCTCTTTCTAATTAAAACCTTTATAGTCGCGTTAACTCGATCTATGGATTCCCTTATTAGATTTGACTCTAATCTGACGGATTAATGTTGTCCTTTCGCTAGGATTGCATGTAAATCCGCTTAATTATGAATGATCTACTCTTAAATAGGGACATTTCCTCCACATAATAAGTGCATCAAAAACCTGAATTAATATCCTGGAATATTAAAGCAAGGATTAAAACTCACAATTAAGAATAAAAACAAATATTTATCATATAAATCAAAAAGTAATAAGATTCATCTTAGGTTTCATCTCCCTTAGGTATTTAGGGAGTTTAGTTCGAAAATAACACAACATAAAGAAATCGAAATAACTTCTAGGAAATTGGATGGAAATCTTCCGTCTTGATGTAGATCCTGCTTCTGAGGTGATTCTGATGGCTATTATTAAGTACTTCCCTGTCTTCTACTCTGCATATCTTCTTTAATCCTCTTCTAGGGTGTTTATATAGGCTTTAGAATGCTTCAAAACCCTAAAAAATGACCTTTTCTGAGTAGAACTAGACTTGGGCTCGACAGAGACACGGCCGTGTGCCACGCCCGTGTGAAGGTGCTCAGGCCATGTGCAATCCTGACTTTGATTAATGCCGACATGGCTATGACACAAGGGCGTGTGGTCTACCCATGTGTTACACACGGGCGTGTGGATCACCCGTGAGGAAGTGCCTAGGCTGTGTGAAACACTAAGTTAGGCCCAATTTGTCCATTTTTGGCCCATTTCTTGCTGTTTTCTCCATCCTAAGCTCTTCTGAGTATAAAATGTGAATTTAAAGATTAGGAGCATCGAAATTAATAAAACCAAGGAAAAATCATTCATATATATGTCAAGAATGGGGTAAAAATATGTATATATTACGGTTTATCAAATATCCCCACACTTAAGCATTTGCTTGTCCTCAAGCAAAATCCTCAACTTACAATTAAAATAAATCCTTCTCAACTTATAATTCTCATCAATAATGTTCAAAATAATCCATAAGTAATCATATGTTAAGAGCTTAACAATAAGAACATTAAAGTTTCAAACAATCCAGATTGAGCATTTCAATCATAATATCATAGGTATCCCCTTTTATCTAAGTAGTCATACGTTAAAAGCTTAACTATAAGAACATTAAAGTTTCAAACAATCCAAATTGAGCATTTCAATCATATCCCCTTTTATCTAAGTAATCACCTTTAATTTCAAATTGACAAGGTTGACATCCTTACTAATGATTCACTCAAATCACTCAAAGTGTTTAGGGTTCAATAATTAAGCACTCAATAGTCAAACATGGAAAGTTATTACCATAGGCTTGCATGGAAATCAAATCTCCACCACTATAATGAAATGAACACAAATAAAAAGGTCTTTAACAGGGTTGTAATGGGGCTTGGGTTAAAGGTATAGATAAAGGCTACAAAAGAGGGTTAGAATTGAGAATAATTTAATAGATTACCAAACTTAGAAAAACAAAGCTGATCACTGAATTACAAACAAATGCCAAAATTAACACTAACCAAAACTTATGAAGTGAGCTTTTCTCTCAATATGATAACTTATCCAAGCTCTTTTAGAACAATATGCAATTTGAATGAATATACGATTTTTTTTAAGAAATAGAACAAGTACAATAATGGAAAATACATAATAAGAAATAATTCAGCAACTGGAATGAACTAATATAATTAGGTAACTAATCAAATTAAATATCGATAAAAAGGGAGTCAATAAAAAGGGAGAAATTCTTAACGAATCAAAAAGGGTTAAGTTGTGGGTTAATATAAAGGGGAAAATAAAGAAATAATAGTTAAGGCCCAAAGGGGTTCACTAGGACAACTGTGTGGGTAGTCTTTTTTATGGGGTAAATGGGTTGAAACCTAAGTGCCTTTATCATTTTCGTATATCAAATCAAAGGTGTGGTCTTGACATGCATAATTGAAGCAAGTTCTAGAATAACAAATCAATGTTGACACACTCATAACTAATAAAATCAGTGAGCAAGAAAGATATATGCTCTAAAAGGCTCAAAGTCTCACAAAAATTATGGGTATTTGATGTTGATCCTGTAAATTCAAAACTTCAAGATAATACCTCAATTCAGGGAAACAACCTAGCAATTTTACTTCTCAAAAGTCAACTTATCATGCTTGATTCTCTAATGTCTTACAGTTTAAATAATCAATGCATAGTTACCTATGATTTAATTCAAAACATATCAATAAAAAATCATAAGTCAATCAAGATTTATTCTAATAGTAATATGATGAACTTTTTTTGAGAACATGATAAAAATTCAGGTATTTTTCTGATAATCACATAAATAACCTCCCCACACTTAAGATGTACATTGTCATCAATGTACAAAGATAGATAATAGCAATCTAAGCATAATATCATAAGAGAGGGAGAGAATCGAAACTGCCCTAAATTTGGATGTGATCCTTGAAAGAGCGAAAACAGGTTTAGAGGCATTGAAAGTGATGTGTATGTGACATGCAGATAGAGGTGAATATGGTGGTAGAGGTTTGGTTTCACAATTACAGTGCCCAGTGAATAGGTTATCGTGGTGGTAGGTGTCGTGGTGGCTATGGTCGTGGTCGAGCAGGACATGGCAATCGTGGATGATTGTTTGTTTATGCCTTAGTAGTACCCATCGATTGAACCTTTTGAAACTGTGATGCCATCAATAATATTTAAGGGATTTATATGTATATGATTATTATGATTAGTTGTGACAGCCCGAAAGTGACCCTAGTCGGAAAGCGGTTTCGGGACCGCTAAACCGAGTCACTAAATTATTTGAGTATGATAGTTCTTGTCTAAATATGTGAATATGCATGTGTGAAAATTTCTTAATTGAATTTTTTGCTTAATTATAGGTGAATTTTAGTGATTAGGACTTATGTGAGAAAATTTAGAAATGTGCTAGGCAAATGTAAGGTGGCCTATTAATGCATGTGGGGAAATGGTTGTCCTTGCATGTCAAATAACCCCTTTCCTAAGGTGAGTGGCCGGCCATGACAAGGTGATGGGCAAGGAAAACATGTCCTAGACATGTTGGCCTAGTGCATGATGTAAGGGAGAATAAAGAAATGGAATTGGAAAAAAAAAAAAAGGGAATATGATGGAAACAAAAGAAAAAAAAAGTGTCCATTCTCTCATTTTTCTTTGCATGGCCGAATGTACTAAGAAGAAAGGGAGGGAAAGCTTGAGAAAATCAGCCATGGGAGCTTACTAGACTAAGGTGTTTTGATACAAGAAGGTATGTTTTATGCCACTCTTGAAAATGCATGCATAGTTTGGAGGATTGGTTCAAATTTTTCCTTGAATCTTGGATCGAAACTAAGTTGTTAGGTGAGTTAAATTTCGCCAAGAATGTTGTATTTCCTAATTAGTGTTTTGATGTTGTTGTGATGAAAGCATGGAGATGAGTGAGTTCAATGTTTAACAAAAGGAGATTTTGTGCCATTGAGTTCTTGTTGTTATGTGTGTATGTGCATGAGTATTCGCCATGCTATAAAATTTATGTTGCAAAATGATTTAATGCTTAATGTGATATATAATAGTACTTGTGAATGAGCTTGAGAGCACCTAAATTATTAGTTGGAAGTGCCGAATGTAGTCTTGGATGAATTTTAAAGAACAAAGAAATTTTGGGTGACTAGAGGTCAAGGACATTCGCCAAAGGCTTGTGTGCTAGCAAAATTTGGCCTAGATGGGGTAAATGTTAAGTGTTAAATGCAATGGAAATGCTAGATTAATGTTGCACATTCGGCTATAGTTAGGCATGTTTATGATCTCATTTAGACGATTAGACATAAAAAGGGTGGTAATGAGGTTGAAAATTGTTGAATGGCTAGTTGGGTAATGAATGTAGCATTCGCCATATGGGGTAAAAATGGGTCAAATGTTCGTGAAATAAAACTTTGTGAATTGATGAATCAATGATGATAGTATTGTTGATGTCATGTATATATGTATAAATATTTGGCAAGACAGTTAAACTAGTTAATTTATTGATTAGCTCAAGAAGCTAGAGGGGAGAATCAAGCAAAAGCAAAGGAAAGAACATCGAATAGCGAGTTGGAACCATTTTACCCAACACAAGGTAAGTCATTAAGCATATATTTGGTATTGATTTAAATGATCATAATATATATGCAATTGTGTTTAATGAATTGATGTGTAAATGGAAATGTATGTGTATGGAATGATGCCATCGTTGAATGTATAAAGGTGGTAAATTGCATAAAGTATTGGTCTCGGCACTAAGTGTGCGGGTATAAATGGACACGGTGACAAGATTGGCACTACGTGTGCGGGTTTAAAATTTGTACAGCACTAAGTGTGCGAATTTGATTATATAGCACTATGTGTGCGAGCTGATTTTATAGCACTAAGTGTGCGGATTCACTATATGCTCTTGCATTACAATTGGCACTGAGTGTGCGACATTATCAAGTTAATCCCGGACAGCGGATCGGGTAAGTACCTTGAGCTCATGACGAATAGGCAATATGTTCATGCTCGGGTTGAGCTTGGTAAGCTTTAAATCTATGTGATGATTGCAATTGTATGATTGTGGTGAAAATGAGTTGGTGTGTGAAAATGCCTCAAATATCTTATTGTATAGAATATGAAATGTGGATGTATGACTTGGTATGAGATTGAACCGAAAGGTCCGAGGAATTATGGTATAGTTTCGATATGGATGGAGTACCTAGCCTCGTTTATCGTTTCATGTTGTGATAATTTTATTGATGGATGGTTGATGAATGCTTATGACTTCTTGAGTTATAAACTCACTCGGTGTTTTCTTGTCACCCATTTTAGGTCTCTTGGACTTGTATCGTTTATGTGTTTCGGAACCATCGTTGAAGTCATCACACCATTGGAAATCTTTTGGTATTGTCTTCGTAGTTGAACTAGGAGAACATTTGGCATGTATAGGCTATTTTGTTTTGTTGAATTGTGGGTTGTAAACTTTAAGCCATGCGAAAATGGCCTATGTGGTCGGTTGAGTGTGATTCTAAAACCTATGGTCACGAGCCTTAGATACCTTAATTTTGATAAGGTGGCCATAGTTGCATTATGTATGATGAAATAGTTGGCCATGGAAGAATTATGAAATAGTCATTGTTTGCTTTAGTAACAGATGCTGCCAGCAGCAGTGAGGTGAGATGGAAAAATCACTAAAAATAGTAGAAGTAGAATTAAATAGTCAATAAATAATGAAATTGAACCTTGATGAATCTATTTTCATATGGACGAAACAAAACGACCATATGAGCCGTATTTTAAGAGATATTCTAGATTTCGTGAGACAGGGCCAGAACGGTTTCTGGATCCTCTGTTTCGACTTTGAAAATTTACCATAAATTATCCAAAAACAATTAGGAGTCATGCCTTATATTCATAGATTCCCCTTTGAGTCTAGTTTCATTAGAAACAAACGGCATGAGCATTGGAGCTCTGTACGAGATGATATCCAGGTCGTAATGGACAAAGCTCAGTGTAGTCGAACTCTGAAATAGGGGTGACTTTAACTAATAAAATTTACTAATTTGCTTGACCAAAAATTCTAGAAAAAAATGTGTAGATTAGATTATGAGTCTAGTTTCAGGGAAAATTGACAGAACTGATTTTCGAGTTCTGGAACTCGAGATATGACTTTTAAGGTGACAGTGACGCAGTTAGCTAGCCTGCCTGGAACAAAAATTAAACATTTCAAAGAGAGGAATAAGGAAGTAAGCCCAGAACACCACGTGGTCAAATCCGGTGACGGTCACGGGGTTGGGGCGTTACATTTAATTGGTATCGAGCTATGGTTTAGTCGGTTCTAGGACTACCATAGCGCGTGTGAGTCTAGCTATACATGCCAAATTGTTAGTGCTTAATAATGTGATGACTTCGACGGTTGAAATTTTTGTTTTGATTAGCAATGGAACCCGGTAGAGAGACCCTTGGCGGATGACGTTGAAAGTGTAGCGGCTGCTCCGCGCAAGGGACACCGCCTGTTGAGCCTCACCATCCGCGAATAATCAAAATGAAGGCGAAACAAGCCTTCTTCACCATGATGAATGAGTGGGTCGCATAATATGCCCGAACCAATCTGGCTGTCCAACCATTCCCGAATTTAAATACTCCACCCCAAGAGCCCGCAATGCCTCCGAGCCATCGATCCTGTGAGGCTGAGTAAACCACCGTGGACTTGATTAGGAAGCGTGGGGCGAGGAGTTTAAGGCCATAGTTACCGATGATGCCGAAAGGCCGAAGTTCGCTTGATAACACCATTAGAGTGTTCGATGAACTCATGCACAACCGATGAATGTCTTAAGTGTGCTATATCCTTGTTAGAGACTCACCTACTATTGGTGGAGGACCTTGATTTCCATAGTCCCAAAGGAACAAGTTACTTGGGATTTCTTTCAAATGGAATTTCGGAAGAAATATATTAGTCAACGGTTCATCGATCAGAAGCGTAAGGAATTTTTGGAGCTCAAGCAAGGCCGTATGACAGTATTTGGATACGAACATGAGTTCGTAAGACTTAGTCGGTATGCTCGGGAGTGTGTGGCTGATGAGGTTGCTATGTGCAAAAGATTTGAAGAAGGATTGAATGAAGATTTAAAGCTGCTAGTGGGTATTTTGGAGATAAAGGAGTTCGTAACACTAGTCGAACGAGCCTGCAAGGCGGAAGAACTTGGAAAGGAGAAGAAGAAGGCTGAATTTGAAGCAAGAGATTATCGTAAAAGATCGACTTCACCATTCTCGACCGTAAAGAAATTCAGGGAGGACACTAGTAAGTCGAGGGCGACTGCGGGAATTTCCATCAAAGCCCGACCATCGACGGACTCCCGAGCTACTTCGGTAGCTAGTGTGGGCAATAATCGTCAAGAGAAACCTGAATGCCCCCAATGTGGAAGACGACACCTAGGTGAATGTTGGGGTAAGTCATTAATAGGGCTGTTATGGATGCGGTTCGAGGACCACTTCATTAGAGATTGCACGAGCTAGATGAGAGGAATAAGACGCAAGGTGCAAGACTTAGTGGAACGACGGCTGGAGGTAGGCCCCCGAGAATTTCTGGAGGTAGGGGTGGTAATCAGAGAGGAGCCTCTAATACTGTTGTCGATCCGAGACCCGTGCTCTTACTAGAGCATATGCCATCGCAGACGAGAGGAGGCATCCTCCCTAACGTTATCACCGGTACTTTTACTCTCTTTGATACTAGTGTGATTGCATTAATTGACCCCGCTCTACTCATTCATATGTATGTGAAACCTTAGCATCCAAGAAGACTCTACCGTTGAGTCTCATCGAGTTCGTAATTCGAGTGTCAAACCCTTTGGGTCAATACGTACTCGTTGATAAAGTGTGCAAGAGATGCCCCTAATAATTCGAGAATCTGTTTTCCTACCGATCCGATGCTTCTACCATTTGATGAATTCGATGTTATTCTTGGTATGGATTGGTGACCGTACATGATGCGTTGGTGGATCGCAAAAGGAAAACCATTGATTTGAGGAGTGCAAATAATGAGGTAGTCCGAGTCGAGTCATCGATTTAAAAGGAGTGCCAGCGATAATACCTTCTATGACCGCCCGGAGGTATGTGAAAAAGGGGTGTGAAACATCCCTTGCGTATGTGTTTGAAAGTAAAGAGACGGAAAGGAAACTCGAATCGGTACCAGTGGTTTGTGAGTATTCAGATGTTTTTCCTGAGGAGTTACCGAGATTGCCACCGGTTCGAGAAGTGGAATTCGGCATCGAAGTTGTACCGGGTACTACGCCGATCTCAATAGCCCCGTATCGTATGGCATTACGGAATTAAAGGAATTGATGGTTCAATTGCAAGAATTGACGGATAGAGGTTTCGCTCGACCGAGTTTTTCTCCATAGGGCGCACCAGTATTGTTTGTGAAGAAGAAGGATAGAACTATGAGATTGTGCATCGACTATCGTCAGTTGAATAAAGTGACGATAAAGAATAAATATCCGTTGCCACGAATTGACGATTTGTTTGATCAATTAAAGGGAGCCTCAGTGTTTTCAAAGATAGATTTGAGGTCGGGGTACTATCAGTTGAGGGTCCGAGAATCGGACATACCCAAAACTGCTTTTAGAACGAGGTACAGTCATTACAAATTCTTAGTGATGCCGTTTGGGCTCACTAATGCCCCTGCGGTATTTATGGATTTAATGAATAGAAATTTCAGGCTATACTTGGATCGGTTCGTAGTTGTATTTATCGATGACATTTTGGTCTATTCGAGAGATGAAACTGAACATGCTGAACACCTGAGGCTAGTGTTGCAAATCTTACGAGATAAGCAGTTATACGCAAAGTTCAGTAAATGTGAATTTTGGTTGAAAGAGGTTAGCTTTTGGGGCACGTGGTGTCCGCATCGGTGTCGTGGTGGACCCGAACAAAATTTCGACCATAGTCGATTGGAAACCTCAAGGAATGTTACCGAGGTTAGGAGCTTTTGGGGCTTGCGGATACTATCGACGATTTGTGAAAGGTTTTTCGATGATAGCCGCACCGATGACAAAACTACTTCAAAAGGATGTTAAGTTCGAGTGGTGGAATCTTGTCAAGAAAGTTTCGATCGACTAAAACCTATTTAACCGAGGCCCCAGATTAGTAAAGCCGAGTCCGTAAAGAGTTTGTCATATCTGATGACGCATCCTTGCTTGGGTTAGGTTGTGTGTTGATGCAAGAAGGTCGAGTTGTGGCTTACGCGTCGAGACAACTAAAGCCGCATGAGAGAAACTATCCGCCCATGACCTTGAACTAGCGACCATAGTGTTCGCCTTGAAGATATGGCGGCATTATTTGTTTGGAGAAAGGTGTCACATTTATTCGGACCACAAGAGTCTAAAATATTTGATGACTCGAGAGATTTAAACCTACGACAAAGACGTTGGCTTGAGTTGTTGAAAGACTATGAACTCATCATTGATTATCACCGGAAAGGCCAACATGGTGGCCGATGCTTTAAGTCGCAAGGCACCGCTTGCTTTGAGAGCGATGGATGCTCATCTATCCGTTTCACCCGATGAGGTGCTAGTAGTCGAATTAGAGACCAAACCGTTATTGATTCATCAAGTACTTGAATCTCGGAAGGTCGACGCCGAATTGGTCGCTAAGTGAGCCGAATGTGTTTGAATGAGGAATCGAATTTGATTGACGACCATGATTGCTTGACGTTCAAGGGTCGATTATGTATTCCAAGGAATTGAACTTGTTTGATGATTTTGAACGAGGCTCACAAGAGTCGAATGTCAATCCACCGGGTAGTACTAAAATGTACAATGACCAAACGCCAATTTTGGTGGCCGGTATGAAACGAGACATTTCAATTTGTTTCAAGGTGTCCGATATGTCAACAAGTGAAAGCGGAACATCAAGTGCCATCGGATTACTTGGTGATCACGATACCCGAGTGGAAATGGGATCGAGTCACCATGGACTTTGTATCCGGACCGCCATTGTCACGAGTAAGAAGGATGCGATTTGGGTCATTGTTGATAGATTGACCAAGTCTGCTCATTTTATCCCCGTCCGCACGGATTTTTCGCCGATAAATTGGCGAATTATACGTCTCCCAAATTGTTCGATTGCATGGGGTACTGTTTCTATCGATCGGATAGAGACCCAAGATTTACATCGCGATTTTGGAAGAAATTGCAAGAGGCTTTGGGTACCAAGCGCATTTTAGCACTTTTCATCCCCAAACCGATGGTCAATCCGAACGGATAATCCAAATCCTTGAGGATATGTTGAGATGTTGCATCCTTGAGTTTAGTGGTTCATGGGAAAGATATTTGCCTTTGATTGAATTAAACACAACAATAGCTTTCAATCAAGCATTAAGATCGCGCCTTACGAGGCTTTATATGTACCGTAAATTCCATACCCATTATTTTGGACTGAACTTAGCGAAGGTAAAATCTTCGGGGTTGATTTGGTTAAGGATGCCGAGCAAAAAGTTCGAGTAATTCTTGAAAGTTTGAAAGCTGCTTCGGATCGCCAAAGGTCGTATGCGGATTTGAAAAGAAAAGACATTGAATATCAGGTTGGGGACAAGGTATTTCTCAAAGTTTCACCCTGGAAGAAGGTGCTTAGATTTGGCCGTAAGGGCAAATTGAGTCCGAGGTTCATCGGTCCGTATGAAGTATCCGAACGAGTTGGGCCAGTCGCTTACCGATTAATTCTGCCCCCTAAGCTCGAAAAGATTCATAACGTTTTTCATGTCTCGATGCTTCGACGATATAGATCTGACCCATCGCACGTAATCGCTCCATCTGAGATTGAGATTCAACCTAATTTGAGCTATGAAGAAGAGCCGGTTCGCATTCTGATGCGTGAAGTAAAAGAGTTGCGAAATAAGAAAATCCCATTAGTGAAGGTGTTGTGGCATAAACACGGAATTGAAGAAGCCACCGGGAACTTGAGGACTCTATGAAAGAGCGATACAGGGCCTATTTACGGTAAGATTTTCGGGACGAAAATTTCTTAAGTGGGGAGAGTTGTGACACCGAAAGTGACCCTAGTCGGAAAGCGGTTTGGGACCGCTAAATCGAGTCACTAAATTATTTGAGTATGACGATTCTCGTCTAAATATGTGAATATGCATGTGTGAAAATTTCTTAATTGAATTTTTTTGCTTAATTATAGGTGAATTTTAGTGATTAGGACTTATGTGAGAAAATTTAGAAATGTGCTAGGCAAATGTAAGGTGGCCTATTAATACATGTGGGGAAATGGTTGTCCTTGCATGTCAAATAACCCCTTTCCTAAGGTGAGTGGCCGGCCATGACAAGGTGATGGGCAAGGAAAACATGTCCTAGACATGTTGGCCTAGTGCATGATGTAAGGAGAATAAAGAAATGAAATTGGAAAAAAAAAGGAATATGATGAAAACAAAAGAAAAAAAGTGTCCATTCTCTCATTTTTCTTTGCATGGCCGAATGTACTAAGAAGAAAGGGGAAAGCTTGAGAAAATCAGCCATGGGAGCTTACTAGACTAAGGTGTTTTGATACAAGAAGGTATGTTTTATGCCACTCTTGAAAATGCATGCATAGTTTGGAGGATTGGTTCAAATTTTTCCTTGAATCTTGGATCGAAACTAAGTTGTTAGGTGAGTTAAATTTCGCCAAGAATGTTGTATTTCCTAATTAGTGTTTTGATGTTGTTGTGATGAAAGCATGGAGATGAGTGAGTTCGAATGTTTAACAAAAGGAGATTTTGTGCCATTGAGTTCTTGTTGTTATGTGTGTATGTGCATGAGTATTCGCCATGCTATAAAATTTATGTTGCAAAATGATTTAATGCTTAATGTGATATATAATAGTACTTGTGAATGAGCTTGAGAGCACCTAAATTATTAGTTGGAAGTGCCGAATGTAGTCTTGGATGAATTTTAAAGAACAAAGAAATTTTGGGTGACTAGAGGTCAAGGACATTCGGCCAAAGGCTTGTGTGCTAGCAAAATTTGGCCTAGATGGGGTAAATGTTAAGTGTTAAATGCAATGGAAATGCTAGATTAATGTTGCACATTCGACTATAGTTAGGCATGTTTATGATCTCATTTAGACGATTAGACATAAAAAGGGTGGTAATGAGGTTGAAAATTGTTGAATGGCTAGTTGGATAATGAATGTAGCATTCGGCCATATGGGGTAAAAATGGGTCAAATGTTCGTGAAATAAAACTTTGTGAATTGATGAATCAATGATGATAGTATTGTTGATGTCATGTATATATGTATAAATATTTGGCAAGACGGTTAAACTAGTTAATTTATTGATTAGCTCAAGAAGCTAGAGGGGGAGAATCAAGCAAAAGCAAAGGAAAGAACATCGAATAGCCGAGTTGGAACCATTTTACCCAACACAAGGTAAGTCATTAAGCATATATTTGGTATTGATTTAAATGATCATAATATATATGCAATTGTGTTTAATGAATTGATGTGTAAATGGAAATGTATGTGTATGGAATGATGCCATCGTTGAATGTATAAAGGTGGTAAATTGCATAAAGTATTGGTCTCGGCACTAAGTGTGCGGGTATAAATGGACACGGTGACAAGATTGGCACTACGTGTGCGGGTTTAAAATTTGTACAGCACTAAGTGTGCGAATTTGATTATATAGCACTATGTGTGCGAGCTGATTTTATAGCACTAAGTGTGCGGATTCACTATATGCTCTTGCATTACAATTGGCACTGAGTGTGCGACATTATCGAGTTAATCCCGGACAGCAGATCGGGTAAGTACCTTGAGCTCATGACGAATAGGCAATATGTTCATGCTCGGGGTTGAGCTTGGTAAGCTTTAAATCTATGTGATGATTGCAATTGTATGATTGTGGTGAAAATGAGTTGGTGTGTGAATATGCCTCAAATATCTTATTGTATAGAATATGAAATGTGGATGTATGACTTGGTATGAGATTGAACCGAAAGGTCCGAGGAATTATGGTATAGTTTCGATATGGATGGAGTACCTAGCCTCGTTTATCATTTCATGTTGTGATAATTTTATTGATGGATGGTTGATGAATGCTTATGACTTACTGAGTTATAAACTCACTCGGTGTTTTCTTGTCACCCATTTTAGGTCTCTTGGACTTGTATCGTTTGCGTGTTTCGGAACCGTCGTTGAAGTCATCACACCGGCTGGAAATCTTTTGGTATTGTCTTCGTAGTTGAACTAGGAGAACATTTGGCATGTATAGGCTATTTTGTTTTGTTGAATTGTGGGTTGTAAACTTTAAGCCATGCGAAAATGGCCTATGTGGTCGGTTGAGTGTGATTCTAAAACCTATGGTCACGAGCCTTAGATACCTTAATTTTGATAAGGTGGCCATAGTTGCATTCTGTATGATGAAATAGTTGGCCATGGAAGAATTATGAAATAGTCATTGTTTGCTTTAGTAACAGATGCTGCCAGCAGCAGTGAGGTGAGATGGAAAAATCACTAAAAATAGTAGAAGTAGAATTAAATAGTGAATAAATAATGAAATTGAACCTTGATGAATCTATTTTCATATGGACGAAACAAAACGACCATATGAGCCGTATTTTAAGAGATATTCTAGATTTCGTGAGACAGGGCCAGAACGGTTTCTGGATCCTCTGTTTCGACTTTGAAAATTTACCATAAATTATCCAGAAACAATTAGGAGTCATTCCTTATATTCATAGATTCCCCTTTGAGTCTAGTTTCATTAGAAACAAACGGCATGAGCATTGGAGCTCTTTACGAGATGATATCCAGGTCGTAATGCACAAAGGTCAGTGTAGTCGAACTCTGAAACAGGGGTGACTTTAACTAATAAACTGTACTAATTGGCTCGACCAAAAATTCTAGAAAAAAATGTGTAGATTGGATTATGAGTCTAGTTTCAGGGAAAATTGACGGAACTGATTTTCGAGTTCTGGAACTCGAGATATGACTTTTAAGGTGACAGTGACGCAGTTAGCTAGCCTGCCTGGAACAAAAATTAAACATTTCAAAGAGAGGAATAAGGGAAGTAAGCCCGGTAACACCACGCGGTCAAATCCGGTGACGGTCACGGGTTTGGGGCGTTACATTAGTAATAATGAAAGAACTAGATAAAATAATATTCAAATTATACTAATAAAAGTCTTGTAAGTAATCGATAACAAAAGTGCAAAAGAAATGCCAAAATAAAGATAAAATGAAAAGAAAAGCAATTTGAAAATTAGATGGACTTAATAGTCCTCGTCGACAGTTGAATCGTGAGGTGGTGGTGCTGGAGGCAATATGTGAAAATGTTGGCAAATTTGTTGTAGCGTCGCCTTGATGCTGTCGAATCGCTGAGTGCAATATTGCTCAAAGCGATAAAGGTGGTCAGAAACTTCCGACAATGAAGTAGCCGCATGAACTGGTCGGTGACTTAGTGGTGGCTGTGAAAGTGGGTCCTCTTGAACTGTAGGGATATCATCAGGAATATCCTCGATGTCATCCTCATCGGTAGTTCGTACAAGTCGATACTGAGGAGGGTCGAACCCACAACGACGGTCAATCATTCACATATGGAGCATTCTTTGGATGCCCTGTGGGGACATCTGGCCAATGAGAGTGAGCAATAAAGACTGCGCCACTGTATTCAGGAGCCCAAAATATCACACTAGATGAGTCACATATGGGCCGATGCTAATGAATCATTTTCGGTGTCGTTCTGTTTGGTGGCGAAAGGCAAGGGCAGCAAAGTAAGCAAGATAAAAAATATGCACATGGCTCATGCTCCACAGGAAGAATGCGTCATGAGTGTTGACGACGCCAATGCTCTCTCTCCTTCCTGTTAATGTGTGTGCCAAAAGGGCATGGAGATAGCATAGAGCTAGAGCTAGAGCCAATGCCTTTAAACGGCTAGGATCATAAATGCCAGTAGGAATGTGGAGGCCGACCCAAGATGATGAAGGTGAATGATGTATGTGGCGGTGGAGGTGGGGGAAATGGTCGATCTCTATAAACTCGTCGGTATAGAGTCCCAAGGCAGCTCCAAATTCAGGGACACTCAACTGTCATACTAGACTGCCATGGCGGAATTGAATTGTTCTTGGGTCGACGTATTTTTCCATCACTGCCTGTAACTGGAAAGTCGAGCTGAGTTCCAAGATGAATTCCAAATATATCGGCTCGACGATATCAAAGAATTGGTACCATGGAGCTGTGGTGAGGAGGGGCCGTACCGAATCGACTAGGTGGACCTTCTTTAGTGTGGCCCAATCGATGCAACGCCCCACACCAAGGGGTCTGGCAAGTAGAATCTGAAATAGTTCTTCTTGGGGCCCTGATGGGAATTGGAGGAATGAGTGTCGTATCTCGGTGGTGGGACCCGAGGAAGATGTTGCTCCTTTCCAATTTTTTGAGGCAAGAACCACGTCTTTCTTGTCTTTTGGGTTCGCCATAATGTCTGCAAATAAAAGACTAAGTTATCAATAAAATAATCCCCACGCTTGCAAGCCAAAAATCTGAGTAGTCCAAAATAATAAATTGGTCGAAAAACAGCATGTACAAATACTCAAGCATGTCAAAACTAAATAGTGACACTGCATAGGAATCAAAGGAACAAAAGAATAATGATAAATTTTAGTAAGAAAATAGTACTGAAAAATAAACAAATCTCAACTAAAAGTCAAATTAAGTTATTAGTAATAGAAATACGAGAAATAGTGATAAAGAATACCTAGGAGCTGACATAGACAACTTATGTTAGACATGAAAGCAGTAAATAGATGAGGAAACAATGAAACAGAGATGCAAGTGAGATGATAATACAAAATATGGTGTGGTAGAGCAGGAAGAAATGAAATCCATGGAAACACAAAAGACCAAGAATGAGTGAAGCTAGTATTATGCATAGGTCAAGCACTATTAGCAGTAAAATGGAAAATCACTAAACAAAAATAGGAATCACAATTATGAATATGATTAGCAGTGTAAAGAATAACCAACAATAGTAAAATGAAACAAGAAATAAAATAAAGATAGTAAAGAAAATGAAGATAATGGAGAAAAAAGGATGGAAAAACGCAGATGTGCTTAGTGGTGCTCAGTGTGCGTGCGGGGTAGTGCGTGATGAGAGGTGGAAGGGGTGATGGAGAAGGGGAAAGGAGATAAGGAGGTGGCAGACGGCGGTACGTGGTGGTCAGAGGGGGAGGGGGAAGAGAGGGAAAAAAGGAGAAGGAGAGGGGGGCTTGTTGAAAAACATGATGAATAGTGAAGGGTAAAGGGAGAAATTAGGGTTAGGGGGGATTAAAAAGGGGGAAATGGTCGCGTAAGCCCCATTTTAAGCCACACGACCGTGGACCACGCCCGTGTGGTACACTCTTAGCCCGTGTTTTTCGTGAAATTCGTGGTCAGGATCACACATGGTTACTTCAACACGCCCGTGTCCTCAAGCCGTGTGGTGCACATGGCTGCGTCACACAGCCGTGTGTACGATCGTTCGCTTCTCCCATGCCCGTGTTAGGTTCACCACTCCCGTCTTCATGGCTTATGCTTATGGTTTGACGTTTCAAGTCGGTATCACACACGGCCTACGGACAAGCCTGTGTGTTTATGCCGTGTGATGTACACGGCCACATCACAAGGCTATGTGGTGCTCACTTCATTTCTCCCACGCCCGTGTCCAATCCAACATGCCAGTGTCCAATCTAACACGCCCATGTCAATTAGTCAAGATTGTGCATGGCTCTTGAACACGGCCGTGGCCTACACTCGTGTTCTATTCTGACTTCGTTTATCGTTTCACATTTTGGGAAAGTTTTCACACGGCTTCAAGCACGCTCGTGGTACAGACAGTGTGTCTCCCACGGCCACCTCACATCGCCATGGTGATTTATCATAGGCAGTGTCTCTATTGATCTTTTTTGGAAATTAAGGTGCAGTTTTACCACGGTCTGGAACATGCCCGTGTCCTTTAGCCGTGTGGTGCACATGGCCGTGTCTCACGGCCGTGGCTATTTATCACAGCCCGTGTGTCATCCTGTCTTGAGAAAAATATTTGTCCTATTTTAGTATGACCATGGCCACACCTGTGTCACTTGCCTGTGGGGAGCCCACGGCCGAAAGTAGGCCCTTGTGCTAGGCCGTGTATGCTGAAAATACCTGCAGTCAGATTATAAAACAAAAAGGAAAAAAAAACTAAGTTATTTAGTGGGGTTCGTACTCGAGTTGCCTCTCGAGAAGCACTTATTTAGAGTCTAAGATTGAGTTTACCTGGTAGGTATGTTTATTCAGCTTCGCTGAACCGTAGCTCCTCTCCCTTGTCTTTGAAATCCTCACCGTTATAAAGTTTAAGTCGATGTCCATTTACCTTGAAAGTGCCTTGAGTTGGGTGACTTACCTCTACTGTGCCATATGGAAAGATGGTTTGGACTACGAAAGGACCTGACCATCGTAATTTAAGCTTCCCAGGAAACAATTTGAGCCTTGAGTTGTATAACAGGACACGATCTCCAACTTTAAGTTGCTTGTTTTGCTTTAAATGAGCATCATGGCAGTGCTTTGTTGCTTCCTTGTATATTCGTGAATTCTCATGGGCATTAGCTCGCCATTCATTTAACTCGTTTAGCTATATCAATCTCCTTTCACTTGTGAGTTTGGGATTAGAGTTTAGAAATTTTATAGCCCAGAATGCTTTATGTTCCAATTCAAACGGCAAATGACAACTTTTACCATAAATAAGTCTATAAGGGGATGTTCCTATGGGTGTCTTAAAAGCAGTTCTATAGGCCCATAAAGCATCATCTATTTTCTTTGCCCAATCCTGCCTATTTGACTCTATAGTTTTTTCTAGAATGCATTTAAGTTCTTGGTTAGCAACTTCGACTTGTCCACTAGTTTGAGGATGGTAAAGGGTAGCTGTTCTGTGATAAACTCCATATTTCTTAAGGGTTTTATCAAATTGAGTATTATAGAAATTAGTGCCCTTATCACCTATGATTACTCTAGGAGTTCCAAATCAAGAGAAAAGTTTCTTAAGGAACTTCACCACCACTTTAGCATCATTAGTAGGTAAGGCTTGGGCTTCCACCCATTTAGACATATAATCAACGACTACTAATATGTATTTACTCTCAAATGAGCTAGGGAATGGACCCTTGAAATGAATACTCCAAACATCAAAGATTTCACATGAGACGTCACACAGCCGTGTGTACGATCGTTTGCTTCTCCCATGCCCGTGTTAGGTTCACCACGCCCATGTTCATGGCTTATGCTTATGGTTTGATGTTTCAAGTCGGTATCGCACACGGGCTACGGACAAGCCTGTGTGTTTATGCCGTGTGACCCACACGGCCACATCACGCGACCATGTGGTGTTCACTTCTTTTCTCCCACGCCCGTGTCCAATCTAACATGCCCGTGTCCAATCCAACACACCCGTGTCAATTAGTCAGGATTGTGCATGGCTCTTGAACACGACCGTGGCCTACACCCATATTCTATTCTAACTTCGTTTATCGTTTCAAAATTTGGGAAAGTTTTCACACGGCCTCAAGCACGCTCGTGGTATAGACCGTATGTCTCCCACGGCCGCCTCACGTGGCCGTGGTGATTTATCATAGGTAGTGTCACTGTTAATCTTTTTTGGAAATTAAGGTGCAGTTTTACCACGGTCTGGGACATGCCCGTGTCTCTTAGCCGTGTGGTACACATGGCCGTGTCTCATGGCCATGGCTATTTATCACAGCTCGTGTGTCATCCTGTCTTGAGAAAAATATTTGTCCTATTTTAGCACGGTTATGGCCACACCTGTGTCACTTGCCTGTGCGGAGCCAACGGCCAAAAGCACGCCCGTGTACTAGGCAGTGTACGCTGAAAATACATGCAGTCAGATTATAAAACAAAAAGGAAAAAAAAACTAAGTTATTTAGTGGGGTTCGTGCTCGAGTTGCCTCCCGAGAAGCGCTTATTTAGAGTCTAAGCTAGAGTTTACTTGGTAGGTCTGTTTATTCAGCTTCACTGAACTGTAGCTCCTCCCCTTATCTTTGAAATCCTCACCGTTATAAAGTTTAAGTCGATGTCCATTTACCTTGAAAGTGCCTTGAGTTGGGTGACTTACCTCTACTGTGCCATATGGAAAGACGGTTTGGACTACGAAAGGACCTGACCATCATAATTTAAGCTTCCCAGGAAACAATTTGAGCCTTGAGTTGTATAACAGGACACGATCTCCAACTTCAAATTGCTTGTTTTGATTTAAACGAGCATCATGGCAGTGCTTTGTTGCTTCCTTGTATATTCGTGAATTCTCAAGGGCATTAGCTCGCCATTCATTTAACTCATTTAGCTACATCAATCTCCTTTCACTCGTGAGTTTGGGATCAGAGTTTAGAAATTTTATAGCCCAGAATGCTTTATGTTCCGATTCAAACGGAAAATGACAACTTTTACCATAAACAAGTCTATAAGGGGATGTTCCTATGGGTGTCTTAAAAGTAGTTCTGTAGGCCCATAAAGCATAATCTATTTTCTTTGCCCAATCTTACCTATTTGACTCTATAGTTTTTTCTAGAATGTGTTTAAGTTCTTGGTTAGCAACTTCGACTTGTCCACTAGTTTGAGGATGGTAAAGGGTAGCTGTTCTGTGATAAAATCCATATTTCTTAAGGGTTTTATCAAATTGAGTATTACAGAAATTAGTGCCCCTATCACTGATGATTACTCTAGGAGTTCCAAATCGAGAGAAAAGTTTCTTAAGGAACTTCACCACCACTTTAGCATCATTAGTAGGTAAGGCTTGGGCTTCCACCCATTTAGACATATAATCAAAGACTACTAATATGTATTTACTCTCAAATGAGCTAGGGAATGGACCCATGAAATCAATACCCCAAACATCAAAGATTTCACATGAGAGCATGTATGTTTGGTGCATTTTGTCACGTTTAGAGATATTACCTATTCGTTGGCATTTATCGCAAGTAGTAGCATACCTGTTGGCGTGTTTGAATAGTGTGGGCCAGTAAAAACCTGATTTGAGTGTTTTATGTGCTGTCCTAATTCCACTGTAATGTCCCCCAGTCGGTCCTGAGTGGGAATACTCCAAAATTTTAATCGCTTCTATCTCTGTAATGCATCTTCGAATTACTTGATCTGCACATATACGAAAAAGAAAAGGTTATTCCCAAAAGTAGTTTTTCACATCAGTAAAGAATCGCTTCTTTTGTTGATGTGTAAACCTTTTTGGTATAATGTTAGCAGCTAAATAATTCGCAATGTCTGCAAACTAGGGTTCCTCAGAGTCAGAGATAGCAAAAAGTTGTTCTTCAAGGAATGAGTCATTTATCTCCTATTCGTTCAGTTCATTGAGATGTGGGTTTTTCTAATCTGGATAGATGATCTGCTGCAAGATTTTCTGCTCCTGTCTTATCTTGAATTTCTAAATCGCATTCCTAAAATAATAAAATCCATCTTATTAGTCGAGGTTTTGGATCTGTTTTAGTAAGGAGGTATCGAAGAGCTGAGTGGTCAGTGTAAACGACAACTTTAGATAATATTAAATATGGTCTAAATTTATTGAATGCAAAAACCACAGCCAATAATTCTTTCTCGGTCGTCCTATAATTTTCTTGTGCAGCTGTCAATATTTTGCTAGCATAATAAATCGATTGAAAGTGCTTGTCTTTCCTCTGTCCAAGAACCGCTCCTACTCAAAATCACTCGCATCACACATTAGTTCAAAAGTAAATTCCAATCAGGTGCAACAATAATTGGAGCATTAATTAATTTATCATTAAGAGTATTGAATGCTTCCAAACAATCCTAACTGAAATTGAAAGGTACATCTTTCTCTAGCAAATTCATTAAAGGCTTGGCTATTGTAGAAAAGTCTTTAATAAATCGTCTATAAAATCCAGCATGACCTAAAAAACTACGAATAGCCTTAACTGAATTAGGAGGAGTTTGTTTCTCAATAGTTTCAACCTTTGCTTTATGAATCTCGATTCCTTTGCTAGAAATTTTGTGGCCTAACACAATCCCTTCACGAACCATGAAGTGACATTTTTCCCAATTCAGTACAAGATTTGTTTCCTCACATCTAATCAAAACTCGTTTTAAATTTTTTAAGGCAAAGATGGAAAAAGTTACTGAATACCGAGAAGTCAATCCATGAATACCTCTATAATGTCTTCCATGAGTTCATAAAAATTAGCCAGCATGCAGCGCTGAAAAGTAGCAGGAGGATTACATAATCCAAAAGGCATTCGTCAATAAATAAATGTACCGTATGGACATGTAAATGTCATTTTCTCTTAGTCCTCAAGAGCTATTGGGATTTGGAAATAACCGGAGAGTCCATCTAGGAAGCAATAATACATATGTCCAGATAATCTTTCCAACATCTGATCAATGAATGGTGGGGGAAAGTGATCTTTTATTGTGGCATCGTTCAATTTCTCATAGTCAATGCAGACTCTCCATCCCGTGACTGTTCATGTTGGAATTAATTTGTTCTTCTCATTGGCCACAATAGTTATGCCTTCTTTCTTAGGAACAACCTGCACAGGACTCACCTAGGAACTGTCAGAGATAGGATAAATAATTCCAACATCTAGAAGTTTAGTTACCTCAACTTTTACAACGTCTTTCATGTTAGGATTCAAACGTCTTTGCACTTGCACACAGGGTTTGAATTCATCTTCTATTAAAATTTTATGTGTACAAAAAGAAGGGTTAATTCCTCTTATGTCAGAAATCTTCCAGGCTATGGCTCTTTTATGCTCCTTTAAAACTTTGAGTAACTCATCTTTTTCGGTTGGCTGTAAATCTAAAGCAATAATTACCGGTAATGTGGAATTATCTCCAAGAAACACGTATTTTAAATGATTTGGTAATTGCTTTAATTCCAATTTAAGCAGTTCTTCAACAGAGGGTTTTAATTTTAATTCATTGTTTACCTCAATACCCTCGTAGCTCTTCTGTCTCAATGAAGGTTCATTGGAATTTAGTTCATCTTTTATCTTACCTATCTCGGAATCAACATCATTTACCTCCTCTCCTTGGGCAAGACATAGTTCCAACATGTCCCTATGTACAATTTCCTGTAAAGAATCTTGAGTAGCATGATCAATAGAGTCAATAAAACAACATGAGTCATCCTATTCCCTAGAAAGTCTCATAGCATCATAAATTTTAAAAATAATCTCTTCGTCACCTACTCTAAGCACAAGTTTACCATCACCTACATCAATAACAACCCTAGAAGTGGCTAAAAATGGATGACCTAAAATTAAAGGCACCTCAACATCCTCATCTATGTCAAGTACAACAAAATCAATAGGGAATATAAATTTATCTACTTTTACAAGTACGTCCTCTATAATACCCCTAGGATATTAAACAGATCTATCAACTAGTTAAATACTCATCCTACTAGGTTTAGGTTCCCTAAAACCAAGTTGTTTGAACATTTTATATGGCATCTAATTATGCTAGCACCTAAATCAGCTAGTGCCTTCTCAACTTTCAAACTGCCAATTAAGCAGAGAATAGTGAAACTTCATAGATCATTCAGTTTGGTTGGCAGTTTATTTTGGAGTATAGCTGAGCATTCCTTGTTGAGTTCCACTGTAGACAAATCTTCAAACTTTCTTTTATTTGTTAGAAGCTCCTTTAAAAATTTTGCATATGTAGGAATCTGTGAGATAGTTTCAACAAAAGGTAAATTAATATGTAATTGTTTAAAAAATTTAAGAAATTTACCGAATTGTGCATCCATGCGGTCTTTCTTCAACTTCACTGGGTATGGGACTTGTGGTTTATATTCCCTCAACACCGATTTTTCATTGTCTTCGGGTTTTTCCTCCTCACCTTCTTTTCTGTCAGCTTCTGGTTACAGCTTCTTTTCAGATTCAACTAACACCTTCCCACTCCTTAATGTAACTGCTTTCACATGCTCTTTTGGATTGTGTTCTGTATTGCTGGCTAGGCTCCCTGATGGTCTTTCTAAAATCATCTTAGCCAGCTATCCTATTTGATTCTCGAGCCCTTGAATTGGTGCTTGTTGATTTTTAAGTGCAGATTTAGTATTTTAAAAACGAGTCTCCGCTACTGAGATAAATTTTGTCATCATCTCTTCAACGTTCGGCTTTTTCTCTGGCTGGTACGGTTGTTGTTGGAAACCTGGAGGGGGTGGTGGTATTTGATTTCCTTGGCCACCCCATGAGAAATTTGGGTGGTTCCTCCAACTTGCATTATAAGTGTTACTATAAGGATTATTTTTGGGTCAAGGATTATTACCCATATAGTTCATTTGCTCATTCTCCATGTTAGGGCTGTAGGATGGATAGTCTAAATTGCTCGTTCCTCCTCCACTTGCATCGCACTGCATTACTGGATGAATCTGTGAAGAGCCAACTAAACCATCAATTTTTCTATTCAAAAGTTCTACCTGATTAGAGAGCACAGTAACTGAATTGACGTTAAAAATGCCGACTGCATTTGTTGGATTTGTCCTCATGACTTGTCACTGATAATTATTCAGTGACATCTATTCTATAAACTCATAAGCCTCTTCAGGTATCTTATTATTAATAGTCCCACCAGTAGCTACATCAATCATCTGTCTAGTTGAAGGATTCAAACAGTTGTGGAAAGTTTCAACTTGTAGCCAAAGGAGTAACCCATGGTGAGGGCACCTTTTAAATAGATCCTTGTATCTCTCCCATGCATCATAAAGTGTTTCTAAATCCATCTGGACAAAAGAAGAAGTATCATTCCTTAGTTTAGCCATTTTAGCCGGCGAAAAATATTTTAGTAAAAATTTTTCAGTCATTTGTTCCCAAGTTGTGATTGACCCTCATGGTAACGACTTTAACCACTGTTTAGCTTTGATCCTCAATGAGAATGGAAACAACCGAAGTTGAATGGCATTGTTAGAAACGCCATTGATCATAAAAGTGTAGCAGAATTCCAGAAAGTTTACTAAATGAGTGTTTGGATCCTCGTCCTACAAACCATCAAACTGAACAAACTGTTGTATCATCTGAATTGTGTTAGGTTTCATTTCAAAATTATTTACAACAATAGCAGGCCTAACTATACTCAATTCAGTTCCTGTTAAAGTAGGTTTAGCATAATCATACATAGTACGAGGAGTAGGATTCTAATCTACTGGGTTTGCAACAACCACAGGAGGTAACGAATTATTTTGATTATCAGCCATCTCCTTGGTTGTGGTTTGAAAATCATCCTCTTGCCCTTTCTCTATGTATCGTAAGCTACGCCATATTTCTCTTCAGTTTCTGCAAGTTGTGCTTTTGATCTTACTATCAAAAAGTAGAGGTCCTGATAGGTTTCTTCTAGTCATAAACTAGAAAAACCTGCCAGAAGTAAATAAAAGAAAATTTAGTAATTTAAGAAAAATTAAAAATAAAATAAAAATAAAAATAAAAAAATGGCTAAAGTAATAAAAATTAAGCGTTTTTAATATCTTAGTCCCTGGCAACGGCGCCAAAAACTTGATGGTCGCTAAACTAACTAAAAATTCGACTTAAGGCAAGCGCACCTATCGAACAGTAGTATAGTTATGGTTAGACCGAAAATATCGTATCCACGAGCACTAAAAGTACTAGTAATTACTATCTTTTTATTATCTAGCCTAAAAATTAAGAGAATGTTTACCTAAAACTAATTATCTAATTAGCTAAGATTATGACAGAGATTAAGGTTGGAAAATACTTTTGAAAAACCAATTGAGAAGACAATACCCAAGAAAGAATCCACCTAGACTTCACTTATTACCTTTGAATTAGATGATTTATTCACTTGACTTATTCCATAGAAATCCCTGATTTATGTTAATATCCCTTTCAAGACAAAAAACAACTGACTCTAGGTTGATTAATTGAAATCTCTTTCTAATTAAAACCCCTATAGTCGCATTAACTCGATCTTTGGATTCTCTTATTAGATTTGACTCTAATCTGGCAGATTTATGTCGTCCATTCTATAGGATTGCATGCAACTCCGCTTAATTATGAATGATCTACTCTTAAATAGGGACTTTTACTCCACTGAATAAGTGCATCAAAAACCTGAATTAATATCCTGGAATATTAAAGCAAGGATTAAAACTCACAATTAAGAATAAGAACAAATATTTATCATATAAATCAAAAAGTAATAAGATTCATCTTAGGTTTCATCTGCCTTAGGTATTTAGGGAGTTTAGTTCATGATAATAATGGAAAACATCTCAAAGTATGGAAAACAACAAAACATAAAGAAACCCAAAGAACTAGGAAATTGGATGGAAATCTTCAGTCTTGATGTAGATCCTGCCTCCGAGGTGATTCCGATGGTTTTTTTTGAGTACTTCCCTGCCTTCTTCTCTGCGTATCTTCCTTAATCCTTTTCTAGGGTGTTTATATAGGCTTTAGAATGCTTCAAAACCCTTAAAAGTGACCTTTTCCCAGTAGAACTAGACTGGGGCTCCATAGAGACACGGCTGTGTGCCACGCCCGTGTGAAGGTGCTTAGGTCGTGTACAATTCTGACTTTGATTAATGTCGACACGGCCAGGACACACGGGCATGTGGTCTACCCATGTGTCATACACGGGCGTGTGGATCACCCGTGTGGAAGTGCCTAGGCCGTGTGAAACTCTGATTTAGGCCCAATTTGTCCGTTTTTGGCCCATTTCTTGCTCTTTTCGCCATCCTAAGCTCTTCTGAGTATAAAATATGAATTTAAAGGATTAGGAGCATTGAAATTAATAAAACCAAGGAAAAATCATCCATAAATATGTCAAGCATAGGGTAAAAAATGTATATATTATGGTTTATCAATGATATTCTGATTTACTCACGAGATGAGTATGAACATGCTAGGCATTTAAAAATTGTATTGCAGACTATGAGGGATAAGAAATTGTTTGCTAAATTTAATAAAAGTGAGTTTTGGCTCTGAGAAGTTAGATTTTTGGGACATATCGTTTCAGGTGATGGTATTCGCGTTGGTCCAAGTAAGATTTTGTCAATTGTTGAATGGAAACCGCTAAGGAATGTAATTGAACTTAAAAGCTTTTTGGGTTTAGTTGGTTATTATTGGCATTTTACCAAAGGATTTTAGATAATTGCAACTCCTATGACCAAGTTGTTGCAAAAAGATGTTAAGTTTGAATGGTCTGAGAAATGTCAAAAGAGCTTTGAACAGTTGAAGGCATTGTTGACTGAGGCACCGGTTTTAGTGCAACCGAAGTCAAGAAAAGAATTTGTAATTTATAGCAATGCTTCATTGAATGGTTTGGATTGTGTGTTGATGAAAGAGGGCAAAGTAGTAGCTTATGCCTTGAGATTGCTGAAATCGGACGAGAAGAATTATTCGATGCACAATTTGGAATTAGCCGCCATCATTTTTGCTTTGAAAATTTGGCGTCATTGTTTGTACGATGAGAAATGTCATATCTTTACTGACCATAAGAGTTTAAAATATTTGATGAATCAGAAAGATCTGAACTTGCGACAACGGAGATGGCTCGAGTTACTGAAGGATTATGAACTAGTGATTGACTGTCATCCGGGAAAGGCAAATGTAGTCGCAGATGCTTTGAGTAGAAAGTCTTTGTTTACTTTGAGAGCTATGAATACGAGATTGAATTTTTCTAATGATGGTTCAATTTTGGTTGAGTTGAGAGCTAGACCGGTTTTTATTCAGCAAAATTTAAAAAGCTTAGAAAAATGATAGTGACTTGTAAGCCAAAAGAGCTCAGTGTGAATCGAGTAGTGATACAAACTTTTGTATTAGTTCAGATGATTGTTTAATGCTCCTGGATAGAGTATGTGTACCAAAATAAGATGAACTTATTTAGAAAATTTTACACGAGGCACATAGTGGTTGTTTATCAGTTCATCCAAGTAGTACGAAGATGTACAATGACTTGAGTAAATTGTATTGGTGATCAGGTATGAAACGAGATATTTCAGAGTTTCTTTCAAGATGTTTGATTTGTCAACAAGTAAAAGCTGAACATCAAGTGCCTTCGGGTTTACTTTAGCCAGTGATGGTACCCGAGCGTAAATGAGATAGAATTACGATGGACTTTGTGATGGGTTTGCCTTTAACTCCAAAAAAGAAAGATGTCGTCTGGGTTTTTGTTAATAGATTGACCAAATCAGCTCATTTTATTCTGGTATGCACTGACTACTCACTTGATAAGTTAGCTGAATTGTACATTTCTGAGATTGTGAGCTTGCAAGGAGTGCCTATTTCTATTATTTCAGATAGAGATCCAAGGTTTACTTCGAGAATTTGGAAGAAATTACAATAGGCTTTGGGTAATAAGTTAAATTTTAGTACCGCATTTCATCCGCAAAACCAATGGTCAATCCGTAAGAGGAATTCAGATTCTTTAAGATATGCTCTGATGTTGTGTTCTAGAATTTGAAGGTAGTTGAGAAAGATATCTACCCTTGGTCAAATTTGCTTATAACAGCAGTTTTCAGTCAAGTATAAAGATGGCACCGTATAAGGCATTGTATGGCCGCAAGTGTCGAACTCCGTTGTATTGGACAGAGCTTAGTGAGAGACAGATTCATGGGGTTGATTTGGTTAGAGAAACTGAAAAAAAGTAAAGGTAATCCATGATTGCTTGAAAGCCACTTCAGATTGACAAAAGTCGTACATAGGTTTGAAAAGAAAAGAAATCAAATTTTAGATTGGTGATAAAGTATTTCTGAAAGTATCTTCGTGGAAGAAGATTCTAAGATTTGGCTGTAAAGGTAAGTTGAGTCCGCGTTTCATTGAGCCGTATGATTACTAAAAGAATAGGGCAAGTGGCATATCGGTTAGCTTTACAGATAGAGCTACAAAGGATTCATAATGTGTTTCATGTGTCGATGTTGTGATGATACCATTCTGATCCCTCACATGTGATTTCGCCAACAGAAATTGAGATTCGACTTGATATGACTTATAGTGAGGAACCAATCAAGATTTTAGCTCAGAAAGTTAAAAAATGGGAAAATAAAAGCATAGCCTTATTGAAAGTTTTGTGGAAGAGACATGGGGTTGAAGAGGCTACGTGGGAACCCGAGGAAGCTATGAGAAAATAGTACCCAAAACTATTTTTCGGTAAGATTTTTGAGGATGAAAATCCCTAAAGCGGAGAGAGTTGTAATAGCCCGATTTTAGGTCTAGTCAGAACAGTGGTTTCAGGACCACAAATCTGGCGAAGAAAAAAATTATTTTTCTTATTTTTATGGTCTACAGTTTTATGGAATAATTCTGTGAAATTTTCGTTAAAAAATTTTGACATTTGACTACTCAATTTAGCAAAAAGGACTAAAATGTAAAAAGTGCAAAACTTGATTTTTAGAAGTTAGAGATGTCTAATTGCTATGAAATTTTAAATTGAAGGTCCTTAGATGATAATTAGACCATTTGTTAAGTTAGTGGACAAAAATGGACATGAAGCAAGAGAAATATTATGTTTTAAGATAGGGGCATTTTGGTCATTTGGTTAATAAATGAATTTATAAGAAAAATAAAAGCCAATTTTTGCTCATTTTCTTCTCCCATGGCCGAATATATATAAGGAAGACATAGCTAGGGTTTTTCCATCTTCCAAGCTCGATTCTAGCCCTATTTTTAATGATTTTCATGTTTTTGCGATCCTTGTAACCTAATTTAGCTATTTCAAGGACTAATTTGAAAGAAGGATGAAGCTTAAAATTTTACCCATGCTATGTGTATTTTGATGTCTAATGGTAGAAAATGCATGTTCGGTGTAAGATAAACAACTTTTGCTAAATGATTTTTGATGGAAATGTTAGAAAGGACCTATTTGTAAAAGTTACAAAAATGAGTAGTAAAAGTGTGATTAAATGAAAAATGTGGGCTAGTATGAGTATGCTAAAGATTCGGCTATGCTTGGGTAACGAAGAAATTGGATGAAAATCATTTTACGAACGTAAGGACTAAACTATAAAAATGTGAAACGTTAGGGGAAAAATGTAATTTTTTCCATAATATGATTTTGGGACTTAATTGAACAATGTGAATATTAAAAGAGTTAAATTTGTCATTATAGATTAAGAAAAATGAGGTTCGGACCTAGGTTGGGGGAAAAACAAAGTGTTTGACGATTAGGTCAAATTCTCCTATTTTTGCACTGAGGTAAGTTCGTATATAAATAATGCATTGTTATATTTTTATGTTTTAAATGCTTTAAAATTGTATGAATTGTGATTGACTCTTTGGATGTATTCGACAAAGTTTTTGACGAGCGAGAAATCCTGGTTGAACCTTAGGAATAGAATAGGATATGAGTGACATGTCACTAGGAACCCATGTGTATATGTGTTTATGTGATCCAGGTGCTGGTCTTGTATGTCCTAGCAGTGGATGGGTAGTTTGGCATGAGTTGCGGATACCTGATAACTTGTGTGAGCAACACTGTATAGCTACGTCCTGACTGACAGCTTGTGTGAGCAGGCCCGTGAATAGCTCGAAAATGAACCTATATGTATTATGAGATATGAGGTAGCTTTGGCTACATATATTGCACTTATGTGCAAGATTTCCAAGTATCTGTTAATATTCCAAGTGTATAATGGGAATGTCAAAGTTGAGAAGGATTATGGTCATGTTGCGATTTGGTATAGGTATGTATGTAAATCTCATACGTAATGAGCTCGATGTGTGATGAACCATTGGTAAGGTTGTGATTAAGTAAGTTATGACTATAAGATTTTAATAACATTCATGCTAATTTTCATCAAGTTAATTACATGTTAAATGTGTAGTTATGATGCTTATTATTTACATAGGAACTGGCTAAGCTTTATAGCTTACTCCCCTTGCTTTCCCTTATCTTATAGTATCACCAAGCTAGCTCGGGGATTGGAGATCGTCGGAGATCTACTCACACTATCAACAATTATTTTTGTACCAATGATTTCAAAATTTTGAGTTATGGCATGTATAGAGGACTTGGTCATTTTGTTATGTGTCATAATTGATTTGGCCAAATGTGTTGGCTTATATTGGTTGGAAGTTCATTTTGTACAAGGCAATTTGGAATTGGCTACTATTGGTATAAGCAATTTATACGATGATGTCTTTAATGGATGTGAGAGTTTACATGATTTGAGTTGATAATTATGTGATGTTTGTGTATGATAGATGGTAGCATGTGAATGATGTGTTGATGTCTTGGTTGTGGCTGATTTGGTTGTATGTATATCCATGGATTAGTGTTATGTTATATTATGTAGATGTGTGCATTAAAGGGTCGCAAAAATGGCTTGGTAAATAGTATTATTTTTGTCAGCACGGGTAGACACATGGGCATGTGTCTAGGCCGTATGTGACACACGGTCTGCCCCATGGGCATGTGTTATGACCGTGTGTCCTCTCCACCTAAATTTTGAGAAGCAAAATACTTAGAATTGAGGACATGGGCAGAGAGACAGGCATGTGTCTTAGTCGTGTGGACGACACGTCTCAAACACGGGCGTGTGCCCTGGCGTGTGAAGTTTGCACCTATTTAATGAAAAATCATAAATTTTGAATCAACCACACGACCTAGCACACGAGCATGTGACTTGGTCGTGTGACTTCAATTTGTTCTTGGGTGACAAACAGAGAGTTACACGGGGTCGAGACATGGGCGTGTGTGACCATACGGCCTACCCACACGGGCGTGTGACCCTTGTTTAGTGAAAAAATTTCCTAAGTTTTGAAATTTTTTCTAAAGTTCTCAATTTAGTCCCAAATCACTTCCGAAGCATGTTTTGGGCCTCGTAGGCTCGTATTAGGGACTTTATGATTAGATACAAAAGTTTTAATTTGGATGCAAATTGACGACTTGAAATTGTATGAAAGTTTTTGTGATAAGTCCGATAATGCCTCGTACCCTATTCTGGCGTTGAATACGAGTAAGGGGTGTTACAAAAATACTACACTTAGGGCACCAAATCCAATACTCAAATCATAACGCGGAAAGATAACTTGTATGAGTAGATAAAACTAAACATGCACTTTGTCTAATTGAAAATGAGAAAACCTATTGAAAGAATAATTTGTCATATATCAAGTCCAATAGAGGAGATGCATTGTCTTGAGGAACAGAATAGATGGCTCCTAGAAGATAGAGACATCGATGTGATTGTCTAGACTGACAGTACATCAGACAGGAGGACCTTAGTAGAATAGATCCTAGATTTGTTTTTGGGTCTATTCACTTTTGACATAACTTAATCCTAAGTGGATGAAAAGCTATGTGTATGTGAATCATATACTTTGATGTATGTAAAAGCTTGATTTCAAAAAAAAAAAATTTGAAAGTTGGTGCAATGCGTAGACGACTTTTGTAGTATGTAGCATCATTCCACGATAGTGGAATTCATCACCCAACTAAAGGGTAGATGATATCCTACATTGACATTACATGATAAATAAAAAGTAAACGTGGCCACGAGTCATTTGTCTTTGTGATAAATGACTTGATTGCTAGTTGATAGTAATTAACTTTTCAAAAAGGAAGATGTAACAGTTACCATGAGACAACATATGATCATATTAGGAGAACACATTTATCCTAAAGAGATTAAGGATATCCTAAAAGGGTAACACTCTGATGACAAGATCATTGGCCGAACACTTATTAAGTAGCTTTCATAGTGATATATAATTAGGAAAAACTTAATCATGATATTATGGTGGAAATACTTCGTGACTAAATAAGTTTATAATTCATAGGTGAAAAGCTAAAACTTAATTATAAAATATTTGAGCCCTAATTATATATGTCCAATCGATCCCTCTACTAACCCGTTGAAACAAAAAATGAATTGCATGTAGAACCAAATGGATAGAAATGAATAAAATGATGAAATAAGGGAAATGGGTTGCATTCACAAATAAATGTGTTTTCTCGCTAAGCACAGAAATGACTTGAGCATTAATTGAAGTTTTTTTTTAAATTATTATTTAATTAATTATAATTAATGAACTCAAGTTAAAAATTGAATTAAACTAATTAATTATGAATCGATGAATAAAGAAATTAAATATATTTTTATCATAAATTATTTTACGTTAAAGTTGTCTTGACTTTAATGAAATTAGAATTGGTTTGAGAAAATTATTTAGTTCGAAATTAATTTACTAAATAAATAATATTTATTTTGGGAAATATGAAACAAGTATTTGATTGGATTGAATTATAAAGTGTTGGGTCAAAAGTCTAAGAAGTACATTGTAACGCCCCCACACCCGAGACCGTCACGAGTCGAGTATGAGGTGTTACTAAGCTTAGTTTAACATTTTAGAACTTTGAATTATTTGTTTCTACATTCACACTTTTAAGCTACTTGCGCCAGATCACAAGAAAAATCATATCTCGAGTTACGACTCAAATTAAGATCCGTAAATTTTCCTGAATCTAGACTCATAAAACTATCTACTAATTTTTTCTAGAATTTTGGTTGGGCCAATTAGTACAGTTTATTAGTTAAAGTTACCCCTGTTTCAAGACTCGACTGGTCTGACCTCTGTTTACTACGAACCACATTTCTCTCTGTACAAAATTCATATGACTATAAGGTTTGTTTATACTAAAACTAGACTCAATAAGGATTCTGAGGATATAAAATACACCACCTCATTATATCTTTACAATTTATGGTGAATTTCTAAAGTAGGAACAGGGGATTCAGAAACTGCTATGACTCTGTTTCACTAAGATTAAAATATCTTCTAACATATACTTCGTTTACTTGTTTCATTTGTTTCATGTGAAACTAGACATAATAAGCTTCAATTTGATATGTATTTCACCACCAAATTCAATTTCTATGATTTTTAGTAAATTTTCAAACTCGCGTTAGTGTTGCTGCGGTATTCTGTTTATGGTAAATTTCATCCTTTTTATGAGTTTTTATGCACTAAGTATCTTAATAGTTTTCCTTAACATCAAACATAATCTAAACTAACCATTTTCATAATTTATCATTATCAAGCATTTCCTCAACCATTTCACAACCATACCATAAGATCATTTACACAAAAATGGGTATATTGCTATACATGCCATACTTAAATTTACAAGTCATTTACCAAAAATCTTCTGGATAATGTGACTGAGCCTTCGACCTATCCCGACTCTTGAGCTGGCTTGTCCAAAACTACAATGAGTAAGAAGGAGGGAGCAAGCATAAATGCTTAGTAAGTTCATATGCAAATAATAAGTAACATAACAAACAGTTATACCAGTCAACATTAGCATACATCACTAAAACACATATCACATTTTTAATCATTCTTCATCATCTTATTACCTTATCGTGGTTGTATCAATACTCAACCCGAGGGTTAAATACATACCTGTCCAAAATATCCATTTCAGTATCACTTACCAATACGTCTCTTTACATCTCGAAATTTTCCTCCATTTGAGTAGAACTTTACCCGTTGAACACATCGAATATAATTCGGATACATGGATAACTTGCACATAAGTGCCACATATTCAATCAAGCAATCATGTAACCCGCCCATAGCGAACTCGGACTCAACTCAACGAGCTCGGGCGTTCGCATCCATAAGCGAACTCAGACTCAACTCAACGAGTTCGGATGCCTAGTTACATCTCACGAACTCGGACTCAACTCAACGAGTTCGGACATTCGCATCCATAAGTGAACTCGGACTCAACTCAACGAGTTCGGATGCTCAACCATCCTAGTGACATGTCACTTGTATCCTAATCTATTCCTAAGGTTCAAACGGGCTTTGTCCTCGAACACTTATCCTTGCCGTCTTCCGTAGAATGCCAAATCAATACTCGGTAACAATTATATTTAAATGTAGTTCACATAATTTACATATTATTTGAAATTAACCACAAAGCATACATTTCATAATAAAATTCAGCATAACACATAATTAATATCAATAACTTAAAAATAACAATTATGCTACATTATTTACACATGAACTTACCTTGGTACCAAAATACAAAGATTTTGCAATTTAGTCCACAATCTTTTCTTTTCCTCGATTGAGGTCGATTCCACGTCTTTCTTGATCTAAAATAACACATTTAGCTTATTTAATACTCACATTATCAAATTAATCCTTAACTCAAATTTTGGCAAAATTAAAATTTTACCCTAAACTTTTGCATATTTACATTTTTGCCCCTAGGCTCTGGATTAAACTTTATTCCTTATTCTTATGTTTTACAACATGCTGATCACTTTTCTCTTCTATGGCAACATCAAATTCTCACTCTAACATGTACTTGTGACTATTAGGTATTTTTACCGATTAAGCCCTTTTACTCGTTTTTGCTTAAAATCGAGTAGTACAAGTTGTCTAACATAATTTAAAACCCCATATTCTATCATAAAACATCAAAATACACAAATTTCACCTATGGGCATTTTTCCAAATATAAACCCTAGGTTGAATTATTGCTAACATAAGCTTAATCGAGCTACCGAGATCTCAAAAACGTAAAAATCATTAAAAACGGGGCTTGGAATCACTTACTATAGAGCTTGGAAGCTTGAAACAAACCCTAGTTATGGAGAACCCTTGAAATTTCGGCCTAATGAAGAAGATGGACAAAAATTGGCTTTTAATTTTGTTTTTAATTCATTTTAATAACTAAATGACGAAAATACCCTTACTACTAAACTTTCCAAAAATTCCTTCCATGTCCTAATTTTGTCCATGAACTTAAAATTGGTAAAATTGCTATTTAAGACCTCCTCATTAATATTCCAAAACAATTTCATACTAAAACTTCTAGAATGCAAGTTTTGCAACTTATTCGATTTAGTCCCTACTTTCAATTTAAGCACTTTAGGCATAGAATTTCATCACGAAATTTTCACACAATCATGCAATCATATCATAAACCTCAAAATAATTATAAAATAATTATTTCTATCTCGGATTTATGGTCACGAAACCACTATTCGATTAGGCCCTAATTCGGGATATTACAACTCTCCCCTTTAAGGATTTTCGTCCTCGAAAATCTTACCCAGAAACAGATGTGGGTATTGATTTCTCATAGTTTCTTCAGATTCCCATGTAGCTTCTTCTACTCCATGCCTTTGCCACTACACCTTCACAAGTGCAACATTTTTATTCCTTAGTTGTTTGACCTCTCGAGCTAAAATCTTAATCGGTTCTTCTTCGTAGGTCATATCTGGTTGTAGTTCAATTTCTGTCGGTGAAACTACATGTGAAGGATCCTAACGATACCGACGTAACATAGATACGTGGAACACATCATGAATCTTCTCTAATTCAGGTGGTAATGCTAGCCGATATGCTACCGGTCCAACTTTTTCAATTACTTCATACGGCCCAATAAAACGCGGACTTAATTTTCCCTTCCGTCCAAATCTAAGGACTTTCTTCCATGGAGACACCTTTAAAAATACTTTATCACCAACTTGAAATTCAATGTCCTTTCGTTTTAGATCTGCATAAGATTTCTGTCTATCTGAAGCAGCTTTCAAACAATCTCGAATTACTTTCACTTTTTCTTTAGTTTCTTTTATTAGATCAACTCCATAAATCTGATTTTCCTTGAGTTCAGTCCAATACAATGGTGTTCGACACTTACGACCATATAATGCTTCATAAGGTGCCATTTTCAAGCTCGTCTGATAACTATTATTGTAAGCAAATTCCTCTTTCCCAACTTCCTTGAAATTCCAATACACAACATCTAAGCATATCTTCAAGAATCTGAATTATTCTTTCTGATTGTCCATCAGTTTGTGGATGAAAAGCAGTACTGAAATTTAACTTCGTAGCTAACGCGTCTTGCAACTTTTGCCAAAACCGAGAGGTAAACCTTGGATCTCTATCTGAAATAATCGATAATGGTATTCCGTGTAATCTAACAATTTCTCTAACATACGATTCAGCCAACTTGTTAAGAGAATAATCCGTGACGCATCTTAGGGATAAAATGAGCCGAAACTTAGTTAATTTGTCAACTATTACCCGGATGGCATCTTTTTTCCGAAGTCAATGGCAATCTGAAACAAAATCCATAGTAATCCGATCCCATTTCCATTCAGAACCATAATAGGTGGAGTAATCACGAAGGTACTTGGTGTTCGACTTTCACTGTTGACAAATTAAGCATTTGGACACAAACTCGATATATCTTTTTCATTCCATTCCACCAATACATTTTCTTCAAGTCATTATACATTTTCGTACTACCGGATGAATCGAGAAATAACCACTATGTGCTTCCTGTAGGATCTGTTGAATCAATTCCTCATTCTTTGATACACAATCCGATCTTTAAACATTAAGCACCCATCGAACCAATTTCAAATCGATTAAATATCGACTTCACCTTTGTTTTCTTTTGGCTAGCAAATCTTGATCATTTTTCCGAGTTTGAAATCTCTTGTAAAAACATTGGTTTTGCTCTTAACTCGCTAGAATCGAACCATCATTTGACACTTTCAACCGAGTGTTCATAACTCTCAAAGCAAACAACAACTTTCGCTCAAAGCATCGGCAACCACATTCGCTTTTCCGGATGATAATCAATAACAAGCTCGTAATCTTTCAACAACTCCAACCATCTTCGTTTTCTCAAATTCAAGTCTTTTTGTGATATCAAGTACTTAAGACTTTTGTGGTCGGTATATACCCGACATTTTTCACCATACAAATAATGTCGCCAAATTTTCAAAGCAAACACCACCATGACCAATTCCAAATCGTGAGTAGGATAATTCCTCTCATGAGGTTTTAACGCCTCAAGCATATGCCACCACTTTTCCTTCTTGCATGAGTACACACCCCAAGCCATTTAGAGAAGCATCACTATACACCACAAATTCTTTACCTAATTCGGGTTGTACCAACACTAGTGCTTCAGTTAATAACTTTTTCAATTCTTCAAAACTCTGTTGACATTCTTCTGTCCATTCAAATTTAACATCCTTTCGGAGTAGTCTAGTCATAGGAGCAGCAATTATAGAAAATCCATTTACAAACCACCGATAATACCCAGCTAGCCCCAAGAAACTTCTAACTTCAGTTACGTTTTTCGGTGGTTTCCAATCAACAATGGCTGAAATTTTACTAGGATCAACCCGTATACCATCACGAAACAATATGACCCAAAATCCAACTTCAAGCCAAAATTCACTTTTACTAAACTTAGCATACAACCGCTTATTCTCAAAGTTTGCAAAACTATCCTCAAATGCTCAGCATGCTCTGTATCATCTTTTGAATAAATTAAAATATCATCTATAAACACCACAACAAATTTCTCCAAGTCTGGCCGAAATATGCGATTCATTAAATCCATAAACACAACAGAGCATTTTTCAATCCGAATGGCATAACTAAAATTCATAATGACCATACCTTGTTCTAAAAGCAGTTTTAGGCACATCCGACTCTTTTACCCGTAGTTGGTAATACCCGGATCTCAAGTCAATCTTTGAAAACCATGTCGCTCCTTTTAGCCGATCAAACAAATCATCAATTCTAAACAGCGGATACTTGTTTTGATTGTCACCTTGTTTAACCGCCGATAATCAACACATAATCTCATAGAACCATCCTTCTTTTCACAAATAACACGGAGCACCCCAAGGTGAAAAACTCGGTCTCACAAAACCTTTATCAGTCAACTCTTGCAAGCTGCGACTTTAATTCCTTCAACTCTGCTGGTGCCATTCTATACGAGCAATCGAAATCGATTTGTTCGGTATCAAATCAATACCAAATTCTACTTCCTCGATTGGAGGCAAACCCGGTAATTCTTCCGAAATACGTCGCAAATTCACACACAACCAGATCTTGATTCAACTTTCTTTTCAACTTCTTTTGTATTAATTACATACGCCAAATAAGCTTCATAACCCTTTCTCGAGATATCTTTGAGCCGACATTGAAGAAATCACACTAGGCAATGCCTCGATTTATCCGATTCAACCCGCAGAGTTTCACCATTTCCACACTTTAATTCTATAACCTTTTCTTTGCAATTTACTATAGCATCATGCAATGTCAACCAATCCATACCCAAAATAACATCAAATTCATCAAACGGCAACAACATCAAGTCGGTAGGAAAGTAATGATCCCGAATCATTAAAGGACATTTCTTACATACTTTATCAACAATACACATTTGCCTAACGGATTCGACACTCTAATCATAAATTTCGTATTCTCAACGGTATATTCATACTAGACACCAATTTCATGCACACATATGAATGAGTAGAACCGGATCAATCAAAGCAATAACATTAACATTATAGAGAGAAAATGTACGGTAATCACATCGGTGAGGAAGCATCTTCACGCGCTTTAATAGCATAAGTTCTAGCGGAGCCCTTCCTTCAGTCTAACAGGTGCATCCTCGCTACATTCTTCCGCTTGTTTCACTTCCAACTTTTCTCGGATACCTTCCCTCGAGTCCGCACCACTAGCTTTTACATTCTGAAATTTTTCTTTCTCGGCTCTCTCAAGGTCTCTAATAAAATGATCAACCACATCGAAAACATTCATTTGCTCTGCGGGCCAAAATGATTTCTACCACACACGGCACTCGGGTTTAACAAATCTCGTATTTCCCACACTAGCCATGAAATAGTCCGAGATTTAGGACCCACATTTCGCTTCTTAAAATTTCCATATGATTGCCCAGCTGAAACTTGGGAACGAGGATTCATATTTCTTGACTTTCCGGTTTGCTATGAGGGTGCATTACTCATTGGTCTTTTCTTCCAATTTCGTGTTTCAGATTCTACCTTTTTCTTTTCCTTCAGTAATTCTTCAGCCTTGCAAGCTCGGTCGACAAGTACCACCATTTCTTTTAGTTCAAGGATCCCAACAAATACCTTAATGTCTTCGTTAAGCCCGCCTTCAAATCGTCGGCACATCTTGGCTTCTGTAGGAACATATTCCCTGGCATACTTACTTAATCGAACAAACTCTCTTTCATATTCGAGATCGTCATATTACCTTGCTTCACTCAAGAAACTCTTTACATTTCGATCAATAAATCTTTCACTAATATATTTCTTGAAACTCTTCTTGAAAGAATTCCCGTGTTACCCTCTCTTTCGGTACCACCAAATCAAAGTCTTCCACCAATTATAGGTGAATCTCTCAACAAAGATGTAGCACATTTCAAACATTCTTGGTGTACAAGATAATTCATCAAATACCGGATAGAATTTTCAAGCCGAACTCGCTTTCTCGCATCATCATCAATATTTGCTCTAAATTCTTCAGCCCCTTGTTTACGAATTCTATCAACGGGGTTCTGTGAAATTTTATCATATCCATCCTTGAGGCATTGGAGGCATAGGTTGAGGAATTGGGGAGGTGGGGAGGTCGTACATTTGGGTTCGTCTGAACGAAATCGATGTACCATGCACTCATCATTTGGAGAAAGGCTTCCGATCCCTTTCCCTCCTCCCCGACCAACAGAGGGGTGGGTTTTCAGTCGGCGCTGCTCCATCATCGGAGTGGCGCATTACTCAGACTTCATCGCCACAGTGGATCGGGATCCATTTACTATATAAAAAAATTCATTTAAAAAGGTCAGAAGTCGTCACACTATCACAATTCATACATATGGCATGTATAGCAAAATCCGTACATACAACACGTAGTCCGAGAACCGACTAAACCTACTCTGATACCACTAAATGTAACGCCCCACACACGAGACCATCATGGGAGTCGAGTATGAGGTGTTACTAAGCTTAGTTTAACATTTTAGAACTTTGAATTATTTGTTTCTACATTCACAGCTTTTAAGCTACTTGCGTCACAGTCACAAGAAAATCATATCTCGAGTTACGAAACTCGAAATTAAGATCCGTAAATTTTTCCTGAATCTAGACTCATAAAACTATCTACTAATTTTTTTCTAGAATTTTTGGTTGGGCCAATTAGTACAGTTTATTAGTTAAAGTTACCCCTATTTCAAGACTCGACTGGTCTGACCTCTGTTTACTACGAACCACATTTATCTCTGTAAAAAATTCATATGACTATGAGGTTTGTTTATTCTAAAACTAAACTCAATAAGGATTCTGAGGATATAAAATACACCACCACATTATATCTTTACAATTTATGGTGAATTTCTAAAGTAGGAACAGGGGATTCAGAAATTGCTATGACTCTGTTTCACTAAGATTAAAATATCTTCTAACATATCCTTCCTTTACTTGTTTCATTTGTTTCATGTGAAACTAGACATAATAAGCTTCAATTTGATATGTATTTCACCACCAAATTCAATTTCTATGATTTTTAGTAAATTTTCAAACTCGCGTTAGTGTTGCTGCGGTATTCTGTTTATGGTAAATTTCATCCTTTTATAAGTTTTATGCACTAAGTATCTTAATAGTTTTCCTTAACATCAAACATAATCTAAACTAACCATTTTCATAATTTATCATTATCAAGCATTTCCTCAACCATTTCACAACCATATCATAAGATCATTTACACAAAATGGGTATATTGCTATACATGCCATACTTAAATTTACAAGCCATTTACCAAAAATCTTACGGATAGTGTGGTGAGCCTTCGACCTATCCCGACTCTGAGCTGGCTTGTCCAAAACTACAATGAGTAAGAAGGAGGAGTAAGCATAAATGCTTAGTAAGTTCATATGCAAATAATAAGTAACATAACAAGCAGTTATACCAGTCAACATTAGCATACATCACTAAAACACATATCACATTTTTAATCATTCTTCATCATCTTATTACCTTATCGTGGTTGTATCAATACTCAACCCGAGGGTTAAATACATACCTGTCCAAAATATCCATTTCGTATCACTTACCAATACGTCTCTTTACATCTCAAATTTTCCTCCATTTGAGTAGAACTTTACCCGTTGAACACATCGAATATAATTCGGATACATGGATAACTTGCACATAAGTGCCACATATTCAATCAAGCAATCATGTAACCCGCCCATAGCGAACTCGGACTCAACTCAACGAGCTCAGGCGTTCACATCCATAAGTGAACTCGGACTCAACTCAACGAGTTCGGATGCCTAGTTACATCTCACGAACTCGGACTCGACTCAACGAGTTCGGACATTCGCATCCATAAGTGAACTCGGACTCAACTCAACGAGTTCGGATGCTCAACCATCCTAGTGACATGTCACTTGTATCCTAATCTATTCCTAAGGTTCAAACGGGCTTTTCCTCGAACACTTATCCTTGCCGTCTTCAGTAGAATGCCGAAATCAATACTCGGTAACAATTATATTTAACATGTAGTTCACATAATTTACATATTATTTGAAATTAACCACAAAGCATACATTTCATAATAAAATTCAGCATAACACATAATTAATATCAATAACTTAAAAATAACAATTATGCTACATTATTTACACATGAACTTACCTTGGTACCAAAATACAAAGATTTTGCAATTTAGTCCACAATCTTTTCTTTTCCTCGATTGAGGTCGATTCCACGTCTTTCTTGATCTAAAATAACACATTTAGCTTATTTAATACTCACATTATCAAATTAATCCTTAACTCAAATTTTGGCAAAATTACAATTTTACCCCTAAACTTTTGCATATTTACATTTTTGCCCCTAGGCTCGGGAGTAAACTTTATTCCTTATTCTTATGTTTTACAACATGCTGATCACTTTTCTCTTCTATGGCAACATCAAATTCTCACTCTAACATGTACTTGTGACTATTAGGTATTTTTACCGATTAAGCCCTTTTACTCGTTTTTGCTTAAAATCGAGTAGTACAAGTTGTCTAACATAATTTAAAACCCCATATTCTATCATAAAACATCAAAATACACAAATTTCACCTATGGGCATTTTTCCAAATATAAACCCTAGGTTGAATTATTGCTAACATAAGCTTAATCGAGCTAAGGGATCTCAAAAACGTAAAAATCATTAAAAGCGGGCTTGGAATCACTTACTATGGAGCTTGGAAGCTTGAAACAAACCCTAGCTATGGAGAACCCTTGAAATTTCGGCCTAATGAAGAAGATGGACAAAAATTGGCTTTTAATTTTGTTTTTAATTCATTTTAATAACTAAATGACCAAAATACCCTTACTACTAAACTTTCCAAAATTCCTTCCATGTCCTAATTTTGTCCATGAACTTAAAATTGGTAAAATTGCTATTTAAGACCTCCTCATTAATATTCCAAAATAATTTCATACTAAAACTTCTAGAATGCAAGTTTTGCAACTTATTCGATTTAGTCCCTACTTTCAATTTAAGCACTTTAGGCATAGAATTTCATCACGAAATTTTCACACAATCATGCAATCATATCATAAACCTCAAAATAATTATAAAATAATTATTTCTATCTCGGATTTATGGTCACGAAACCACTATTCCGATTAGGCCCTAATTCGGGATATTACATACATATAATGAGGACCAATACATGAGAGGCCTAATTCACCTCATAAGAGAAGAGAGAGGTGACAACCCTAGTAATATTTACTAGTGTGTTGTAATGCGTAGGTTTGTGCAAGTGTACATAGTCGTTATCAAGTAATAAGTAAGTAAAAGAGTTATCGTCTCCACAGTGACTGTGTATGTTAATCAGTTAATTGGAAAATTAAAATTTTACGAATTGGTGATTAGAACACAATATTTTGAGTGATGGATGATTAAACTAAATTAAATTATATAGATGCTAATCCCTAATGCAATTCTTATCTAAGTATGATAATTAACTAAAATGTATGAGATGAATTTAACAGCAACAATACAAACTTTAACAATCAATAACATGAATAGGCTAGAATAATTACATCATTCAACTTAATTCATTTTTCTCATGTTTAACAGTGTTCGAAAAATATTCCATGGCAACTCTACCTTTCATGAGTTTGAAACCAAATTAAGTCCTTTCAGAATATTTTACTAAGGAAAACATGCATTTTATTAATCATATTAAACTAAAGGTTTTCTTAGAATTCGTGAGAAGTAACAAGGACAGGTTAGGTTTGAAAAAATTTAATCACATAAACCTAAAACTATGCAAGATAATAGAGCTCGTTAAAGTTATTATGAACCTTTAATTTAGACAGATCAGGATTTAAATTAAGAATGTACTCTTCAACTATTGTGTCAATTAGTCGTCGTCTGGTTAGGATAACTCAGCTAGTTCTAATGCATCTAATCACGTATGAATGAAATACATGTCTGAGTTTAATTGAAAACATGAATAACTGAGGAACAAACACTATAAATATAATTTATACAAACTTCATGAAATTGATGCAATCATCCTAGCTAAACATATTTAAGCTACCATTGTTGATGACAAGATAACAAAACACATTACAAACATGATTAAAATAAAAGTAACAAGTAAAGGAAGAATAAACTCTATTCAAATCAGCAACCTTGTGAAATTTGATTGAAGAAGTTTCCTCCTATCCTCATGTTTCTCCTTTGCTAAGGGCTCTTCAAGGTTGCCGACCAAGAGTGATCTTCTCTTTGTTGGCTAAGAATGAAAAGAAATATGAGATGTTATGCGTGGGAATGAAGAGAGGGAATGAGGGAATGAGAGAATGGAAGAGAAATGTTACATGAAGGATGAATGAGGGATGATTGAAATGTGAGATGGGAGTGGATATTTATACATGAGGTTGGTGGAGGAGTTTACTAAATATGGCATCAAAGATCCCTTAGACTTCTCCCACCTTTGGCCAACCATAATATGTGGAAAGGAGGGTGAGTTGGTTGCTTGATTCAAGTATATAATCATGCTTGAATCATGCAAGGGATGGACGTGTGACAACTCTAATTTGACCCTAGTCGGGAAGTGGTTTCGGGACCACAAAACTGAGTCAAAAAATTATTTAAATACTCTTTTCTATGTTTATTATATGTGAAGTATCATGTGTGAAAGTATCATGTCTAAATTTTGTCATTTGAATGTGAAATTATGAAAAAAGGACTTATGTGATAAACTTGAAGAATGTGTTAGGAAGAAATGAGGTGACCGAATAATGCATGGCTCATTAAAAGGGAGGACTTGCATGTCAAATTGTCCAATTTAAAGTTAGTGGCCGGCCATGATAATGATGATTTGTAATATATGCATTTTATATATATATAAGAAATATAATTATTAAATGTTTTATAATATGAAATAAGAATTAATAAAACAAAAAGGGGTGAAAAAGAACAAAGTTTGTTCATCTTTGTTCTTCCTTAGCCGAAAAACCAAGTAAAAGAGAAAAGGAAAAGTTTCTAAGAAGTTCGGTCATGCTTGTAACTAGATTGAGGTATGTTTGATATTATTCTTTGAAATTCATGTATATTTTAAGTTGTTAGTTTGAATTCTACCTAGCCCATGGTTTAAATTTTGCTATTTGATGGAGATGATATTCGGCCATGGATGTTGTATTTCTTGGTTGGTGTTTTGATGTTTTTGTGATGAGGCGTGAAGATGGTTGATTTTGAGTGTTTAATAAAAAGGATTGGATGGGAGTGTGTGTGAAATAACAAATGATGAGTCTTGGTAACTTCATGAAGTGTTCTGCCATCATGTTAAAATGTTATACTTGTGCTTAAATTTGGAATTTAATAGTTATATGGTTAGTATGGGTATAGATGACCGAATATGAACATGAATTATGATGTGAATGAATTGTTGTTAAATAATGGCCGAATGTGCTTAAATCCATGCAAGGTTGGGTTTGTTAGTAAATTGAGATAAATAGAATGAAATTACCATTTGTAAATTGTAAATGTGAGATCATCTTTGATTGAATTGAAAATGTCCTTGTGCTATAATCGTTTAAGCGGTTAGAAAGATTGCCGAATATGAATTAAAGAGAGAAATGAGGTAAAGGATGAGTTTGAGCTTGTAAATGATATATGTGATTTAATTGAGAATTTATAATCGACTAAAGTGATCATTGTGTAATTATTTATATATTTTTATTTATTTATAATGGCCGAATGTAGCATGAATAAGGATGTGAATAAATTGTAGTTATAGAGGTTGTCAATGAAAAATATGAGTTGGATGAGCTAATGCCGAATGGACTTGTGGAATTAAGTATTAAAAGATTTTTTAATTAATTAGTTAAGTGATATTCGGCTATATGAACAGCATGTGCACTTGATGTTATATTACGGTCTAAGAGTGGTTGTATGAAAGTAAGGTTAATGAATGTAATAGTGCCATTGTTTGTGTTTTGAGACTTATCAATGTTTTTTTTTATGTGCCGAATGTGATTTTGGATGAATGAGATGTGATAATTATAGTATTTTATAAATTGCCGAATGTGGTTTTAAATAATAGAGATGTGATAAGTTGAATTTGTTAATCAAGCTCAAGAGCATAAGGAGCCAATTTTGGATAAAGGGAAAGTGAAACTAGTCGATTAGTGAATCTGTAGTTATTTGATAAAATCCAAGGTAAGTTCTTACGTGTTTGTGTTTGTTCATGTTATATGCTTAAGAGTTAAATAATCATAATTAAGAAGATGTTTGATTGTATATATATATACATATGTTCTTTGTGTTGAATAAATATTAAATTAAAGTTATGAGCCGTATGTGACTAGCATATCTAGTCGATTTTGATACTATTAAATGATGTACTAAGATATGTGTTCCAATGTGGAAATTAAACCCTATGTGGTTGAAAGGATGAAAATCTTTGTTCATAGATATGTGTTTCAGTTATACGTAATTGAAGTATAAGTTATGAAAGTATGAAAGAGCAGGTGAATTGTTTATCGAAATGTGATATTCGAGCCTAGGCCTAGCAAGCTTTAAGTTGGTTAATAATATTATCAGGCTTCGGGCCTAGCAGGCTCTAATGCCGGTGAGATAATATCGGGTTTCGGGCCTAGCAGGCTATAATGCCGGTGAAATGATATCGGGCTTTAAGCCTAGCAGGCGAAATGCCGGTGAATGAGTTTAGACTTAAAGTCTAGCAGGCTTCGTGCCGATGATGAATTCGGGTTTAAAACCTAGCAGGCTAAATGCCGGTGATTTGATAAAAGTCTAAGACTATGAGACCTTGTGTTAAATCGGCAATTGAATTCATTCAATACATTAAGTTGGCCAGGTATGTGATATATACTTATACATGTTAGATCGATTGGAATTGAATCATGAATGTGAAATGAGAAGCATAGGTGAAGATGTCATACGTGTATGTGTGTATTTGGTCATGGTGAAAGGTTATATGAATTATGTGAAATACCAATTAGATATGAATGACGAAAGTAACTGTGGTTATGAAATGGTACAATGGTTAAATTCGGTTGAATTAAAGTTGACACTGAAGTATTTAAATGCCTATGTCATATATGTGAGTAAGGGTAAAACCATCGTAAATTATCGATAAGGGTGGGCTATGTGCGAAACCATCTTACAATTGCTAATTTGAATGGTTGTGTGCGAATCATTGAGCATGATGTATTGTATTGAGATTATGCTTAAGTGAAATTATAGATATGTGATGAATTTGATTGGTGATATACATGTTTAAATAAAATGAATGCAAAGAATGTGTGAAAGAGTAAATTTGTAATAAATCTGCTTAGGACAGCAGCAGTAATGTGATCTTGGAAAATCACCATAAATTGTGGGAGTTGAGTTAGAAGCTGAATAAATTATGTAATTAAAGCTTAATGAGTCTAGTTTCTTATAAAAAAAACCATGTAAGCAAAAGAATTGCTGATAATGAGATATTTGAAGTGGCGTGAGACATAGTCAAATGACCTCGGGGTCCCCTTTTCTGTTTTTAGAAAATCATTATAATTTGTAAAAAAATGGTTATAAGATAAAATTGATATGCTTAGACTTCTTAATTACTCTAGTTTCAAATTAAATCAATGAGAACATATTTTGAATTCTGTAAAATGAGAAATTTGATTCGTAGTGAAGAGTGGTCAGATTAGTCAAACAGTAAAGCAGGGGAAACTTTAAGAAAAATCTGATATTGATTGGCCAAACCAAAAATTCTGAAACTTTTATGGATAGAGGATATATGAGTCTATTTTCAGGAAAAATTAACGGCAATTGATTTGGAGTTTAGTAGCTCCAGTTATAAATAATTTAGTGACTGTTGCTCAGGAAGACAACTTGTAGTGAATTTGTGATTATGTTGTAAACATTGATAAAACTTGTTAATGAGTTGCTTATTGTTTTCTTATGAACTTACTAAGCGTAAAGCTTACTCCCCTTTTGTTTTGCATATTCCCTAGGGTTTCCAGGTTAGCTCGGGTTGGAGGCCGTCAGAGATATTATCACATTGTCGAGTCTACGCTATCGGCGTAAGTAAATCTTAGTGTATCGAGTCTATGGCATGTATAGGGTTGTAAAGTTGAGTATGTAATATTATGATTAAGCCAAAGACTTTGGCTTGTTATTAAGGTAGTTTGATTATTCATATGCTTGTATGTTATTATCTCCTGTGATGTGGTTTATAGCATCTATATTTAGAATTTGAATTGTGATTCATTGTTGAGTAAGTAAATGATACAAGACTAAGATATTGGTAAATATTTAATAATGCCTCATGAATGTTTTGGGGCCTTGTAAACCCGATTAACGAATAATATACGCGTGTATGAAAAGTTTAAAATTGATCAAAAATTTTTACGACCTGGTTTTATATAAATGGTTGAGTTTAAATCTGGTAGCACCTCAAACCCTTTTCCGGCGAAGGATATGGGTGAAGGGTGTTCATTTAGTGGTATCAGAGCATGGTTTAGTCGATTCTCTGACTAACCTAGCTTAAGAGAGTCTAGCTATACATGCCATAGTATTACTCGTGATAGTGTGATATCTCCTGGCCCTAACAAAATTATTGGTTAAGACAGGTATGAGTTCCAACTGAGCAAATCTTGATAGAGATAAGAGTAAAATTGAGATTAATGAATCATGCTTGTGATATGCTGAAAATGGGAAAGGTATGAAAAGAAATTTATGATTCTTTTTACATGAACTAGTACTCATTTTGTGATACTAATGAGTTAAGGAATAGGGAAACGTGGAATGAAATGAAAGTTAAGTTGTGATAAGCTCTTTCGTACATGTCAGTATTCACATGATGATACGTACCTAACTCATTTGGCTTAGTAATTATGAGGAGAAAAATTGTTTGAAATGAAAAAATGTATGAATAAATGCTTTTATTGCCTGGTTAGTAATCAGTATATGCATGAGATTGACATTTATGTCTAGACTAATGAAGTCAAGATGTCGTAATGTTATGCTTTATAATCTCAGTTACAGATTCATAAATGTCACAATAGCATGAAAATTGTAATGAAAGATCAAATTGGGTGGAACGCAGGGAATGAGTACGACCATTTACTAATGAATTGACGGAAAAGACCATGGTTGGACCGTGGCAATGTAACACCCCGTACCCGAGTCCGTTACCGGAGTCGAACACAAGGTGCACACAGACTTAACTTAATCATTTCACAGTCCATTTAAAATTTTCCAGACGAGCTGGTTACTGCATCACTGTCACCTTAAAAATCATATCTTGAGTTCCAAAGCTCGAAAATCAGTTTCGTAATTTTTCCCTGAAATTAGACTCATATTTCCATCTACTATATTTTTTCTAGAATTTTTGGTCAGGCCAATTAGTACATTTTATTAGTTAAAGTCTCCCATGTTACAGGGGTCGACTACACTGACCTTCGCGCGTTACAACTTGAATATCTCCCTGTACAAGGCTTCAATACTGATGCCGTTTGTCTCTATAGAAACTAGACTGAAAGAGGAATCTATACATATATGGTCTGACTCCTAATTATCTCTGGTTAATTTACAATGAATTTCCAAAGTCCGAACAGGGAATCCAGAAATCGTTCTGGCCCTGTTTCACGAAAACCTAAATATCTCTTAACATACAACTCATATGACCGTTTCGTTTCTTCCATATGAAATTAGATTCATCAAGGTTAATTTACATAATTTATTCACCATTTAATTATATTCCTAAAAATTTTAGTGATTTTTTAAAATCCACACCACTGCTGCTGTCAGCATCTATTTTCAAGGTAACTTTACCTATTTCGTGGTTTCCATGGACCAACTAGAGTTTTGTCATACATAGGTCTACCTATGATCATATTTAACCATTCCAAGGGCTGATCATTGCCCAACACTTCCATTCCAGTCCATAGTCACATCATGAAATCATATATACATACATAAACACAAATGGTCTAATGCCATACTCCACTTCTACGAGCCATTTTCGCATGGCCGTACACACATACATCACAAAAGTACTTGAAAAACAACAAAGGGTAGTCCTATACATGCCATATCTAGAGTTCAACTAAAGAGTACCAAAAGGGCTTTCATAGTGTGGATGACTTCGACTTCGATGATCCCGAATCCGATAGCTAACGAGCAAAATCTATAAAATAGAGAGCCAAAGCAACGGGGTAAGCATTTTAATGCTTAGTAAGTCTCAAGTAATGAAATCAGCTTTGACTAAAGTATTACATTCACATAGCTAAATGAATCACTTTAGTAATACACATTCTCATAATCATACTTACTTCACACTTCATCAATATATACACACACAAGGTATCAACCTATCTAAGAGCCGAAAGTTCATTAGTCGATTGAACGAATACTATATCAAACGAATCGACTTTTTCGATGCACATGTAAACATACCTTATCGTATGGGTTTTTCGAGCGTATTAATTGAATTTATTACAGCACCAAAACGCTCACCTTCAAATCGAGTTTCTTCGGAATTTAGCGGATATAATCCACAAGCACAATTGCCTTCGGGTCTTAACCTTGATTTGGTAACTTGCACAAATGCCTTGGTCTTAGCCGGATATAACAACTCACACGAATGCCTTCGGGTCTTAGCCCGGATATGATCACTAGCATAAATGCCTTCGGGACTTAGCCCGGTATCATTCAAATGCTCATGTACACATATATCAATAAGCACGACACATCCATATTTCATTTTCGTTACTAAGGCTCAAACACAAAACATTTATCAAACCTTTCCAATTTCGCTCAATAGCCACACACAAAGAGCATGATTTCAATTGACTTTACAACGTAGTCCTTACGCACATTCGGCTATTCGCCATAATATGACAAATCATTTCAATATAATTCAAGTAGGGTCATTACTCAAGACTTACCTCGGACGTGGTCGAGCGATTTTACGGCTACTCGACTACTTTTTCCTTCCCTTTATCGGATTTAGCTCCCTTTGCTCTTGAGCTTAATTTAACAAATAAATTGATTTAATCATTTGAGCATCGAAAGAGGAATTCAAGGTACTTAGCCCACATATTTTCATTAGCCATTAAAGTCACATATGTACGGAAATCATGAATCAAACTCAACACATTAGTTAGTACTCTCCTTAGCCGAATTTTCTAAGCCAAGAATAGGCATCAATATGCTTGCCTCTAACCGATTGCATGCACACCAATTCCCCTCATGTGGCCGAATATGCATGTCCATGTTGAGGCCAATTATACACTTAATACCACACAAAAACAGCATACATTTTACTAACTAACGCATTCCATATTGTAACTCAATACGCATCAATCATTTATTTCATAACCGAAACATCATCATATGCAAATATATACCTTGAGATGGTATATATGTCATACCAATACATCATGTGCAAACATGTATATCTATATATATATATGCTAGAGCCGAATCTCAAAGTTGCTTATCCAAAAATAAACATATATCCAAAGCTCAAATCTTACCTACCATGCAATATGCATAAACCATACTTATGGATATACCATGGCCGAATACACCACAACACCATACCGTTTCGATTTTGGTCATGGTTAAACAAAGAACTTAATGTCTTACTCAAAAATGCTAAAAAGAAAGTCCAAGAGCCATCTATCCACCATCACATGTATCATTAGCAAGCTTCATATTTAACATGCAATGGCATTAACACAAAATCCACCTTGGCCAAATACCATCCCCATGATATAACAAAGATTTGAACCATGGGCTAATAAAAGCATCAAGCTATCAACTAAAAACATGCATGAATCTCATGGCACAACCTCAAACATACCTTAATCTAGATACAAGTATGGCCAAACCTCCTCCTAATCCTCTTCCAAACCAAGCATGAAGCAAAAACCCTCTCCTTCTTCCTTAGGATTTTCGGCCAAGAGAGAATGAAAGGATGAACAAAATTTTTTTTTTCTTTTCTTCAACTCACGGCAATGGGGAGGGAGAGAAGCCTTCACACACATTTTTTTTCATTTTTTTTATTACCCATGCACCTTATTTTATTTATTCCAACATGAAACACTTACACAACATGTTTCATGACATGTTTTGCCCATACTCCCTTGTCATGGCCGGCCACTAGCAATTAGGGGGGAAATTTGACATGCAAGTCCTCCTTTTTGATTACATGCACTATTAGGTCCTTATAGATTAGCCTATCACATTTCAAAAGTGTCACACAAGTCCTATTGACTAAATTAACATGAAATTTACTAAATCGAAACTTGAAATTTTCACACATTCACATATACATATTCTAGACAATAAATATTACGTCCAAACATTTCGGTGACTCGGTTTAGCGGTCCCGAAACCACTTCCCGACTAGGGTCAATTTTGGGCTGTCACAGGCAATACATGAAATATGAAAGCCAGTGTAAAACATGTCTAGGACATGCATCGGCCTCGTAGGTGCAAGTGTAAGGCCTGTCTGGGACAGGCATCGTCATCGAGACAGAGGAGCTAGTGTAAGACCCGTCTAGGACGTGGCATCGGCTCAACTAGTGCTAAGCGTAAGACCTATCTGGGATAGGCATCGGCACGAAAATAGCAGAGCTAGTATAAGACCATAGTTGGACTATAGCATCAAGTAGGCGATGTACTCAAAACCATAAGACATTCTCCAATTTGATAAATAGTGACAAGTGATCAAGATTAGACGTGGAAACTTGATAAGAAATTTTTGGTAATTTGGGTAAAAGAAATGAAAGTTTGAATTGCGATAAATTCACTTATGTTTTGCTAACATTCATAGGAAATAAAGTTGCATGTATTACTGAGATGTATGAAAACGTGTCCGTAATAAGTTGGAAAATTTGAAATGTTTGAATCAATGTGAGTAATGCTATGTTGTTGTTGAATGTGTACTTGCTTGAGAGTCAAAAGTTTATAGGCTTTACAATTTTCGCCCCTTACCAGAATAGAGTTATACAGTGAGATTCTTGAGAGATACATTGCATGAGTTTGCAAAAGTGAAATTAAAGAGTACAATAGTGTAATAGTATGGGATTAGTGAAAACAGAATTAGACGGTTGAGTCATGATTGAACTATATTGATGGCTGAGTGTAGTAGTTATAGTCGGGCAGTTACTATGACTTCTTCGGGGCATTCTATGTGTACATTTCTCTTCAGAAGTATATGTGATGGTTTAATTTCAGAAGGAATATGAGAACATTAGTTTAGCATACTAATAAACGAAATCATCATTGGTTTGTTTGGGCTATTTTCGACATTGCTATGTCTTTCTTTGGTATTTATTCCCATATGTTAATATGAAAGTCAACAGAAAAATCTGTATGATGCTAATACTCTGTTTCTACTGATTATTGTTCGGTTGAATATTTGTGAAGAGTATATTGTCTCTGTTACTATGGATTTTAGTAATTATGAGTGACATTCTTCTTTCTGGACATTTTTTGGGATATCATCGGAATTGATATCATTCTATATGGGTGGTAATTCACTGATATTTTGTGTAACTTCAGACATTGAAATTTTGCTATATCGGTTTCTTATGATTTCATGTGATTATCTGTAAGAAATATTTATTTGACAGAGTTGATTATGTTTATTATAATTATAATTTCTGGCTTGAAATGTGAGAGTATAGTGGTACCGTCATCAGAGTTATAGAAGTTGTGATTCTGCATTGGTTGCTGTTTAAACCATATTTGATTCTCTTCTGTGTTCAAATGTTTCATCAACAATCGGGATGATATTTATTATAGGGTTGAGACAATTTTCCTATTAAGGCCCAAAGATGTCTATCTGGTTAAGGTGACTTCAGTATAATTCAGAGTTTCGATGATTATTATATGAGACAGTTTTATTATAAACTTTTTCCTAGTTATTGTGAAAGATTCGACATCATTAAAAGTGAAAATGATAGAAGATCAAGATTAAATCTGTATAGTGATATTTCAGAGGTTATCTTTCTAGAAAGAAGAAAGATGTGATTTGAGGGATAGTCTAGAAGAAGAATCTGTATTCGTGAAGATTTGGTACAAAAATTAAATCTGTTTTGGGGCCTTGTAAGCCCGATTAAAGGATAATATATGCCTGTATGAAAATTTTAAAATTGATGAAATTTTTTTACGGCCTGGTTTTATATAAATGGTTGAGTTTAAAACTGGTAGCACCTCAAACCTTGTTCTGCCGAGGGATACGAGCGAAAGGTGTTACAGGACGGTTTCTTGAACAAACGTAGTGTGCTAATTTTCAATGATTTTCCAAGTGTTGGGACCTCCATATAATTATCACAAAAGCTGATTTTTGGTTGCCAAAATATCTTAGCCAAATTAGGCTTTCTTCTTCTTGTTTGGATGATTGTGTGACCCATTTAATAATTAGACTTGTCCACTACGTAGCACCATTTTTCACTGGGTCAAAGCAACATCTTCATGACCCAATTTTCATGGTTTTACCGTCCAAGTACGGTAGAATTGCTCATGTCCATGAAAAAATTATAATAAGCTCTCTATTAAATCAACTTCATGGTCCCACTGTAGAAATTAAATATAGCACATTAATAAATGTCATGAAATAATTTAATTTATGCACAAAATTAACATAATAAAGCACAAATTTGCATATTTTTATAAATTCATGTCCATTGTCAGAATATAAGCAAAATTCACTTAATTAATTAACAAATACTCGAGATTAGTATTCTTTTTAAGTAAAAAGGTGGTAAAAGCTACTAGAAAAACCCTATATAATTTAGAGTTTACACGTGTGCCACCCACCTATACTCTAGTTAAGGTAAGAGTGTGTTTTCTATTCAAATAATATTATTTTACAGGGGCAAGTTCAACCAAGATTCTTGTATCTCTCCTGATAAATAGATGACATTGGTTGACCTAAAATCATAATGTTTTAGACATTGTTATTGTGCTAGAAAAAAGTGGGATTTATTATCTAAGAATAATTTCTATTTTTTGGGAATTAGATTTTTTTCAATTTCTATTAGAGAGAAAATACTTTCTTACTTAAAGTAATCACATCATTTTTTTGTATTTGGTTCATGTTGCTCGAGCCCACACTCAATGCAATTCAGGGTAAGACGATAAATGAGAAGGTCATTCAGTTGAAAGCTAGGATTTACTTGAATCTGTCTCACACAAATGACATGAAATATTCGATTAGAGTTTTTTGGTATAAATATCACAAACTGTCGATTTTGAATGAAATGATAAAAACCATTTTCTTAACCAATTTTTCCAGCAATTGGTATCAAATTAGATTGTGCTATGTTTATTGTATAAACAAATATCAAATATTTCTCTATTCTTCATGTTTCATTAATTTTCTTAAGATGTGACATTCTTGTAATTTTATGTGTATTTTAGGTTATGAATGTGAATGAATGTATTTAATTATTTTATTATATATGATAAAAGTAATATTGTCAAATTTGTTATTCCTAGAAATTAGATTGGATGTAATTTTATGTTCTTATGAATATTGGGATATGTATTAGATCATGGACTATGATCTCCACAACCTAATTCATGTAGTCAAAAAATCGAGATGCATCCAAAAATTGATTGAGATGACACAAACCTGACCCAACCGGAAAAATATCGATTGTGGGTGTAACAACCCATTTTCAGTGAAATCAGAACAATGGTTTCGAGAACACAAATCTGAGCCAGAAAGAAAATTTATTTTAACATTATTGTATGATCCGTAATATGATAGGAATGTTATTTAAAAATTTTGATAAGAAAATTTTATCAATTATGTGTTTAATTAGGGAAATGACCAAATTGCATAAAATACAAAAGTTGAATTCTTGTAATTAAAAGGATCAATTAACTATGGAATTCAAAACTTTAGGTCCTTATATGGTAATTAGACCATTAAAGAAAAGTTAGTAGATACATTTGATGAATCATCCATGGAAATTTAGAAAAAGAAAAGGACTAAATTGGAAATGAGAAAAATTAAAAGATGATAAATAATTAAATAAGAAGTAATATCATTTTATATCATCTTCATCCCCAAACACATGGAAACCCTAGGAAAGAGAAAACAAACTTTCTTGGCTTGAATAGGTATGTTTTCTTATCTCATTTTTAGTAATTTTTATATTTTTGAGATCGGGATAGCTTAATCTATTTATTTTGGGGATTAATTTGAAAAGTTATCAAAGTAAAAAAGTTTTTCCGTGGATGAATGTGCTGAAATTTTGAAATTTATGGTAGAAAATGAAAGGTTATTGATAGATAAACAACTTTTACAAAGTGAATTTTGATGAAATTATGATTTAGGGGCCAAATTGCAAAGATGTAAAAATTATGAAAAATTTTGAATTTTGTGAAATACATGTGCTGTAAATGTTATGTGAAAATTTTGGTTAGGCTTCGAATAAGGATTAAATTTCATGAATTTCATTTTCCGAGCTTACGGATGAAATTGGAGTTTATGAAAAGTATAAGGGCAAAATAGTAACTTTGCCTAGGGTGTAAATTGAATCCAATTGAATATGAAATGTAATAAATTGATGATTTAATTCATTTATATAGGTTCGAATAACTCAAATTTGAAGCTAGATTGAGGAAAAGAAAAGGTGTCAGATTCTAGATCGAGGAAAAGAAAAGGTCTCAGATTAGTAGGCTTTTTTTAACACCCCTAACCCGTGTTCGCCGCCGAACGAGTTACAAGGCATTATCAAACAAAATTCATCATTTAATAATTATCATCATTTTAATATCACAGTTAAACATAAAGGTTATAGCATTTCTATAATATACAATTCATAGACAATATTAAATCCTATCAAATACAAAGCATTCATTAAAGTCAATGATTTCTTACATACATATATAAAATAAATAACGTATATATATATATATATATATATATATATATATATAAATCACCTGATCATGATCTAATTTCATTTGGCATCTAATCATTATCATTTATACCTTTCATAAGGTCATTTGTAAAATTCATAAAGATGCCAAATTTCAAACATCTAATATGCACATGATTTAATAATCAAAGTACCATAAACAAAGTCAATTTTTATTTTTATTTTATTTTTTATCTTGTATGAACTCATCTAATTTAATCAAACATAAATCAATGTCCATTTATTCATTTTATCAACCAAAGTCGAATTTAATTATACTTATTAAAGATCTATTAGCAACTTTCTCATTCATAAAACGTGCATAAAATCTCACATATAACTAAACCCATAAGCCAACCAAATTTATATCTCATATCCAAAAATCTTCCAAGTACACAAATAAATTATTTCTTCTAGAACCGATTATCAACTAATCAATATCAAATGCCCAATTTATACTATAGTCAACGGCATACATCCTTAATAATTTCATATCAACAATCCATTCTTATGCATGATATATCCATAATCTAACCATACCAACAGATCATGAATTCATTCGCATATACCAAGAATACTAAATTAATTCCATCACATATATATTTATATATTATAGCATTACTTAATTATGAAATCAACCATAATTTACTTAAGTTTAAACATCATATTAGATGCCATAAGTACAACTCAAATCCAACCAACAAAAATACTAGACTATACATGCCATAAGTTCAAATTAAACATTCATTAATACCAAAATACACGATAGTGTTGTGAACTTCACGGACGATCCCCGAGCATGTAATGACTTCTAAAATCTATAAAATAAAAACAAGTAAACACACACCCAAAGTAAGCTATCTTAGCTTAGTAAATTGTAAGCAATTTAAAAAATTTAAAAGACATTGATAGTCGAATTATATAACCGAGTCATACTTCCATAATCTCATATTCATCCAAACTTATTAGTCCATATATCTATCAATCATTCACATATAATTTCCAACATTTTCCAATATACATATACTCTTTCACATAACTACTCATCACTTCCAATCTCACATTTTCATAATTAGCCGAATGTTCATATGCAATTAAAATAAATAATCAAATGTTATAACATGCATATAATATATCAATTCATTCCTTTTCACTCCTTCATCTTTCATTTTACGATTCTTCCATACATTTCACATTTGCTACAACCAACCCCATAATTCCAAATTCAATAATATCAACCACATAGGTTCGATACATACCTGCATATTACAAATTTAAATATTCCACTTACTACTTTTGCATTTGATAAATAACTAGTTCGCCAACTTTCGATCACTTGTTGTATTCACACACTTAGTGCTATTATTTAACTCACAATGCAATGAGATAGCACACTTAGTGCTCGATAATTCACATATATATATCCATTCATGCCTATTCAAAACATTTACTTTCAGCATAATTAACATTTTGCACTTTCCAAATCAGCATGTATATACGTGTATATATATATATATATATATATATATATATATATATATATATATATAAATTGCATTTATATAAGTCAACAACAATTATTTGCTTTGTAACTTACCTCGAATATCGACGGACTATATTTTTCGACTATTCGCCTATTTTCGCCCTTCCCCGATCCAAACCCGATCCTCTTTGCTCTTGATCTATTAAAAATTCAAATTGAACTCATTCAGAGAAAATTTTATTAAATTACCTCCCAAACTCATAATCAAGCAAATTACCAATTTGCCCTTCACTTTGTACATTTTTACATTTTAATCCAATATAACAAAAACATGAAACATCAAAAAAATTCCAACCTAACTTACTTAGGCCGAATATTCCTTAAGTTTAAATAAATCCTTCCTTTTAATCTATTTCGAAATTTAGCTCCTCAATTTATCAACTAAGCAAATAAGCCCTATTTAGTTAATTTCATGCAAACTTCTAGTATAAAACTCAATAATATAACACATCTCTTCTATTATGCAACTTCAAACTAATTTTTTTTTCAAACCTTTATCCATGGCCGAATACCATTTCCTTACCAATTCTAAAAATTAAACTATGGGTTAACTAAGCAACTTATCAATCATCAGAAATGTGCAAAAATTTCTAAAAATTAAACTCAAACATACCTTTAAATTAAACTAGACAAGGGCCGAATGCAAGGAATCTATTTCTTTCTTTTTCTTGGCTATCTATGATTTTTCCAAAGATGAAAACTCCACCACTTCCTATTTTTCTAAGTTAATGTGATAATATAATTATTAAGTTACCAAAATAGCAATTATAAAATTATGCTATTTCCACTATCTAATGACCAATTGTGTCCATGCATGATTCTTGGTTTAATAGCATTTTAACTCCCCCAACATAAAAGACCATTAACAATTCGGCATTCACACATAATTCATCAAATTTTACCTATTGTGCATTTACACCCATTCTTTATAATTCGGCATCTAAACAGAAAAATTAAGATATGAAACTTTCATGGATATCAATTCACACATAACTAATACCAAAATTTAATTTAAAAAATTTTTTGATTCGGATTCGTGGTCCCGAAACCACCATTCTGATTAGGGTCAAAATCGGGCTGTTACAACTCTCCCCCCTTAAGGATTTTCGTCCCCGAAAATCTTACCGATGAATAGGTTTGGGTAACGTTCTCTCATCGAATTTTCAAGTTCCCAAGTTGCTTCCTCGACACCATGCTTATTCCAAAGTACTTTCACCAATGAAATTTTCTTATTTCTAAACTCTTTCTCTTCGCGAGCCAGAATACGAATAGGTTCTTCCTCATAAGTTAAATCGGACTGAATCTAAATTTCGGAAGGGCTAATCATATGAGAAGGATCGGATCTATATCATCGAAGCATCAAAACATGGAAAACATAGTGAATCTTTTCCAACTCAGGTGGTAACATCAATCGGTAAGCAACTGGTCCTATACACTTAGTAATCTCTTACGGTCTATTAAATCTCGGACTCAACTTCCCCTTGCGACCAAATGTAAGAATTTTCTTCCATGGTGAGACTTTCAAAAATACTCGGTCACCAATCTGAAACTCTATATTTTTACGTTTCAAATCCGCATAAGATTTCTGACGATCGGACACTGCTTTCAAATTTTGACGGATCACTTTTACTTTCTGTTCAGTTTCTTTAATCAAATCAACCCCGTGCATCTTGTTTTCACTTAGCTCGGTCCAGTACAAAGGTGTACGACATTTACAACCGTACAAAGCTTCGTAAGGTACCATTTTGATATTTGACTGAAAACTATTGTTGTATGCAAATTCAATCAAGGATAAGTATCTTTCCCATGTACCCTCAAACTTGAGAACACAACATCTCAACATATCTTCGAGTATTTGGATGATTCATTTGGACTGGCCATCCATTTGGGGGTGAAAGGTAGTACTGAAATGCAGTTTAGTACCTAAAGCATTTTGCAGTTTCTTCCAAAACTGTGATGTAAACCTCGGATCTCTATCTGAAACTATAGAAATAGGTACTACGTGTAATCGCACAATCTATGATATGTACAATTCGGCTAGCTTATCGAGTGAGTAATCTGAACGGACAAGAATGAAGTAGGTCGATTTCGTCAATCTATCAACAATCACCCAAAGTGCATTCTTCTTGCTCGGTGTCAACAGTAAACCCGATACAAAGTCCAACGTGACTCGGTCCCATTTCCATTCAGGTATCATAATTGGCTGAAGTAATCCAGAAGGCACCTGATGCTCAGCTTTCATTTGTTGACATACTAAGCATTTTGAAACAAAGTCAGAAATGTCTCGTTTTATACCATGCCACCAATAATGATGTTTCAAGTCGTTAAACATTTTCGTGCTACCCGGATGAACAGACATCCGACCGTTATGAGCTTCATTTAAAATCATATGTATAAGCTCTAAATTTCTCAGAACACATAGTCGGTTATTGGATCTTAAACAATCAACCGCATCAATTAGAAACTCTGAGTTAGCCTTTAAGCCACATTGAGCCCGTTTTGCAACTAAATCACCATCAACTTTCTGAGCTTCTCGAATCTGCTGCACAAGTAACGTTTTATCTTAAATTCAGCTACTAACGCACCATCTACAGTTATAGCCAAATGCGCATTCATCGCACACAAAACAAACAGTGATTTTCGACTTAAGGCATCAGTAACAACATTAGCCTTCCTGGGATGATAATCAATCACAAGCTCGTAATCTTTAAGTAATTCTAGCCACCGACACTATCTCAAATTAAGATCCTTTTGAGACATCAAGTATTTAAGACTTTCGTGATCAGTATAGACGTGGCATTTTTCACCGAGCAAATAATGGTGCCAAATCATCAAAGTGAATACGATAGCAGCCAATTCAAGATCATGCGTCAGATAGTTTTTCCCATGAGGCTTTAACTGTCTCGAGGCATAAGCTACAACTTTTCCTTCTTGTATTAAGACGCAACCCAAACCATTCAAAGATGCATCGCTGAAAATCACGAATTCTTTACCCGACTCCGGTTGAACTAGCACAGGAGCTTCGGTCAGAAGTACTTTCAACTGGTCAAAACTTTTCTGACATTTTTCTGACCATTCAAACTTGATGTCTTTCTGAAGTAACTTTGTCATCGGCGTTGCTATCATTGAAAAGCCTTTCACAAACTGTCTATAGTAACCCGCGAGTCCCAAAAAGCTCCGAACTTCCAAAACATTCCTCGGAGGCTTCCAATTAAGTATAGCCGAAATTTTGCTCAGGTCAACCCGAATACCTGATGCTGAAACCACATGCCCTAGGAAGCTGACTTCGCGCAACCAGAATTCACATTTACTGAACTTTGCATACAACTGTTTATCACGCAAAATCTGCAATACAAGTCTCAAGTGCTCTGCATGCTCAGTCTCGTTGGGGGAGTAGATCAGTATGTCATCTATAAACATAACCACGAATCAATATAGGTACTGTCTGAAAACTCGATTCATCAAATCCATAAAAATCGCAGGAGCATTAGTAAGCCCAAATGGCATCACCAAAAATTCATAATGTCCGTATCTCATCCCGAAAGCAGTCTTAGGCCCATCCGAGTCTCTAACTCGCAACTGATAATAACTCGATCGCAAATCTATCTTCGAAAACACTGAAGTTCCTTTTAGCTGATTGAACAAATAATCAATACGTGGCAATGAATATTTATTCTTTATAGTTACTTTGTTGAGTTGTCTATAGTCGATGCACATTCTCATAGTTCCGTCTTTCTTTTTCACAAATAACACTGGTGCACCCCAGGGAGAGAAACTCAGGCCGGCAAAACCCTTATCTGTCAACTCTTGTAACTATGATTTCAATTCCTTTAATTCGGTTGGTGCCATTCGGTACGGAGCTATTGAAATTGGAGTCGTCCCAGGCATTAATTCAATACCAAATTCTACCTCCCGAATAGGTAGTTAACCCGGCAATTCCTTAGGGAACACATCTGGATACTCATATACAACTGGCATGGTTTCAAGCTTCTTTTCGGTTACTTTACAATCCAGCACATATGCAAGATAAGCTTCACAACCCTTCTGCACATACTTCTAAGCCAACATTGAAGATATTACTGCCGGTAACCCGTTTAAATCAGTAGACTCAATTCGAATAATCTCATTATTCTGACATCGCAGATCAATGGTCTTTCGTTTACAATTTACTACAGCATCATGAATAGTTAACCAATCCATACCGAGGATAATATCAAACTCGTCGAATGGTAATAACATCAAATCAGTTGGGAAACATGAACTTCGAATCATTAGGGGGCAATTCTTGCACACTTTATCAACTAACACACACCGACCCAGGGGGTTAGATGCCCGAATCACAAACTCAGTAGACTAAACAGGAAAAGTCTTACTAGATACTAACGTTTCACACATATAGGAATAAGTTGACCCCGGATCAATCAAAGCAATTACACTAATATCATAGAAAGTGAATATACCGGTAATAACGTCAGGGGATGAAGCCTCATCTCGAGCGCGAATGGCATCTGCTCTAGTGGGTGCACGAGCCTCGGGTCGAATTTCTATATTCGAAGTCCCTCTTTGAGTACCACTCCTACCTCCCGTGTTCCTAGGTAGTCTACCCCTAGTTGCAGTGCCACTCGGTCTTATGCTCTGAACATTATCTTTCTCGACTGGTTCTGGACAATCTCGAATGAAATGATCTCGTGCACCACATCTATAACAAGCTCTATTGTTATACTTGACCCAACACTCACCCACATGTCGTCTTCCGCATTGTTGACACTCGGGTTTATTTGATCGAGTATTTCCAATGCTGGCAATCGAGGTATCTGGTGAACTCACTGGTGGTCGATCACGTATAGAAAGCCCTGCAGTAGTCTTAGATCAGTTGCTATCATCTCTGAACTTCTTTGGTGCCGACCGAGAAGTTTTACCCGCAGATCTCTTACGAAAATCTCTAGCTTCGAACTCAGATTTTCTTTTCTCTTTTCCACGTTCTTCGGCTTTGCAAGCTCGCTCAACGAGTACCGCGAATTCTTTTATTTGAAAAATACCAACGAGCAATTTTATATCTTCCCTCAATCCTTCTTCGAACCTTTTACACATAGCCGCTTTAGTCAAAACACACTCCCGGGCATAACGGCTGAGTCTCACAAATTTTCGCTCGTACTCAGTAACAGTCATAAGGCCCTGTTTAATCTCAAGAAACTCTTTACTTTTCTGATCAATAAATCTCTCGCTGATATATTTCTTGCGAAACTTAGCCTGAAAGAAATCCCAGGTGACCTATTCTTTCGGCACAACCGAAACCAGAGTGTTCCCCCAATAGTAACCAGAGTCACGCAACAAAGACATGGCACATTTTAAACATTCATCGAGAGTACATGATAGTTCTTCAAATACTCGAATAGTATTATCGAGCCAACATTTAGCTTTCTCAGCATCGTCATCATCTGTAGCCCAAAATTATTGCGCCTCGTATTTTCTTAATTTAATCGATGGGGGCCTACTTAATCTCACAAGATCAGCAGTCGGTGGTACCACAGGCACTGGAGGTGGGTTATTCAGGTTCGAGGGTTGATTAAACCAGTCACTCATCATATTATAGAAGGTTTGTTTAGCCCCCTCATCTTGGTTACTCGCAGTTGGCTAATATTCAATAGGTGCGGCCCCTTGAGTGGAAGCAGGCGCCACACTCTCGATATCATCGGCTACTGCTCGCTCAGGATCTTGATCCATTTACTATACGAAAAACACATTTTAAGCATCAGAAGTCATCACACTATCATTTAATAATTTATGGTATGTATAGCTAGACACAAACGTGCCATGTTAGTCCGAGAATCGACTAAACCGTAGCTCTGATACCAATCAAATTGTAACACCCCTAACCCGTGTTCGCCGCCGAATAAGTTACAAGGCATTATCAAACAAAATTCATCATTTAATAATTATCATCATTTTAATATCACAGTTAAACATAAAGTTTACAACATTTTTTTAATATACAATTCATAGACAATATTAAATTGTGACAGCCCAAAATTGACCCTAGTCGGAATGTGGTTTCGGTACCACAAAACCGAGGTATAAAAATAATTTAAAATTTATTTTGATGCCTATAATATGTGTGTGCTCATGTGTGAATTTTGAATTCTTTGATTTAGTTAATTTGATTGTGAATTGAAAGAAAAAGGACACATGTGAAAGGATTTAAAAATATGTAGCTAATTTCAAGAGGTTAATAAAGGAATGAAGCAAAATAAATGGAGTTGCATGTCAAATACTCCATTTATTTTGAATGAGTGGCCGCCATGTCTAGATTATGGGCAAGGGACATGTTTCCAACATGTTTAGTTAGTGCATTATGTAGAAAGAATTAAGAAATGAAAAAAAAAAAAATGAGCATGGATGCCCCCATGGTGCAGTAGCTAGAGAGAAAGAAAGAAAAAAAAGTTGTCATTCATTCTTTCTTTGAGCAAAGACTAAGAAAGAAAAACAAAAAAATTGTTCATCTTTTCCCCTCCTTCCTTTGGCCGAAATTCCTAAGAGGAAGAAGAGATTTTTGCTTCATTTTCTTTATTTAGAAGAGATCTAGAAGGAGATTTGGCTAAACTTGCATCAAGATTAAGGTATGTATGAGGTTGTGTCATGAGATTCATGCTTGTTTTGGTTGCTAATTTGATGTGCATGTTAGCCATGGTTCAAATCCTTGCTATGCCATGAAAAATGGTATTTGGCTAAGGTTGATATTGTGTTAAAGCCATTGCATGCTAAATGTGAAGCTTGTTGATGATGCATGTAATGATGGATTGACTACTCTTGAAATTTCTTTTTAGTATTCTTGAGTAGGACATTGAATTCTTTGTTTAACCATGACCGAAGTTGAAAGAGTATGGTTGTGATGTATTCGCCATGGTGCATTCATGAGCATGATTTATGCTTGTTACTTGATTGGTAAAATTTGTATTTGGATGGGTATGAACCCTTGAGATTGACCTTGCACCTATATGTGTATACATGTTTGCACATGATGTATTGGCATGACATATATACGATTTCAAGGTATATATTTGCTTGTGATGATGTTTTGTTATGAAGTACATGAGAGATGTGTATTGAGCTACAATATGTAATGCATTAGTTAGTAAAATGCATGCTGTTTTTGTGTGGTATTAAGTGCATAATTGGCCTCAACATGGACATGCATATTCGGCCACATGAGGGAATTTGGTGTGCATGCATTCGGTTAGAGGCAAGCATATTGATGCCTATTCTTGGCTTAGAAAATTGGCTAAGAGGAATATTAACTAATGTGTTGAGTTCGATTCGTGATTTCGTACATATGCGACTTTGATGCCTAATGAGCATATATATTGGCTAGGCATCTTGAATTCCTCTTCGATGCTCAAATGATAAAACCAATTTATTTGTTAAATTAAGCTCAAGAGCAAAGGGAGCTAAATCCGATAAGGGAAGGAAAAAGTCGTCGAATAGCCGTCAAATCGTTCGACCACGTCCGAGGTAAGTTTTCGAGTATCGAAACTTAGATTTTGATTCGATTGAATGAAGTAATAAGCAATCGAAATTCTGCCCTTGTATATGGCCATTGAGCGAAATGATATTTTGTTAAGTGAATTGTGCATAAAAGTTTTGTTGTGAAAATGAAACAAAGATGTGCATGAATGTTCGAGTGATATCGGGCTAAGCCGAAGGCAATTGTGTGAATTGTGATATTCGGCTAAGCCCGAAGGCAATGTGCGAGCTATGATATTCGGGCTAAGCCCAAGGCAATTGTGCGAGTTGTGATATCCGGTTAAGTCCGAAGGCATTTGTGCGGGTTACCATAACCGGCTATGTCCCGAAGGTGTTTTGAACGAGTAGCTATATCCGGATAAACTCGAAGGTATGTGATTCGAAATTTATAAGCTGCTGGAAAATTTTCAGTTAATGCACTTGTGAAATTCCCAACAAGGTATGTTTTGTGTGTGCTTTGCACACTATGAGTAAGTGCGTTGAATATTCGCTCCAATGATAAACGAGCTATCGGCCTTAACTAAGCCGTTGTTTGTGTATGAAAATAAGAGTTGGGATTGTGAAGTAAGCATGTCTTTGAGAAATTGTGCATATGAATTATTGTTTAGCTACTTGAATGCTATGCTTTGGTTGTGTGTATATTATGGCTCAAACTTACTAAGCATAAATTGCTTACTCCGTTTCTTTGTTTCTCTGTTATAGATTTTGCTCGTTAGCGATCGGATTCGGGATCATAGAAGTTGAAGTCAACCACACTATCAAAGCCCTTTTTGGTACTCCTTTAGTTGAGTTCGGATATGGCATGTATAGGACTACCCTCGGTTGTTTTTAAGTACTTTGTGATGTATATGTGTGCGGCCATGCGAAAATGGTTCGTAAAAGTGGAGTATGGAATTTGACCATATGTGGTTTGTAATTATATTTGGTTTCATGATGTGATTATGGTTTGGAATGAGAGAGTTGGTCACATGATCAGCCATTGGAATGGCTAAATATGATCATATGTTGGACCTAAGTATGACTAGACTATAGTTGGTCCATGGGAACTACAATATAGGTAAAGCCTACCTTAAAAACAGATGCTGCCAGCTGCAGTGACGTGGATGTGGAAAATCACCAAAATTTGTAGGAATGGTTTTAAATAGTGAATAAATTATGCGATCGAACCTTGATAAGTTTATTTTCATATGAAAGTAACGAAATGATCATATGAACAGTATACCGAGAGATATTAAAGTTCTCGTGAGACAGGGCCAGAACGGTTTCTGGGTCCCCTGTCGTGACTCTGAAAATTTACCATAAATTATTCAGAATGAATTAGAAGTCATGCCTTATATGTACAGATTCCATTTTGAGTCTAGTTTCATTAGAAACAAACGGAATCAGTATTGAAACCATGTACAGAGAGATATTCAAGTTATAACGCGCGAAGGTCAGTGTAGTCGACCCCTGTAACATGGGTGACTTCAACTAATAAACTGTACCAATTGGCCCAACCAAAAATTCTATAAATAAATCCATGGATGGATATATGAGTCTAAATTCAGGGAAAATTTACGGAATCAGTTTCCAAGTTGTGAAACTCGAGATATGCTTTTTAAGGCGACAGCAACGCAGTTTTCCAGCTTGCCTGGAAATGTCAAATTGGTCGGTGCCATAAGTGGTTTTGGCTTGTTAACCCCTCGTGTCCGATACCGGCAACGGTCTCGGGTTCGGGGTGTTACATAAATCCTATCAAATACAAAGCATTCATTAAAGTCAAGGATTTCTTACATACATATATAAAATAAATAACGTATATATATATATATATATATAAATCACCTGATCATGATCTAATTTCATTTGGCATCTAATCATTATCATTTATACCTTTCATAAGGTCATTTGACAAATTCATAAAGATGCCAAATTTCAAACATCTAATAAACACATGATTTAATAATCAAAGTACCATAAACAAAGTCAATTTTATTTTTTTATTTTTTATCTTGTATAAACTCATCTAATTTAATCAAACATAAATCAATGTCCATTTATTCATTTTATCAACCAAAGCCGAATTTATTTATACTTATTAAATATCCATTAGAAACTTTCTCATTCATAAAACGTGCATAAAATCTCACATATAACTAAGCCCATAAGCCAACCAAGATTCATGTCTGATATCCAAAAATCTTCCAAGTACACAAATAAATTATTTCTTCTAGAACCGATTATCAACTAATCAATATCAAATGCCCAATTTATACTATAGTCAATGGCATACATCTTTAATAATTTCATATCAACAATCCATTCTTATGCATGATATATCCATAATCTAACCATACCAATAGATCATGAATTCATTCGCATATACCAAGAATACTAAATTAATTCCATCACATAGATATTTATATATTATAGCATTACTTAATTATGAAATCAACCATAATTTACTTAAGTTTAAACATCATATTTAGCCATTTTCGCATGGCTTCCATAAGTACAACTCAAATCCAACCAACAAAAATACTAGACTATACATGCCATAAGTTCAAATTAAACATTCATTAATACCGAAATAGACGATAGTGTTGTAAACTTCACGGACGATCCCCGAGCACGTAATGACTTCTAAAATCTATAAAAAAAAACAAGTAAACACACACCCAAAGTAAGCTATCTTAGCTTAGTAAATTGTAAGCAATTTAAACAATTTAAAAGACATTGATAGTCGAATTATATAACCGAGTCATACTTCCATAATCTCATATTCATCCAAACTTATTAGTCCATATATCTATCAATCATTCACATATAATTTCCAACATTTTCCAATATACATATACTCTTTCACATAACTACTCATCACTTCCAATCTCACATTTTCATAATTACCCGAATGTTCATATGCAATTAAAATAAATAATCAAACATTATAACATGCATATAATATATCAATTCATTCCTTTTAACTCCTTCATCTTTCATTTTACTATTCTTCCATACATTTCACATTTGCTACAACCAACCCCATAATTCCAAATTCAATAATATCAACCACATAGGTTCGATACATACCTGCATATTACGAATTTAAATATTCCACTTACTACTTTTACATTTGATAAATAACTCGTTCGCCAACTTTCGATCACTTGTTGTATTCGCACACTTAGTGCTATTATTTAACTCGCAATGCAATGAGATAGCACACTTAGTGCTCGATAATTCACATATATATATCCATTCATGCCTATTCAAAACATTTACTTTCAGCATAATTAACATTTTGCACTTTCCAAATCAGCATGTATATATATATATATATATATATATATATATATATATATATATATAAATTGCATTTATATAAGTCAACAACAATTATTTGCTTTGTAACTTACCTCGAATATCGACGAACTATATTTTTTGACTATTCGACTATTTTCGCCTTTCCCCGATCCAAACCCGATCCTCTTTGCTCTTGATCTATTAAAAATTCAAATTGAACTCATTCAGAGAAAATTTTATTAAATTAACTCCCAAACTCATAATCAAGCAAATTACCAATTTGCCCTTCCCTTTGTACATTTTTACATTTTAATCCAATATAACAAAAACATGAAACATCAAAAAAATTCCAACCTAACTTACTTAGGCCGAATATTCCTTAAGTTTAAATAAATCCTTCCTTTTAATCTATTTTGAAATTTAGCTCCTCAATTTATCAACTAAGCAAATAAGCCCTATTTAGTTAATTTCATGCAAACTTCTAGTATAAAACTCAATAATATAACACATCTCTTCTATTATGCAACTTCAAACTAATTTTTTTTCAAACCTTTATCCATGGTCGAATACCATTTCCTTACCAATTCCAAAAATTAAACTATGGGTTAACTAAGCAACTTATCAATCATCCGAAATGTTCAAAAATTTCTAAAAATTAAACTCAAACATACCTTTAAATTAAACTAGACAAGGGCCGAATGCAAGGAATCTATTTCTTTCTTTTGCTTGGCTATCTATGATTTTTCCAAAGATGAAAACTCCACCACTTCCTATTTTACCAAGTTAATGTGATAATATAATTATTGAGTTACCAAAATAGCCATTATAAAATTATGCTATTTCCACTATCTAATGACCAATTGTGTCCATGCATGATTCTTGGTTTAATAGCATTTTAACTCCCCCAACATAAAAGACCATCAACAATTCAGCATTCACACATAATTCATCAAATTTTACCTATTGTGCATTTACACCCTTTCTTTATAATTCAGCACCTAAATAGAAAAATTAAGATACGAAACTTTCATGGGTATCAATTCAAAAATAACTAATGTCGATATTTAATTTAAAACATTTTTTTGATTCGGATTCGTGGTCCCGAAACCACCGTTTTGATTAGGGTTGAAATCAGGTTGTTACACTTTTAAATACGAACAAGTGTCGAGGAAAGTTCTTGTAACTTAATCATGTATGTTTATATGTTTGAATTGAATTTTGTATATGTGAGAATTTTATAAATGATTAATGTATGAAAGTAATCACATGCTTGAAGTTACTCGATAAACATTGAGTTCTGTTTGAATAACGAAATGTGATGGATACAGTATTTTCCCATACTGATTATAGTCCAGCATATGTTGCGGACATTATAGCTTGGACGAGCATCTTGATAAAAGCCTTCTTGAGCATCCTATTATATAGTTCCGACGAGCATCCTGATGGTAGTGATTCTGCATGTGTTGCGCAATACCACAGCTCTTTGTAAGTGCCTTGTTACATGATCTGATCGGTTGTGATCTAGCATATATGTAAACACAAATGTAGCTCCACGTGAGCATCTTGATATAGGCTCTTATGAGCTTCCTAACATGGCTCGCTTGAACTCTTTGTGTTACCTTATTCGGTGCTCCTTGATAATAACTCTTCGGAGTTGCTTGTAAAGATTTATAAGCTCCCTGATTAAAACTCTTATGAGTTTCCTATTTAGCCTGGATAAGTGTCCTGTTACATGGCTCATCTAAGCAATTCTTATATGTGGCTTGAGAGTGTTATCCCTGATTATGTGCCCTAATGGGTACCTTTGATTATGAATTGATGGTTTATAGTTTTGTACACATAGTGTGTACTACCTGAGTATCCATCGATATTTCAATAATTGAACGGATAAAACTCCTGACATGAGGAATTATGAGATTAAAAGAATTATGTCCCTAATGCTTCTGAAGTACCTGAAAGTGTGAAACATGATAAGCTTATCCATGCTTATTTAATGTATATGTGAATTATTAACAAACTTTATGATTTGAATGTATGTGATTAGGCAAAAGTGCTAAATTATTTGGAAACATGTTATTGTATGCTTATTTTAGTGATGTGATTGGTAAGTTTAATTCCTGTTATACGAACTTACTAAGCATTAAATGCTTACTAGGTTTTCTTTTCTCTATTTTATAGTGCTCGAAAGCTCATAAAGGTTGGAGATCGGTCGAAGCATCATCACACTATCCACCAGATCGTTTTGGTACAAATAGTAAACTTATTTTGGTATAATGTTATGTATAGGCTAACTTTGCCAATGTTGGCATATAAATGGTTGTTTATAACTTAGGCATTAGAGTGGCTAATGATAGTATGTTTTGGTATATTGTTATAAAGTTATATTATGTTTAATATATATATATATAAGTATATGGCATGTATAGGTAAGTTTAAACACATGAATATATGAAGATGCTATAACATGCATTATTTTGAAGTAAGCTTGATTTATATGATTTGAATTGGTTGGTATATGTTTGTAAGTGTTGGTGTAGGTTGTTGGTAAATTTTGGGTGAGAAATAAGGCTAGGAAATGGCCTTATTTTGTCCACACGAGTAGACACACCGGGGTGTGTCTTGAACGTGTGTGACACACGGCTTGGCACATGGGCATGTGGTTTAGCCCCGTGTCCCCTGCATCTTAAAATTAAGAAACAAAATGCTTAGAATTGGGCACATGGGCTGAGACACAAGCGTGTGTCACAGCCATGTGTCTTGGCCGTGTGAAGCCTGCACAAAATTTGTGAAAATTAAATTAACCACAAGGCCTAAGACATGGGCGTGTGGCAGGTCGTGTGGCACAAGTCAGAGAGTTACACGGGTAAGTACACGGGCTAGGATACAGCCGTGTTCCTCACATCAAATGCCCACACGGCCTGAGACATGGGCATGTCATCTAGTCGTGTGAGCCACACGGCCTATTCACACTAGTGTGTGGCTCCTGTATATGAGAAAAAATTTTAAATTTTGCGAAAAACTCTCTGAGTTTCTAGTTTAGTCCTGACTTGTTTTTAATGTTTAAATTGGATCTCGGGGGTCCATTCAAGGGACAAAATGATTATTTTTGATATGAATAGTAAATGACATGATTTATCTGTAATTGTTATGTAAATTTTGGTAATACTCTGTAATCCTGTTTTGGAAATGAATACGGGTTAGAGGTGTTACAGTGGGTCGACTAGTAAAAGTTAATAATGGGTGGTAGTGGTCCGACTGGCAGTAGTCGAATGATCAACATTGGTGGTGACAACGATGATGGTGATGGTGATATCGTACAGTGAAGAATCGATCCGAATTCTAGCTTGTGAGATCAAAGAGTTGAGAAATAAAAGAATAGCGTTAGTAAAAGTATTATGGCATCGAAGTGAGATAGAAGAAGCTACATGGGAACCCGAAAATGCTATGAGAAAGCAATATCCAAACCCATTCCCTGGTAAGATTTTCGGGGACAAAAATCCCTAAGGGGGAAAGTTGTAATAGCCTAATTTTAGCTAAATCAGAGCAGTGGTTTTGGAACCACAAATTTGAGGTCAAAAAATTATTTTAATATTATTTTTGGTGTTTATAGCTTGTGATTATATATGTGTGAAAATTTCGTGAAATAATTTGATCGTTTAATAGTTCAATTTGATGAAAAGGATTAAATCGCGTAAAGTGTAAAACTTGTGTGCTATTAGTTAATGTGCCTAATAGCTATGGTTTGTTAAATTAGAAGTACTTAAGTTGTAATTAGACCATTGGGTGTTTAAATGGACATTTTTGGGCTTATAATAAGTATTAATAAAACAAAAATTAAAAGATGAGTGTTGTTCATCTTTTTAACCGTGTATAGCAAAGAAGAACACCATTTTAGGGTTGGTGATATTCGGCTACTTCTTTTCTCAATTGTAAGTCTATTTTTGATCGGTTTTTGATGATTTTTATATTTTTATGATCGTTGCTTTGAGTTCTAGCTAGCCCAGGGACTAATTTGTAAAATTTCTTAAAGTTTTGAAAGTTTCCATTGATGAATTCATGTGTTTTTGAATGATTGATGATGAATTATGAAAGCTTTGTGATATATATCTATGTTTTGTAAAGTGATTTTTAGTGAAATTGCATAAATGGGATTAAATTGCGAAAATATAAAAATATGTGGTTAAATGTGTGAAATATTGGTAAATATGGGCTGTTATGGAGCCTAAAGGAATTTGGCTAGCTTGGGCTTAATTGAAATTGTTTTAAATTATGTTTTTATGAAATAAGGACTAAATTGAATAAATGTGAAACTTTGAGGGCTAAAGTGTAAAAATGCCCAAATATGTGTTTGTGGATTAAATTAAACTAGTTGGTGATTAAATGGGTTAATTTTGAATACATTTAGATCAAGAAAGGAGGAATTCTAATTTAGATCAAGGAAAATCGAAGGTTATCGAGTAATTGATCCGATTCATCAATTCTGAGTACGAGGTAAGTTCGTATATGGTAATTTCATTATATATGCATGTGAAATACTTTGATATCGCATAAACTGTGATTACGAGATTACAGATAGTATTGAATAGTGAAAACGGCACTACGAATGCATTTGATGATAGAATTGAGAGATGTAAAAGCTCAGTTAAATTTTAGGAATAGTTATGATGCTAATGACATGTCATTAGGCTATGGTTTTGGCTTCAGGCCATGCTATCGACCCTTCGTGTAACACCCCAAACCCGGCCCAAACGTTACGACCGAATCTGGCTTGTCACATTGAAGCTTTACTAGAGAAGTCACGTTTTATCAAAAAAATATTTCTTAGTGTTTAAAGAATATTTTCGTTTTAAATTAAAGTGAATGAAAGCTGCGCACCAGGTAGGATTCAAGAAATGAGGAGGTGAGTCAATTAGACTGCTTAAGTACCTAGCTCTTCCATGATCCAATCCTAGACATGCACACATCCATTGTCACACTTTAAGCTTATTACTTGTCCACGAACAACAAGTTAAGTCTATTTAAAATATTTATTTCCTTTGAAAACATTTACGTTGCAGAAGCTTTTCTCGGTTATCCTGTTGTTTTGAGGCAAGTAATTTTTTATAAAAAGTGCCCTAGAGCTAAACAATTTCAAGGAATCAATTTAAATGATGTGAATATCAAGTTGAAAATGATTTAAGTAATTTAAAAACCCAAAATAAAAATAATAGAGCGGCCTTATTACAACTTTAACCAAAATAGAAATAATCAAAAATAAATGCGAAATTTAAAAGGAAGTTAGTTGAAACTTATTAAAAAAAACCAGAAATTTAATCTTCGTGGCCACTCTGAATCATGCCCAGCTCCAAGTCCATCAACTAGGGCTCACCTGCAAGGATGGAAGAGAAAGGGGGTGAGTTCGGAAAACTCAGTGTGTATGGAAAACCCATCCAAAGCCCAAGTCAGCTCAAGCCCATTGGGCCCAAGCCCTGTTTAGATAACAGTGGGTACTGGGCTGAAACCCTTTTCAGAATACAGTAAATTGTGCCTTAGCCCTTTTTTAGATAATAGTATGGCCCATAGGCCCATTCCAGAACAGAACAGACATATTCGTGCATGCAAGCCCAACCTAGCCTATAACCAACCGCTACACTCCACCCGTACCAGCCCTACACTCCATGTGGGGAATAGCTCAACCCACCTAGCCCTACACTCCACCTAGCCTCCAGTACGTGGACAAGCCACTATGAGAGGGTGGTCGATACACACCTGGTTTGCGATATTCCTTGACGAGATCTCCTATGCGATTTCTCCTATAATCAACTGCTTATAGATTAGATCATGCTAATATTTAAACCAAATCGAAAACTATCTATTATCATCGCTTACATATTTAGCCACCATCCATAATGGCCCTAGGGTTCATACCTTTGTCGAAATTGATGACTAGATCTAGATTTAGTCACTCCGATGATCGAAGCTTTTCACACACTCCTCAATCGGCAGCCTTTAATCCTCACTAGCACCAACAAACCAAATAACACCAAAAAAATCCTTTCAGCCTTAGTCAACAGCCACCCTATGTATATAGGGGTTTTCAGCTTTTCTTAAACCACAAGATACGAATGGAAATAAGTTTGAATACTTACCAAGAGATCTACTCGTTGAAGAACGTTCCAAATACCTTTCTACCCCAGATCCGTTGCGAATCCAACTTAAACGTGCGTAAAAAATAGATCTAAATATTAATTCCCGAATCACTAAAATATGAAGCTTTTCGGCTTTTGGATCTATCCTAAAATATGGTTATTTCGATCTAAAAGAAAAATAGGTGACGATAAGTTCACCATCGAAGAGACAATCAGTAGAGGAAGAGATGTAAGATTAGAGATTCGGTCTTTTGAAAGATTAAAAGAAAAGGAGATATGGTTTCAACCAAAGGAGTAATCGACAACCAATATTTGAGAAGAAAAAGTTGTTTTCAATAGAATTTGGCTTCGAGGAAAGAAAATAGAAAAGGAGAGAATTGGCTACCACACTAAAAAAAATATCCCAAACCTCCAAGAAGAATATAACTCATGAAGGCCCCCCAAAATAAAATCAATCAAAACCTCATGCTTATGCTCGAACGGGTGCTTAAATAGGCACAAAAGTCCTTTTCCAATTTTAATTCCTTCCTTAGCTCCTTAATTCATGGCCAAATTCAAAGTTTGAATTTAATTTAAACTCTCCACTGCTTAGCAGCAGTCCACTGGGACGCGCGTTCGCTTTCAACAATATACCGTCACATTTTATCTTAAAGGTAACCTGTTGAAGTCCCGTTCATTTTAAAAATATAAAATTAAAACATACCTGCACCTGGACTAAAACCCGTGCCCTTGTGGAACTCCTAGCACCCTACTGCCACAGCGCCACAAGCGTCCTTGTAGCATAACTCGGTCGCAACTATTCTTAAACCTTACTTTAGTGCGACCTGGATTCTAAAATAAAAACAAGCCTTTGCGTGCGCCAACCCTCGAACCTAGGCACTATACCACACTCCCAGCGCCTCTGCCACTGGACCGAACTTCCCTTTGTGTTACCTTTTAACCCCAACTATATATAAGGCTTCCCTATGTCGTTCCCTAATATAAAGAAAAATAAAACACTTTAGCACATACTGGGAGTCGAACCCTAGCTCTCCTTCCCGCTACCTAGCATGCTAACCACTGGGCCAGGTACGCTTTTTCATGCCCAGTCTTGCCCAATCTATTTTATAAGCCTTATGCCCAGATTCCCTCTATGAGGCAAAAATTAAAACAATTTTTTTCCCCTAGAGTTTAAACACCAAAACAACAATACTTTTATAAATATATATTTTTTTTTCTATCTAATAATAGTAATTATAATAATAATTTTATAAATATATCTAATAATAAAAATTTCAAATATCAATAATACGATAAGTAATAATAATAATTTTCATAAAATTTTCCAAACATACATACAGAATATTTTTCTAATAATAATAATTTTATCTCATAATACTAATTAAAATTTCATAAAATTTAAAATATCCGTAATAATAAATACAAGAAAAATTTTCTAGTAGTAATTTAATTCAAATTTTTTTCTTAAACGATAATATTTAAAACTTCTTAATTCTTCAGGTTTTCTTCTATCCGAACCCCAGACTTAAAGCCCAACTCTTCTAAGCCCCAAATTCAGGGTGTTACACTTCGGGTGCGAGTGATACCTTGATTTTGCTTCGGGCCATGGTATAGGTATTCAGAGAAGAGTTACCTTGATTTGACTATGGGCCATGGTATAGGTACTCTGGGATAAGTTACCTTAATTTGGCTATAGGCCATGGTATTGGTACTTATTGATTGAGGTCTTGAGTTTTTGACTTTTATTCCAAATGATTCAATGAGAAATGAATGATGTAGTTGAGAAAGAGGTTAGTACGAGATGGTACAGGTATGTACGAAACCTATTTGAATATTACATTGAGAAAGTTCAATGAGATCATATTGGATCATGTTTTGAGACATGAGAAAGGTTTGTAGTTAATGTGATTTTGATTTGGTAATGTGAAAATGGTTGAATTATATTTATTTGATGAATTGAATTAATCACTTACGAGCTTACTAAGCTATGAAGCTTATTGTGTGTTAATTGTCTATGTTTTATAGATTATCGAAGCTAGCTTGGACTCAGTGATCGTCGGGGAACATCACCACATTATCGATCACTTTGTTGGTACTTTTGAAGCTTTGTATATATGGTATATGGCATGTATAGGCTAGTGTCATTTTGGTATGTTTTGAGTTATGATATTAGCCATGAGATTTGGCTTGTAAATGTGATGTATATAATGCCTTATATGTTGGCTTATTTTGGTATGTTTGCCATAGTTGTGGATATAGCTAAATGGTTGTTCATTTGGTTAGTTGTTAATGCTTGAAAGATGATATGTTATGGCTTGATTATAAGATGTTGTGATGGAATGTTTTGTGATATTAAAATAGGAGATAAAATGTTGAGAAAATGCATAAGGAAGATAAATACAATAGTTGGTTTTGACATAATGTTTCAATATGATTTTGATCATAGTTTTGAGTATTGAAATGGTTGTGAATAAGATGACATGTTTTGTGTATTAAATGGCATGTCTTGGTTGCCTTTGAATGTATATAAATGATGCAAGTTGTTGTGGTTTAGGTGTGTTTGAGAAGGGTGGTAAATTTGCTTTGCAAATGGCTTATTTTTGTCCACATGGGCAGAGACAAGGGTCTGTGTCTCAACCGTGTGCGACACACGGTCATGTTATAGGGTCGTGTATCCCCTAGGGGTACCTTTTCGAATTAAGTTAGTAAACCTTATAGGTTTGACATGGCCTAGACACACGAGCGTGTCTATTGGCCGTGTGTAACACCTATAACCCGTATCCATTGCCGGACTAGGGTTAAGAGGCATTATCAGACATATTGAAACATAATTCAGAACCGACATTCTTTACACTTCAGCAGAGACAACATGCCCCAAGAAAGTTACCTCTCTCAACCAGAACTCACACTTACTGAATTTCGCATAAAGCTCCTTCTCCTCAAAGACTTGCAAAGACAATACGAAGATGCTCATCATGCTTCTCCTCAGTTTCAGAATAAACTAGAATATTGTTGATAAAGACGACCACGAATCGATCCAAGTATGATTGGAACACTCGATTCACCAGATTCATAAATGCCGCAGGTGCGTTCGTCAACCCAAATGGCATAACCAAGAACTCATAGTGACCATACCGAGTTCTGAATGTCGTCTTGTGAAGATCCACCTTCTTAACCCTCAACTGATGATACGCAGATCGAAGGTTAATCTTGGAAAATACTGAAGCTCCTCTAAGTTGTCGAATAAATCATCGATTATCAGCAGTGGGTACTTGCTCTTAATCATCAGTTTGTTCAACTACCGATAATCGATGCACATCAGCATTGACCCATCTTTCTTCTTTACGAACAACACTGGTGCTCCCCACGGAGACACACTTGGTCTAATGAAGCCTCTATCCAATAACTCTTGAATTTGGGCTTTTAGCTCCACCAACTCCTTCGGTGCCATCCTATAAGGTGCAATGGACATCGGTGTCGTTCCAGGCAACAAGTCGATTCCAAACTCAACCTCTCGATTCGGGGGCAAACCCGGAAGCTCCTTTGGAAAAACATCTTGAAAATCCTTGATGGTTCTAACTTTATCCACTGTCAAATCCTCAATTTCTAACTGGCTTACAAATGCCAAATAAGCCCCACATCCCTTTCGAATCCACTTCTTGGCTTTCAATGCCGACACCACATTAGACAGATAATCCCTACTCTCACCTATCACCAAAACCTCATCATCCTTTGTGGTCTTTAACATTATTTGCTTAGCAGAACAATCCAGAGTAGCCCTATGCTTAACAAACCAATCCATTCCCAAAATGAGATCGAATTCTCTAAAAGGTAGCTCATCAGATCTCCAGAGAAAACTTTTCCTTGAGTTCCTATAGGCACATCTCTATACAGTTTATCTACCCTAACCGAGTGACCCAAAGGACTTAGTACAGATACCCCACTCACGGTCTCCTTGGAGCGCACACCCAGCAACCCAGATATAGCACATGCAACATGTGAATGGGTAAATCCAACATCTATCAACGCAGTGTATGGCATACTGGAAATCAGAAACGTACCAGTTATGACGTCAGCTGCCTCACCCTTATCTCGGTGATGAGCTGCATACACCAATGCCGGCTGATGAGCCTCAGCAAATCCAGCACCCCTGCCAGCCGCTCCTCTTTCTCGACCATTTCCATTACCACCTCTGCCTTGCCCACATCCTCTCAGAAACTGTGGTCTACCCCTCACTGGTTGAGCGACCCTCTGCTCTAAAACTTGAACCTGATTTAGTTCCTGGGGATAATTCTTAACCCTATGCTCCATAGATCCGCATCGAAAACAAGCACCAGAATGTTTCCGACACTCGCCCATATGCATCTTCCCACAATTCTTACAACCCTGCGGTCTAACAGTAGTCATCGGTACTGCTCGAACTGGCTCCATTACCCTTGCTCTCTTAACATTCCTGTTCATACCATCTGAAAGTCCTTAATCTCTCCTAAAACTGTTCTGATCTTTCTCACGATACTGTCTTTTTGTATGCTTCACTTCCTCAGCTATCTTAGCTTTCTCCACTAAAGCAGCGAAGTTACGCTCCCTCTGCGGAGCAATCAGCACCCTAAGTTCATCTCTCAGTCCATCCTCAAAGCGTACGCTACGCTCATACTCTGTAGCGACAATCTAAGAAGCATACCGGCTCAGTCTCAGAAACTCAGACTCATACTCAGCCACTAACTTACTCCCTTGGACCAGGTTTAGAAATTCTTTCCGGCGAGCGTCTACATAACTAGCCCCAACATACTTTCCTTTGAAGGTTGTCTTAAATAGCTCCCAAGTCACACTGTCAGTAGGAGTTCCATCTCTCACCGTGAGCCACCACTGATAAGCCTCATACCTGAGTAACGATATGGCTCCCTTCAGCTTTTGCTCCACAGAGCAGTCCAGATCATCCATAATCCGTTCTGTGGCTTCTAACCAATACTCAGCTACATTCGGAGCTACACCAGATAAGCCCCTATATATCTCTGCTCCATTAGCTCGAAGCCACTCAGAAGTAGACCCCCGAATTCTGTTTCCCGTACTTGCCCTAGCAACCCTTTCCAAAACTCGAAGCACTGCTTGGGATAGAGCATCATCCCTGGCACCTCGATCATGAGACTCTACCTCCGTTGCCGGTGGTACCGGTGCATCTACTGTCGGCACATGTCCTGAAGAAGATTCAGCCTGAGCATTACCTCGGCCACGTCCACGGCCTCTTCCACGAGCTACTCGTGTACTCATTTCGTATTATCTGATTAAGAATTTTATGAATCGTTTAATATTTCAAGTGTTTATTACGACGCCTTATGAATAACGAAGAATTGAGTTTGAGTTTGTTTCCTTTTGGGGTAGCCTAGCTACAGTCTTAGTCTACTTATCAGAGTTTCTATAGTTCCAGTGTTACCCTAACTAAAGTACCATGATAAGGTTTTGTACAAGCATATAACTGATATTTCAGAAACAATTAGAAAGGCTCAGAAAACTTACAAACTTGGGCTGGAGATTCGATGTGTCACCTTCTAAAAAAAACCTAATTTTAGAAAACCGATTTTAATCTTTAAAATCATCTATTTGTAAAGAGAAAATATTGGAAACATTCTCGAAAACAATTTATAATCAAGTTCCAAAAAAAATGATTTTCGAAAACCTTTATTCAGTGTTTCTTTCCAAACTCTAATTTTTAGACCCGTTCCACAGCCGAGTTGTTGCATTTGGCTCTGATAGCACTAAATGTAACCCCCCAAACCCGGCCCAGACGTTATGGCTAGATTTGATGTGTCACATGGACTTACGACTTAGTATGCATTCGTTGGTTTAAGTGATTGGGGTGGTTTTTGTAAAAACAGCGGTTGAATGAAAAGCCGGTTTATTAATCTGTAGGCTATCCATTTGTTGTGCTTGTTGAGACTTGGAAACGTTCATTAATTTTGAAAACCCACGCAGCCTAATACTAGCAGTTTCGACATAGTATAAATATAATCAGAAAATAAAACCATAGTGGAAAAAGAAATTTAAATAGCAGCCTTATTACAACTTAAAACCCAAAATTAAATCAAAATATAAAAATAATAAAAATAAACTAACTTAGAAAAACCAACTTTGCAGAAGATGTGGCCACTCCAAATCCTTCACAGCTTCAAGCCCACTATGGTTGGGGATTTCCTGCAGAGATGAAAATAAAGGGTGAGTTCGGTAGACTCAGTGTGTAACATAACCCATGTGACAGCCCAAAATTGACCCTAGTCGGAATGTGGTTTCAGGACCACAAAACCGAGGCGTAAAAATAATTTAAAATTTATTTTGATGCCTATAATATGTGTGTATTCATGTGTGACATTTTTGATGGTTCGATTTAGTGTTATAAAGGTGAATTTCACTAGAAAGGACCTAGTAGTAAACTTTGAAAGTATGATGGGGAAATGTGTGATGACTAGTTGAAAATGCATGCAAAATTAAGGGATTTGCATGTCAAATTCCCCAAAGATGGCAAAGTGGCCAGCCATGACATGGTTTATGGGCAAAGAAAACATGTTGAAACATGTTTTGTTAATGCATGATGTATTAAATGATAAAAAAATTAATGATGTTGGATGAGAAATAAAAAAATGTGTGTGAGTGTGGCATTTCCCCCATTGCAGTGCAAGTGAAAGAAGAACAAGAAAAAATTGTTCATCCTTGTTCTTTCCTTTTGGCCGAAAATACTAAGGGAGGAGATAGGAGTTTTGCTTCATGCTTGGTTTAGAAGAGAGCAAGAAGGAGATTTGGCTATACTTGTATCAAGATTAAGGTATGTTTGAGGTTGTGTCATGAAGTTCATGCTTGTTTTGGTTGCTAACTTGATGTGCATGTTAGCCATGGTTCAAATCCTTGTTATGCCATGAAAATGGTATTTGGCCAAGGTTGATATTGTGTTAAAGCCATTGCATGCTAAATGTGAAGCTTGTTGATGATGCATGTAATGATGGATTAACTACTCTTGAAATTTCTTTTTAGTATTCTTGAGTAGGGCATTGAAATCTTTGTTTAACCATGACCGAAGTTGAAAGGGTATGGTTGTGATGTATTCGGCCATGGTGCATTCATGAGCATGATTTATGCTTGTTACTTGAATGGTAAAAAATTTGTGTGCTAGATGGTTATGAACACCTTGAGATTCGGCCATGCACCTATATGTGTATATGTTTGCACATGATGTTTTGGTTATGAAGTAAGTGATAAATATGTTTGCTTAAAGAAGAAAATGTTGAAGAATGGTTGTGAAATTGCAAGTACATTCGGCCTAGTACACATATGATGTGAAAATCTTGGAATTTATTGTTGATTTGGTACAAGTATGACTAAGTATAATCGACCATATGAGTGCTTGATGCTATATTATAAGTATTGAGCTACAATATGTAAAGCATTAGCTAGTAAAATGTGTGCCATTCATATGTGGTGTTAAACATGTAATTGGCCTCAACATCAACATGCATAATCGGCCATGAATGAGTGCCTAAGAGGTTGTGTTGTTCGCCATGAGTAAGCATGTTGAAGGCTTTGTGTGTTAAGTCGATTCATGAATTCGTACTTATGTGACTTTAATGTCTAGTGAATATATGTGGGCTAAGTGCCTTGAGTTCTTCTTTTCGATACTCAAATGATTGAATCAAATTATTTGTTAAATTAAGCTCAAGAGCAAAAGGGGACCAAATCCGATAAAGGGAAGGAAAAAGTAGTCGAATAGCCATCGAATCGCTCGACAACATCCGAGGTAAGTTTTCGAGTATCGAACTTAGATTTTGATTCGATTGAATGAAGTAATAAGCAATCAAATTTCGCCTTGTATATGGCCATTGAGCCGAAATGATATTTTTGTTAAGTTGAACCTTAAAAACAGAGGCTGCCAGCTGCAGTGACGTGGATGTATGAAAATCACCAAAATTTGTAGGAATGGTGTTAAATAGTGAATAAATTATTTGATCGAACCTTGACGAGTCTATTTTCATATGAAAGTAATCGAACCTTGACGACGATCATATGATCAGTATACCGAGAGATATTAAAGTTCTCGTGAGATAGGGCCGGAACGGTTTGTGGGTCCCCTGTGGCGGCTTTGAAAATTTTCCATAAATTATCCAGAGTGAATTAGAAGTCATGCCTTATATGTTCAGATTCCTTTTTGAGTCTAGTTTCATTGGAAACAAACGGTATCAGTATTGAAACCCTGTACAGAGAGATATTCAAGTTGTAACGTGTGAAGGTCAGTGTAGTCGACCCCTGTAACATGGGCGACTTTAACTAATAAACTGTACCAATTGGCCTGACCAAAAATTCTAGAAATAAATCCATGGATGGATATATGAGTCTAAATTCAGGTGAAATTTACGGAATCAGTTTCTGAGTTGTGAAACTCGAGATATGCTTTTTAAGGCGACAGCGACACAGTTTTCTAGCTTGACTGGGAATGTCAAATTGGTCGGTGCCATAAGTGGTTTTACTTGTTAACTCGTGTCCGGTTAATCCAAGAACGGTCTCGGTTCGGGTGTTACAATTTTTGGTATCGAGCTACGCTTAGTCGATTCTAGGACTACGTGATATGTTTGGGGTCTAGCTATACATGCCATTAAGTGATGAATTGATAGTGTGGTGATTTGACCATTTGACTTTGTGTTTGTGTATAGCAATGGATCCAGATCCCAACCGAGCAATAATGATGATGAGTGTGGCGCCTTGATTCTCAACCTATTGCCAGCAATCCGAATGATTAAGCCCGCCTTTTATGTGTATTTAAAGCTACGGATGATGACGATGCCGAGCAAGCTGAATTTTGATGGACAACACTATCCGGTGCTCGATGAGCTATCTTGCACACCGATGAATACTTAAAGTGTACTATCTCCTTGCTACGCGATTCCGCCTACTATTGGTGAAGTACTCTAACTTCACAGTGCCTAGAGAGCAAGTAACTTGGGAGTTCTTTCTAACCGAGTTCAAAGAAGTATATCATCGAGATTTATGGACCAAAACGAAAGGAATTCCTTGATCTTAAGCAAGGTTCCATGTGATTACCGACTACGAACAAAAATTTGCGAGGCTTAGCCAGACGCTGCTGAAAGTGCATTTCTTCGAAGTCGTGATGTAAACGCTCAAGATGGGTGAACGATGATATAAAGTCAGTATGTTGGCATTTTGGAAACCGAGAGTTTGTGGCTCTTGTCGAGCGAGCGTGCAAAGCCGAGGAGCTCAAGATGGAGAAAAGAAAAGTGAAGTGGGAGCAAGGAGTTTCAGAAGAGGTCTTCGGGAAGCCCTTCCCACAGTCATCAAAGAAATTTAGAGATGGCTTAGGCGGTCTAGAGACATTTCGGGCTTTTCTAGACGAGACCGCGATCGACCCCTATGGGCACGCTGAAGTCACTTGATCGCCAGTGTTGGCAATGATCGTCGAGACAGAACGGTGCCAATATTGTGGCAAATGGCATTCTCGAGTTGTAGATTCGTGACCGCCTGTTATAAGTGCGGATCACCGATCATTTCATTAAGGATTGCCCGAGCTTATCCGACAAAACGTAAATCAAAGTGGGAACCCGGTGCTACCACAACTCGAGGTAGGCCGCCTAGAAACACGGCAATGCTAGTGGCGGTCGAGAGGATCTAGAGATGCCACCATCGATCCGAGGCTCGTGCTCTGCTAGGACTTATGCCATACGCCAAGACGTGAGGATGTTGCCTCACCGGATGTTATTACCAGTATCCTCACTCTTTTCGATACTAATGTGATTGCTTTGATTGACCCTGGTTCTACTCATTCTTATATATGCGAAACCTTAGCATCCAAAGAAGACTTTGCCCATTGAGTCTCATCGAGTTTGTAATACGGTGTCAAACCCTTGGGTCATTACGTGCTCGTCAACAAAGTGTGTAAGAAAAGTCCCTAGTATTTTGAGGTTCTTGTTTTCCCACGGACTTGATGCTTTTGCCATTCGATTAATTCGACGTTATTCTTGGTTTGGATTGGTTTACCATGCACGATGCGGTTGTAAATTGCAAAAGCAAGACTATTGATCTCGAGGTGCACGAATAACGAGTTAATTCGGGTTGAGTCTACGGACTTAAAGGGATTGCCACCGTAATATCGCAATGTTGGCTCGTAAATACGTAAGAAAGGGTGTGAAGCATACCTTGCGTATGTTCTAGATGACAAGGAGTTAGAAAAGAAACCCGAATCTGCGCGCTGGTTTGTGAATACCCGGATGTTTTCCTCAAGAATTGCCGGGTTTACCACTGTTCGGGAAATAGAGTTTGGCATCGAATTGGTACTGGTACCATTCCAATTTCGATAGCTCCGATCGTATGGCACCAAAGGGAATTAAAGGAGTTGAAAGCTCATTGCAAGAATTGGTGGATAGAGGTGTTGCTCACCCGAGTTTTTCACCTTGGGTACGCCGGTGTTGTTTGTGAAAAGAAGGATGGAACCATGAGGCGTGCAGATCGACTATCGTCGACTTAATAAAGCGACGATAAAGAACAAATACTGCTACCAAGATATCGATGACTTGTTCGATCAACCAAGGGAGCCTCAGTGTTCTCGAAAATAGATTTGAGATCGGGCTATTATCAATTGCGAATTCAAGATTCGGATGTACCCAAGACTGCCTTCAGAACGAGATATGGTTACTACGAGTTCCTAGTGATGCCATTCGGGCTTACTAATGCCCCTGCGGTATTTATGGATTTAATGAATCGGATCTTCGACCATACTTGGATCGGTTTGTAGTCGTGTTCGGTGATGACATCTTGGTCTATTCAAGAAATGAGACCGAACATGCTGAACACCGAGGTTAGTCTTTGCAAATTCTACGGATAAGCAATTATATGCTAAGTTCAAGAAGTGTGAGTTCGGTTAAGAGAGGTTAGCTTCTTGGGGCATGTGATATCTCGCATCGGGTATTCGAGTCGACCGAACAAAATTTCAGCCATACATAATTGGAAGCCTCCAGAAATATTACCGAGGTTCGAGCTTTTTGGGGCTTGCCGATTATTACCGACGATTTGTATAAGGTTTCTCAACGATAGCCACGCCGATGACGGCTTACTCCAAAAGGATGTTAAGTTCGAATGGACGGAGAAATGTCGAAAAGTTTCGATCAATCAAGACTTATTTGACTAAAGCCCCAATTCTAGTGCAACCCGAATCGCAAAGAGTTTGTCATCTATAGTGGCGCCTCCCTACTTGGGTTAGGTTGCGATTGATACAAGAAGGTCGAGTTGTGACCTATGCGCCGAGGCAATTAAAGCCACATGAGAAAAATTATCCGACCCATGGTCTCAAATTGCTCGCCATCGATTCGCCTTTAAAGATATGGCGACATTACTTATTTGGTGAGAAGTGCCATGTGTATTCGGATCATAAAAGTCTCAAATATTTGATGACTCAAAGAGACTTAAATCTGCGACAAAGACGTTGGCTTGAGCTATTAAAGGATTATGAGCTGGTCATTGACTATCACCTGGGAGAGGCGAATGTGGTTGAGGATGCCTTAAGTCGTAAATCATTATTCGCTTTATGAGCGATGAATGTGCACTTGTCCGTTCGATCCGACAATGTGTCAAGAGCTGAATTGAAAGCCAAACCATTATTGATACATCAAATTTGTGAAGCTCAGAAAGTCGACGACGAGTTGGTCGCAAAACGGCCGAGTGTGTTCCGAACAAGGACTCGGAGTTTCAAATCGATGATGATGATTGTTTGAGGTTCAGGAGTCGTCTGTGTGTTCCAAAGAATTCGGAACTTATTTCAATAATACTGAACGAAGCCTATTGTAGCCGAATGGCGAACCACCCGGGGAGTACGAAGATGTACAACGATTTGAAACGTCGATTTTGGTGGCATGGGATGAAACGAGACATCTCCGACTTTGTTTCGAGATGTTTAATATGTCAACAAGTGAAAGTGGAACATCAAGTGCCTTCAGGATTACTTCAGCCGATCATGATACCCGAGTGGAAGTGGGATACAAGGTCTATTGTGACTGCCATTGTCAGCAAGTAAGAAGGATGCGATTTGGGTCGTTGTAGATAGATTGACTAAGTCGGCTCACTTTGTCCCCGTACGTACGGGTTTTTCAATAAACAAACTAGCCGAATCATGACGCTTCTCGATTGTGAGATTACACGGGGTGCCTACTTCCATCGTGTCGGATAGAGATCCGAGATTTACCTCGCGATTTTGGAAGAAGTTGCAAGAAGCTTTGGGTACCAAGTTGCATTTCAAAGACCGCCTTTCACCCCAAACCGATGGTCAATCCGAGCGGATAATTCAGATACTTGAGGATATGTTAAGATGTTGCATCCTCGAGTTCGATGGTTCATGGGAGCAGTGTTTGCCTTTGATTGAATTCGCCACAACAATAGTTTTCAATCAAGTATTAAGATGGCACTTTACGAGGCTTTGTACGGTCGTAAATGTCGTACACCATTGTTTTGGACCGAGCTCGGTGAAAGCAAAATTTTCGGTGGATTTGATTAGAGATGCTGAATGAAAGTGAAAGTAATCCGTGAAAGTTCAAGATAGCCTCCGATCGTCAAGTCGACGCGGTCCAAGCGTAAAGACATCGAGCATCGGGGAGATAAAGTGTTTCTCAAGGTTTCGCTTTGGAAAAAGATACTCGATTCTACCGTAAGGGCAAGTTGAGCCCGAGGTTCATTGGGCCATATGAGATATCCGAGCGAGTGGGTTCAGTTGCGTCTCGTTTGATATTGCCCCCTGAACCCAAAAAGATTTACGATGTCTTTCATGTTTCGATGCTTCGACGCTATAGATCTGATCCATCGCACGTGGTTAGTCCATCGGAGGTTGAAATTCAAGCCAATATGAGTTATGAGAAAGAACTGGTTCGTATCCTATCACGTGAAGTGAAAGAGTTGCGAAACAAGTGGGTTCCGCTAGTGAAAGTGTTATGGCTCAAACACGGATAGAAGAAGCTACTTGGGAAACCGAGAACTCTATGAAAGAGCGATACCCAACCCTATTTATAGGTAAGATTTTGGGGACGAAAATTTCTTAAGTGGGGAGAGTTGTGACCCAAAATTGACCCTAGTCGGAATGTGGTTTCGGGACCACAAAACCGAGGCGTAAAAATAATTTAAAATTTATTTTGATGCCTATAATATGTGTGTATTCATGTGTGACATTTTGATGGTTCGATTTAGTGTTATAAAGGTGAATTTCACTAGAAAGGACCTAGTAGTAAACTTTGAAAGTATGATGGGGAAATGTGTGATGACTAGTTGAAAATGCATGCAAAATTAAGGATTTGCATGTCAAATTCCCCAAAGATGGCATAGTGGCGGCCATGACATGGTTTATGGGCAAAGAAAACATGTTGAAACATGTTTTGTTAATGCATGATGTATTAAATGATAAAAAATTAATGATGTTGGATGAGAAATAAAAAATGTGTGTGAGTGTGGCGTTTCCCCCATTGCCGTGCAAGTGAAAGAAGAACAAGAAAAAAATTGTTCATCCTTGTTCTTTCCTTTTTGGTCGAAAATACTAAGGGAGGAGATAGGAGTTTTGCTTCATGCTTGGTTTGCAAGAGAACAAGAAGGAGATTTGGCTATACTTGTATCAAGATTAAGGTATGTTTGAGGTTGTGTCATGAAGTTCATGCTTGTTTTGGTTGCTAACTTGATGTGCATGTTAGCCATGGTTCAAATCCTTGTTATGCCATGAAAATGGTATTTGGCCAAGGTTGATATTGTGTTAAAGCCATTGCATGCTAAATGTGAAGCTTGCTGATGATGCATGTAATGATGGATTGACTACTCTTGAAATTTCTTTTTAGTATTCTTGAGTAGGGCATTGAAATCTTTGTTTAACCATGACCGAAGTTGAAAGGGTATGGTTGTGATGTATTCGCCATGGTGCATTCACGAGCATGATTTATGCTTGTTACTTGAATGGTAAAAATTTGTGTGCTAGATGGTTATGAACACCTTGAGATTGACCATGCACCTATATGTGTATATGTTTGCACATGATGTTTTGGTTATGAAGTAAGTGATAAATATGTTTGCTTAAAGAAGAAAATGTTGAAGAATGGTTGTGAAATTGCAAGTATATTCGGCCTAGTACACATATGATGTGAAAATCTTGGAATTTATTGTTGATTTGGTACAAGTATGACTAAGTATAATCGGCCATATGAGTGCTTGATGCTATATTATAAGTATTGAGCTACAATATGTAAAGCATTAGCTAGTAAAATGTGTGCCATTCATATGTGGTGTTAAACATGTAATTGGCCTCAACATCAACATGCATAATCGGCCATGAATGAGTGCCTAAGAGGTTGTGTTGTTCGGCCATGAGTAAGCATGTTGAAGGCTTTGTGTGTTAAGTCGATTCATGAATTCCGTACTTATGTGACTTTAATGTCTAGTGAATATATGTGGGCTAAGTGCCTTGAGTTCTTCTTTTCGATACTCAAATGATTGAATCAAATTATTTGTTAAATTAAGCTCAAGAGCAAAACGGGACCAAATCCGATAAAGGGAAGGAAAAAGTAGTCGAATAGCCATCGGAATCGTTCGACAACATCCGAGGTAAGTTTTCGAGTATCGAAACTTAGATTTTGATTCGATTGAATGAAGTAATAAGCAATCAAATTTCGCCCTTGTATATGGCCATTGAGCGAAATGATATTTTGTTAAGTGAATTGTGCATAAAAGTTTTGTTGTGAAAATGAAACAAAGATGTGCATGAATGTTCGAGTGATATCGGGCTAAGCTCAAGGCACCAGCGACCAGATATCGGGCTAAGCCCAAGGCAATTGTGCGAAGCTATGATATCGGGCTAAGCCCAAGGCAATTGTGCGAGTTGTGATATCCGGTTAAGTCCCGAAGGCATTTGTGCGGGTTACCATAACCGGGCTATGTCCCGAAGGTGTTTTGAACGAGTAGCTATATCCGGATAAACTCGAAGGTATGTGATTCGAAATTTATAAGCTGCTGGAAAATTTTCAGTTAATGCACTTGTGAAATTCCCAACAAGGTATGTTTTTGTGTGCTTTGCACACTATGAGTAAGCGCGTTGAATATTCGCTCCAATGATAAACGAGCTATCGGCCTTAACTAAGCCGCTGTTTGTGTATGAAAATAAGAGTTGGGATTGTGAAGTAAGCATGTCTTTGAGAAATTGTGCATATGAATTATTTTTTAGCTACTTGAATGCTATGCTTTGGTTGTGTGTATATTATTGCTCGAAACTTACTAAGCATATATTGCTTACTCCGTTTCTTTGTTTCTCTGTTATAGATTTTGCTCGTTAGCGATCGGATTCGGGATCATAGAAGTTGAAGTCAACCACACTATCAAAGCCCTTTTTGGTACTCCTTTAGTTGAGTTCGGATATGGCATGTATAGGACCACCCTCGGTTGTTTTTAAGTACTTGTGATGTATATGTGTACGGCCATGCGAAAATGGTTCGTAAAAGTGGAGTATGGAATTTGACCATATGTGGTTTGTAATTATATTTGGTTTCATGATGTGATTATGGTTTGGAATGAGAGAGTTGGTCACATGATCAGCCATTGGAATGGCTAAATATGATCACATGTGGACCTAAGTATGACTAGACTATAGTTGGTCCATGGGAACTACAATATAGGTAAAGCCTACCTTAAAAACAGAGGCTGCCAGCTGCAGTGACGTGGATGTGAAAAATCACCAAAATTTGTAGGTATGGTGTTAAATAGTGAATAAATTATTTGATCGAACCTTGACGAGTCTATTTTCATATGAAAGTAACGAAACGATCATATGATCAGTATACCGAGAGATATTAAAGTTCTCGTGAGACAGGGCCGGAACGGTTTCTGGGTCCCCTGTCGCGGCTTTGAAAATTTTCCATAAATTATCCAGAGTGAATTAGAAGTCATGCCTTATATGTTCAGATTCCTTTTTGAGTCTAGTTTCATTGGAAACAAACGGTATCAGTATTGAAACCCTGTACAGAGAGATATTCAAGTTGTAACGTGTGAAGGTCAGTGTAGTCGACCCCTGTAACATGGGCGACTTTAACTAATAAACTGTACCAATTGGCCTGACCAAAATTCTAGAAATAAATCCATGGATGGATATATGAGTCTAAATTCAGGTGAAATTTACGGAATCAGTTTCGAGTTGTGAAACTCGAGATATGCTTTTAAGGCGACAATGACGCAGTTTTCTAGCTTGCCTGGGAATGTCAAATTGGTCGGTGCCATAAGTGGTTTTGGCTTGTTAACCTCGTGTCCGAACCAAGAAGCGGTCTCGGGTTCGGGTGTTACAATTTTTTGGTATCGAGCTACGTTTTAGTCGATTCTAGGACTACCGTGATATGTTTGGGGTCTAGCTATACATGCCATTAAGTGATGAATTGATAGTGTGGTGATTTCGACCATTTGACTTTGTGTTTGTGTATAGCAATGGATCCCGATCCCAACCGAGCAATAGCTGATGATGTGGAGAGTGTGGCGCTGCTCCGCGCAAGGGACAATGCACGGCAGACTCTCAACCTATTGCCAAGAATCCGAATGATGAGGCTAAGCAAGCCTTTTATAGTGTGATGAATGATTGGTTTAACCAATACATTCGAACTAACACTACTGTTCCACAACCTCCATTCCCGACTAATGCAACCCTCAAGACCTACAATACCTCCCAGAATCGACCAAGTAAGGTCAAGTAAGCCCCGATCTGTGATTGAAAACATGGGGCCACTTGAATTTAAAGCTACGGATGATGACGATGCCGAGCAAGCTGAATTTTGGATGGACAACACTATCCGAGTGTTCGATGAGCTATCTTGCACACCGATGAATGCTTAAAGTGTACTATCTCCTTGCTACGCGATTCGCCTACTATTGGTGGAGTACTCGACTTCTGTTGTGCCTAGAGAGCAAGTAACTTGGGAGTTCTTTCTAACCGAGTTCAAAGAAGTATATCGGAGATTTATGGACCAAAACGAAAGGAATTCCTTGATCTTAAGCAAGGTTCCATGTTGATTACCGACTACGAACAAAAATTTGCGAGGCTTAGCCAGACGCTGCTGCAAAGTGCATTTCTTGAAGTCGTGATGTGTAAACGCTCAAGATGGATGAACGATGATATAAAGTCTGTATGTTGGCATTTTGAAATCCGAGAGTTTGTGGCTCTTGTCGAGCGGCGTGCAAAGCCGAGGAGCTCAAGATGGAGAAAAGAAAAGTGAAGTGGGAGCAAGGGAGTTTCGAAGAGGTCTTGGGAAGCCCTTCCCACATCATCAAAGAAATTTAGAGATGGCTTAGGCCGGTCTAGAGACATTTCGGGCTTTTCTAGACGAGACCGCGATCGACCCCCTATGGGCACGCGAGTCACTTCGATCGCCGGTGTTGGCAATGATCGTCGAGAGACGTAACGGTGCCAATATTGTGGCAAATGGCATTCGGGAGTTGTAGATTCTGTGACCGCTCTGTTACAAGTGCGGATCATCGATCATTTCGTTAAGGATTGCCCGAGCTTATCCGGATAAAACGTAAATCAAAGTGGGAACCCGGTGCTACCACAACTCGAGGTAGGCCGTCTAGAAACACGGGCAATGCTAGTGGCGGTCGAGAGAGGATCTAGAGATGCCACCATCGATATGAGGCTCGTGCTCTGCTAGGACTTATGCCATACGCAAGACGTGAGGATCTTGCCTCACCGGATGTTATTACCGGTATCCTCACTCTTTTCGATACTAATGTGATTGCTTTGATTGACCCCGGTTCTACTCATTCTTATATATGCGAATCCTTAGCATCCAAAGAAGACTTTGCCCATTGAGTCTCATCGAGTTTGTAATACGGTGTCAAACCCTTGGGTCATTACGTGCTCGTCAACAAAGTGTGTAAGAAAAGTCCCTAGTATTTTGAGGTTCTTGTTTTCCGGCGGACTTGATGCTTTTGCCATTCGATGAATTCGACGTTATTCTTGGTTTGGATTGGTTGACCATGCACGATGCGGTTGTAAATTGCAAAAGCAAGACTATTGATCGAGGTGCACGAATAACGAGTTAATTCGGGTTGAGTCTACTGGACTTAAAGGGATTGCCATTGTAATATCGGCAATGTTGGCTCGTAAATACGTAAGAAAGGGTGTGAAGCATACCTTGCGTATGTTCTAGATGACAAGGAGTTAGAAAAGAAACCCGAATCTGTGCGATGGTTTGTGAATACCCGGATGTTTTCCCTGAAGAATTGTCGGGTTTACCACCTGTTCGGGAAATAGAGTTTGGCATCAAATTGGTACCTGGTACCATTCCAATTTCGATAGCTCCGTATCGTATGGCACCAAAGGGAATTAAAGGAGTTGAAAGCTCAGTTGCAAGAATTGGTGGATAGAGGTGTTGCTCACCCGAGTTTTTCACCTTGGGGTACGCCAGTGTTGTTTGTGAAAAAGAAGGATGGAACCATGAGGCTGTGCATCGACTATCGTCAGCTTAATAAAGCGACGATAAAGAACAAATACACATATCACAGATCGATGACTTGTTCGATCAACTGAAGGGAGCCTCAGTGTTCTCAAAAATAGATTTGAGATCGGGCTATTATCAATTGCGAATTCAAGATTCGGATGTACCCAAGACTGCCTTCAAAACGAGATATGGTCACTACGAGTTCCTAGTGATGCTATTCGGGCTTACTAATGCCCCTGCGGTATTTATGGATTTAATGAATCGGATCTTCAGACCATACTTGGATCGGTTTGTAGTCGTGTTCACTGATGACATCTTGGTCTATTCAAGAAATGAGACCGAACATGCTGAACACCGAGGTTAGTCTTTGTAAATTCTACGGGATAAGCAATTATATGCTAAGTTCAACAAGTGTGAGTTCGGTTAAGAGAGGTTAGCTTCTTGGGGCATGTGATATCTCAGATCGGGTATTCGAGTCGACCGAACAAAATTTCAGCCATACTTAATTGGAAGCCTCCAGAAATATTGCTGAGGTTCGAGCTTTTGGGGCTTGCCGATTATTACCGACGATTTGTATAAGGTTTCTCAACGATAGCCACGCCAATGACGGCTACTCCAAAAGGATGTTAAGTTCGAATGGACGGAGAAATGTCGAAAAGTTTCGATCAATCAAGACTTATTTGACTAAAGCCCCAATTCTAGTGCAACCCGAATCGCAAAGAGTTTGTCATCTATAGTGACGCCTCCCTACTTGGGTTAGGTTGTGTATTGATACAAGAAGGTCGAGTTGTGACCTATGCGCGTCGAGGCAATTAAAGCCACATGAGAAAAATTATCCCACCCATGGTCTCAAATTGGTCGCCATCGATTCGCCTTTAAAGATATGGCGATATTACTTATTTGGTGAGAAGTGCCATGTGTATTCGGATCATAAAAGTCTCAAATATTTGATGACTCAAAGAGACTTAAATCTGCGACAAAGACGTTGGCTCGAGTGTTAAAGGATTATGAGTGGTCATTGACTATCACCGGGAGAGGCGAATGTGGTTGAGGATGCCTTAAGTCGTAAATCATTATTCGCTTACGAGCGATGAATGTGCACTTGTCCGCTCGATCCGACAATGTGTCAAGAGTGAATTGAAAGCCAAACCATTATTGATACATCAAATTCGTGAAGCTCGAGAAAGTCGACGACGAGTTGGTCGTAAAACGGGCCGAGTGTGTTCGAACAAGGACTCGAGTTTCAAATCGATGATGATGATTGTTTGAGGTTCAGAGTCGTCGTGTGTTCCAAAGAATTTGGAACTTATTTCGATATCTTGAACGAAGCCCATTGTAGCCGAATGGCGAACCACCCGGGAGTACTGAAGATGTACAACGATTTGAAACGTCGATTTTGGTGGCATGGGATGAAACGAGACATCTCGACTTTGTTTGAGATGTTTAATATGTCAACAAGTGAAAGTGGAACATCAAGTGCCTTGAGGATTACTTCACCGATCACGATACGAGTGGAAGTGGGATACAAGGTCTATTGTGACCGCCATTGTCGCAAGTAAGAAGGATGCGATTTGGGTCGTTGTAGATAGATTGACTAAGTCGGCTCACTTTGTCCCCAGACGCACGGGTTTTTCAATGGACAAACTAGCCGAATCATGACGCTTCTCGATTGTGAGATTACACGGTGCCTACTTCCATCGTGTCCGATAAAGATCCGAGATTTACCTCGCGATTTTGGAAGAAGTTGCAAGAAGCTTTGGGTACCAAGTTGCATTTCAGCACCGCCTTTCACCCCAAACCGATGGTCAATCCGGCGGATAATTCAGATACTTGAGGATATGTTAAGATGTTGCATCCTCGAGTTCGATGGTTCATGGGAGCAGTGTTTGCCTTTGATTGAATTCGCACAACAATAGTTTTCAATCAAGTATTAAGATGGCACCTTACGAGGCTTTGTACGGTCGTAAATGCCGTACACCATTGTTTTGGACCGAGCTCGGTGAAAGCAAAATTTTTGGGGTGGATTTGATTAGAGATCTGAATGAAAGTGAAAGTAATCCGTGAAAGTCGAAGATAGCCTCCGATCATCGTAAGTGACGCAGGTCAAGCGTAAAGACATCGAGCATCGGGGAGATAAAGTGTTTCTCAAGGTTTCGCCTTGGAAAAAGATACTCGATTAGGCGTAAGAGCAAGTTGAGCCCGAGGTTCATTGGGCCATATGAGATATCCGAGCGAGTCGGTTCAGTTGCGTCTCGTTTGATATTGCCCCCTGAACTCAAAAAGATTTACGATGTCTTTCATGTTTCGATGCTTCAACACTATAGATCTGATCCATCGCACGTGGTTAGTCCATCGGAGGTTGAAATTCAAGCCAATATGAGTTATGAGAAAGAACCGGTTCGTATCCTATCACGTGAAGTGAAAGAGTTGCGAAACAAGCGGGTTCCGCTAGTGAAAGTGTTATGGCTCAAACACGGGATAGAAGAAGCTACTTGGGAAATTGAGAACTCTATGAAAGAGCGATACCCAACCCTATTTACCGGTAAGATTTTCGGGACGAAAATTTCTTAAGTGGGGAGAGTTGTGACAGCCCAAAATTGACCCTAGTCGGAATGTGGTTTGGGACCACAAAACCGAGGCGTAAAAATAATTTAAAATTTATTTTGATGCCTATAATATGTGTGTATTCATGTGTGACATTTTGATGGTTCGATTTAGTGTTATAAAGGTGAATTTCACTAGAAAGGACCTAGTAGTAAACTTTGAAAGTATGATGGGGAAATGTGTGATGACTAGTTGAAAATGCATGCAAAATTAAGGATTTGCATGTCAAATTCCCCAAAGATGGCATAGTGGCCGGCCATGACATGGTTTATGGGCAAAGAAAACATGTTGAAACATGTTTTGTTAATGCATGATGTATTAAATGATAAAAAATTAATGATGTTGGATGAGAAATAAAAAATGTGTGTGAGTGTGGCATTTCCCCCATTGCAGTGCAAGTGAAAGAAGAACAAGAAAAAATTGTTCATCCTTGTTCTTTCCTTTTGGCCGAAAATACTAAGGGAGGAGATAGGAGTTTTGCTTCATGCTTGGTTTGGAAGAGAACAAGAAGGAGATTTGGCTATACTTGTATCAAGATTAAGGTATGTTTGAGGTTGTGTCATGAAGTTCATGCTTGTTTTGGTTGCTAACTTGATGTGCATGTTAGCCATGGTTCAAATCCTTGTTATGCCATGAAAATGGTATTTGGCCAAGGTTGATATTGTGTTAAAGCCATTGCATGCTAAATGTGAAGCTTGTTGATGATGCATGTAATGATGGATTGACTACTCTTGAAATTTCTTTTAGTATTCTTGAGTAGGGCATTGAAATCTTTGTTTAACCATGACCGAAGTTGAAAGGGTATGGTTGTGATGTATTCGACCATGGTGCATTCATGAGCATGATTTATGCTTGTTACTTGAATGGTAAAAATTTGTGTTCTAGATGGTTATGAACACCTTGAGATTGACCATGCACCTATATGTGTATATGTTTGCACATGATGTTTTGGTTATGAAGTAAGTGATAAATATGTTTGCTTAAAGAAGAAAATGTTGAAGAATGGTTGTGAAATTGCAAGTACATTCGCCTAGTACACATATGATGTGAAAATCTTGGAATTTATTGTTGACTTGGTGCAAGTATGACTAAGTATAATCGGCCATATGAGTGCTTGATGCTATATTATAAGTATTCAGCTACAATATGTAAAGCATTAGCTAGTAAAATGTGTGCCATTCATGTGTGGTGTTAAACATGTAATTGGCCTCAACATCAACATGCATAATCGGCCATGAATGAGTGCCTAAGAGGTTGTGTTGTTCGCCATGAGTAAGCATGTTGAAGGCTTTGTGTGTTAAGTCGATTCATGAATTCGTACTTATGTGACTTTAATGTCTAGTGAATATATGTGGGCTAAGTGCCTTGAGTTCTTCTTTTCGATACTCAAATGATTGAATCAAATTATTTGTTAAATTAAGCTCAAGAGCAAAGGGGGACCAAATCCGATAAAGGGAAGGAAAAAGTAGTCGAATAGCCATCGGAATCGTTCGACAACATCCGAGGTAAGTTTTCGAGTATCGAAACTTAGATTTTGATTCGATTGAATGAAGTAATAAGCAATCGAAATTCGCCCTTGTATATGGCCATTGAGCCGAAATGATATTTTGTTAAGTGAATTGTGCATAAAAGTTTTGTTGTGAAAATGAAACAAAGATGTGCATGAATGTTCGAGTGATATCCGGGCTAAGCCCAAGGCAATTGTGCGACCATTGTGATATCCGGGCTAAGCCCGAAGGCAATTGTGCGATCTATGATATCCGAGCTAAGCCCGAAGGCAATTGTGCGAGTTGTGATATCCGGGTTAAGTCCCGAAGGCATTTGTGCGGGTTACCATAACCGGGCTATGTCCCGAAGGTGTTTTGAATGAGTAGCTATATCCGGATAAACTCCGAAGGTATGTGATTCGAAATTTATAAGCTGCTGGAAAATTTTCAGTTAATGCACTTGTGAAATTCCCAACAAGGTATGTTTTGTGTGTGCTTTGCACACTATGAGTAAGTGCGTTGAATATTCGCTCCAATGATAAACGAGCTATCGGCCTTAACTAAGCCGTTGTTTGTGTATGAAAATAAGAGTTGGGATTGTGAAGTAAGCATGTCTTTGAGAAATTGTGCATATGAATTATTGTTTAGCTACTTGAATGCTATGCTTTGGTTGTGTGTATATTATGGCTCGAAACTTACTAAGCATAAATTGCTTACTCCGTTTCTTTGTTTCTCTGTTATAGATTTTGCTCGTTAGCGATCAGATTCGGGATCATAGAAGTTGAAGTCAACCACACTATCAAAGCCCTTTTTGGTACTCCTTTAGTTGAGTTCGGATATGGCATGTATAGGATCACCCTCGGTTGTTTTTATGTACTTGTGATGTATATGTGTACGGCCATGCGAAAATGGTTCGTAAAAGTGGAGTATGGAATTTGACCATATGTGGTTTGTAATTATATTTGGTTTCATGATGTGATTATGGTTTGGAATGAGAGAGTTGGTCACATGATCAGCCATTGGAATGGCTAAATATGATCACATGTGGACCTAAGTATGACTAGACTATAGTTGGTCCATGGGAACTACAATATAGGTAAAGCCTACCTTAAAAACAGAGGCTGCCAGCTGCAGTGACGTGGATGTGAAAAATCACAAAAATTTTTAGGAATGGTGTTAAATAGAGAATAAATTATGTGATCGAACCTTGACGAGTCTATTTTCATATGAAAGTAACGAAACGATCATATGATCAGTATACCGAGAGATATTAAAGTTCTCGTGAGACAGGGCCGGAACGGTTTCTGGGTCCCCTGTTGCGGCTTTGAAAATTTTCCATAAATTATACAGAATGAATTAGAAGTCATACCTTATATGTGAAGATTCCTTTTTGAGTCTAGTTTCATTGGAAACAAACTGTATCAGTAGTGAAACCCTGTACAGAGAGATATTCAAGTTGTAACGCGCGAAGGTCAGTGTAGTCGACCCCTGTAACATGGGCGACTTTAACTAATAAACTGTACCAATTGGCCCGACCAAAAATTCTAGAAATAAATCCATGGATGGATATATGAGTCTAAATTCAGGTAAAATTTACGGAATCAGTTTCCGAGTTGTGAAACTCGAGATATGCTTTTTAAGGCGACAGCGACGCAGTTTTCCAGCTTGCCTGGGAATGTCATTTTGCATTCATGGTTTGCTCTATTTAAAGCCAGCTCTTCATCTACTCTTATGTTAGCTTCCCGATGTGGGATCCCTCCATCACCAGAGTTTAAAACCAACACCAACTCTTGCCATCCCAACATAGCAAAATAATCACCCTTTGCGTGCCAAGGGATTCGAACCAAATTCCTCTCACATGCCAACTCACGCCACCACCACTAGGCCATCAACTCATTTGTGTCATAAATCCAACACATTAAACTTTAATGCGCACCTACTTGCTTCTAGATTTATTGAAAAGAAAAGCCAAAATATTTTGCAAGAGCCAAGGCTTGAACCTTGAACCCCTTGCTTCCTCTATGGCGTCACTTCCTTGTCCCCTAAGTGGCGCCACCTTGCCACTACACCACACTCCTTTTTGTGTCATCTTTTACCCCTTTACTCTTAAAAGCCCAAACGCCAATTGCATCACATGTTCATAAATTTAAAATTTCGAAGACTACCACGGATTTAACTTAAGTTTGGGCCTTCCAAAGGCCCACTAACCTACTAAAAGATATATTTTAACCAACCAGAACACACACAAATTTTAAAAATCACAGAAACAAAGAAAACCCAAAAATTGGGGCGTTACACATGTAATCAAATATGGATACTACTACCCCAGATAGGGTCTTACACGAAATCATATACGATGCCAATGTTCCAGACATGGTCTTGCACGTAAATCTCAAATCGATGCCAACGTTCCAAACTTAGTCTTACACGATAACACATATCAGAATCCTATGTCATGACATATGTATCCTAACTATTCCTATGTTTCGTACGGGGCTTTTAGACGTCGTAATGCAATCGGTTCAAGCTCATAACTAATTCTTCAATGCTTAATTCATTTTGGCATATACACATATACTTATTATAATTCAATTCGACACATATAATACATATAAAATCAAATTTAGTAGCATTTATTTACTTATGAACTTACCTCGTATTAACATAAACGGACTGAAACGACTATTCGACAATTTTTGACTTTCCGCGATCCAAATCTGATTTCCTCATTTCTTGATCTAATTCAATAAAAATTTAACTTATCTAATCTCATATTCAACCAAATTTATCCAAAAACACATAAATGGGCTAATTACACTTTTGCCCCTGACATTTCAAATTTTTTGCAATTTAGTCATTATTTCACAAAACTCGAAAATATTCAAAATTTGACCACACCCATGCTTGGCCAAATTTTACTAAGGTCCCTAACAGCCCATTTATTTCATTTATTTCACATTTTGACCCCTCATTTACAATTTCTCAATTTAGTCCTTAATACTCATTTTTATCAAAAATCATTTAATTAAACATGAAAATCTATTAACACATATTTTCTTTTCATCATCAAACACAAAAATCATCAAGCTTTCAACAATGGAAAAACACAAAATCATCATCAAATTAAAAATTCAAGCATGGGTTTACTAGTACTCAAAACAACGATCTAAAAAACGTAAAAATTATAAAAAACCGAGCAAAACCAAACCTTGAATCAAGCTTGGACAATGGCCGAATGTTTGAAAGCTTTAAACCTTTTTTCTTTCTCAATTTTTGGTCAAAATATGAGCATTTGCATGTGTTTTTATTTTCTTTTTATGTTATGATTTATTATAATAACATTTTTAACTAATTACAAAACTAACCTTAATATTTTTAATGATAAAACTTATAATATAAGCCCATTACCATCCATGCATATTTTCAATGGTCAAATTACAACATAAGGCTCCACATAATAAAAGCCATAGCAATATAGCACTTTAACAAATAGAAGGCCACTTTTACATTTTATGCGATTAAGCCCTTTTTCACAAATTGACACTCAAACGATAAAATTTTCATACGAAAATTTCACACATATCAATTCACATACTTTTAGCAGAGAAAATAATATTAAAATATTTTTCTGACTAGGATTTGTGGTCCTAAAACCACTATTCTGACTAGGGTCGAAACTAGGATGTTACAACTCTCCCCCTTTAAGGATTTTCGTCCTTGAAAATCTTACCAGAAAGTAGATTAAGGATTTGCTACCACACAGCACATTTTAAGTTCACACATAGCTTCGGATTTCAATCTCTTTAATCTCACAATTGAAATTCTGATCTGTCTTTTGCTATATGTCATATCAAACTGAAATTGTTTCTAACTGTATTGAATTACTTTCATCTTTTGCTCAATTTTTTTCTGGTGGCATCAATCCCATGAATCATTTTATCACAAAAATTCATCCCGGAACAATTGAGTTTGGTAATTGCAACATCATACTCACAGCTTACCGTAGTTTCTCCTAAAATTACAATATAAATTCTAGATTTCAATCTGAAACAATGTTGACTTGCACCCTGTGCAAACTGACAGTCTCTGAAATGAATAGCTCAACTAATTTATCAAAAGAGAAATCAATACATACAGAAAGACTTATTCAGACAGTTAACAATAATTCAGATAACATCTATCTTTTCAATGATAAGAGATGATCCTGATACTAAATTCATCAAAATATTCTATTTCACCATTACTTAGATATCAAAACATGCTGAAATAATCCTAAAGACACTTAAAATTTAACTTCAACTTGTTGATAGCTCAAACTTTTAGATGCAAGATCAGAAATATTACATTTTATACTCATTTATTAATACCACTTTTTCAGGTTATCATGCATCTTGTTGCTCTTGTATGAACAGATTAACTGACACTGTGAGCCACCTGCAACAATGGTTATACAAACTCAGAGCTTCTTGGTATACACATTCTATCATGAAGCAACAAACAATCATCAATTCTACATCTAAAGTTTTGAATCAAAAATCCATTTATGTTAAACCCCTTTTTAACTTATAATTTGGTAACACATTTCTAGGTTTTACGAATTCACCTAGTAAGCATCAATTTAACTTCTAATCCAGCTAATATATAATCACCATCTGATAAAATCAATCATATATTCATCACTCATAAAGTACACAAAAGTTTCTTATTCAGATCATTTGAAACTATAATCATTTCCCTCAGATAATAATATTTACTCATAGACTCAAAAGTTTTTTGACGATTCAAGCTAGCTTTGCTGTGCCAAGTTTGGATCTCACTCTACAACATCAAACATTTTAAACTCTTGTAATCATCATATATGTCACATAACTCTTTTCATGTAGTTTTAACTGTATGGAATCATAAGATATCTCTGCACACTCTATTATTAGAACACACTTCAAACTGTTCATTGACGCATGACTGAAAATCATAAACTTTTTCTTCAACCTAGGCTGAACCAGACCTAATGTTTCAGTTAACAATATCTTCATGCAAAAGAAACTTCAACAATCAAACTAACTTCAATTTATCACAAAATTTCTCAGTTAGAGTTATTTCGATAGATATAATTCTGTATCAAGTCTTCAAGAATACGAATTCTTCTTCCAGACCATTCTTGAGTTCACACATGGACGTTTAAAGTTTATTTCCAATCCGGTGAATAGATTCAAACAAATATAACTCAATTATCTCTCTTTTTTTTAATCATATAATGCAAATCAGACTAAACCACTGAATCGGTCTTTTCGAAGAAATCTTTTCTACTCGTTAGAAAGAATAACATAGACATATCATTATATAGATGCCACAATCATAACATAGAAATAATAATGTCATAATAAGATTGACGTCTTACCTGTAACAATAGATAATATCCCGACTGTTAATGAAGCATTTGAACCTAGATGAAAATTAAATATGATTTGAACAGCAACTAATGCAGAAGCACAACTTTTATAACTTTGATAATGTGTAACGCCCCAAAAAACCTTAATATTTATTTTTGTATGTTTGTGACAAAATATCTATCTGCTTCAATGGTTAAGTGTTCCGGGAATGTCTGAGAAGTCTTAGGTTCAAGCCTTAGCTTGGGCAAAACTTTTAGTTTTAATGGAATAACCTCTATCTCTATCCAGTAGGCTTATAAATAAATATGGGTAAAACATGACAGAATGTGCTTGTTGGTCTGGTGGTTAAAAGGGGTGTTAATGAGTAGGAGGTCTGGAGTTCGAGTACTGGCACAAGCAGTAATTTATTTTTACTGTTGCCATGGGAGAGTTGTAGTTCGATTGAAACTTGAGTGTTTGAAGAGTGTGGGGAGTTGTGGCCAAATTTTAAGAGGTTGTTGGAGGGAATTTTGGTTGTTAAGGGATTGGATAAGTGGGGATTTGGTTGAATGATCTTAGGAGTGATTTCAGGAGTGATTTTAGGGAGAGTGGATAGGAGTGTTTAGGTAGAACTAAAATTGTTAGGAGGAATTTCGGCTAACCTTTGTTTTTTTTTTTGAATTTTTACTGATAGTTTAGTTTTTTTTCTCTCTTCTTGTTTCTATTACTTTTGCGGCCAGTAGGCTTTTCTCAACCTCTAGCTATTTCTGAAATTGGTGAGTTGAGTGTTCTTCTTCTTCTTCTTCTTCTTAGCCTTCTTTCTCAAGCCGAAAGGGAATTGTTTCCTTTCCCAAAACACGGTTGCTTCTAGTCTCTCTTCCCCTCTCTATCATTGTGTCCCATTGTGATTTTTTATTTGTTCTTCCCCACTATGCTACCGAGTTTTGGGGTTCTCAGTTCGTTTTCCCCTCATTCGTTCTCTTCTTTCTTATATTTTTCTTTCGGCTCAATACTAGGTTTTACGACTCGAGGTAAGTCAATTTCGGGTAATCTATAGCTTTATTTTGATCAAGTTTTAAGGGAAGGTTGGTTTTGATATTTCTTTCCAATTGACTTTTCTCCTTTGCGCGATTCTACGGTTTTGGTAAATTTGATACTCTTTGTGGTTCAAACAGTTCTTGTGAGTAACTATTAATAGGAGTTTCAGCTTAATGCAGGTAACAACCGAGAAGCTAGTGGTTATTCTTTTTCTACGGTGTGAAGGCTTGAAGCCTCAATTGCTCAATCAAGGTTAGTGGTTGTCGACTAGGGGATAAATGTTTGGCTAGAGTTCTTTTTAATTAGATTAGTAGGTGATTAACCGAATGTTGTGGTTGAATGTAGGTTTGGAGTGCTCGTGGGCTATTTGCTCACTTTCGTAAACAAGGTGTGTGTAAACACTGCCCTTAATCATAAATCGGTAAAAAGCTAAAAAGTGCGAATAGTCGACACCACACGAGCATGCAGCTACCAGTTTGGTAGCCCATAGGACTAAACATAGGCATATGATCGACGAGGCCGACCATGTGCGAATTCATGGGTTGGGCCGTATTAGGCCGTTTTGGCCTAATTGGGTCGTGTGGGCCCCACACGAATGAACCACACAAATGTGTGGAAATTATTGGGTCAGGCTGTATAATCCACACAGCCAAGGCCATTTTGGGCCGTGTGGGCCACATGGGTGTGTGGCCTACATGGGCCCGCAATATGGGTCGTGGGCCCATTTTCATTATTTGACTACTATGGTTGCATAGGTTGCCCGAGACGACTGTGGACCTACTGTTGGGTTGGTAAGCTTATCTAGACCCCTAATTGACTGAATGACTATTATGCCCCTGTGTGATGTATACATATATATGTTCATGTATGACTATATTTTAGCATGCTATTTTTAACTGCATTGAGTACATGTATAATATTATGATGTGACATGACATGTTGCATGATGCATTGCATGGGGATGGGTATTAATATGATTGGAGGAAGTGTACTGTATTGGTAGCTCTACTGCAAATACTGTTTAGTGTCTGTAGGGATGGGTGGGTTGATTATATCCTCACATGGAGTGTAAGGTTGGATGGAGATGGAGTGTAGAGGCTGGTTGGGTAGGATTTTCCTGATTGCATATCTGTACCGTTACTGTCACCGAGATAGGCTTAGGCCCAAACTAATATTGATATTGTAATGGGCTAAGGCCATAACTGAAATTGAACCTTTACTGAAATAGGCTTAGGCCCAAATTGTATTTGCTCTGAGTCTAGTTGTTTTATATGGGATTACACACTGAATTTTCGTAAAGACACCCCCCTGTGTTATCTATACAGATAATCCCCAGAAATAGGCGGGTCGGTGCTGCAAGGGACTCAAAGGTGGCCACACAATCACATAAATTTTCATATTTAATTTTGATTATAAGTAATTTTATTTGGGGTACTTTTACCGTAATAAGGCCTTTATGGATTTTTACTTTAATTTGGGATTTTTATTTGTTTTGGTTAATAACTACTAGCAGTAGGAAAAAGAAGCGGGTTTTTAAAAAGATAAGTCTTTTATCAAAGATACTATGAATACACAACCCATTTTAAGAGCTTCCGCAATTAATGACGTTTTAAAAATTAATAACTTTTTAAAGTGAATAACTTTTTGACAATGACTCATATTTTGAAAATGAACGACACGTCTTAGAATCATCATTAGAATCACACAAAGAGGCTAAATAGTAAAAGGGTTTTCATTGATATCACACTTTATGAAAAATACTTCAATATGATATCGCCAAATTTGGCCATAACGTCTAGGCCAGGTTTGGGGTGTTACATAATAGTACTGCAGTACTCCAAAATTTTAGAATAGAAATTATGATTAAGTAGATATCTCCTACAGATAATCACATAGAATCATAAGAAAACTAGAATGGCAAAATTTTCAACATCTGAAGTTACACGGAATATCAGAAAATTACAACCCATATAGAATGATATCAACCCTAATGATATCCCAGAAAATTTCTAGTAAGAACAATATCAATCATAATTACTGGAATCCATAGTAACAGAAACAATATAATCGTCACGTATTTTCAACAGAACAATGGCCAGTAGAAATAGAGTATTAGCATCATATAGATTTTACCGTCGATTTTCATATCCATACAAAAGAATAAATACCAGATAAAGACATAATAATGTCGAATATAACCCAAACAGACCAACAATACTTTTATCTATTAACATGTTTAGCTAATGTTCTCATACGATAAGAATTCCTTCTAAAATTTAATAGTCACATATACTTCTAAGGATAAATGTACACATAGAATGCCCAGAAGAAATTATAGTAACTGCCCGACTATAACCACTGCACTCAACCATAAATACAATTCAAATATTAATCCACTGTCTAATTTTGTCATCAGAAATTTTCACAATATCCCTTCACTAATAGAAATCAATTCAAAAGAACTTTCAGTTAATACCTTTCTTTAGATATCATACTTGAATAGGTCATTTAATTGGAGTTAAATTCTTCTGTAACTGTGTTTTTGCATAATTTGAATAGTCTTTAGAACTTTTCCATATCTCCTTTAGTACTATTTTCATTTGCTGATTCATTCTCTTTTCTGTGAGGGGTGAGGGTAGTTAAGCCTTAAATTTAACTCTTTCATATATGCACTTAACACATACTATCACAAATAGTCAGTTTATTTCTATTTCACATTCTCAAAACATTTAATAAACATTTGCTTTTAATCACTTTTGTTCTTAACACATTGTACGTATGCCAACTCAAATTACTAATTCACGATCAAAACATTTCATATAACAATTATATTCCAAATATCATAACCCATATGCTCATATAATTATAACATTTATCAATATCAAAATTTCATACTCTTTGATCCATACACTTATGAGTTTCAATTCATAATCAACACATTTCCATTCAAACATTTGAGTACACATTTCGTACAATCAGAATTAGCTCGGTTGGAAAACTTATCTGTCTCATCAAAATAATTTTCGTCAGAGTCGGGAGATATCACACTATCGTAGGTTAAATGTGGCATGTGTAACTAGACTCACATATGTTATGGTCGTCCTAGAACCGACTAAACCATAGCTTTGATACCAAACAAATGTAACACCCCTAACCCGTATCCATCGCCGGACTAGGGTTAAGAGGCATTATCGGACATATCGAAACATAGTTTAGAACTGACATTCTTTACACTTCACGCACCCAGTAATGTATTCTCCTTTATAATTTTTTCTAAATTAAATTAATAAACCAACCTCTTATTCATAAAATCAAATTTGTATATTTAAAACACATAGCCAATCACACAACTCATGCTTTATTGAACATTCTCTTATATGAACTATGTTTCAATATTTAACCATTTCAATTTTGTTTGCCTATATAAAAATTTCGAACCAAGCTATCAAATATCAAAACCAAATTGAACATATTTCATAATTACAAAATTTGAACCATATGGCCATCATTTTCATAACATTCGATTACTCAAGTCATAATCAAACATATTTCATTTCATATACCGAGCATATATCAAAACTATACATCTATTTCATAACAAATTAACGATCATGCAATTTTATAAACCTAAGTACAAATGCATACCAAGTTGTTTCAACCCATATCATTAGCTAAATAGCAAACATAACATCTAATAAACATTATGCATGCACTTGTTAAATCAATTTGGCCATATCTCACGGTTTAAATATTCATTTGCACATAAAACATTAGATAACTTTATAACATAACCAACTATACTTTTAAATTTATCATATTGTGCTCATAACACCCAAAAGCCAAAAGCCATTTCTAATTACAATTACTAATCTTAGCATTTTAAACATCATTACCCTATGTGTATTGTACCAAATCAAATTTAACCATTTTTGAACACAAATGTTAAGTCAACCATACCTGATTCACAAGCTAATTAACATATTTAACCATGTTATATTCAACCGCGCACATGAACCACATACCAAAACCAAATATATCAAAACTAGCCTATACATGTCACATAACCAAATCTCAAAGCATTTATTTACCGAAGCGAAAACTGGATAGTGTGGTGACGTCTCCTAAGACTTCCAACCCGAACAAGTCTCCGAAACTCTATAAACATAGGAAAAACACGCAGAGTAAGCTTTAAAACCTTAGTAATCCATAAGCAAAAAAAATAAAATCAACTCAATGATATGCATAATTCAATTTAACTAGGCCGAATTTAACAAATCTTAACCACATATACATTTATCATACTCATAAATTCATATGATTACATTAAGTAACCTCATTTACCTCATTTCTTAATGAACATATAAATCTCATACATACTTGATTCATCTAGCTCATTTGTTCATATTCACTTGCGCAAAAGCACATCTCGTTCTCAAACATTACTTCTATTTCACTTACTCATAATTCATTTACATACATTCATCATTCATTGTCATGTATTTCACATATAATCATTAGATACATTCTCACCTTTCATTTCTGAATTTCATAAACAAAACATACATACCTAGATTGGATATACTTTCTGTAACAGTCTGGTTTAGACCCTAGTTAGAATAGTGGTTTCGGGACGACAAATCTAGGTCAAAAAATATTTAAATATTATTTTATGTGTTTACAGTATGTGTTTAAGCATGTGTGAAAGTTTCGTATGGAAATTCGATCGTCTGTGTGCTTAATTTGCAAAAATGATTAAATCGCAGAAAATGCAAAATTGGCTTTCTACTTGATTAAGTTTTGAATTGATGTGTCTTTCTACATATGAGGTCCTTATATTGTAAATGGACCATTGAATTCATTAAATAACATGGATGGACATTAGTTAGTGGAATTTTAATGTTTATAATAAGGTTAAAATAGTAAAATACATATTAATGTTATTAATAATAAAATAATGCATGAAATTGGTTCATTATTTTCTCCATGTTGGCCGAATATACTAAAGAAAAAGAAAAAAAAACTTAAGCTAGGGTTTTGGTACTTTGAGCTTGAATTGAGATATGATTTTTATCAATTTTTGATAATTTCTACGTTTTTGTGATCGTTGCTTAGTAATCTATCAAGCCCATGCCCTAATTTCTAATTTTTTTGATGATTTTGAGTTATGGTCATTGATGAAACTATGAGTTTTATGAAGCTTGATGATAGTATATTAAAGATATGTTCTGGGTTAGTATATTTTGCCTTTGAATTTTTGATGAATTTGAGTAAAATGGACTAAATTGTTAAAATGAGTTTTTGAGGGACTAAAATTTGAAATAAATGAAATATGTGGGCTTGTATGAGCTATAGGAATATTTGACCAAGCATATGTTTAAAGAAATTTGGTGTATTTTGTGATTTTATGAATTAGGAACTAAAGTGTCAAAATGTGAAAATGTGAGGACTAGTTTGTAAAGTGCCCCAAATATGTGTTTGTGGATTGAGTTGAATGATTTGGTGAATAAAAGAGATAAATTTGAATTTATATAGATCAAGAACAAAAGAAAATAGAATTAGATCAGGGAAAGTCGAAAGTCGTCGAGTAGTTGATTCAGTTAAACCGAATCCGAACGAGGTAAGTCAATATACAAGTAATGTGTTTGAATTGATTTATTCATGTATATATGTCATTTTATTGTGATGAATGATAATATGAGAGCTGAATATGAGATATCTAAGAAAGTTTCAACAAAGTTTTGACATTCGAAAAGCCCCGTATGAACCATAGGAATAGTTAGGATACATATGTCATGACATAGGATCTGATATGTGTTATCGTGTAAGACCAAATCTGGGACGTTGGCATCATATCTAATTTCTTATAAGACCCTATCTGGGATAGTGGCATCAACATTTGATTACATATAAGACCACTTTTAGGACATTGGCATTGTACGATCTTTTTGAGTTATTAGCGTATCCTTATGATTCAAAATGGTTCAATGGGCAGTCCGATGAAGGAATGAATTTATGAGATGAGTATTCAATTCAGGTACGTTCAAAATGTATACTATTTTTGAGAATTAAAAGGTAAGTATATGTAGTAATGATATGTGATATAAGTATGAGAAAGTAAGCCATATGTTCAAATGAATTGAGTATATGAGAAATGTATATGAATCTTGTGGTTTTTGATAGTATTTGACTATTGATTATATGTAATTATATGATGCTTATATACTTTAATTGATAAGTTTATTTGTATATGGCTTACTAAGCTTTTGAAAGCTTACTTTGCATGCGTTTTGTATTGTTTTATAGATATCGTCACTATCAAAAGCTCGGGGATCATTGAGGATCGTCACCACACTATCGAACTTTTTTTGGTACATTTTGACATTATGAATATAATAGTATGACATTTATAGACTAGAAGTACTTGGATATGTTTTATAATGAATATATATTTAGCCATGTGATATGGCTAGTTTGTGTTTGAGCTTATGGTTTAATTTTGGTGTATGATATGTGATGCAATTATGGTATGTTTGATGTGTTCATGAATAGCTAAAAGAAATGGTAAGTTTGTATGTGCTTAATTATGGAATTGGTAAGAATGTGGTGTGAAATTGAATGTGAATATCAATGATATAAATCATATGTTTTCGTATGTATTTGGTTTATAGAATGATATATTTTGATATGTGTTATAAGTGTGGAAATTGTAGATAATGAAATGGCATGGAAGATGCATGATTTGGGTTTGAAATTGGCTAAAATTATAGTTCAAATGTGTTTGGTTTTATGCTTTTAGGCATAACCCAAAATGGGTGGCAAGTTGGCCTTGTAAATGACCAATTTTTTGCCACACGGGCATTGCTCGAGGGCCATTTCAAAATAGACCTGGGTAGACCACACGGTCACACACATAGGCGTGTGCTAGGCCATGTGGCCAAGTCAGTTTCGACCACAGGCTAGACACACGGGCGCGTGTTACTGGCCGTGTGACCCAAGTCAATAGCCTCCTTAATTTTCACACGGCCTAGCACACGAGCGTGTCTTGTGGCCGTGTGGAAAAGTCAATATGGATGCCCTGTTTTGACATGGCCTAGACACACAGATGTGTCTAAAGCCCTGTAAGGCACACAGCCTGTTCACACAAGTGTTTGACCTGTACAACTTTGAAAAGTGTTTAAATTTTGAAAAATTTTGTATGAACTCGGTTTAGTCCCAACCCATTTCTAAAGCATGATTAAGGTCTCAAAGACCTATATATGGGACTTTATAATGATGTTTGACTATATTGTGGATGATGTTATTGAATTGTTTGTAAAATGTTCTGATTTTTCTGGTAATGCCTTTAACCCTAGTCTGGCGACGGATACGGGTTAGGGGTGTTACATTTGGTTGGTATCAAAGTTACGGTTTTGTAACACCCCTATCCCATAACCATCGCTGGAATAGGTTAAGAGGCAGTACTAGACTTATAATAACATTCAGAACAATCATTATCAAATAATCATATCATTATAGTAAATCTCATTCATTCACTATGACAGCCCTAATTTGACCCTAGTCGGAAAGTGGTTTCGAGACCACAAAACCGAATCATAAAAATAATTAACCGTCATATTCTATGTTTATTATATGTGAGTATGCATGTGTGAAAGTTTCATACTTTACTTTTGTCACTTGTATGTGAAATTTATTAGTTGGGACTTAAGTGAGAAAATTGTGAAATGTGTTAGGCAAATGTAAAAGTGATCTAATAGTACATGTTCTCAAAAAGGTTGGACTTGCATGTCAAATTAGCCAATTCTTTTAGATAGTGGCCGACCATGTTATTGATTAAAACATATTTTATTTATTATATGTTAATATTTTATATTACAAAAGGAAATAATTAATAAAGAAAAATAAAATATTGATTAGTGGGAGGAGAAACCAAAGTTAGTCCATGTTTGCTCCTCCATTACCGTAACTAGAAGAAGAAGAAGAAGAAAATCTTTGGGAAAATTCGGCTATGGTGGTTGGCTAAATTAAGGTAAGTTCAACGTTATTCTTGGAAACTTAAGCATCATTTGGATGATTAGTTTAAATTCTACCTATTTTATGGCTTGAAGGTAGGCTTTGAATGAGTTAAGATTCAGCTAAGGTGTTTTAAAAAAAAAATTTTATGGTGGATTGCTTTGATGTCATTAGCATGCTAATTGTGAAGCATTAAGTAGATGATACATAAGATTGTGAAATGGCTATTCAGGTTCTATAATGAAATTTTGCCAAAGCTGAATGTATCATGAAGAAAAATGTTATATGTGCATTATATAAGTATATGTGTATTCGGCCAAATGAATTCGATTTGAAGTTTTGATAGGTTGAGGATGAATGGCGAATGAGCTATAGGCTATGTAAGGATAAAATTTGTATATAAGTTGTGTGTGTATGTGTGGCTTTATTAGTTAATGGCATTCGGCATTATTCTTCATTTATATATATGTGCATTCGGTCTTTGGGAGTAAATAGATGAAGTTAAAATGATAAAGAATGTTTCTAAGACTTGTTAAGTCATTGTGGCTATTGTCGAATGTATGTTTGGTTAAAGGAAATTTTCAATCGTTTATGCATGAGTATGTGAACTAAATATTTAATGAATATTCGGCAAAATGGGGTTAAGGGTTAAGTCATAAGAATTTTGGGTGGTATTCATATTTGGACATTAAGGTTATATATACTTTGGCTATGTGAGTTAGGTGTTAAGTAACCTAATTATTTGATATGCATATTCGGTCATTGTTGGCAATGATATAACCTATGTGTAATTTGCTACATTTGATCATGAGATGGAATTTGTATATGAAAGTTTAAGCTTGAGTAGTTAGGGTTAAATGGGTCATATAATGATCTTAAATGGATTGTATGCATATGAGTGTGTTGGTATTTATGTGTGCAGCATTAAAGCTAAATGGAAATTGGTATTGTGGTAAATGTTGATAAGATGACATTCAGAGTTAGCTATATGTTTTGGAACTATACTGTAATTTGAAAAATAAAAGTGTATAATATTAAAGTATGCATTATATATATATATGTGTGTGTGTGTGTGTGTGTGTGTGTGTGTGTGCATGTGTATATGCGGTTGTGCATAATTATGAATAAATGATTAAGTGATGATAATCATATATAGGTATGAATATATATATATATATATGTCTTATGTATGTAGCATGTACTTATAGTGACAATCGGATGTATGATTAAATTCATGCATATGAGAGCATGATAAGTTATATGAATCTTTGTTTATGTATGCGAATTAGATATTGATTAAATAAGTATGAAATCGATTCATGACATATTTTATAAAATATAATATGTATTGGAGTTTTATATGATTGTCAAATGTGACTACTAAGAAGTAAAGTTGAGTAAGTAATTTAAATAAATCTATTTGTTTTAATTAAGCTCAAGAGCAAGGAAGTCTAAATCGATAGGGAAAGGAGAAAGCAATGAGTAGATGATCCACAACTGTTCAAAATATCCGAGGTAAGTTTTAAGTAGTCTCCTCTAGTATATAATTGACAATGTCTTTATAAGAGTATATTAGGTGAATTGCGATCTTTGGTTTGCACTTGAATAAAGTTGGATAACAGATAATGCATGTATATGACTTATAGTCTGATGGTCATTTTGAGTTTAAGATTAAATGGTGAAAAGAATGAGTGATATGAGATATAACTCTTGAGCTGAAATGTGAATGATGATGTGCATATTGAGTTTATATTCGAATGTAATATATGACTATTAAGTGATAAGATGGCTGAGATGTGTTATAATATGACCAAGTATGTATGAGACTAGAAATATATCCGGACATGAGGTCCGCAGGCTTTATGCTGGTATTATATCCGGGCTAAGTCCCGAAGGCATTTGTGCTGGTGTTATATCCGGGCTAAGTCCCGAAGGCATTTGTGCTGGTGTTATATCCGGGCTAAGTCCCGAAGGCATTTATGCTGGTATTATATCCGGGCTAAAGTCCCGCAGGCTTTATGCTGGTATTATATCCGGGCTTAAAGTCCCGCATGCTTTCTGGTGGTGATTGGATTTGGGTTTCAAATCTAGCAAACTTAATGCCGATATTGGAGTAAGATTATGATTTCGAATGTTCGTAGTAAACTACCATTGAATATGTTCAATGCATTAAGTTGGTCAGGTATGTATTATATACTTGGTATGTATTATATACTTTTATATGTTAGATTGATCGGAATTGAATCGTGAATGCGAAATGAGATGTGTATGTGAAAATCTCATATGTGTATGTGCGTATTCGGTTATGGTGGAAGGTTATATGAGATTGATTTGGTGATATCCATGTTAAATAATATGTATGCAAAGAATGGGTAATAAATCTGCTTGGGACAGCAGCAGTAACATGACTTCGGAAAATCACCATAAATTGTGGGAGTTGAGTAATGAGTCTAGTTTCTTACAAAAGAACCCGTGTAAGCAAAAGAATTGCCAATAATGAGATATTTGAAGTGGCGTGGAACAGAGTCAAAATGACTTCGAGGTCCCTATTCTTTTGAAAATCATTATAAATGATACAAAAATGGTTATAAGATAAAATTTATATTCTTAGACTCCTTAATGAGTCTAGTTTCAAATGAAATAAATGATAACATATTTTGAATTCTGTATAATGATAAAATTAATTTGTAGTGAAGAGTGGTTAGAATAGTCAAATAGTGAAACAGGGGAAACTTCAATAAAAATCTAGTATTGATTGGTCAAACCAAAAATTCTGAAAATTTGATGAATGGAAGATATATGAGTCTATTTTCAGTAAAAATTAATGGAACTTGATTTGGAGTTTCTTACCTCTAGTTATAAATAATTTAGTGACTATTTCTCAGGAAAACAGCTTGTAGTGAATTTGTGATTTTGTTGCAAACATGGTTAAAACTTGTAATGAGATGCTTTTCGAGTTCTTATGATCTTATTTGTGATTTCAATATTTGGTTTTAATTGAGTTCAGATTCAAGTGAGGTGAATTTGCTAAATATGCATTATGTTCATGGATACTTGGCCAAAATGGCAATTATCTAGGAATGATTTCTTGAGAATTTGAAATAATCGATCTATAAGTAAATTAATTGTTGCACTTCTTAAAACTTACTAAGCATTGAAGCTTACTCCGTGTCTCTTTTTCCTTTTTTTTTAATAGGTTTATACTTTAGCTCGAGTTGGAAGTGCCAGAGATATCATCACACTATCGAGTCATTATGTGAGTTGAGAAGATTGTATATCATCATGGTTTAAGGCATGTATAGGATAGACTATTAGTAGAATGATATTTCGACTTTGTATACATTATAGCCAGGCGAAGATGGCTTGCTCATTTTGTTTAGAGAAGCCTTATAATTGAACTAATGTGGTGAAGTGTTTTAGTTCTAACTTGATAGCAGTTAAATTGTTATTAGATATTCAGTTATGTTTTGATAGTGAGTCATTTTGAAAATTTATAAGAACTCTTATGGAAAATCAATGAGACATGTTTGTATTGTTAATAATTTATGTCTGGTAAGTATCTTTGATCTTATAGAAGTTTTGTTCAGTCAAGTAATACCTCATAACCTTATTCCAGCAACAGATACGGGTTAGGAGTGTTACATTTACATTCGAAAAGAACTTAAATCGAGCATACAAATCCTAACTCATGCATTCAGGACCAATCTGATAACATATAAAAGTTTCAGAAACTTAAAAAATTTTCAACTTTTAAAAGGTCACATGCTCGTGTGAACAGGCCCCTCATATGGCCTTAGACATGTCCGTGTGTCTAAGCTGTGGCAAAACAGGGCATACATACAGACTTTTCCACATGGCCACAAGACATGCCCGTGTCTAGGCCATGTAAAAATTAAGGAGCCTACTGACTTGGCCACACGGCCGACCACACGCCCGTGTGCCAGCCTTGTGCCACACACGACTAGTAGACACGTACGTGTGTCTAGGCCGTGTCAAAACTGGAGGGTATACTGACTTTAATTCGTAGGGTACCCCAGGGGACACACTACCGTGTAACATGACTGTGTGTTGCACACGGCTGGGACACATGCTCGTGTGGACAAAAATAGGCCATTTGAATAGCCAATTTGCTACCCCAATTTGGGTCAACCTACAAGCACCATACAAGCATATATGCACAACCATTTCAACCAATATCTTTACTAAACCATACATAATTCATGCTATAACATTACCAATCATTTTAAATCTCAATTCATCAATCAATTCATACCAAAACTTAAAACTAAAATCATACCTAAACATATGATCAATACATCATTCAATCAAATGCTCAAAACTTACCAAAACTTCTCAACATTGACCAATTCTTTTGGCCAACCAAAACATACTACAATTTCACATTAGCATCACATATCATATACCATTATCAAACTATAAGTTCAAACACAAACTAGCCATATCACATGGCTAAATATATACACCACAAAACATAATCCCACAACTTCTAGCCTAGACATGTCATACTTTAATAAATACAATTTCAAAGTACCAAAATAAGGTTCGATAGTGTGGTAAAGATCCTCGACGATCCCTGAGCTCACAGTAGCTTCGATATCTATAAAAAAAAAGCAAACACACACAAAGTAAGCTTTCAAAAGCTTAGTAAGCCATATACAAATAAACATATCATTCAAGGAAAATAAGTACCATCAAATCATTTATACTTTGTATACCAATGCTAACACAAATCTCATATTCAAATACTTACCTTTCATTCTCCAATAGGATATACAAAGTAAACATACCTAATTTTAATATGATTTCACAAATTTATTCATTTTCTCAGATTGCCTGTTTGATCCATTCAAAAAAGTAAGGATACGCGGATAGATCAGAAAGCGTATACAATACCGATGTCCTAAACGTGGTCTTACATGTAATCAAACATCGATGCCACTGTCCCAGATAGGCTCTTACACAAAATCAGATACGATGCTAATGTCCCAGACATGGTCTTACACGCAAAATAGAATTCGATGCTAATGTCATAGATCTGGTCTTATACGTAGAATAGATATCGAAAATCCTATGTCATGACATATGTATCCTGATTATTCCTAAGGTTCGTACAGGGCATTTTAGACGTCAGAACCTTACCGATACTTTCTCGGATAGAATATATTTAGCTCGGACATTCATTCATCACAATTAAATATCAAATGAATAATAATAATTCAATTTAAACAAGCTTATTTGTATATCGACTTACCTCGTACAGATTCGTATGGATGAAATCGGTTACTCGACAACTTTCGACTTTCCCCGATCTAACTCCGTTTTCTTTAATTCTTGATCTATATAAATTCCAATTTAACTTATTCAATCATAAATTCATTCAAAACAATCCATAGATACATATTTAGGGCAATTTGCAAACTAACCCTCATATTTTCATATTTTGACACTTTAATCCCTAATTTACAAAATCACAGAATACAAATAATTTGTATAAACTCATGCTTGGTCGGATATTCATAGCTCTTATCCAAGTCTACACATTTCATTTATTTCACATTTTAGTCTCTCAATTTACAAATTTCACAATTTAGCCCATTTTATTCAAAATCATCAAAAATCCAAAGACAAAACATATAAACCCAACATCAAACTTTCATTTTTCATCAATTAACAACATAAAGCTCATGAATTCATCCATGGAACATTTCAAAATCATCATCAAAATCAGAAATTGACGCATGGGCTTTTTAGTATATGAAACAACGATAAAAAAACATAGAAATTATCAAAAACCGAACAAAATCCATACCTTAATCAAGGAATTCAATGGCCGAACCCTAGGAAACCTTTTATCTTTTATTTTATTTATATTTTAGGTGATATGAACATGAAATGGCTAAATTTTATGTTTTATTTAATTAATATTAACTTAATTAAACAAATTCTAATTTTGCCCTTAATGAAATAATAATAAAAACTTATAATGGTTGTCCATAAAACTCCATTAACCATGTTAATGGTCCAATTACAACATAAGGACCTTTCAATTATAAAGACATTTCAAATAAGCACTTTTAACAAACAGTAGGCAACTTTTACATTTTACGCGATTAGGTCCTTTTTTCAAAAATTAAGCACACAAACATTCAAATTTCCATACGAGGTTTTCACACATGCTCATTCACATATCATAAACATTAAAAATAATATTTAAATATTTTTTTACGTTGATATATGGTCCCGAAACCACTGTTCCGACTAGGGTCTAAATCGGACTGTTACAGGTTAAGTCGATTCTAGGACTAACGTAGCGTATGTGAGTCTAGCTATACATTCCATATTTATGAAATAGGATAGTGTGATGAATCTTGACAATGAAAATGTGTTTTTATATAGCATATAGATCCCGAACGAGCTATAGCTGACGATTTCAAGAGTAACGCGCCTGCTCCCGCGCTAGGGATAGTGGCCTCCGACTCTAGACCAGCTACAAGTAGCCATGATGGAGAAGTTAAACAAGTCTTCTATCAAATGACGAATGATTGGTTAACCCAATACATTAGAATTAATTCGGCTATACAACAACCCCCAACCCTGGTCAATCCTCCGCAAGTCCCTGCTATGTCACAAGCTAATCTGAATCAGTTGATTAAGCCCCCGGCTAATAAGATTAGAAAATATGGGGCTGAAGAGTTTTGAGCTGCAACGAACAATGATGCTAAAAGAGCTGAGTTCTAGATAGAGAATACGATAAGAGTATTTGATGAATTATAGTTGAATTCAGATGAATACAAAATGTACCGTTTCACTTCTGAGAGATACGGCATATCATTGGTGGCAGACTTTGATATCAATAGTTCTGAGAGAGTGAGTCACTTGGGATTTCTTTCAAGCTGAATTTCAAAATAAATACATTAGTCAGAGATTTATCGACCAGAAACATAAAGAGTTTCTTGAATTGAAACAAGGTCGTATGTCTGTTATAGAATATGAGCGAGAATTTGTGAGATTAAGTCAGTATGCTAAAGAATGTGTTTCAACTGAAGCTATAATGTGCAAGAGATTCGAGGATCGATTGAACGAGGATATTCGCTTGTTAATCAGGATTTTTGAGATCAAAGAATTTGTTGTACTTGCTGAGCGAGCCTAGAAAGCTGAAAAAGTTGTGACAGCCCAAAATTGACCCTAGTCGGAAGGTGGTCTCGGGACCACAAAACCGAGGCATAAAAATAATTAAAAATTTATTTTGATGCCTATAATATGTGTGTGCTCATGTATGACATTTTATGATGATTGATTTAGTGTTATAAGGGTGAATTCCACAAGAAAGGACTTAGTAATGAACTTTGAAAGTATGATAGGGAAATGTGTGATGACTAATTAAAGCATGCATGCAAAATAATGGACTTGCATGTCAAATTCCCCTTTATAGGTGGTGGCGGCCATGACAAGGAGGATGGGCTAAACATGTCATGAAACATGTTTTGTTGGTGCATTAGGGTGAAATAATAAACAAAGGTGTATGGGTGATAAAAAATGAAAAAAAATGTGTGTGAGTGTGGTAATCCCCTCCATTGCTGTGTGAGTTGTAGAGAAGGAAAGAAAAATTTTGTTCATCCTTTCTTTGAGCCAAAACTAAGGAAGAAGGAGGATTTTTGCTTCATGCTTGGTTTGGAAGAGATCTAGAAGGAGATTTGGCTAAGTTTGCATCAAGATTAAGGTATGTATGAGGTTGTGTTAGGAGTTTCATGCATGTTTTGGTTGCTAACTTGATGTGCATGTTAGCCATGGCTCAAATCTTTGTTAAGCCATGGAAATGGTATTTGGCCAAAGTTGTTATGGTGATAAAGCCATTGCATGCTAAGTGTGAAGCTTGATGATGATGCATGCAATGATGGATTGTCTACTCTTGAGCAAGATTTTGAGCCTTCTTTTGATTTATCATGATTAAAGTTGAAAAGGAGCATGATTGTCATATTCGCCATTCATGAGCATGGTTCATGCTTCTTGCATGTTAGTTAAAATTTGTATTTTGGATGGCTATGGACACCTTGAAAATTCGGCCATGCTCATATTGTATATATATGTTTGCACATGATGTTTTGGCTATGAAGTAAGTGATGAATAAGTTGGTTTAAAGAAGAAGATGTTGAAGAATAATTGTGAAATTTCAAGCACAATTCGCCTAGCACACATATAAGTGCTTGATGCTATATTATAAGTTTTGAGCCACAATATGCAAAGCATTAACTAGTAAAATGCATGCTGTTTTTGTGAGGTATTAAGTGTATAATTGGCCTCAACATGTACATGAATATTCGCCTTGGGTAGCCTATTGAAGGCCTTAGCATTTCCTTGATGCTCAAATAAATTGTATTGAATTGCTTGATGTAGTATAAAATGTGCATGACCATTGTGTATTCAAGCTAAAGAGTGGCCATATGACCATTTAAAATCCTTGTCATATTCGCCATAAGCAAGCACAATGAGGTTTTAATAAATTGAATTTGTTTGAATTAGCTCAAGAGCTAAGAGGGCCACAATTGGACAAGGGAAGGAAAAGGTGATCGAATAGCCGAAAAAGCCGTTCGACAACATCCGAGGTAAGTCCTCAAGAAGTGATCTTACTTGAATTATGTAAGATGAAACATGGATGTGTATGATTATTGATCATGTGTGTATGAGTATTTGAATTCCACCGGGCTAAGTCCCGAAGGCGAATATGCTAATGATTATAATTGTGTTTGAGCCTTAGTGTGAAAATGAAATATGTATGTCCAATGATTATTGATGTATGTGTGCATGAGAAATTGAATGATATCCGGGCTAAGCCCAAGACGATTATGCTGAAATTTATATCCGGGTTAAGACCAAGGCAATTGTGCTAGTAGCTATATCCGGGCTAAGACCAAGGCATTCGTGCAAGTTGTTAAATCCGGGCTAAGACCAACGCATTTGTGCAAATCGTGATATCCGGTAAAGTCCCGTTGGCCTTGGTGCGGGTTACCATAACGGGCTATGTCCCAAGGCGATTGAACGAAAACCGACATCCGGATAAACTCGAAGGTATGTGATTTGAAAATTATGAGCTTGCTGGAAAATTTCAGCTAATGCACTTGTGAAATTTCCCAATGATAAGGTAAGTGCGGTGTGTGCTTTGCGCGCTAGGAGTAAGAGCGTATGAATATCCGCTCCTATGATGGAGCGAGTTATCGGCCTTAATGAAGCCGTTATTTGTGTATGAACATAAGAGTTGGGATGGTAAAGTAAGTATGATTATGTGAATGCGCATTAATGAAATGATGCATTTAACTATGTGAATGTATTGCTGTAATTAGAGTTGATTATATTCCTTGAGACTTACTAAGCATAAAATGCTTACTCCGCCGCTTTGGCTCTCGGTTTTCTAGATTTCGCCGATAGCAATCGGATTCGGGATCGTTGAAGTCGAAGTCATCCACACTATCAAGCCCCCATTTTGGTATAAATTCTTGGTTGAACTTGAAATGGCATGTATAGGACTACCCTTGTTGGTTTAAAAATGTTATGATGTATATGTGTACGGCCATGCGAAAATGGCTCGTAATAGTAAAGTATCAACTTAGACTAATTGTGGTTTGTATGTATATATTTGGTGTCATGATGTGGCTATGGCTTGGAAATGGGAATGTTGGTCATATGATCAGCCATTGGCATGGTTAAAATGATCATATATGAACCTATGTATGGCAAGACTAGTTGGTTCATGGAGACTACCAAATAGGTAAGACCTACCTTAAAAACAGATGCTGCCAGCTGCAGTGACGTGAATGTGAAAAATCACCAAAATTCGTAGGAATGGAATTAAATAGTGAATAAGCTATGTAAATGAACCTTGATGAGTCTATTTTCATATGGAAGAAACGAAATGGTCATAGGAGTTACATGTTAAGAGATATTAAAGCTATTGTGAGACAGGGCCAGAACGGTTTCTGGGTTCCCTGTCGCAACTTTAAAAATTTACTATAAATTATCCAGAAAGAATTAGGCAACATACCTTATATTTACAGATTCCATTTTGAGTCTAGTTTCATTAGAAATAAACGACACCAGCATTAAAGCCCTGTACAGAGAGATATTCAAGTTATACCGCGCGAAGGTCAGAGCAGTCGATCCCTGTAACATGGGTGAATTTAACTAATAAACTGTACCAATTGGCCAGACAAAAAATTCTAGAAATAAATCCATAGATGGATATATGAGTCTAAATTCAGGGAAAATTTACGAAACCAGTTTCCGAGTTTTGAAACTCGAGATATGATTTTTAAGGCGACAGTGACGCAGTTTTCCAGCCTGACTGGAAATGTCAAATGGATGGGCAAAACAAGTGAACTTGGCTTGTTAACCCCTCGTGTCCGACACCGGCGATGGTCTCGGGTTCGGGGTGTTACAATTTTATTGGTATCAGAGCCACGGTTTAGTCGATTCTAGGACTACCGTGAGGTGTTTGGGGTCTAGCTATACATGCCATTAAATGATGAATCGATAGTGTGGTGATTTCTGACAATTTGACTTTGAGTTTGTTTATAGCAATGGGTCCCGATCCCAACCGAGCAATAGCTGATGATGTGGAGAGTGTGGCGCCTGCTCCCGCACAAGGGACAGCGCCGGCGGACTCTCAACCTATGGCCATCAATCCGAATGATGAGGCTAGGCAAGCCTTTTATAGTGTGATGAACGAATGGTTTAATCAATACATTCGAACTAACACGGCTGTCCCACGACCTCCATTCCCGACAAATGCAACCCCAAGACCTACAATACCTCCGTAATCGACCAAATAAGGTCAAGTAAGCCCCAATCGATAGGATTGAAAACATGGGGCCACTGAATTTAAAGCTACGGATGATGATGATGCCGAACGAGCTGAATTTCGGTTGGACAACACTATCCGGTGCTCGATGAGCTATCTTGTACACCCGATGAATGCTTAAAGTGTACCATCTCCTTGCTACGTGATTCCACCTACTATTGGTGGAGTACTCTGACTTCTGTGGTACCTAGAGAGCAAGTGACTTGGGAATTTCTTGATCTTAAGCAAGGTTCTATGTCGGTTACCGACTATGAACGAAAATTTGTGAGGCTTAGCCGATACACGCGAGAATGCATTTCGTCCAAGCTATTATGTGTAAATGCTTCGAGGATGGGCTGAATGATGATATAAGGATGTTCGTTGGCATTCTCGAAATACGAGAGATCGTAGTACTTGTTGAGCGAGCTTGTAAAGTCGAAGAGCTTAGAAAGGAGAAACAAAAAGCGATGTGGAACCGGAGAATTCGAAGAGGTCCTCGAGAAAGTCTCTTCAACAGCAATCAAGAGATTTCGAGATGATGTGAACCGGTCTAGAGGCGCTTTGGGCTTTTTAGACGAGGACGCGATCGACCCCTGTGACCACACGAGTCACTTCGATCGCTAGTGGTGGAAATGATCGCCGAGAGAGGCGGAGTGTCAACATTGTGGCAAATGGCATTCGGGGAGCTGTTGGTTTCATGATCACTCCTGCTATAAGTGTGGATCGGCCGACCACTTTAGGAAGGATTGCCCGAGGAAGCTTGAACAGAATGTGAGTTAGAGTGGAAACTCGGGTGCTACCACTGCTCGAGGTAGGCCACCTAGAAATATGGGCAATGTCGGTGGCGGTCGAGAGGATCTAGAGATGCTACCATCGATCCGAGGCTCGTGCTCTGCGAGGACTTATGCCATACGCCGACGCGAGGATACCGCCTCTTCGGATGTCATTACGGTGCTTTCACCCTTTTCAATACTAAAGTGATTGCGTTGATTGACCCCGGTTCTACTCAATCTTATATATGTGAAACCTTAGCATCCAAAGAAGACTTTGCCTATTGAGTCTCATCGAGTTTGTAATCCGGTGTCAAACCCTTGGGTCATTACGTGCTTGTCAACAAAGTGTGCAAGAAAAGTCCCCTAGTGTTCCGAGGTTCTTGTTTCCGGCGGACTTGATGCTTTTGCCGTTCGATGAATTCGACGTTATTCTTGGTTTGGATGGGTTGACCATGCACGATGCGGTCGTAAATTGCAAAAGCAAGACTATCGATTTGAGGTGTGCGAATAACGAGATAATTCGGGTTAAGTCTACGGACTTAAAGGGTTGCCACCGTAATATCGCAATGTTGGCCTGAAAATATGTAAGAAAAGAGTGCGGCGTACCTTGCGACGTGCTTTCGATGACAAGGAATCGAAAAGAAACCCGAATGTGTGCGTGGTTTGTGAATACCGGATGTTTTCCCGAAGAATTGCCGGGTTTACCACCTATTCGGAAATAGAATTTGGCATCGAATTGGTACTGGTACCACCCAATTTTGATAGCTCAGATCGTATGGCACCAACGGAATTAAAGGAGTTGGAAGCTCGATTGCAAGAATTGGTGGATAGAGGTTTTGCTCGCCCGAGTTTTTCGCCTTTGGGTGCGCCGGTGTTGTTCGTGAAAAGAAGGATGGAACCATGCGGTGTGCATCGATTATCGTCGACTTAATAAAGCGACAATAAAGAACAAATATCCGCTGCCAAGTATCGATGACTTGTTCGATCAACTAAAGGGAGCCTCGGTGTTCTCGAAAATAGATTTGAGATCGGGCTATTATCAATTGCGAATCCGAGATTTGGACGTACCCAAGAGCGCCTTGTAAGCGAGATATGGTCACTATGAGTTCCTAGTGATGCCGTTTGGGCTCACTAATACCCCTACGGTATTTATGGATTTAATGAATCGAATCTTTAGACCATATTTGGATCGATTCGTAGTCGTGATCATTGATGACATCTTGGTCTATTCAAGAAATGAGACCGAACATCTTTGAACACTGCGGTTAGTGCTGCAAATTTTACGGGATAAGCAATTATACGCTAAGTTCACAAGTGTGAGTTCTCGTTAAGAGAGGTTAGCTTCTTGGGTCATGTGGTATCTGCATCGGGTATTCGAGTCGATTCGAATAAAATTTCAGCCATACTTAATTGGAAGCCTCAGAAATATTATCGAGGTTCGAGCTTTTTGGGGCTTGCTTGTTATTACCGACGATTTGTAAAGGCTTCTCAACGATAGCCACGCCGATGACGGTTACTCCAAAAGGACGTTAAGTTCGAATGGACGGAGAAATGCCAAAAAGTTTCGATCAATGAAAACTTATTTGATGAAGCCCCAATTCTAGTGCAACCCGAGTCCGCAAGGAGTTTGTCATCTATAGCGACGCCTCTCTACTTGGGTTAGGTTGCGATTAATGCAAGAAGGTCGAGTTGTGGCCTATGCGTCGAGGCAATTAAAGCCACATGAGAAAAATTATCCGACTCATGATCTCGAGCTGGCCGCCATCGTATTCGCCTTAAAGATTTGGCGACATTACTTATTTGGTGAAAGGTGCCATGTATACTCGGATCACAAAAGTCTCAAATATTTGATAACCCAAAGAGACTTAAATCTGCGACAAAGACGTTGGCTCGAGCTGTTAAAGGATTATGAGCTGATCATTGACTATCACCCGGGAAAGGCGAATATGGTTGCGGATGCCTTGAGTCGTAAATCGTTATTCACTTTACGAGCGATGAATGTGCACTTGTCGTCCGATCCGACAGTGTGTTAGTGGCTGAATTGAAAGCCAAACCATTATTGACACACCAAAATTCGAGAAGCTCAGAAAGTCGACGACGAGTTGGTTGCAAAACGGCTGCGTGTGTTCGAACAAGGACTCGGAGTTTCAAATCGACGATGACGATTATTTGAGGTTCAAAAGTCGTCGGTGTGTCCCAAAGAATTGAACTCATTTCGATAATTCAAGGAAGCCCATTGTAGCCGAATGGCAATCCACCCGGGAGTACGAAGATGTACAATGATTTGAAACGTCGGTTTTGGTGGCATGGTATGAAGCGAGACATCTCCGACTTTGTTTGAGATGTTTAATATGTCAACAAGTGAAAGCGGAACATCGGTGCCTTGAGATTACTTCACCAATCACGATACCCGAGTGGAAATGGGATCGAGTCACAATGGACTTTGTATCCGGACTGCCATTGTCAGCAAGTAAGAAGGATGCGGTTTGGGTCGTGGTAGATCGATTGACTAAGTCGGCCCACTTTGTCCCCGTACGTACGGATTTTTCAATGGACAAATTAGCTGAATTGTATGTTCCTCAGATTGTGAGATTACACGGGGTGCCTATTTCCATCGTGTCGGATAGAGATCCGAGATTTACCTCGCGATTTTGGAAAAAGTTGCAAGAAGCTTTGGGTACCAAGTTGCATTTCAAGACCGCCTTTCACCCCAAACCGATGGTCAATCCGAGCGGATAATTCAGATACTTGAGGATATGTTAAGATGTTGCGTCCTCGAGTTTAGTGGTTCATGGGAACGGTATTTGCCGTTGATTGAATTCGCACAACAACCGCTTTCAATCAAGTATTAAATGGCACCCTACGAGGCCTTGTACGGTCGTAAATGCAGTACACCATTGTTTTGGACTGAGCTCGGTGAAAGTAAGATTTTCGGGGACGAAAATTTCTTAAGTGGGGGAGAGTTGTGACAGCCCAAAATTGACCCTAGTCGGAAGGTGGTCTCGGGACCACAAAACCGAGGCATAAAAATAATTAAAAATTTATTTTGATGCCTATAATATGTGTGTGCTCATGTATGACATTTTATGATGATTGATTTAGTGTTATAAGGGTGAATTCCACAAGAAAGGACTTAGTAATGAACTTTGAAAGTATGATAGGGAAATGTGTGATGACTAATTAAAGCATGCATGCAAAATAATGGACTTGCATGTCAAATTCCCCTTTATAGGTGGTGGCGGCCATGACAAGGAGGATGGGCTAAACATGTCATGAAACATGTTTTGTTGGTGCATTAGGGTGAAATAATAAACAAAGGTGTATGGGTGATAAAAAATGAAAAAAAATGTGTGTGAGTGTGGTAATCCCTTCCATTGCCGTGAGTTGTAGAGAAGGAAAGAAAAATTTTGTTCATCCTTTCTTTGAGCCAAAACTAAGGAAGAAGGAGGATTTTTGCTTCATGCTTGGTTTGGAAGAGATCTAGAAGGAGATTTGGCTAAGTTTGCATCAAGATTAAGGTATGTATGAGGTTGTGTTAGGAGTTTCATGCATGTTTTGGTTGCTAACTTGATGTGCATGTTAGCCATGGCTCAAATCTTTGTTAAGCCATGGAAATGGTATTTGGCCAAAGTTGTTATGGTGATAAAGCCATTGCATGCTAAGTGTGAAGCTTGATGATGATGCATGCAATGATGGATTGTCTACTCTTGAGCAAGATTTTGAGCCTTCTTTTGATTTATCATGATTAAAGTTGAAAAGGAGCATGATTGTCATATTCGCCATTCATGAGCATGGTTCATGCTTCTTGCATGTTAGTTAAAATTTGTATTTTTGGATGGCTATGGACACCTTGAAAATTCGGCCATGCTCATATTGTATATATATGTTTGCACATGATGTTTTGGCTATGAAGTAAGTGATGAATAAGTTGGTTTAAAGAAGAAGATGTTGAAGAATAATTGTGAAATTTCAAGCACAATTCGCCTAGCACACATATAAGTGCTTGATGCTATATTATAAGTTTTGAGCCACAATATGCAAAGCATTAACTAGTAAAATGCATGCTGTTTTTGTGAGGTATTAAGTGTATAATTGGCCTCAACATGTACATGAATATTCGCCTTGGGTAGCCTATTGAAGGCCTTAGCATTTCCTTGATGCTCAAATAAATTGTATTGAATTGCTTGATGTAGTATAAAATGTGCATGACCATTGTGTATTCAAGCTAAAGAGTGGCCATATGACCATTTAAAATCCTTGTCATATTCGCCATAAGCAAGCACAATGAGGTTTTAATAAATTGAATTTGTTTGAATTAGCTCAAGAGCTAAGAGGGCCACAATTGGACAAGGGAAGGAAAAGGTGATCGAATAGCCGAAAAAGCCGTTCGACAACATCCGAGGTAAGTCCTCAAGAAGTGATCTTACTTGAATTATGTAAGATGAAACATGGATGTGTATGATTATTGATCATGTGTGTATGAGTATTTGAATTCCACCGGGCTAAGTCCCAAGGCGAATATGCTAATGATTATAATTGTGTTTGAGCCTTAGTAACGAAAATGAAATATGTATGTCCAATGATTATTGATGTATGTGTGCATGAGAAATTGAATGATATCCGGGCTAAGCCTCAAGACGATTATGCTGAAATTTATATCCGGTTAAGATCCAAGGCAATTGTGCTAGTAGCTATATCCGGGCTAAGACCAAGGCATTCGTGCAAGTTGTTAAATCCGGGCTAAGACCAACGCATTTGTGCAAATCGTGATATCCGGTAAAGTCCGTTGGCCTTGGTGCGGGTTACCATAACCGGGCTATGTCCCAAGGCGATTGAACGAAAACCGACATCCGGATAAACTCGAAGGTATGTGATTTGAAAATTATGAGCTTGCTGGAAAATTTCAGCTAATGCACTTGTGAAATTTCCCAATGATAAGGTAAGTGCGGTGTGTGCTTTGCGCACTAGGAGTAAGAGCGTATGAATATCCGCTCCTATGATGGAGCGAGTTATCGGCCTTAATGAAGCCGTTATTTGTGTATGAACATAAGAGTTGGGATGGTAAAGTAAGTATGATTATGTGAATGCGCATTAATGAAATGATGCATTTAACTATGTGAATGTATTGCTGTAATTAGAGTTGATTATATTCCTTGAGACTTACTAAGCATAAAAATGCTTACTCATTGCTTTGGCTCTCGCTTTTCTAGATTTCGCCGATAGCAATCGGATTCGGATCGTTGAAGTCGAAGTCATCCACACTATCAAGCCCCCATTTTGGTATAAATTCTTGGTTGAACTTGAAATGGCATGTATAGGACTACCCTTGTTGGTTTAAAAATGTTATGATGTATATGTGTACGGCCATGCGAAAATGGCTCGTAATAGTGAAGTATCAACTTAGACTAATTGTGGTTTGTATGTATATATTTGGTGTCATGATGTGGCTATGGCTTGAAATGGGAATGTTGGTCATATGATCAGCCATTGGCATGGTTAAAATGATCATATATGAACCTATGTATGGCAAGACTAGTTGGTTCATGGAGACTACCAAATAGGTAAGACCTACCTTAAAAACAGATGCTGCCAGCTGCAGTGACGTGAATGTGAAAAATCACCAAAATTCGTAGGAATGGAATTAAATAGTGAATAAGCTATGTAAATGAACCTTGATGAGTCTATTTTCATATGGAAGAAACGAAATGGTCATAGGAGTTACATGTTAAGAGATATTAAAGCTATTGTGAGACAGGGCCAGAACGGTTTCTGGGTTCCCTGTCGCAACTTTAAAAATTTACTATAAATTATCCAGAAAGAATTAGGCAACATACCTTATATGTACAGATTCCATTTTGCGTCTAGTTTCATTAGAAATAAACGACACCAGCATTAAAGCCCTGTACAGAGAGATATTCAAGTTATACCGCGCGAAGGTCAGAGCAGTCGATCCCTGTAACATGGGTGAATTTAACTAATAAACTGTACCAATTGGCCAGACAAAAAATTCTAGAAATAAATCCATAGATGGATATATGAGTCTAAATTCAGGGAAAATTTACAAAACCAGTTTCCGAGTTTTGAAACTCGAGATATGATTTTTAAGGCGACAGTGACGCAGTTTTCCAGCCTGACTGGAAATGTCAAATGGATGGGCAAAACAAGTGAACTTGGCTTGTTAACCCCTCGTGTCCGACACCGGCGATGGTCTCGGGTTCGGGGTGTTACAAAACTCAGGAAAGAGAATAGAAAAACTGATTCAAAAGTTAGAAAAGTGCGAAAGTGATCATCGAGCAAGTCATTTCAATCTACATCAAAGAATTTTAGAGATGATTATAGCCGTTCAAATGCTAATGTGGGACATTCGAGTAGAGATTTTGCTAGATCACATTCGAGTTTCAAAGCTCCAGTTACATCTATTGCTAGTGCTGGAAATATTTGATCTGATTGCCCTAAGTGCAAACACTGTAGTAAAAGACATCCTAGCAATTGTAGACTGTATGATTGGGCTTGTTTTAAATGTGGATCTTTAGACCATTTTATCCATGATTACCCTAAGTCTGTCGAACGAGAGATTATGCAAAATCCGAGGCCAAGTGGCAATGCATCTCGAGGTAGACCTCCTAGAAATTCGGGAACTGTGAGTGGCAGTCAGAGGGGAACAAAAGACACCGCTATTAGATCTAAAGGTCGTGCACCTGTCAGAGCCTATGCCGTTCGAGCTCGTGAGGAAGCTTCATCTCTAGATGTGATTACAGGTACATTTACACTTTATGATACCTCTGTGATTGCTTTAATAGATCCTGGATCAATGCATTCTTATATGTGCATGAATTTAGTGAACAGTAAGGCTTTTCCTGTAGAGTCTACTAAATTTGTGATTAGAGTATCGAACCCCCTAGGCAGATGTGTTTTGGTTGATAAAGTCTACAAGAATTGTCCATTAATGTTTTGAAACATTTGTTTTCCGGTCAATCTGATGTTATTACCATTTGATGAGTTTGATATAATTTTGGGTATGGACTGGCTAACTTTGCATGATGCTATTGTAAACTGCAAGCAGAAAACTATTGATTTGAGATGTAAGAATGATGAAATAGTTCAAATTGAGTCTAGTGATTTAAATGGATTACCAGTTGTAATATCTTCGATGAAATCTTTGAGTATTGTGAGAAAAGGTTGTGGAGCTTACTTTACCTATGTGATTAATTCGAAAGTGTCAGAAAAGAAAATTGAATCAGTGCCTGTTGTCTGTGAATTCCCTGATGTGTTTCCTGAAGAACTTCCAGGATTACCTTCGATCGGAGAAGTTGAATTCGACATTGAATTAGTATCAGGAACTGCTCCAATTTCGATAGCTCCGTATAGAATGGCTCCGATTGAGTGAAAAAAAATTAAAGTCTTAGTTGCAAGAGTTGACCGATAGAAGGTTTGCGAGATCAAGTTTCTCACCTTAGGTGCTCATGTTCTGTTTATGAAAAGAAAGATGGTATGATGAGAATGTGCAGAGATTATCGTCAGTTGAATAAAGTGACTATCAAGAATAAGTATCCTCTGCCTCGAATTGATGATTTGTTTGATCAATTGAAAGGAGCTACTGTGTTTTTGAAGATAGATTTGAGATCAGGCTATTATTAGTTGTGAGTAAAAGATTCAGACATTTCGAAAACTGTATTCAAAACGAGGTATAGCCATTATGAGTTTTTAATTATACCTTTCGGATTAATGAATGCACCTGCTATCTTTATGGATTTGATGAACAGAATTTTCAGACCCTATTTAGATCGATTTGTTGTCAGATTCATTGATGACATATTGATTTATTCGCGTGATGAATCTGAGCATGCCAAGCATCTGAGAATAGTATTACAGACTTTGCGTGATAAGAAATTATATGTGAAGTTTAGTAAATGTGAATTTGTGACAGCCCAAAATTGACCCTAGTCGGAAGGTGGTCTCGGGACCACAAAACCGAGGCATAAAAATAATTAAAAATTTATTTTGATGCCTATAATATGTGTGTGCTCATGTATGACATTTTATGATGATTGATTTAGTGTTATAAGGGTGAATTCCACAAGAAAGGACTTAGTAATGAACTTTGAAAGTATTATAGGGAAATGTGTGATGACTAATTAAAGCATGCATGCAAAATAATGGACTTGCATGTCAAATTCCCCTTTATAGGTGGTGGCCGGCCATGACAAGGAGGATGGGCTAAACATGTCATGAAACATGTTTTGTTGGTGCATTAGGGTGAAATAATAAACAAAGGTGTATGGGTGATAAAAAAATGAAAAAAAAATGTGTGTGAGTGTGGTAATCCCCCCCCATTGCCGTGAGTTGTAGAGAAGGAAAGAAAAAAATTTTGTTCATCCTTTCTTTGAGCCAAAACTAAGGAAGAAGGAGGATTTTTGCTTCATGCTTGGTTTGGAAGAGATCTAGAAGGAGATTTGGCTAAGTTTGCATCAAGATTAAGGTATGTATGAGGTTGTGTTAGGAGTTTCATGCATGTTTTGGTTGCTAACTTGATGTGCATGTTAGCCATGGCTCAAATCTTTGTTAAGCCATGGAAATGGTATTTGGCCAAAGTTGTTATGGTGATAAAGCCATTGCATGCTAAGTGTGAAGCTTGATGATGATGCATGCAATGATGGATTGTCTACTCTTGAGTAAGATTTTGAGCTTTCTTTTTGTTTTATCATGATTGAAATTGAAAAGGAGCATGATTGTCATATTCGCCATGATGCATTCATGAGCATGGTTCATGCTTCTTGCATGTTAGTTAAAATTTGTGTTTTGGATGGCTATGGACACCTTGAAATTCGCCATGCTCATATATGTATATATATGTTTGCACATGATGTTTTGGTTATGAAGGAAGTGATGAATAAGTTTGTTTAAAGAAGAAGATGTTGAAGAATAATTGTGAAATTGTAAGCACATTCTGCCTAGCACACATATGAGTGCTTGATGCTATATTGTAAGTTTTGAGCTACAATATGCAAAGCATTAACTAGTAAAATGCATGCTGTTTTGTGTGGTATTAAGTGCATAATTGGCCTCAACATGGACAAGTATATTCGGCCTTGGGTAGCCTATTGAAGGCCTTAGCTTTTCCTTGATGCTCGAATAAATTGTATTGAATTGCTTGATGTAGTATAAAATGTGCATGACCATTGTGTATTCAAGCTAAAGGGTGGCCATATGACCATTTAAATTCCTTGTCATATTCGCCATAAGCTAGCACAATGAGGTTTTGATAAATTGAATTTGTTTGAATTAGCTCAAGAGCTAAGAGGGCCACAATTGGACAAGGGGAAGGAAAAAGTGATCGAATAGCCGTAAAAGCCGTTCGACAACATCCGAGGTAAGTCCTCAAGAAGTGACCTTACTTGAATTATGTGGAATGAAATATGGATGTATTGATTATTGATTTATGTGTGTATGAGTATTGAATGATACCCGGCTAAGTCCCAAGGCGATTATGTTAGTAATTATAATTGTGTTTGAGCCTTAGTAACGAAAATAAATATGTATGTCCAATGATTATTGATGTATGTGTGCATGAGAAATTGATTGATATCCGGCTAAGCCGAAGACAATTATGCTGGAAATTATAACCGGGTTAAGACCCAAGGCAATTGTGCTAGTGGCTACATCCGGCTAAGACCCAAGGCATTCGTGCGAAGTCATTCTATCCGGCTAAGACCAAGGCATTTGTGCAAATCGTGATATCCGGGTTAAGTCCCGTGAGGCCTTGGTGCGGGTTACCATAACCGGCTATGTCCCGGCGATTGATCGAGTAGCGACATCCGGTTAAACTCGAAGGTATGTGATTTGAAAATTATAAGCTTGCTGGAAAATTTCAGCTAATGCACTTGTGAAATTTCCCAATGACAAGGTAAGTGCGGTGTGTGCTTTGCGCTAGGAGTAAGAGCGTGTGAATATCCGCTCCTATGATGGAACGAGTTATCGGCCTTAATGAAGCCGTTATTTGTGTATGAACATAAGAGTTGGGATGGTGAAGTAAGTATGATTATGTGAATGTGCATTAATGAAATGATGCATTTAACTATGTGAATGTATTGCTGTAATTAGAGTTGATTATATTCCTTGAGACTTACTAAGCATAAAAATGCTTACTCCATTGCTTTGGCTCTCGGTTTTCTAGATTTCGCCGATAGCAATCGGATTCGGGATCGTTGAAGTCGAAGTCATCCACACTATCAAGCCCCCATTTTGGTATAAATTCTTGGTTGAACTTGAAATGGCATGTATAGGACTACCCTTGTTGGTTTAAATATGTTATGATGTATATGTGTACGGCCATGCGAAAATGGCTCGTAATAGTGAAGTATCAACTTAAACTATTTGCGGTTTGTATATATATATATGGTGTCATGATGTGACTATGAATTGGAAATGGGAATGTTGGTCACATGATCAGCCATTGGCATGGTTAAAATGATCATATGTGGACCTATGTAAGGCAAGACTAGTTGGTTCATGGAGACTACAAAATAGGTAAGACCTACCTTAAAACAGATGCTGCCAGCTGCAGTAACGTGAATGTGAAAAATCACAAAATTTGTAGGAATGGTATTAAATAGTGAATGAGCTATGTAAATGAACATTGATGAGTCTATTTTCATATGGAAGAAACGAAATGGTCATCGGAGTTACATGTTAAGAGATATTAAAGCTATTGTGAGACAGGGCCAGAACAGTTTCTGGGTTCCCTGTCGAAACTTTAAAAATTTACTATAAATTATCCAGAAATAATTAGGAGACATACCTTATATGTACAGATTCCATTTTGAGTCTAGTTTCATTAGAAACAAACGGTACCAGCATTAAAGCCCTTTACAGAGAGATATTCAAGTTATACCGCGCGAAGGTCAGAGCAGTCGATCCCTGTAACATGGGTGACTTTAACTAATAAACTGTACCAATTGGCCCGACCAAAAATTCTAGAAATAAATCCATGGATGGATATATGAGTCTAAATTCAGGGAAAATTTACGAAACCAGTTTCCGAGTTTTGAAACTCGAGATATGATTTTTAAGGCGACAGTGACGCAGTTTTTCCAGCCTGACTGGAAATGTCCAATGGATGGGCAAAACAAGTGAACTTGGCTTGCTAACCCTCGTGTCCGATAATCGGCGATGGTCTCGGGTTCGGGTGTTACAATTTTATTGGTATCGAGCCACGGTTTAGTTGATTCTAGGACTACCGTGAGGTGTTTGGGGTCTAGCTATACATGCCATTAAATGATGAATCGATAGTGTGGTGATTTCTGACAATTTGACTTTGAGTTTGTTTATAGCAATGGATCCCGATCCCAACCGAGCAATAGCTGATGATGTGGAGAGTGTGGCGCCTGCTCCCACACAAGGGACAGCGCCGGCGGACTCTCAACCTATGGCCAGCAATCCGAATGATGAGGCTAGGCAAGCCTTTTATAGTGTGATGAACGAATGGTTTAATCAATACATTCGAACTAACACGGCTGTCCCACAACCTCCATTCCCGACAAATGCAACCCCGCACCTACAATACCTCCCAGAATCGACCAAATAAGGTCAAGTAAGCCCCCAGTCGATAGGATTCGAAAACATGGGGCCACTGAATTTAAAGCTACGGATGATGATGATGCCGAACGAGCTGAATTTTGGTTGGACAACACTATCCGGGTGCTCGATGAGCTATCTTGTACACCGATGAGTGCTTAAAGTGTACCATCTCCTTGCTACGTGATTCCACCTACTATTGGTGGAGTACTCGACTTCAGTAGTACCTAGAGAGCAAGTGACTTGGGAATTCTTTCAAACCAAGTTCAAAAAAAAAAAAAAAGTATATCATCGAGATTCATCGACCAAAAGCGAAGGGAATTTCTTGATCTTAAGAAGGTTCTATGTCGGTTACCGACTATGAACGAAAATTTGTGAGGCTTAGCCGATACGTGCGAGAATGCATTTCGTCCGAAGCTATTATGTGTAAACGCTTCGAGGATGGGCTGAATGATGATATAAGGATGTTCGTTGGCATTCTCGAAATACGAGAGATCGTAGTACTTGTTGAGCGAGCTTGTAAAGTCGAAGAGCTTAGAAAGGAGAAACAAAAAGTGATGTGGGAACCGGAGAATTCGAAGAGGTCCTCGGAAAGTCTCTTCAACAGCAATCAAGAGATTTCGAGATGATGTGAACCGGTCTAGAGGCACTTTGGGCTTTTCTAGACGAGGACGCGATTGACCCCTGTGACCACACGAGTCACTTCGATCGCTGATGGTGGAAATGATCGCCGAGAGAGGGCGGAGTGTCAACATTGTGGCAAATGGCATTCGGGAGCTGTTGGTTTCGTGATCGCTCGCTATAAGTGTGGATCGGCCGACCACTTTAGGAAGGATTGCCCGAGGATGCTTGAAGCAGAATGTGAGTCGAGTGGAAACTCGGGTGCTACCATCGCCGAGGTAGGCCACCTAGAAATATGGGCAATGTCATGGCGGTCGAGAGGATCTTGAGATGCTACCATCGATCCGAGGCTCGTGCTCTGCGAGGACTTATGCCATACGCAGACGCCGAGGATCTGCCTCTCCAGATGTCATTACCGGTGCTTTCACTCTTTTCAATACTAATGTGATTGCTTTGATTGACCCCGGTTCTACTCAATCTTATATATGTGAAACCTTAGCATCCAAGAAGACTTTGCCTATTGAGTCTCTCGAGTTTGTAATTCGGTGTCAAACCCTTGGGTCATTACGTGCTTGTCAACAAAGTGTGCAAGAAAAGTCCCCTAGTGTTCCGAGGTTCTTGTTTCGCGGACTTGATGCTTTTGCCGCTCGATGAATTCGACATTATTCTTGGTTTGGATGGGTTGACCATGCACGATGCGGTCGTAAATTGCAAAAGCAAGACTATCGATTTGAGTGTGCGAATAACGAGATAATTCGGGTTAAGTCTACGGACTTAAAGGGTTGCCGGTGTAATATCGCAATGTTGGCCCGAAAATATGTAAGAAAAGAGTGCGAAGCGTACCTTGCGTACGTGCTCGATGACAAGGAATCAGAAAAGAAACCCGAATCTGTGCCCGTGGTTTGTGAATACCCGAATGTTTTCCCTGAAGAATTGCCGGGTTTACCACCTGTTCGGGAAATAGAATTTGGCATCAAATTGGTACCTGGTACCACTCCAATTTCGATAGCTCCGTATCGTATGGCACCAAAGGAATTAAAGGAGTTGGAAGCTCAGTTGCAAGAATTGGTGGATAGAGGTTTTGCTCGCCCGAGTTTTTCGCCTTGGGGTGCGCCAGTGTTGTTCGTGAAAAAGAAAGATGGAACCATGCGGCTGTGCATCGATTATCGTCAGCTTAATAAAGCGACAATAAAGAACAAATATCCATTGCCACGTATCGATGACTTGTTCGATCAACTAAAGGGAGCCTCAGTGTTCTCGAAAATAGATTTGAGATCGGGCTATTATCAATTGCGAATCCGAGATTCGGACGTACCCAAGACTGCCTTCAGAACGAGATATGGTCACTATGAGTTCCTAGTGATGCCGTTTGGGCTCACTAATGCCCCTGCGGTATTTATGGATTTAATGAATCGGATCTTTAGACCATATTTGGATCGATTCGTAGTCGTGTTCATTGATGACATCTTGGTCTATTCAAGAAATGAGACCGAACATCTTTGAACACCGCGGTTAGTCTTTGCAAATTTTATGGGATAAGCAATTATATGCTAAGTTCAGCAAGTGTGAGTTCGTTAAGAGAGGTTAGCTTCTTGGGTCATGTGGTATCTGCAGATCGGGTATTCGAGTCAACGAATAAAATTTCAGCCATACTTAATTGGAAGCCTCCAGAAATATTCTTGAGGTTCGAGCTTGTTGGGGCTTGCTTAGGTTATTATCGACGATTTGTAAAGGCTTCTCAACGATAGCCACGCCGATGACGGCTACTCCAAAAGGATGTTAAGTTCGAATGGACGGAGAAATGCCAAAAAGTTTCGATCAACTGAAAACTTATTTGACTAAAGCCCCAATTCTAGTGCAACCCGAGTCCGCAAAGAGTTTGTCATCTATAGCAACACCTCTCTACTTGGGTTAGGTTGCGTATTAATGCAAGAAGGTCGAGTTGTGGCCTATGCGTCGAGGCAATTAAAGCCACATGAGAAAAATTATCCGACTCATGATCTCGAATTGGCGCTATCGATTCGCTTTAAAGATTTGGCGACATTACTTATTTGGTGAAAGGTGCCATGTATACTCGGATCACAAAAGTCTCAAATATTTGATGATCCAAAGAGACTTAAATCTGCGACAAAGATGTTGGCTCGAGCTGTTAAAGGATTACGAGCTAGTCATTGACTATCACCCGGAAAGGCGAATGTGGTTGCGGATGCCTTGAGTCGTAAATCATTATTCGCTTTACGAGCGATGAACGTGCACTTGTCTGCTTGATCCGATAGTGTGTTAGTAGCTGAATTGAAAGCCAAACCACTATTGATACATCAAATTCGAGAAGCTCGTAAAGTCGACGACGAGTTGGTCGCAAAACGGGTGAGTGTGTTCGAACAAGGATTGAGTTTCAAATCGATGATGACGATTGTTTGAGGTTCAAAAGTCGTCTGTGTGTTCCAAAGAATTGAACTCATTTCGATAATTCTGAATGAAGCCCATTGTAGCCGAATGGCAATCCACCCGGGGAGTACGAAGATGTACAATGATTTGAAACGTCGGTTTTGGTGGCATGGTATGAAGCGAGACATCTCCGACTTTGTTTGAGATGTTTAATATGTCAACAAGTGAAAGCGGAACATCGGTGCCTTGAGATTACTTCACCAATCACGATACCCGAGTGGAAATGGGATCGAGTCACAATGGACTTTGTATCCGGACTGCCATTGTCAGCAAGTAAGAAGGATGCGGTTTGGGTCGTGGTAGATCGATTGACTAAGTCGGCCCACTTTGTCCCCATACGTACGGATTTTTCAATGGACAAATTAGCTGAATTGTACGTTTCTCAGATTGTGAGATTACACGGGGTGCCTATTTCCATCGTGTCGGATAGAGATCCGAGATTTACCTCGCGATTTTGGAAAAAGTTGCAAGAAGCTTTGGGTACCAAGTTGCATTTCAGCACCACCTTTCACCCCCAAACCGATGGTCAATCCGAGCGGATAATTCAGATACTTGAGGATATGTTAAGATGTTGCGTCCTCGAGTTTAGTGGTTCATGGGAACGGTATTTGCCGTTGATTGAATTCGCTTACAACAACAGCTTTCAATCAAGTATTTTGATGGCACCCTACGAGGCCTTGTACGGTCGTAAATGCCGTACACCATTGTTTTGACCGAGCTCGGTGAAAGCAAGATTTTCGGTGGATTTGATTAGGGATGCTGAAGAAAGTGAAAGTAATCCGTGAAAGTCAAGATAGCCTCCGATCGTCGAAGTCGACGCGGACTGAAGCGTAAGGATATCGAGTATCGTGGGTGATAAAGTGTTTCTCAAGGTATCGCCTTGGAAAAAGATACTCGATTCGCCGTAAGGGCAAGTTGAGCCCGAGGTTCGTTGGGCCATATGAGATATCCGAGCGAGTCGATCCAGTGGCATATCATTCGATTTTGCCCCCTGAACTCGAAAAGGTTCACGATGTCTTTCACGTTTCGATGCTTCGACGCTATAGATCCGATCCATCGCACGTGATTAGTCCATCAGAAATTGAAATTCAAGCTAATATGAGTTATGAGGAAGAACCGATTCGTATCCTATCACGAGAAGTGAAAGAGTTGTGAAACAAGCGGGTTCCGCTAGTAAAAGTGTTATGGCTCAAGCACGGGATAGAAGAAGCTACTTGGGAGACCGAGAACTCTATGAAAGAGCGATATCCAAACCTATTTACGGTAAGATTTTCGGGACGAAAATTTCTTAAGTGGGGAGAGTTGTGACAGCCCAAAATTGACCCTAGTCGGAAGGTGGTCTCGGGACCACAAAACCGAGGCATAAAAATAATTAAAATTTATTTTGATGCCTATAATATGTGTGTGCTCATGTATGACATTTTATGATGATTGATTTAGTGTTATAAGGGTGAATTCCACAAGAAAGGACTTAGTAATGAACTTTGAAAGTATTATAGGGAAATGTGTGATGACTAATTAAAGCATGCATGCAAAATAATGGACTTGCATGTCAAATTCCCCCTTTATAGGTGGTGGCGGCCATGACAAGGGAGGATGGGCTAAACATGTCATGAAACATGTTTTGTTGGTGCATTAGGGTGAAATAATAAACAAAGGTGTATGGGTGATAAAAAATGAAAAAAAATGTGTGTGAGTGTGGTAATCCCCCCATTGCCGTGAGTTGTAGAGAAGGAAAGAAAAAATTTTGTTCATCCTTTCTTTGAGCCAAAACTAAGGAAGAAGGAGGATTTTTGCTTCATGCTTGGTTTGGAAGAGATCTAGAAGGAGATTTGGCTAAGTTTGCATCAAGATTAAGGTATGTATGAGGTTGTGTTAGGAGTTTCATGCATGTTTTGGTTGCTAACTTGATGTGCATGTTAGCCATGGCTCAAATCTTTGTTAAGCCATGGAAATGGTATTTGGCCAAAGTTGTTATGGTGATAAAGCCATTGCATGCTAAGTGTGAAGCTTGATGATGATGCATGCAATGATGGATTGTCTACTCTTGAGTAAGATTTTGAGCTTTCTTTTGTTTTATCATGATTGAAATTGAAAAGGAGCATGATTGTCATATTCGCCATGATGCATTCATGAGCATGGTTCATGCTTCTTGCATGTTAGTTAAAATTTGTGTTTTGGATGGCTATGGACACCTTGAAATTCGCCATGCTCATATATGTATATATATGTTTGCACATGATGTTTTGGTTATGAAGGAAGTGATGAATAAGTTTGTTTAAAGAAGAAGATGTTGAAGAATAATTGTGAAATTGTAAGCACATTCGCCTAGCACACATATGAGTGCTTGATGCTATATTGTAAGTTTTGAGCTACAATATGCAAAGCATTAACTAGTAAAATGCATGCTGTTTTTGTGTGGTATTAAGTGCATAATTGGCCTCAACATGGACAAGTATATTCGCCTTGGGTAGCCTATTGAAGGCCTTAGCTTTTCCTTGATGCTCGAATAAATTGTATTGAATTGCTTGATGTAGTATAAAATGTGCATGACCATTGTGTATTCAAGCTAAAGGGTGGCCATATGACCATTTAAATTCCTTGTCATATTCGGCCATAAGCTAGCACAATGAGGTTTTGATAAATTGAATTTGTTTGAATTAGCTCAAGAGCTAAGAGGGCCACAATTGGACAAGGGAAGGAAAAGTGATCGAATAGCCGTAAAAGCCGTTCGACAACATCCGAGGTAAGTCCTCAAGAAGTGACCTTACTTGAATTATGTGGAATGAAATATGGATGTATTGATTATTGATTTATGTGTGTATGAGTATTCGAATGATACCCGGCTAAGTCCCAAGGCGATTATGTTAGTAATTATAATTGTGTTTGAGCCTTAGTAACGAAAATAAATATGTATGTCCAATGATTATTGATGTATGTGTGCATGAGAAATTGATTGATATCCGGCTAAGCCCAAGACAATTATGCTGGAAATTATAACCGGTTAAGACCAAGGCAATTGTGCTAGTGGCTACATCCGGGCTAAGACCAAGGCATTCGTATGAAGTCATTCTATCCGGCTAAGACCAAGGCATTTGTGCAAATCGTGATATCCGGGTTAAGTCCGTGAGGCCTTGGTGCGGGTTACCATAACCGGGCTATGTCCCAAGGCGATTGATCGAGTAGCGACATCCGGTTAAACTCGAAGGTATGTGATTTGAAAATTATAAGCTTGCTGGAAAATTTCAGCTAATGCACTTGTGAAATTTCCCAATGACAAGGTAAGTGCGGTGTGTGCTTTATGCGCTAGGAGTAAGAGCGTGTGAATATCCGCTCCTATGATGGAACGAGTTATCGGCCTTAATGAAGCCGTTATTTGTGTATGAACATAAGAGTTGGGATGGTGAAGTAAGTATGATTATGTGAATGTGCATTAATGAAATGATGCATTTAACTATGTGAATGTATTGCTGTAATTAGAGTTGATTATATTCCTTGAGACTTACTAAGCATAAAAATGCTTACTCCACCGCTTTGGCTCTCGTTTTCTAGATTTCGCCGATAGCAATCGGATTCGGGATCGTTGAAGTCAAGTCATCCACACTATCAAGCCCCCATTTTGGTATAAATTCTTGGTTGAACTTGAAATGGCATGTATAGGACTACCCCTTGTTGGTTTAAATATGTTATGATGTATATGTGTACGGCCATGCGAAAATGGCTCGTAATAGTGAAGTATCAACTTAAACTATTTGCGGTTTGTATATATATATATGGTGTCATGATGTGACTATGAATTGGAAATGGGAATGTTGGTCACATGATCAGCCATTGGCATGGTTAAAATGATCATATGTGGACCTATGTAAGGCAAGACTAGTTGGTTCATGGAGACTACAAAATAGGTAAGACCTACCTTAAAAACAGATGCTGCCAGCTGCAGTAACGTGAATGTGAAAAATCACAAAAATTTGTAGGAATGGTATTAAATAGTGAATGAGCTATGTAAATGAACATTGATGAGTCTATTTTCATATGGAAGAAACGAAATGGTCATCGGAGTTACATGTTAAGAGATATTAAAGCTATTGTGAGACAGGGCCAGAACAGTTTCTGGGTTCCCTGTCGAAACTTTAAAAATTTACTATAAATTATCCAGAAATAATTAGGAGACATACCTTATATGTACAGATTCCATTTTGAGTCTAGTTTCATTAGAAACAAACGGTACCAGCATTAAAGCCCTTTACAGAGAGATATTCAAGTTATACCGCGCGAAGGTCAGAGCAGTCGATCCCTGTAACATGGGTGACTTTAACTAATAAACTGTACCAATTGGCCCGACCAAAATTCTAGAAATAAATCCATGGATGGATATATGAGTCTAAATTCAGGAAAATTTACGAAACCAGTTTCCGAGTTTTGAAACTCGAGATATGATTTTTAAGGCGACAGTGACGCAGTTTTTCCAGCCTGACTGGAAATGTCCAATGGATGGGCAAAACAAGTGAACTTGGCTTGCTAACCCCTCGTGTCCGACACCGGCGATGGTCTCGGGTTCGGGGTGTTACAGAATTCTGGTTACGAGAAGTCAATTTTCTGGGCCATATTGTATCAGCATTAGGTATCCAAGTTGATCCGAGCAAAATTTCAGCTATTTTAGATTTGAATCCTCCAAGAAATGCTTCTAAAGTCCGCAATTTTCTGGGACTTCCTGGTTGTTACTGAAGATTTATAAAAGGCTTTTGTATGATTGCAACTCCATTAACAAAACTGCTTTAGAAAGATGTGAAGTTCGAATGGTTTGAAAAGTGTTAGAAAAGCTTTGGTCAGTTGAAAACTTTGTTGACTGAACCTTCATGTTAGTACAACCCGAAACGGGTAAAGAATTTGTGATCTATAATGATGTTTCATTGAAGGGTCTAGGATGTGTTTTGATGCAGGAAGGCAAATTTATTTCTTATGCTTCGAGATAGTTTAAGCCGCACGAAAAGAACTATTCGGTGCATGACCTTGATTTAGCTGCGATTGTGTTTTCTTTGAAAAGATGGCGTCACTATCTGTTCGGTGAGAAACGTCACGTATATTCTTTTTGACGACTCGGAAAGATTTGAATCTGCGACAGAGAAGATGGCTAGAGTTACTAAAAGAATATGAGCTTGTGACTGATTATCATCCGAGAAAAGCAAATGTTGCTGCTGATGCTTTGAGTCGAAAATCACTATTTACTCTGTGTGCGATGAATACTCATTTGGTTGTGTCCAATGATGGTTCATTTTTAACCGAATTAAAAGTAAGACCGTTATTCATTCAGTAGATTATCGAAGCTCAGAAGATTGATAATGAGATTTTAACAAAACAAGCTCAGTGTAATTTAGATTCTGATTCAGAATTCAGAGTTGATAATGATGATTGTTTGAGATTTTGAGATTGGATTTGTGTTCCTAGAAATTCAGAGTTGATCTAGATGATTTTTAATAAAGTCTACAACAGTCTGTTATCTATTCATTTGAGTAGCACGAAATTACATTTCAGTACTACTTTTCACCCGCAGACGGATGGTCAATCCGAGCGGATTATTCAAATACTCGAGGATATGTTAAGATGTTGCATTCTTGAGTTTGAAAGTACGTGGGAACAATATTTTCCTTTGATTGAATTCGATTATAATAACAGTTTTCAATCAGGCATTAAAATGGCACCATACGAAGCATTATATGGTCACAAATGCTGTACACCCTTGTATTGGACTAAGCTCGGTGAAAATAAGATACACGGGGTTGATTTGATAAAGAGACTAAATAGAACGTAAAAGTGATCTGATATAGTTTGAAAGCAGCTTTCGATCGTCAGAAATCCTATGTAAATTTGAAAAGAAAAGACATTGAATTTGAGATCAGTGACAAAGTGTTTTTGAAATTATCCCCGTGGAAGAAAGTACTCCGATTTCGCAGAAAAGGCAAATTGAGTCTGAGATTTATCGGGCCGTATGAGATTACCAAGCGTATCGAGCCGGTTGTATATAGATTATTGTTGCCTCCTGAGCTAGAAAAGATTCATAATGTGTTTCACGTATCGACGCTTCGACGATATAGATTCGATCCTTCGCATGTAATTCCTCCGTCTAAGATTGAGATTCAGTTTGATATGACCTATGAGGAAGAACTGATCCATATCTTAGCTCATGAGATTAAAGAATTGAGAAATAAGATAATACTATTAGTAAAAGTGTTTTGGCATCGCCATGGTGTCGACGAGGCTACATGGAAGCCCGAAGATGCTATGAGACAGTAGTATCCAAGCCTATTCGACAGTAAGATTTTTGGGGAAGAAAATCCCTAAGGGGGAGAATTGTAACAGTCTGGTTTAGACCCTAGTCAGAATAATGGTTTCGGGACCACAAATTTGAGTCAATAAAATATTTAAATATTATATTTCGTGTTTACAGTATGTGTTTAAGCATGTGTGAAAGTTTAGTATAGAAATTCGATCCTCTGTGTGCTTAATTTGCAAAAAGGATTAAATCGTAGAAAATGCAAAATTGGCTTTCTATTTGATTAAGTGTTGAATTGATGTGTCTTTCTAAATATGAGGTCCTTATGTTGTGAATGGACCATTGAATTTATTAAATGACATGGATGGACATTAGTTAGTTGAATTTTAATGTTTATAATAAGGTTAAAATAGTAAAATGCATATTAATGTTATTAATAATAAAAAAATTGAAATTTGTTCATTATTTTCTCCATGTTGGCCGAATATACTAAAGAAAAAGAAAGAAAAACTCAAGCTAGGGTTTCGACACTTTGAGCTTGAATTGAGGTATGATTTTTTATCGGTTTTTGATAATTTCTATTTTTTTTGTGATCGTTGCTTAGTAATCTATAAAGCCCATGCCCTAATTTCTAATTTTGTTGATGATTTTGAGTTATTTCATTGATGAAACTATGATTTTTATGAAGTTTGATGATAGTATATTAAAGATATGTTTTGGGTTAGTATATTTTGTCTTAGAATTTTTGATGAATTTGAGTTAAATGGATTAAATTGTGAAAATAAGTTTTTGAGGGACTAAAATGTGAAATAATTGAAATATGTGGGCTTGTACGAGCTATAGCAATATTCGGCCAAGCATATGTTTAAAGAAATTTGGTGTATTTTGTGATTTTATGAATTAGGGACTAAAGTGTCAAAATGTGAAAATGTGAGGACTAGTTTGTAAAGTGCCCCAAATTTGTGTTTGTAGATTGATTTGAATGATTTGGTGAATAAAAGAGTTAAATTTGAATTTATATAGATCAAGAACAAAAGAAAATGAAATTAGATCGGGAAAAGTCAAAAGTCGTCGAGTAGCCGATTTTGTCTAACCGAATTCGTACAAGGCAAGTCGATATACAAATAAATGTGTTTGAATTGATTTATTCATGTATATATGTCATTTTATTATGATGAATTATAATATGTGTAACATCCCAAATTAGGGTCTGGTCAGAATAGTGGTTTCGAGACCACAAATTCGACGTTAAAATACTTATTTTATGATCACTATGTGTTTTAGGATATGAAAATAAGCATGTGTTAAAGTTTCATGAAGAAATTCTATGTGTAAGGTGTCCAATTGGAAATTAAGGACCAAATTAAATAAATTGCAATACTTGGGTTCTAGAAGTAATTAGTATGAAATTGCTATGGATTATTATTAGAGGTCCTTATAGAGTAATTTGCCCAATTTCTAAGTTTTTGGACAAAAATGGGCAAGCATGAAAAATTTTGGAAGTTTAGTAAGGAAGGGCATTTTGGTCCTTTGGTAATAAACTAAATAAAAAGGGAAAAATCAACCTAAAATCAGCTCATTTTCTTCTCCATGCAGCTGAAATTCTAAGGGTCTCTATAGCTAGGGTTTTCAACATTTTCAAGCTTAATAGTAGGTGCTCCCTAGCCCCATTTTTAACGTTCTTCGTATTTTTGAGATCCTCGTAACATGCTTTCTCTATTTCTACTCATATTTCAACAAAGGGTTCATGTTAAAAAATTTACCCATGCATGAGATGTTTGTGTTTTGATGATTTATGGAGGGATATGGGAGTTTAAAGGATGGTAAACAACTTTTACTAAGTAGTTTTTCATGGAAATGGCTTAAGGGACCATTTTGTAAAAGTTGTGAAAATGAGTAGAAAAATGTGAAATGAAAGAAAATGTGGGCTGCTGTAGGCAAGAAAAATATTCGGCTAGGCTTGGGTAACTTAGAAATTTCATGCATTTCATTATACAAGCCTTAAGACTAAATTGTAAATATTGTGAAAGGTTAGGGGCAAAATGGTCATTTTGACCAGGAGTGAGTTTTAGGCCTAAAATGAATAATGTGATGTATTAATAATCTAATTTTATTGAAATAGACCCCGAGGAACCAATTTCGGAGACTGTGGAAAACAAAAGGTTTCAGAATAACCGAGACAAGAAATCGAAGCAATTACCAGGTAAGTTCGTATAACCTGAAATAAACTCTTTATTTACTTAAACATACATGTTCTTGAATGCATGAAAATTTAGATATTCATTGCATGATAATTCATGAAATGTGCTTGTGTAAAGGAACGATGATAAATGTCGTGATTGAAATAGAAAAAGGAAATTCGATGGGTAAATTATGGCTTACATGACATAAGATCTTGCATGTGTTGCAGAAAAGGATTTAGCCCGGACAGTTAATCTGGTGATCTCAAAATACAAAGGATCTAGCCCGGACAGGTGTTTCTTGAGTGATCGAGCCTCCTGAAGAATATGGGTGCATTAAGGATTTAGCCTGGACGAGTAATCCGATTGAGGACTGAATTTAGCCTGGATTGGCAATTCAGATACGAGCTTATGAGAGAAATTGTTGTAGAAAGGGATTTAGCCTGGATTGGTAATCCTGACATTACTCTATGAGTTACTACTACGGGGGATTTAGCCTAGACTGGTAATCCCACCGTAAGATATAAGGTTCACAGGAGTGCGTACTTGAGATGATCACTTGTATGACTTGAGGTAAATGGCTATCAATCAAGATTTCTAAGAAATTCAGCGGGATTAACTTGTTGAAATAAAGAATGGAAATATTGAATTGATGAGCTCATCTAAGACTAATGACATGATATATTATTATAATACTAACTTGATGATTGAATGTATATGATAGGGAAAATATTTCATACTTGTTGGAATTATTGCCTAATATGGTTGTTCGCTAATTAACCGGTAAGTTTACTTTCCAGTTGTCCAGACTTACTAAGCATATAAATGCTTACCCCTTCTCTTTTCCCTGTCTTACGGAGCTCGTGGACTTGTGAAGATTGGAAGATGGTTGGAGAATCAACACACTATCGACTGGTCTTGTTTTGGTATATAGATACTTCCATTTTGTTTAATGGCATGTATAGGATTTTTGGTTATTTTGTTATATGTGTCATTTGGCTAGCCAATGTAAGAGCTTAAATGATATAATTATTCTTTTGTATATGGCCATGAGATATGGTTCATATTGATGTAGGTTGTAAACCTACGAATGATGCATGTTTATGTTTAAATGTTTCATGAGATATGAGGATGAGGTTTATCATGAATGGATGCTTGAAATGGAATCTAATAATGTGAGATAGTTACCTTTCAGAAAAATCTAATGGACGACAGCCCCGAAATGCCTAAGGATAATTTATCATGTACTAAAACCAGTGAGATGAGGTGAACATGCAATGAGTTATGCCAAGGTTGTTCAGGAGTATAATTAGGCCATGTTAAATACCATTGAACTCTCCAAGTATGTATGGATGATAGAGGGTGTAACACCACAAACCCGGCCTAGACGTTACGGCCGAATTCGGTGTGTCACATTACCTACCACTAACCAAGTTACCTAGTTTACTAAAGTTTGGGTGAGCTTTGCAAAAACCATTAATGAAGTTTTAAGAGAAATGTTCTGATTCACTAGTGTGAGTCCTATCCATTATCGATTGTTAAGGGTTTAGAAAAACGTGACTTTTGTTGTACTTTGAAAAGTTTCTTTTCGAAGACGTTTGGTTGTCGTGTCGGTTTGAAACAAGTAATTTTTGTTAAACCCAGAGTTAACCAATTTCAAGGAATCAATTTAAGTGATGTGAATCTCAAGTCGAAAATGATTTAAGTAATTTAAAAACCCAAAATGAAAATAATAGAGCGGCCTTATTACAACTTTAACCAAAATAGAAATAATCAAAAATAAATGTGAAAATTAAAAAGGAAGCTACTTGAAACTTATTTAAAACCAGAAATTTAATCTTTGTGGCCACTCTGAATCCCGCGCAGCTCCAAGTCCACCAACTAGGGCTCACCTGCAAGGATAGAAGAGAAAGGGGGTGAGTTTGGAAAACTCCGTGTATATGGAAAACCCATCCAAAGCGGGCCTAAGCCCTATTCAGATAACTGCGGGTACTAGGCCGAAGCCCTTTTCAGAATACAATAAATTGGGCCTTAGCCCCTTTTCAGATAACAGTATGGCCCGTAGGCCCATTCCAGAACAGAACAAACATATTCGTGTATGCAAGCCCAACCTAGCCTATAACCAACCGCTACATCCACCCATACCAGCCCTCCACTCCATGTGGGGAATAGCTCAACCCACCCAGCCCTACACTCCACAATTGCAAAGATAGCGTCAGATATCGAGAAGTTGAGGCAAAGCCTCCAGTACGTGGTCAAGCCACTTTCAGTACTTGCTCCATCAATAACCCAGTCCCATGCATCAGATAATAATAACATGGCATGCAGTAAATAGTAACAGTCAAACATGCATTCAGGTCAACCTTAACCCTAGGGGTATATCAGTAATTTTGCTCCTTGGAGTAAAATTGTAAACTTTCCACCTATAAAGGTATTTCAGTAATTTTATCAGTTTTAAGGGTTCTCATGAATGTTACGGTCCTTACTAGACCATTTGTCATCATAGTAATTTATTTATCTCAATTTCCCAATTTTGGCCATTGGGCTCTAAAACCCCTAATGGGCCCTACAGTGTCCATTAGCAATTTAAGCCCATTTAATTCAAGTTTTATGACCAGTTTACCGGTTTAAGCAGTTTCGATTCTACAGTTTAACAGAACATACTTATTGCCTATTTTTTTATATTACAAATATTTTTATTATTTACCTGTATGGGCCCGTAAGCCCATTGGGCCCAGTTTTAGCCTATCGAGGCCTAATTACCGAAGTGCACGAAACTTCACACACGACTAACTTACCACTTGTGATTTAAGATCTAATTATTTCTAAACATCTTGTGAGCACTCGCACACTCACAAGCCCATGAAATGCCAGAATTTCAGCATTTCGGCTTTTGCCGAATTGAACTATGAGAGGGTGTTCAATACACACCTGTTTCGCGACGACTGCTATTGAGATCCCTTACGATGTCCTACAATTGATTACCACAATTCTTAGATTGCAACCCACAACAACCAATCCCAATATTCAGCAACCCATATTTGAACCATGCCCCTAAAGCCTTTAAAATCTTACCTTTTAGCCGAAAACCGATGACTAGATCTAAGTCTAGCTGTTCCAAAGATCCAAGCCTCCGATCAAACCTCTAGAAGACATTAATCACCAAAAGAAATCGTCGGTTAAAGACCCTTAAAGCCCTATGCCCAAATCGACAGCCTCCCTAGATTTTAGGGACTTCGGCTTTTCTAAATTGTTAAATAAGACTAGATCTGAGGTGATGAGCACTTACCACTTATTCCTCTTTGATTTCTACGCAGATCTGATGCAGATCTATCCTCTAAACGATAGTAGAACTCGAATCTAGAAGATCTGAAGTTTCAGCTGTAAGTCCCTAAATCTATGGTATTTTGACTTTTTAAGTGATGAAAAAGATGACGATTTGAGGCTATAACTTTGAAGTAATGTTGCCGATAGATACTAAGGGTTTAGAGAAGATGAAAGTTGATCAAAAAGAACAAAAATAATTGAAGGATTTTGGCTTGGAGAAATCAGCACAAGAAGTGAGTTTTCGGGATTTCGGCTTTTATGGCAATCGGCTATGGAGGTTTTGTGGAGGATGGGATTGACAGAGGAGGTGAGTAAGGTGATTAGAAGGTTTCAGCTAGAAGAAAAAGCAAAAGGAAGAAAGAAAATGGAGGAAAAAGAGAGGAAGAAGAAATCAGCACCAAGGAGAAAGAATTTTCGTTTTCGGCTTTTGTGAGAACTCAGAAAGGATGAATGACAGTGAAAGCTTTCTAGTGGCTAACCCTAATTTTCCAAGACAGAAAATGAAAAGAACCTAACCCTAATATCAACTAAAAAAATCGGCCCAACCTCCCTAAAGCCCTTGCCGAAATTCACTTAAGTGATCACATGCCCGGCACATGCCTAAAATTAAAAAGTAACAATATGCTTACCTTGCAACTTGAACCTTGGACCTTTAATTCCTTCCCAGACGCCATTTTTTTTGGGAACTTAGTGGCGCCACCTTGCCACTTTACCAAGGCCTTATTTGTGTCGTAATTTACGAAGTACTTCTTAAAAGCCCACTTAACCAAGTCTCCTATTCACTTAAAATCCAACCTTGATATTTTACCGTGTCTAACTTAGGCTTGAGCCTTCCAAAGACCCACTAACACATTTAAACACAATTCCAATATTCAGAACACCAAAATTTCAAAATTTACCAAAAATCACAGAAACCCGAAAAATCGGGAAAATCAGGGCATTATAGAGGGTGACCAAAGGCTTGGAAAATAGCCCTAAAAATTTCCACAAGGGTAAACACACGGACATGTGTCTAGGTCGTGTGTGACACACGGTTAACCCCCATGGGCATGTTTCCTGCCCGTGTGTCCCCTGCACCCAAAATTTTAGGTCAGTTTGCATGGTAGTAAACACACGGGTAGAGACATGGTCGTGTGTCTCAACCGTGTGGAAGATAAGGCCTAGCATACGGGTGTGTGCCTCAAAATGAATAATGATGTCATAAATAGAATGTTCGGGTTTTTGGACACGGGGGAAGATGCGGGCGTGTCTAGGCCGTGTGAGTGACACGAGCGTGTTTTTGGCCGTGTGAAAACCCTTGTAGGTTCGAAGTGAAAAATAAATCCAAATAATTCAACACAGGTGGGACACACGGGCGTGTCCCTAAGCACAAGGGTTTGTGCTTTGCCTCCACATAGGTGTGTGAGGCATAACCCTAGTAATTTTACTAAAATTTTCTATAGTTCTCAGTTTAGTCCCGGATCACTTTTAATGTATGTTTTGGGCCTCGTAGGCCCATAATAGGGACGCTATGATGTTGTAACACCCAAACCCGACCTAAACGTTATGGCCGAACCTCGTGTGTACATTGAAGTGTTTTTCGAAAACCTTGTTTTCATTGAAACCCTTCTTTAAAATAAAAACCTTGAGTAAAATCCCAACTTGTATTTGTTGCTTTCAAAGCAATGTGTATTTAAAAAAAAACTATTCCTTCCTGTATGATAATAATTACTTTATAAAATCTCTTTTCAGTTGTGAAAACTTTATTTAAAATAGATGATCTATGAAAACTTGTCATTTAAAAATTAAGTTGTGAAAACGTAGTATTTAAAAATAGTTATGGTTTAGGAAACCATGTTCTACTTCTAACAAATATAACGCATAAAAATAATAATAATCCTAATTTGAAATAATAACCAGAGGAAAGGCCTTATTACATTCCGGACTGAAATAACTTTAAATACTAGAAATTATATGTTTAAGAAAACAAGTCCAAGTCGTCTTGCTAGCTGGCCACCTCAGAGTCCATCCTACCGTCGAACCACCTACTGAGCATCACCCGAGAAAAATAAAAGAGAGGGTGAGTCTTTGAAAACTCAGTGTGTACAACACTCGGCAAATAGGAAAGCATGCAATAACAAGTCTTTTTGGGCTTGAGCCTAATTCAATATCAGAATAGAAGTAAAGCAATCAAATATGTACGAATCCCACCCATCCAACCACTACACACCATCTCCATCCCCCGATACACTTCATGTGGGGATATAAATATTGACCCGCCCATCTGATACACTCCAATGGTAGCCTGGTTACAGTACTACCTAACGTTGTAGCAAAGCTGCTAATCATATATTGGGCTTAAAAAACCATCGGTGGATCCATAGTTGTCAAGAAACTATGCGATCCTCATATGGCCCAATCTCATTCATATGGCCCATCGGGCCCAATCACATTCATATGGCCCATTAGGCCCAATTAATTTCATATGGCCCGTCAGGCCTAATCACTTTCATAGTCATACAATCCTATGATTTTTCATCACATAGTATCGATTTGCCAATTTTGCCTACTATAGACCGTACAGCCCATTGGGCCCATTTAGCCCATTTGGCTCGGTTGGGAAATACACGTCCTAAGTCTATGGAATCACTCATGAGGCCTCTGATAAACTATCGATTTTCCCTCTTATGAGTGTTCGCGCACTCGCAAGACTATTTAGCCAAACTTTTGGCTTTTCGGCATTTTGGCTTTTCGATATTTCAGGATTTGCCGGTCTACCGTGTGTGTGCAGTGTATGTACACACCTGGTACTAAACATGCTGCGATCTCCTTAGCCACAAACCTACAAATGATGTCACTCAATGATTAATAACACACTTATCAAAAATGATCACCAAAATCCGAAAATCTCACATTTGCCTTACCTTGAACGACAAGCCTTACAGACCTTCATTAGTCACTAATCACGAGTATTCCTTAAATCTGCATCAATCTTAATCATTATGAACTAACCAGAAAGTGACTCGAAATTATCTTAAGTCACTCTTAAAACATCCATGACCATTCGGCCAACCTTAACCAATAAAAGAGGAAACTTACCCAAACCCCAAAACGCCTAAAGAGCAATTCGACAGAGATTTAAAATTCGAGATTCGATACTAATCCCATAAGAATCGGGAAAAGTAGAGGGAGTAGTGGCAGCACAGAGGGTCTTCAGCCAAAGAGGTATTTGGCTTTTGAGATTTGTATGGTGAAAGGGGTTATTCGGTACAAATAAGAAGAAGAGAAGAAAGAATCGGCTAAAACCAAAGGTGAATCAAAAAAGAATTTAAGAAGAGAAAGAATGGAAAATCGGCAAGCAAGGAACAAGGAATTTGGCGTCTAAGCACTTAGTGAGAAAAGTGTTTCAGCAACACACACAAAAAAAAGAGGAATTCAGCTAGAGGAAGAGAAGCAATTTCGGCATTACCCTAGAATCCCCAAAATTGGCACCTATATTTACTACAGCCGAATCTACCTATCCCTAAATTCCCTATTCGACTCCACTTCTCTACCCCCTCATCTCCTAACTTTTCTCCCTGATAACTCCTTAATCCCTTCCTTAAATTTCTCCTCTTAACACTCCCTTCAGTGTTCACATTCAACGCCACTACGGGCCATTTATTGAGAAAAAATATATCCTTCTTTTGAGCAAGGAAGGATTCGAACCCCAAACCTCCTTGCCATACATGTGATGCCACCTCTAAGCCTTACATGTGACGCTACTTGCCACTCCAACACAAGGCTCTTTGTGTCCAGTTCTTCCTTTATTTATTTAAAACCCAAACTACTTACCGTCAGGGTTCTTTTAATTATTTGACTATAATTTCCTTCACCCCAAAGTTCGAACTCTAAATTAACCAAGGCCTATTATCACATAAATAACACTTGACTAGGAATATTAAGGACACCTTTTATCAAAACTATCATAAAAAGAAAGTTCGAGATTTTTGGGGCATTACAACTCTACCCCTTAAAAGAAATTTCCTCCTCAAAATTTCCAACTATCAGTACAGCTGCATAACACAGACTACCACACCACACTCCCGCTACGTACGCACCAGTATTCACCTCTGGAGCGTCTCTATCCTCTCGATGACGTGCTACATAGACCAACGCTGGCTGTCTCGCCTAAGCATGACCAGTACCTCTGCCTGGTGCTCCATGGCCCAAACCGTTTCCACCCCCAGCCTGACCGCAGCCTCTAAGCGGCTGCTGACCACCCCTCGGTGGCTGTCCATTACCTCTACCAAAGACTTTCCTCTGATCTGGTCTTTTGGGACATTCTCTGAGACGATGCTCCATGGAACCACAACTCAGACAGGCTCTTGTTCTCCTCCATCACTCTTCTGCGTGACTTTTTCCACAAGTTGCAAAAGGCGGCACCTCTTGATTGACAGTAGGGGCCCTGCTCTAACTGGCCCATTAACTCTGGCCCTAGCCCCAGGCCTCTATCCAACACCAGGAGTCTCAGCCTCCCTTTTATTCTTACCCCTTTCTTTCTCCCGGTTCAGGCACTCAGCGTGCTTCACCTCCTCTTCTATCTTTACTTTCTCTACCAACTCCGAGAAAACTCGCTCCCTTTGTGGAGCTATCAATACCCTGAGGCTATCCCTAAGACCATCAACACACCTAACGCAACGCTCATAGTCAGTTGCCACCATAACTCTTGCATACCTACTAAGGCGTAGAAATTCCACCTCATACTCCGCCACAGATTTGTTTCCCTGGGTCAAGTTTAGGAACTCCTTCCCTCTAGCATCCACATAACTCGCACCCACATACTTCCCTTGAAACACAGTTTTGAATAACTTCCAAGTGACCCGTTCAGGTTGAGTGCCCTCTTTCACTATCAGCCACCACTGGTAAGCTTCTTCACTAAGCAGTGACACTGCCCCTTTCAACTTTTGTTCAGGTGAACAGTCCAAGTCCTCCATTATCCTTTCAGTGGCCTCCAACTAGTATTCAGCCATGTTAGGAGCCACACCAGCTACGCCCTTAAAGATCTTAGCCCCATTTGATCGAAGTCACTCCAGAATTGACCCTCAATTTCTCGTGCCATTATTGGGCCCTACGACTCTTTCCAAAATCCTTAGCATTGCCTGCAACAATGCATCCTCCCCCACAACCCAATCATACGGTCCAGTCTCAGCCATGGGTGAGGCTGGAGCCTTTTCTACTCCAACATTTGGCATATGGCACGATGCCGACGATTTTGCCCTAACAATTCTGCTGCCTCAGCCACGGCCTCTTGCACCTCTTCTAGCACTCATCATTGATTCACATACTAGCTGGATTAGAAATTTTATGAAGTTTTAGTTAGTTTCAATAATTAAGCCAATGTTTTATGAAAGTATTAAAAGAAAGTTGATTTCGTAAATACTCTACAATTTTAAGGTCCTACAGGCTTCAGTTCCACTCTAACTAAAAGCCTGAGTATAATCATTTAAAGTACCCCATTAACTATCTGCAGTCTATCAAATTAAACAAGCTTAATAATAAAAGAACTTACTTGGTTCAATGTCGGAGACTCGGTGTGCCGTACAACAAGATTTTTTTTCTAAAACATTGTGATCCAATTTTTCTTTTTTTTTACAACAAACCCGAATAATAAGGCCCACTTCAAAGCCCAAGTTTTGCAACTTGGCTCTGATGCCAAATAATGTAACACCCCAAACCCGGCCTAGACGTTATGCCGAACCTGGCATGTCACGTTGAAGTGTTTTTCGAAAACCTTGTTTTCATTGAAAACCCTTATTTAAAATAAAAACCTTGAGTATAATCCCAGTGTAACACCCCAAACCCGGCCCGGACGTTATGGCCGAATCTGGAATGTCACATTGAAGTGTCTTAGCGAAAACCTTGTTTCATTGAAAACCCTTCCTTAAAAAGTTACGTCTCAACTACTTGGTAAAATCTCTTTTCTGTTGCGAAGCTTTTTTTTAAAACATTTGATTAAGGAAAACTTATCCTTTAAAAATTTAGTAGCGGAAACATAGTATTAAAAGAAAACTATGGTTTAGAAAATCCATGTTCCACTTCTTAGAATTACAACGCACGAAATTAAAAAAATCCAAACAATAACAAAAGGGAAGGCCTTATTAAAATCCAACTAAATAAAAGATTACTTAATAAAGCAATAACCTATATGCTTTTAAAACAAGTCCAAGTTGTCTTGCTAGCTGGCCACCCAGAGTCCCTCTAGACATCGAACCTCCTACTGAGGATCACCTGAGAAAAATAAAAGAGAGGGTGAGTTTTTGAAAACTCAGTGTGTACAACCCTCGACGAGTAATAAGTATTCATCATTCATCATAAAATCATACATGCAATGCAATGCAACCCACCCCAATAATCCATCCGCTACACACCAACTCCGTCCCCCAGTACACACTATGTTGGGATATAAATATCGACCCACCCATCTGATACACTCCAATGGTAGCCCGGTTGCTGAACTAGCTTCATTGTAGCAGGCTGCCAATCACATATTGGGCTTGAAAGCCGTCGGTGGATCCACGGTTGTCAAGCAACCATGCGACCCTCATATACTTCCTCCGTTCCATAATTCCCAACCCCTATACAACCTAAACAGAATATCGTATGTATGCAGCAGTTATACATGTAACATCCATAAATCTTACATTCAACACTTAGGGGTATTATGGTCATTTTCGCCCTTAGGGGCATTTCGATAATTTTCTGTTATTAAGAGTCTTACTTACCTTAGCGTGTTAACAAATCCCGTGAGCTAAGATGAATGAATACTATGCACCAGGTATGATTCCAGAGAAGATGAGGTGGGTCATTAAGACTGCTTAAGTACCAAGCTCTCCCTAGATCCAATCCTAGACATGCACATACCCGTTGCCACACCTTAACCCTATGACTTGTCCATGGTCCTTAATAAATTAATTAAGTTTTATGCAGTCATCATATACTAGGCCTAGAACCTCTTACAAAGCCCAGACAAACCCACATACCTATATATGGCCCACTAGGCCTAATCTCTTTCATATTGCCCATTAGGCCCATTCACATTTATGTGGCCCATTAGGCCCAAATCACATTCATATGGCCACTAGGCCCAAATCACATTAACAGTCATGCTCAGATACAATTTTCCATCACATAGCATCAATTATCAATTTTTGCCAATTCACAACCCAAGTCTATGGACTCGCCCATAGGCCTCAGGCAACCTATCGGTTTCCCCCTTGCGTGTGTTCACAGACTCGCAAGACTCCCGTAGCCAAACTTTCGACTTTTTGGCATTTCGAGATTTGCCGATCTACTTGTGCGTGCAGTGTATGTACAGACCTGGTAATAAAGAGTGCCGTGATTTCATTAGCCCTGAACCTATAATCGATATCACCCTTCAATTAATCGCATGCTTAATACATATCTTTACCAAAACCGAAACCTCACCTTTCACCTTACCTTGTGCGACAAGTTATAACAGCCTCTTCTTTAAGCACTAACCATGATCAACTCCTAGATCTGCACCAATCTTAACTATTAACACCAAAATAACAGGTGACTTGTATCCAACAGGAGTCCTCTTTACCTTAACTATGGCCATTTGGCCAACTGAGATCAAGAACACTTACCAAGGTCTCTCTCCTGATGAATAAATTGGTAGAGATCCAAATACTGAGATTCGGTACCTATTCTTACCCAAAACTGATTAGAAGAAGTGAGGGGCAATAATCGATACTTAGCAAAACAAACCAATTGGAAGAGCAAACACTTACACTAGAATCGACTGAGTGGAAAGGGTAGTGGCGGCACCAAAGGTATTCGGCCAAAGAGGTGTTTGGCCCCTTGAGATTTGTATGGCAACAAAAGATTATTCAGTACCAAGGGGAAAAAAATAGAAGTGGGCTAAACCAAAAGTGAAACAAAGAAAATTGTGTAGAAGAAGGAGAGGAAATCAACACAAACAAAAGAATGTAAAGCAAAGGGTTTTCGGCTTTTAGGGAAAAAGGTTTCTGGCAACAAGGTGAAGGGAATTCGGTATTAGCCTGGCTACCTCTTATTCGACACCTATTTATAGCCCCTATAGTTGAATTTCTCAAGCCCAAGTTCCCAAATTCAGCTCCACCTCTTCCTCACTTCTCATCTTCTCGTTTTTCTCCCTGATAACCCCTTTATCCTTTCCTCAAATTTCCCCTCTTATCAGTCCCTACAGAGTTCAAATCCAACGCCACCTTTGTCCACCTTTTAAACAAAAATAAATCCCTTATTTGCACAAAGTGGGATTCAAACCCTATACCTCTGACACTAGCCACACGCTACCTATCCCCTGGGCCAGCAGGCTCTTTTTTGTCAAATTTTCCCTTTATTTATTCAAAAACCCACCTACTTGCCATCAGGGTTCTTTTAATAATTTTAATAATTAAACTATAATTTCTTTTACCTCTAGGTTCGAACTCAAACCTTGACCAAGACCTACCATCACATAATTAGCACTTAACTGGAAATGCTAAGCCCAAAAAAAGAAAAATTTGAGCTTTCGAGATTTTTGGGTTTTGGGATTTTTAGGGCTTTACAACTCTACCCCGTAAAAGAAATTTCGTCCTCGAAATTTTACCTGATTCAAACAGTTAAGGATATTGACGTCGCATATCTTCCTTAGGTTCCTAAGTAGCCTACTCAGCCTTGTGATTACGCCAAAGCACTTTGACTAATAGAACGGACTTCCTTCTTAGTACCTTAACATCACGACCAATTATTTGTATGGGCTCTTCCTCGAAGGTTAGGTCTGGCCTGACCTCGATTTCCTCAATTGCTACGACATGTGAAGGGTCTGAGCGATATCGTCTCAGCATGGAAACATGAAACACATCGTGGATCTGGCTCAGTTTAGGAGGTAATTCCAGTTGATAAGCGATTGCCCAATTCGCCTTACAACCCGATATGGCCCAATGAACCTTGGGCTTAGCTTCCCCTTACGTCCAAACCTCAATACCTTCTTCCACAGAGAGACCTTAAGAAAAACTAAGTCCCCTACTGCATTCTCTATCTCACACGCTTAAGGTCAGCATACGATTTCTATCTATCCGAGGCCTCCTTCAACTGATCTCGAATCAACTTCACATTATCCTTAGTATCTGCTACTAACTCAGGGCCCTAAACTCTTCGTTCACCCAACTCCATCCAACATGTTGGAGTTCGAAACCTTCGCCCATACAGTGCCTCATATTGAGCCATCCCAATACTTGCTTGATAGCTATTATTGTACACGAATTCAACCAACGACAAATAGTCCTCCCAACTACCTCGGAAATCAATCACACATCCCCTCAACATATCCTCCAATACTTGGATCACCCTTTCTTTTCGACTGTCCATCAGTTTGAGGGGGAATGTCATACTGAAGTTCAACCTAGTACCCAACGCCTCATACAGCTTCTTCCAAAATCGGAAAGTGAAACGTGGGTCCCTATCGGATATTATGGACACTAGCACTCCATGCAATCTTACAATCTCCTCTACATACAACCTAGCCAGCTTTTGTAATGAGTAATTGGTGCGAACTGGTATGAAATGAGCAGACTTGGTTAACCGATCGACTATAACCCATATCGAGTCTTTCTTAGTAGGCATTAAGGGTAGCCCACTAACAAAGTCCATAGTGATCCTTTCCCACTTCCAAAGTGGAATCTTTACTGGGTGAAGCAGTCCTGAAGGCAACTGGTGCTTCGCCTTCACCTTTTGACAAACCAAACATTTACTTACGATTTCTATAACCTCACACTTAAGTCCAGACCACCAATAAAGCTTCTACAAATTCCGGTACATCTTGTTCCCGCCAAGATGCATAGCATAGAGGCTACTATGTGCTTCCCGCAGAATAAATTATCTTAGATCATTGTCCTTAGGTATACACATTCTCCCATGGAAACACAACACTCCTTCACTATTTATCCCAAAGTCTGATGTCTCCCTATCTCCACTTGTCTATGACGAGCACCCAAGGTCTCATCCATCATTTGCTTACTCCTAATCTTCTCGATCCATATCGATTTTACTTGAAGCTCAGCTAACAAGCTACCATCATCCAACAAACTTAAACGGGCGAGCATAGCCCTCAAGTCCGACTTAACCCTACGACTCAACGCGTCGGTTACCACATTCGCGTTGCCAGGGTGGTACTCAATCATACAATCATAATCCTTCAATAATTCCACCCACCTACACTGCCTAAGGTTGAGCTTCTTCTGGGTAAGGAGGTACTTCAAACTCTTATGGTCCAAATAAATTATGCACCTCTCTCTGTATAAATAATGCCTCCATATCTTTAGCACGAAAACCACCACAGCTAGCTCCAAGTTATGGGTTGGGTAATTCACCTCGTGAGTCTTAAGTTTTCGTGACACATATGCAACCACCTTTCCTTCTTGCATCAATATACATCCCAAGCCCACATGCGACGCGTCACTATAAACCATAAACTCTTTCCCAAGCACTGGCTGAATCAACATAGGGGCCTCAGTTAAAACCTTCTTTTCCAAAGCTCTCTTTTTGCTTGTCCATCCAAACAAACGGCACCCTCTTCCTCAACAACTTAGTTAACGGTGCAGTAATTACTGAAAATCCCTTAACAAACCGCCTATAATACCCTGCCAGACCCAGAAAACTTCAAAGTTTTTACACTAACTTGGGTGTTTTCCATTCTAACATCGCTTCAATTTTTTGGGGATCCACCTTAATCCCCTCCGCTGACACCGCATGTCCTAGGAAAGTAACCTCCCTTAGCCAAAATTTGCACTTACTAAATTTAGCATACAGCTGCTTCTCCCTCAAAGTCTGCAACACAATCATTAAGTGCGCATCATGCTCACCCTCATCTCTTGAGTACACCAAAATGTCATCTATGAAAACTACCATGAACTGATCCAGGTAGGGTTGGAAGACTCGATTCATAAGATCCATGAAAGTGGCTGGTGCGTTTGTCAGCACGAATGGCATCACCAAGAACTCGTAGTGCCCATAACGAGTTCTAAAAGCTGTCTTATGAACATCCGCCTTCTTAAACCTCAATTAGAGATACCCCGAACGCAAGTCAATCTTCGAGAAAACAGAAGCTCCTCTAAGCTGATCAAAAAGATCATTGATTCTCGGCAGAGGATACTTGTTTTTAACAGTTAACTTGTTTAACGGCCGGTAGTCGATGCACATTCGCAACATCCCATCTTTCTTCTTCACGAATAACACTGGTGCTCCTTACGGAGACACGCTTAGTCGGATGAATCCTCGATCCAACAATTCTTGAATCTGTGCCTTAAGTTCCATCAATTCCTTTGGTGCCATTTGATAAGGGGTGACCGACACTGGTGCCGTACCAGGTAACAACTCTATTCCAAATTCCACTTCTTTACTCGGTGGCAACCTTGGCAGCTCATTGGGAAAGACACCAGGAAATTCTTTAACTGTTTTCAACTCCTCAACAGTAGGGCTCTTAACCTCCGTATTGCTAATGTTAGTCGAATAGGCTTCGCATCCCTTTCGCACCAACTTCTTAACCCTTAAAACTGAAATCATGTTCGACAGATAATTTCAGCATTCACCAATCACCACCACCTTCTTGTCTTCCATCGTTCTTAATACCATTTTCTTTGCAGTGCAATCCAAGGTGGCACGGTGTTTCACCAGCCAGTCCATACCCAAGATTAAATCAAACTCACTAAACGGAACTCCATCAAGTCCGCTAAAAAGGTAACCCCTTGAACCCAAAGGTTCAATTATATTGCATGCAACATACGAATGCGTCGATCAAATGTCAATCAATATAGTGTAAGGTAACTCTTAAATGAAGAACGTATCCGTTATCACATCTGAGGCATCCCCGTCTTCTCGGTGATGAGTAGCATAAACCAAAGCTGGCTACCTCGCCTCAGCATGGCCTGCATTTCTGCTTTGTGCTCAATGTCCACATCCATTTCAGTTACCGCCCCTGGCCTGCCCATGACCCATTAGCGGCAGTTGACCACCTCTTGGTGGCTGAGCACCACCTCGGCCTATGACTAGCACCTGAGCTGACATTCTAGGGCAATTCCTGATCCTATGCTTCATAGATCCACAAGCTAAATAAGCTCCTGTCCTTTTCCAACACTCGCTTCCATGACTTCTCCCACAATCAGCACAAGGTGGTACCCTAACTGGCCCATTAACTCTAGCCCTAGCCCTAGGCCTCTGTCCAACACTAGAAGTCTTAGCCTCCCTCTTGTTCTTACCCCTTTCCTTTTCTCGATTTAGGCGCTCAGTGCGCTTTACCTCCTTCTCTATCTCTGCTTTCTCTACCAATTCCAAGAAAACTCACTCCCTTTATGGAGCTATCAATACCCTAAAGCTATCTCTTACTCCATCCTCAAACCTAACGCAACGCTCGTAGTCCGTTGCCACCATACCTCTTGCGTACCTACTAAGACGTAAAAATTTTGCCTCATACTTTGCCACAAATTTGTTTCCCTGGGTCAAGTTTAGAAACTCTTTTCTTCTAGCATCCACATAGCTCGTACCTACATACTTTCCTTGGAACACAGCTTCGAAGAACTCCCGAGTGACCTGCTCGGGTTGAGTGCCCTCTTTCACTATCAGCCACCACTGGTAAGCTTCTTCCCTAAGCAGTGACACTGCCCCTTTCAGCTTTTGTTCCGGTGAACAGTCCAAGTCCTCCATTATCCTTTCAGTGGCCTCCAACCAGTATTCAACCATGTTAGGAGCCACAGCTACGCCCTTAAAGATCTCAGCCCCATTTGATCGAAATCACTCCAAAATGGACCCTTGATTTCCCATGCCATTATTGGGCCCGCTGTAACACCCCTTACCCGTATCCAATGTCAGGACAGGGTTCGATGCATTAACGGACTTAAACATTCACAACAACACATAACATATCACCAATCATGCATGGCAAACAAGCATATACACATCACCATTATCAAACATAACATAAATAGCTAGATTTATAAGTCAAAATCATTAGCTCACTAAAGAGCAATATATTTGGCCAAATTATAATAACACATGTTATAAAACTAGGTCCCTATACATACCATTCACTTGATAATTCTAGCATATGTGTTTATATTGTCAAGGTGTTGGCTTGATAGTGTGATGCTGTCTCCGACGATCTCCAACCCTGAGCTAACCTGACAACACTAAAAGAAATGGAAATCAAGGGGTAAGCTTTACGCTTAGTAAGCTTGCATGAAATAATAAGAAGCAATTTACTAACATGCTTTCCATAGTAAAACTAACCCAATTGTACATTTACACATGTTCTAGTTAAGCTACTTTCTTGAGTCATAGTAACTAAATCATTTATATCTGGAGTTACAAAACTCCAAATTAAGATCTGTAAATTTTCCCAAAAACTAGACTTATATATCTTTCCGTCATAAAATTTTTAGAATTTTTGGTCCATCCAATAAGTAAATTTTGTTATTCAAAGTCTCCCCCATTGTTTTGTTTGACAGCTTTGACCTTTCTTCACTAAAATTTATTTATCTCATAGTACGAGACTCAGATAACGTTCTTAATTGTTTCTATTAAAATTAGGCTCATAAAAAATTCTAAGCATATAAATTATAATCAATAATTATTTTTCTACAATTTTTAACAATTTTTTCAAGTCAGAATAGGGGATCTCGAATTCATTCTAACACTTTCTCACAAAAATTAGAATATCACATAATATATAACTCTTTTCCTCCCTCTGTTTCTTTTATATGAAAATAAACTCATTAAGCTTTAATTCCATAATTTATTTGAAATTTAATTCAACTTGCACAATTTTTGGTGAATTTTCAAAGTAAAAAAACTGCTGTTGTCCAACACTGTTTTACTACTAATATTCACTCTTACATAATTTCACTTAATCCATTTTGTCTTATCGAAGTTCACTTAAATATCGAGCATATTGCTCAAAATTTTCTTAAACATATACCTACACTTATTTATCATATAATCATGTTCACATGTATTTTTACTTAATGGATTTTCCCGTTGAACTCTTCGGAATAATAACTGATACTCAGTTGCCTGCACATATTTTCACACTTGTAGCCAAAGCTATCTGGTACGCATAGTAGCCTACACTTAGTACTACACATGCGACCAATTATCTGATACACGTAGTAGCCTGTTCTTAGTACTACACACGTGACCTAACCATCTGATACACATAGTAGCCTACACTTAGTACTACACACGTGATCGAAGTTATCGGGTACGCATAGTAGCCTGCACTTAGTACTACACATGCGACCAATTATCCAGTACACGTAGTAGCCTGCACTTAGTACTACACACGTGACCTCACAATAGATCATTCGTATCGTTTCTATTCCAAAGGCTCAACTAGGAAATTCCTCACTTTCCAACATGTTACAATTTATTCATAGTCCTTTTTCAATTTGCAACTTACAACAAATAATCATTCTATAGGTAGCCACATTTCATATGATAACAAAATATAATAAAATAAAAAGAATCGATAAATTATTTACGTGCAAACTTACCTCAGATCCAAAAATGACAGTTTACCATTCTAGTCCACAACCTTATATTTTCTTGATTTAAGCCCAAATCTCGATTTCCTTGATCTATAATATCACATTTAGCCTACTAATTAGTCACAATATTAATATGGGTCTAAAAATCATATTTTTAGAAATTTGCATTTTGACCCCTAAACTTTTACATATTTTCACTTTTGCCCCAAGGTTAAGAAATTAAACTTCTTCCTATTTTCTTATGTTTTATGACATGATGATCATTTTTCCCTTCTATGGAAACATCAAATACTCACTCTAACATGTACTTATGAACAATAGGTATTTTTACCGATTATACCGTTTTACTCATTTTCACGTAAAACCGCTTAGAAAAAGTTGTTTAACACAATTTCAAGCTTCATATTCTACCATTAAACATCAAAATACATGCATATCATTCATGGGTAAATTTTTAAACATAAATCCTAGCTCAAAATAATGGTAGAAATGAGCAGATCATGTTATCATGATTTCAAAAATACATAGAACATCAAAAAACGGAGCTCAGAATCACTTACTATTAAACTTGGAAGCTTGGCCAAACCCTAACCATGGTTGCTCTTGGTACATTATGCTGTAGCAAGAAGAAAGGGACACATTTGGAGTTTAAAATTTGTCTTTTAATTCATTTTTAAAATTTTTCTTTTAATTCATTTTAACCCTAAATGACCAAAATGCCCTTTTTACTATTCTTTCAAATTTTACCCAATCAAGGCCATTTTTGTCCAACAAGTTATACAATGGTTTAATTATCATTTAAGGACCTCCAACTTAAAATTTCATATCAATTTGATACCTCTAACATGTAGAACTCAACTTTTGCACTTTTTACAATTTAGTCCTTTTTACTAAATTGAGTGCCCAAACGTCGAAATTTTCGAACGAAATTTTCACGATATCTTTTTGTGAAATCGTAAATCATATAAATATAATAAAAATAAAAATTTTCTCATCAGATTTGTGGTCCCGAAACCACAATTCTGACTAAGCCCAAAATTAGGATGTTACACCAGCGACCCTCTCCAAAATCCTTAGCATTGCCTGTGACAATGCATCTTCTCCTACGGCCCGATCATACAGCCCAGCCCAGCTACGGGTGAAGTCGGAGCCTCTTCTACTCCAACATCGGGCATATGGCTTGACGCTGACAATTCAGCCCTAACACTTTTGTGGCCTCGGCCACTGCCTCTCGCACCTCTTCTAACACTCATCGTCGATTCACGTATTTTTTGGATTAAAAATTTTATGAAGTTTTAGTTAGTTTCAATAATTAACTCGATGTTTTATGAAAGCGTTTAAAGAGAGAGTTGTTTTTATAAATCCTCTACAGTTTCAAGATCCTACGGGCTTCAGTTCCATTCTAACATAATCGTCTAAAGTAGCCCTCTAACTATCTACTGTATAGCAATTTAAACAGGCTCAAGAACAGAAGAACTTACTTGGTTTGACGTCAGAGACTCGATGTGTCGCTCAGCAAGACTTCTCCTTTTCCAAAAATATTGTAATTCGATCAAATTTTTTTCAACACAAAAAAACCAAGTAATAAGACCCATTTCACAGCTCGAGTTTTACAACTTGGGCTCTGATACCACTAAATGTAACACCCAACTCGGCTTAGACATTATGGCCGAATTTGGCGTGTCACATTGAAGTGTTTTAGAGAAAACCTTTTTTCATTGAAAACCCTTCCTTAAAAAGTTACATCTCAACTACTTGGCAAAATCTCTTTTCTATTGTGAAGCTTTGTTTAAAACATTTGATTAAGGAAAACTTATCCTTCAAAAGTTTAGTAGCGGAAACGTAGTATCAAAAGAAAACTATGGATTTGAAAATCCATGTTCCACTTCTTATAATTACACGAAATTAAAAAAATCCAAACAATAAAAAAGGGAAGGCCTTATTACAATCCCGGCTAAATAAAAGATCACTTAATAAAACAATAACCTATATGTTTTTAAAACAAGTCCAAGTTGTCTTGCTAGCTAGCCACCCAGAGTCCCTCCAAACATCGAACCTCCTATTGAGCATCACCTAAGAAAAATAAAAGAGGGGGTGAGTTTTCAAAAACTCAGTGTGTACAACCCTCGACGAGTAATAAGCATTAATTAATCACCATAAAATCATACATGCAATGTAGTGCAACCCACCCCAATAATCCATCCACTACACACCAACTCCGTCCCCTGGTACATACATGTGGGGATATAAATATCGACCCACCCATCTGAAACACTCCAATGGTAGCCCGGTTGCGAAACTACCTTCATTGCAGCAAGCTGCCAATCACATATTGGGCTTAAAAGCCGTCGGTAGATCCACGGTTGTTAAGCAACCATGCGACCCTCATATACTTCCTCCGTTCCATAATTCCCAACCCTTATGCAACCTAAACAGAATATCGTATGTATGCAGCAGTTATACATGTAACATTCATAAATCTTACATTCAACACTTAAGGGTATTTTGGTCATTTTCACCTTTAGGGCATTTCAGTAATTTTCCTTTATTACGGGTCTTACTTACCTTGGCCCGTTAACAAATCCCATGAGCTAAAATGAACAAATACAATGCACTAGGTAGGATTCCAGAGAAGAGGAGGTGGGTTATTAAGACCGCTTAAGTACTAAGCTCTCCCTAGATCTAATCCTAGACACGCACATACCCGTTGCCACACCTTAACCCTATGACTTGTCCACGGTCCGTAATAAATTAATTAAGTTTTATGTAGTCATCATATACTGGGCCTACAACCTTTTACAAAACCCAGACAAATCCACATACCTATATATGGCCCACTAGGCCCAAATCTGTGACAGCCCTAATTTGACCCCAGTTAGAAAGTGGTTTCGGGACCACAAAACCGAGTCATAAAAATAATTAAATGTTATATTCTATGCTTATTATATGTGAAAGTGTATGTGTGAAAGTATCGTGTCTTAACTTTGTCATTTGAATGTGGAATTAGCTAAAAAGGACTTGTGTGTTAAAACTTAAAAATGTGATAGGAAGAATTTAGAGGGCCGAATAATGCATGGTATATTACAAGGAGGACTTGCATGTCAAATGGACCACTATTAAATTAGTGGACGGCAATGATGATTGTTGGTAAGTAAAATATGTATTTTGTATTATATAATAATAAGCTAATGAATATTATATGATTCCATGTTAGCATCATAATATTTAATGATATTATAAGAGGAATTATATAAATTAATAAAAGAAAATAGGTGAGAAAAACAAAGTTTTCATCCATTCTTCTTTCATTTTGCCGAAATTTAAAGAACAAGTAAAACAAAAGGTTCTTGGATATTCAGCCTTGGTGTTTCTAATTGGAGGTATGTTTGTTTTTATTTCTTGATAATTTATGTGTATTTGAGTTAATTGCTAAGCTCCTTTCATAGCCCATGATTTAATTTTTGTTATTGGTTTGAAATGATGCATTCGGTTAGAGGTTGTTTGGGTGTCTTTGAAGGTGTTATATGTTTTGGAAATGGTTTTATAATGAGGATAGTTATGAGGTATAATCGGTCATGTAATTAGCTCAATTTGAAAATTTTATTTAATGTGTAGTGCGTGAGATACTTGGGTAAATGAATCGGTTTGAGTAATGCTTTAGTTGCGAATGTGTTTTTGCTAAAATGCAAAAATATATATTCGAGTGGGTACTAATTATTATGAAATGGATAATATTGAGTAATGTATGTGCTTTAAAATGATGGAATGGAGTGGTTGCTTTAAATGTGTTATGAACAATTATAAGTTAAATTAAGGTTTGCTAAATTACCATTGTCATTGACGAATATGTGCTTAATTAAAGAAGAATTTTTTGTTGAATGTTTTAAATGATTTAGATAGTTATAAATTAAGTCGAAGCTTGGTAAAATTGAATAATTGTGGCTTAATTGTTTAATGGCAATTGGCTATTATGGTGAAATGCAATGTTAATTTTTAGTTGCTAGTGTTTATATGTGTGTTAGCCAAATTTGAACTTGAATAATGATTTGAGCACGATGTGTTGTATTGAGATTATGCTTAAGTGAATTTATAGATATATGTGATGAAATTGATTGGTGATATACATGTTTAAATAATATGAATGCAAAGAGTTGTGAAAGAGTAAATTGTAGTAAATCTGCTTGGGACAGCAGCTGTAACGTGAATTTGGAAAAATCACCATAAATTGTGGGAGTGGAGTTAGAAGCTGAATAAATTATTCAATTAAAGCTTAATGAGTCTAGTTTCAAATGAAATCAACGAGAACATATTTTTGACTTCTGTACAATTAGAAATTTGATTCGTAGTAAAGGGTGGTCAGATTAGTCAAACAGTGAAACAGGGGAAATTTTAAGAAAAATCTGGTATTTTTTGGACAAACTAAAAATTATGAAAATTTTATGGATAAAAGATATATGAGTCTATTTTCAGGGAAATTTTATGGCAATTGATTTAGAGTTTCGTAGCTCCAGTTATAAATAATTTAGTGACTGTTGCTCAGGAAGACAGCTTATTGTGAATTTGTGATTATGTGGTAAACATTGATAAAAAGTTGTTAATGAGTTGCTTAATGTTTTCTTATAAACTTACTATGATCTATATGTGTGAAAGTCAAATATATATATTATATTTCTGAAGTAATGCTTGAATAGTCGAATGACTAGTTTAAAATTTTTGAATTTAAGCTCAAGAGCAAAGAGGGTCGAAGTTAGATAGGGGAAAAGAGAAAGTAATTGAGTAGCCTTTCCGCAACCATTCAAGTATATCTGAGGTAAGTTTTGAATAGTCAAATTTAGTATGTAATTGATAATGTCTTGATATGTGTATGATAACTGTACTGCGATCTATTGATTCTATTTGAATATAGCTGAGTGACAAATAATTTATGTTTAAGGCTTAAAGCCGAATAGACATTAGAAGTTAAGCTTGGAAAGTAAAATGGACATATATTCTTATGTATGTTATTGAGCCAAAAGTTATATGAATGGTGCCCATGTTATGCTATTATTCGAAGGGAATAAATGAACTATGATTGTGAGATGTTATGTGAATTGAATTTTCTTGCGAATAAGTATGCATGACATTCAGTGATGTTTATCCGGACTTAGAGTCTGCCGGCTATGTGCTGGAATTATATCCGGACTTAGAGTCCGCAAGCTATGTGCTGGAATTATATCCGGACTTAAGGTCCGCAGGCTATGTGCTGGAATTATAACCGGACTTAAGATCCGCAGGCTACGTGCTGGAAATATGTTCGGGCTAAAGTCCCGCTGGCTTCGAGCTGGTATTATACCGGGTTTAAATTCCCACAGGCTTGTGCTGGTAATTGGTTTCAAGTCCTAAGACTTGACAGGCTTAATGCCAGTAAGTTAAGTAAGATTACGATATTGAATGTTCACAGTAAACCACCGTCGAGTAAGTACTATACATTTAAGATGTTCAGGTACGTATTACTTACTCATCGGTGAATTGATTTCGAAGTGAATCATTATCATCAAAGAAGAATATATATAAATATGATTGATGGTTATATTTGCGAATATGAGAATGATTTAATCGGTCATGGTATATTTGTATATGAATTATATGTTAAAATTTCTTTATGTACTCATGTACATTCAGTCAATGATTTTGTGAATTATTAGTATTAAAGAATGATACTTAAGTGTGAATGATTGTTATATCTACGAGTAAAACAATGACCTATTCAGTCAAATGTTGTTAATATATGAGATTATTTGATTTAAATGCATCGTATGAACTTTAAGTAGAAGAAAAATATGTGCTGAGAAATCTTACTAAGCTTAAAACTTACTAAGCTTTGAAAGCTTACTCTATTCTTTATTTCTCTATTTTATAGATTGTTGATTTTGGCCACCGACTCGGGGATCGTCAGCAGTTCATCACACTATCGATCGTTTTGGTACAGTTATATTTTGGACTCGATATGGCATGTATAGGTTAGGCTGATGATAATGATGTTTTGAAATTGTAAATATTTTGGCCAAACGAAAATGGCGTATAACTTAAATATCAGTATGTATTTCAGCTCGATATCTGTTTATGTTTATTGACAATGTGAATGAGATAATTAAATGTTTAGTTCAGTAATACCTCTTAGCCTTAATCCGGCGCCCGGATTCGGGTTAGGGGTGTTACACAATCTCTTTCATATGGCCCATTAGGCCCATTTACATTTATGTGGCCCATTAGGCCCAAATCACACTCATATGGCCACTAGGCCCAAATCACATTTACAGTCATACTCACATTCCATCACATAGCATCAATTATCAATTTTTGCCTATTATGGGCCCAATAGCCCATTGGGGCCCATTTAGCCCATTTCAGCCCGTTTGGCCAATTCACAACCCAAGTCCATGGAATCGCCCATGGGCCTCAGGCAACCTATGAGTTTCCCCCTTGCGAGTGTTCGCGCACTCGCAAGACTACCATAGACACACTTTTGGCTTTTCGGCATTTCGAGATTTCGAGATTTGTCGATCTACTTGTGTGTGTAGTGTATGTACACAGTTGGTAATAAAGCGTGCTGCGATTTCCTTAGCCCCGAACTTAAAAGCGATATAACCCTTCAATTAATCACATGCTTAATACATATCTTTACCAAAACTGAAACCTCACCTTTTACCTTACCTTGCGCGACAAGTTATAACAGCCTATTCTTTAAGCACTAACTACGATCAACTCCTAGATCTGCACCAATCTTAACTATTAACACTAAAATAACAGGTGACTTGTATCCAACACAAGTCCCCTTTACCTTAACTATGGCCATTCGGCCAACTAAGATCAAGAACACTTACCAAGGTCTCTCTATTGACGAGCAAATCGGCAGAGATCCATATACTGAGATTCAATACCTACTCCTACCCAAAACTGATTAGAAGAAGTGAGGGGAAATAATCGATACTTAGCAAAACAAATCGATTGGAAGAGTGAACACTTACACTAGAATCGACTGAATGGAAAGGGTAGTGGCAGCACCAAAGGTATTCGACCAAAGAGGTGTTTGGCCCCTTGAGATTTGTATGGCAACAAAAGATTATTCGGTACCAAGGGAAAAAGAAAGAAGAAGTCGGCTAAACCAAAAGTAAAACAAAGAAAATTGTGTAGAGGAAGGGGAGGAAATCAACACAAAGAAAAGAAAGTAAAGCAAAGGGCTTTCGGCTTTTGGGGAAAAAGGTTTCTGGCAACAAGGTGAAGGGAATTCGGCATTAGCCTGGCCACCTCCCATTCGCTATTTATAGCCCCTATAGCCGAATTTCTCAAGTCTAAGTTCCCAATTCAGCTCCACCTCTTCCTCACTTCTCATCTCTTCATTTTTCTCCCTGATAACGCCTTGATCCTTTCCTTAAATTTCTCCCCTTATCAATTCCTACAGAGTTCAAATCCAACGCCACCTCTGTCCACCCTTTAGGAAAAAATAAATCCATTATTTGAGCAAAGTGGGATTCAAACCCCAGACCTCTGACACTAGCCACACGCAACCTATCCCCTCGGCCAGCAGGCTCTTTTCTGTCCAATTTTCCCTTCATTTATTCAAAAGCTCACCTACTTGCCATCAAGGTTCTTTTAATAATTTTAATAACTAAACTATAATTTCTTTTACCCCTAGGTTCAAACTAAAACCTTGACCAAGACCTACCATCACATAATTATCACTTAATTGGAAATGCTAAGCACAAAAAAAAAAAAGAAAAATTTGAGATTTCGGGATTTTTAGCTTTCGGGAAATTTGGGGCGTTACACCCAGCTTGTATTTGCTACTTTCAAAGCAAGGTGTATTTAAAAAAAAACTATTCCTTCTTGTATGATAATGATTACTTTGTAAAATTTCTTTTTAGTTGCGGAAACTTTATTTAAAACATATGATCTATCAAAGCTTGTCATTTAAAAATTGAGTTGGGGAAACGTAGTATTTAAAAACAGTTATGGTTTAGGAAACCATGTTCTACTTCTAACAAATATAAAGCATAAAAATAATAATAATCCTAATTTGAAATAATAACCAGAGGAAAGGCCTTATTACATTCCGGATTGAAATAACTTTAAATACTAGAAATTATATGTTTAAGAAAACAAGTCCAAGTCATCTTGCTAGCTGGCCACCTCGGAGTACCTCCTACCGTCGAACCACCTACTGAGGATCACCTAAGAAAAAAAAAAGAGGGGGTGAGTTTTCTAAAACTCAGTGTGTACAACCCTCGGCAAATAAGAAAGCTTGCAATAGCAAGTCTTTTTGGGCTTGAGCCCAATTCAATATCAAAACAGAAGTAAAGCAATCAAATATGTACGAATCCCACCAATCCAACTGCTACACACGATGTCCATCCCCTGATACACTCCATATGGGGATATAAATATCAACCCACCCATCTGATACACTCCAATGGTAGCCCGGTTGCGGTACTACCTAACATTGCAACAAAGCTGCTAATCATATATTGGGCTTAAAAAGCCATCGGTGGATCCACGGTCGTCAAGCAACCATGCCATATTCATATACTTCCTCCGTTCCATAATTCCCAACCCATATGCAACTTAAACAGAATATCATATGAATACAGCAGGTACACATGCAACATCCATAAATCTTACATTCAACACATAGGGGTATTTTGGTCATTCTCGCCCTTAGGGGCATTTCGATAATTTCTCTTTATTATGGGTTTATTATTTAGCTTGGCCCTTCAAAAAATCCTCATTGGCTAAAGTGAACAGATACTATGCACCAGGTAGGATTCCAGAGAAGAGGAGGTGAGTCATCAAGGCCGCTTAAGTCCTCATTGGCTAAAGTGAACAGATACTATGCACCAGGTAGGATTCCAGAGAAGAGGAGGTGAGTCATCAAGACCGCTTAAGTACCAAGCTCTCCCTAGTTTCAATCCTAGACATGCATATACCCATTGGCACACCTTAACTTTATGGCTCGTCCACAGTCACAATTAATTAATCATTTAAGTTGTATGCCTGATCGAGTAGTTACAAAAAAATTGTGTCCACAACCCCTTACTAAACACTAACAGATCTATACTCATTCATATGGCCCATTTAGGCCCAATCTCATTCATATGGCCCATCGGCCCCAATCACATTCATATGGCCCATCAGGCGCAATCACTTTCATATGGCCTGTCAGGCCCAATCACTTTCATAGTCATGCAATCATATGATTTTTCATCACATAGTATCAATTTTCCAATTTGCCTACTATGGGCCCTACAGCCTATCGGGCCCATTTAGTCCATTTTGGCCCGGTTGGCCAATACACAGCCCAAGTCCATGGAATCTCTCATAGGGCCTCTGATAACCTATCAGTTTTCCCCTATAAGAGTGTTCGCGCACTCGCAAGACTATTGTACCCAAACTTCTGACTTTTCGGCATTCTGGCTTTTTGACATTTCGGGATCTCCCTGTCTACTGTGTGTGTGCAGTGTATGAACACACCTGGTACTAAACGTGTTACGATCTCCTTAGCCACGAATCTGCAAACGATATCACTCAATGATTAGTCACACACTTATAAAATACAATCACCAAAAGCCGAAAATCTCACCTTTGCCTTACCTTGAATGACAAGCCTTACAGACCTTCCTTGATCACTAATCACGAGTATTCCTTAAATCTGCATCAATATTAATCATTAAGAACTAACCAACAAGTGACTCGCAATCATCTTAAGTCACTCTTAAAACATCCATGACCATTCGACCAACCTTAACCAATAAAAGAGGAACACTTACCCAAACCCCAAAACGTCTAAGGAAAAATTCGACAGAGATCTAAAATCTGAGATTCAATACTAATCCCACAAGAATCGGGCAAAGTAACGGGAATAGTGGTGGCACAGACAGTCTTCATCCAAAGAGGTATTCGGCTTTTGATATTTGTATGGTGAAAGGGGTTATTCGGCACAAATAAGAAAAAGAGAATAAGGAATCGGCTAAAACCAAAGGTGAATCAAAAGTGAATTTGAGAAGAGAAATAATGGAAAATTGACAAGCAAGGAAAAAGAAATTCGGCTTCCGAGCACTTAGAGAGAAAAGTGTTTCGGCAACACAAAAAATAAGGAATTCGGCTAAAAGAGAAGAAGCAATTTCGGCATTACCCTAGAATCCCTAAAATCGGCAGCTATATATACTATAGCCGAATCTACCTATCCCTAAATTCCCTATTCAACTCCACTTCTCTACCCTTCTCATCTCCTAACTTTTCTCCCTGATAGGTCCTTAATCCTTTCCTTAAATTTCTCCTCTTATCACTCCCTTCAAAGTTCACATTTAACGCCACTACTGGCCATTTATTGAGCAAAAATATATCCGTCTTTTGAGCAAGGAGGGATTCAAACCCCAAACCTCCTTGCCATGCATGTGACGCCACCTCTAAGCCTCACATGTGTCGCTACTTGCCATTCCAACACAAGGCTCTTTGTATCCAGTTCCTCCTTTATTTATTTAAAACCCAAACTACTTGCCATCAAGGTTATTAGACTATAATTTCCTTCACCCTAAAGTTCGAACTCTGAACTTAACCAAGGCCTATTATCACATAAATAACACTTGACTAGGAATATTAAGCACACCTTTTATCAAAACCATCATAAAAAGAAAGTTTAGGATTTTTGTGGCGTTACAGATGTTGTTTGACTTGTTTTAAATTAGAATGAAATTTTATAGCCCGTATTTTTTCAAAGTGTGCGAGTATATGTCTGGTAACACCTCAGACCTTGTCCCAACCTCGGGTACAGGTATGGGGTGTTACAATATGAGAGCTGAATATGAGATATCCAAGAAAGTTTTGACAAAGTTCTGACATCTAAAAAGCCTCGTATGAACCTTAAGAATAGTTAGGATGCATATGTCCTGACATAGGATCCAATATGTGTTATCATGTAAGACCACATCTGGGGTGTTGGCATTGACTTATGATTTACGTGTAAGACTACGTCTGGGACATTAGCATCGTATCTGATTTTGTGTAAGACCCTATCTAGGAAGTGGCATCGATATTTGATTACATGTAAGACCATGTTTGGGACGTTGGCGTTGTACGATTTTTTTGAGTTATCCGCGTATCCTTATGATTCCAAATGGTTCAACAAGCATTTTAAGAAAAGAATGAATATATGAGATGAGTATTCAATTCAGGTACGTTCAAAAGGTATCCTATTTTTGAGAATTAAAAGGTAAGTATATGTAGTAATGATGATATGTGATATATGTATGAGAAAGTATGCCATATGTGCAAGTGAATTGAGTATATGAGAAATGTATATAAATCATGTGGTTTGTGATGGTATTTGACTATGGATTATATGTAATTATATGATGCTTATATGCTTTGATTGATAAGTTTATTTGTATATGGCTTACTAAGCTTTTGAAAGCTTACTTTGTGTGTGTTTGCATTGTTTTATAGATATCGTAGCTATTGAAAGCTCGGGGATCGTCAAGGATCGTCACCACACTATCGAACCTTGTTTTGGTACCTTTTGACATTATGAATATAATAGTATAGCATGTATAGTCTAGAAGTATTTGGATATGTTTTATAATGAATATATATTTAGCCATGTGATATGGCTAGTTTGTGTTTGAACTTATGGTTTGATTTTGGTATATGATATGTGATGGAATTGTGGTATGTTTGATGTGTTCATGAATAGTTAATAGAAATGGTAAGTTTGGTATGTGCTTAATGGTGGAATTTGTAAGAATGTGGTGTGAAATTGAATGTGAATATGAAAGATATAAATCATATGTTTTGGTATGTATTTGGTTTATAGAATGATATATTTTGACATGTGTTATAAGTGTGGAAATTGTTGATAATGAAATGGCATGGAAGATGCATGATTTGGGTTTGAAATTGGCTGAAATTATAGTGCAAATGTGTTTGGTTTTATACTTGTAGGTATGACCTAAAATGGGTGGCAATTTAGCCTTGTAAATGGCCTATTTTTGCCCATACGGGTGTGTGTCTCAGCCATGTTGCTCGAGGGTCATTCCAAAATGAACTTGGGCAGACCACACGGTCATACACACAGACGTGTGCTAGGCCGTGTAGCCAAGTCAGTTTCGATCACTAGCCTTCCTAATTTTCACATGGGCTGGCACATGGGCGTGTCTTATGGCCATGTGTACAAGTCAATATGTATGCCCTACTTTGACACTGCCTAGGCATACGAGTGCATCTAAAGCCGTGTGAGGCACACGACCTGTTCATACGGGCGTGTGACCTGTACAACTTTGAAAAGTGTTTAAATTTTGAAAAATTCTGTATGAGCTCGGTTTAGTCCCGACGCCTTTCTAAAGCATGATTAAGGTCTCGGAGACCTATATAAGGGACTTTATATTGATGGTTGACTATATTATGGATGATGTTATTGAATTGTTTGTAAAATGTTCTGATTTGTCCGATAATGCCTTTAACCCTAGTCTGGCAACGGATACGGGTTAGGGGTGTTACACTTTCACATAGTTATTCATTTCTTAGAATGCCCATTGAACCATTCAGAATCAATAAGGATACTCGGATAGCTCAAAGCTCGTACAATGCCAACGTCCAAGACATGGCCTTACATGTAATCAAATATCGATGCTACTGTCCAAGACAGGGTCTTACACGAAATCATATACGATGCCAATGTCTCAAGCATGGTCTTACACGTAAATCTCAAATCGATGCCAACGTCCCAGGCGTGGTCTTACATGATAACACATATTAGAATCCTATGTCATGACATATGTATCCTAAGTACTCCTATGGTTCGTACAGGGCTTTTTGACGTTATAATTCGATCGGTTCAAGCTCCCAACTAATTATTCAATGCTTAATTCATTTCGGCATATACAAATATATTTATTATAATTCAATTCGGCACATATAATACATATACAATCGAATTTAACAACATTTATTTACTTAAGAACTTACCTTGTACTAACACAAACGGACCTGAACGACTATTCAATAATTTTCGACTTTCCCCAATCTAGATCTAATTTCCTCATTTCTTGATCTAATTCAATGAAAATTTAACTTGATTAATCTCATACCCAATCAAATTTATCCAAAAACACATAAATGGGATAATTACACTTTTGCCCTTAACATTTCATATTTTTCGCAATTTAGTCCTTATTTCACAAAACACAAAAATATTCAAAATTTGACCACACCCATGCTTGGCCAAATTTCAATAAGGTCCCTAACAGCCCATTTCTTTCATTTATTTCACATTTTGGCCCCTCAATTAACAAATTTCTCAATTTAGTCCTTAATACTCATTTTTATCAAAAATCATTTAATTAAACAAGAAATTCTATTAACACATATTTATTTTTCATCATCAAACACAAAAATAATCAAGCTTTCAACAATGGAAAAAAAATCATCATCAAATTCAAAAATTCAAGTATGGGTTTACTAGTACTCAAAACAACGATATCAAAAACGTAAAAATTATCAAAAACCAAGCAAAAACGAAACTTGAATCAAGCATGGACCATGGCCAAATGTTTGAAAGCTTTAAACCTTTTTTTCTTTCTCAATTTTCGGTCAAAATATGAGCATTTTCATGTGTTTTTATTTTCTTTTTATGTTATGATTTATTATAATAACATTTTTAACTAATTACAAAACTAACCTTAATGATTTTAATGATAAAACTCATAATATAAGCCCATTACCGCCCATGCATATTTTCAATGGTGAAATTACAACATAAGGCCCCACATAATAAAAGCCATAGCAATATAGCACTTTCACAAATAGAATGCCACTTTTACATTTTACGCGATTAAGTCCTTCTTGACAAATTGACACTCAAACAATAAAATTTTCATACGAAAATTTCGCACATATCAATTCACATACTGTAAGCACAGAAAATAATATTAAATTATTTTTTTAGTCGGATTTGTGGTCCCAAAACCACTGTTTCGACTAAGGTCTAAATTGGGCTGTTACAAGCAACATAGAGAGTTTCATCCTTATGGGATGGTCTCTCATAGGCCGGAGTTCTTCTAGTTTAGTGAAAATGTTTTCAACATTGAGTCTTTCAAATGAGAAAATGGTGAACCACTCACATTTGAAACAACTATGAAATCTAAGATGGATTCTCTAAAGTTCAAATCAATGTAGGACTTGTAGACTTACCGAAGGGGATATAACCCATAGGTTGTAAGTGGATCTACAAGAAGAAAAAAAATGTGAACATTTCATGAAGAACTTGGGAGAAGCTAACTTTGTTCTGGAAATTTGAATCTTAAGAGATCAAAAGAACAAAGTAATAGCTTTATCACAAGCTTCATACATAAACAACATTTTGGAACACTATGAAATGACCGATTCAAAGAAGGGAACTCAACCCTTTGTATTGTGCTTGCATCCTTCTTTAAAAGACTGTCCTAAGACAACGGAAGAAAGAGAATACATGAGAAAGGTTCATTATTGACCTATTGTCAAATGTAGTAGTTAACTCAGTCTATTTTTACATTTATGGAGCTTGTTTCCTAGGCAATTTAATATTTTGTATTACGTTTCCGGTATAAAGTAGTTAGAATTAAATATTAGTAAAATAAGTCATTTTTAACACACTTTATGAGTGTTGTGACCCAATAGGCCAACATGGGCCTTAGGTAGCTCTAATATGTTTAATTTAGTGTGTAGGATGTAGATTTATAGGCCCAATTGATGTAGAAGCATGGGGTGACTGATGCGCAAGTTTTCTGGGATAATAAAGCATGAAAAGAACCAAGATTGGTGTGGAATACATGTCGTGTCGCACCATAGCCTTTGCATGGTGTGACATAGGTCGACTTGATGCCCAAGGATGTCGGGGTTACTTTTTCTTGCATAGTCAAATTTATAAAAAGACCTAGGACGTGCCAACAAGCTAATTTGGGCTACCAACACTTATATGAATGAGACATTAGGGTTTTGATGTAAGAAAGTCATTCTAAACGCACCAAAAAAGGCTAGTAGTTTAGGAGTAGGTTTAGATTAGTTTTCTTTGGGCTTTTCTTAACTATTGGCTTTTCCTCTTGGAATAGGTTTCGATCTAAGAGTTTATTTATTCTTTGCATTCGACACATTTCATTATTCGAATCAATCAATTTGCTACTCTATTCTCCATTCAATATCATTTATTCAATGGGAATTGAGATTATGAATAACATGAGTGGCTAAATTCCTTTAAGGAGATTAACGAGTGGATGGGGATACGATTAATAGAGGATTTAGGGATTTCCCGAGAGTATTAGCTGGTATAAATGTGTGTTCTTAAACCCTAAGCTTGACAAACGAGATTGGGAGTTAAGTTGACCAAGTAAATTGTACTTTATCCTGGTTGAGAAAGTGAGGTCCGATGATTAGTGAGTATCAACTAATCGATTAATTAGTTAGAGACCAGTGGGTAATAAGTGGGTAATCGATAGCTAATCCACCCTAGAATCCTTATTCGAATTTAATTACAACCCTTAAAGTGAGTTAATCTTCCTGATTGGTTTATTGATTTAATTCGTTTGTTTATTTTTCTTGTTCATTTACGCTAGTTATCTAAATTCTGTCATTAATCTATTTTATGGTTTATCATAATATAAGAATTAATTAATACTATTTAGTCTTATTATTGTAAAAAGGTTTTTATAGATTTAGTCCATCCTCATTTGGTACGATATTGGGAATACTTCCAAGTGTTCCATTGTAACTAAACTATATTACAATTTGACCCATGCACTTTTGGACATTGTTGTTTTAAATTCTTATATATTTTTGGTGTTATATTTTACTATAAATGATAACTCATTTATAGGCAATCAAGTTGTTAGTGTCGTTGCCAGGGAGGTTTCAACAATAAATCTTGAAAATATTTTTTTTACAATTAATAAGATAAGTAGGAACATTAAAACCTGTAGATATAATATATAGTTTATTTATTTATTTTTATTTTTTTATCAGGTCGTTTATAACCTGAAGCTCCAGTACCCCAATCGAAATAGAACCAGATCTGGTGCAAATACTTAGGCACGATCGTCAAGCGATGACCTAAGTATTTGCTCTAGATTTAGGTAGGGTTCAATTGTGGTATAGGAGCTTCAGGTCATAACCGACTTGAAATAAAAATAAAAATAAAAATAAACAAAAATTAAATATAGTATCTATAGGTTTTAATTTTTCATACTTATCTTATTAATTCTAAAAAAAATATTTTCAAGATTTATTGTCGAAACCTCCCTGGCAGCGGCACTAACAACTTGATTGCCTATAAACGAGTTATCATTTATAGTAAAATATAACCCCAAAAATATATAAGAATTTAAAACAATAATGTAATATAATTTAGTTACAATGAAACAATTAGAAGTTTTCCGAGGATCCTACCCAAGGGATGATGGAATAAATCTATGAAAACCTTTTTATAATAAAGAGTCTAAATAGTATTAATTAATTTTTGTATGGCGATAAAACTTAACATAGATTAATGAGAGAATTTAAATAATAAAAATAAATGAATAAGAAAAATAAATGACTTAAATCAAGAAACCAATCAGGAAGATTAACTCACTTCAGGGTTTGTAACTTCAGATTAGGATTATAGGGTGGATTAGTTATCGGTTAAACATTTATTACCTTTCGGCTTCTAAATAATCAATTGATTGCTTGATACTCGCTTATCTCCCGAACTCATTTTCTCAACTAGGATAAACTACGATGTACTCGGTTGACTTATCTCTCGATCTTGTCTAGCCTATGATAACTTCCTATGGTTGTCAAGCCTAGAGTTTAAAAACACATATTTATACCAACTAACACTCACAGGAAAACACCAAATCCTCCTTTAACCACATCCTCATCCACTAATTAATCTCCTCTAAGGTGTTTAGCCACTCATGTTATTCATAATCTCAATCCCAATTGAGTAAATCATGTGAAGAACATGACTGAATTGAAAGATAAATGATATTGGAATAATTGTGGATTGATATTGAAGGGAGAATAGAGTAACAAATCGATTGGTTGGAATAATGAAACATGCCAAATCATAAGAATAAATAAACTGAAATAATTCAATGAATTAAATAAACTCTTAGGTTGAAATAGATTCCAAGAGGAAAAAAATAGTTAAGAAAAGCCGAAAGAAAACTAATCTAAACTTACTCTAAAACTACTAGGGCTTTTAAGTGCGTCTACGATGACTTACTCACATCAAATCCCTAATGTCTTATTTATAGAAGTGTTGACAACCCAAATTAGGTCTTTAGCAAGTCCTAGGTCTTCATTTAAAGTCGACTATGTGTACAAAATTAACCTTAACATCTTTGGATGACAAGTCGACCTATGTCGCGCCATGCAAGGGTTTTGGCGCTACATGACATGTGTTCCCCACCAATCTTTGTTCTTTTCATGCTTTGACGTCTTGAGAATCTTGTGCTCCACTTGTCCCTTGTTTCCACATCAATTGTACCTATAAATCTTCATCCTACAGACTCAATTAAACTTATTAGAGCTACCTAAGGCCCGTCACAGCCTATTGGGTCACAACACTCATAAAATGTGTTAAAAACACTCACTTTACTAATATTTAATTCTGACCACTAAATACCGAAAACGTAATATAAAATACTAAGTTTCCTAGAAATCAAACTTCTTAGGTGAGAAAATAGATTGAGTTAACTTCTTCATTTGATGACAGATCAAATACCTCGACACTTAAGTCTTTGATTATCCTCAAGCAAACTAAATAAAACTGAAAATAAACTAAAATTGGAAATAGGAAATAAACATGCAAGGGAAAGAAAATGTACTCCAGCTAGTTTGGTATAGAAAATTGAATAGAAATATATTAAAAAGACAATGCAAATAAATATATAACTCTAGAGTGATATACAATTGGCTCAAAATTTCTAAAGTTAGGCGAGTTAGTTCAAGAAATTTCAAGGCAAACAAATAAAAGAATGTTAAGTATAGGTTTCCATGAAAATAGATATACAAATATTCACGTATGTTCAAATGAATATAAGTGGAAAAAACTTCAAAACTAAGCACAATTTTATCCATGTAAGGTACTAACTAAGTCACATAGGACTTTTCAGCTTGTAAAGTTCCGAGGTTGGTTTGGAATTCAAAGAATAGAATTGAAAAAAATGGTTAAGCATGAAAGTAGTTTGGCATGTGATATTTTCCACAATACTCCCTTAAGTATACATATGCTCACGACCTTATATCCACTTCCCTAACTTTCCTTATCTCTCTGTTTACTAAGGCATCGCATAGTATTTATGAGTACAATCATTAGAGTTTGTAATTTTTTTTCAAAAAAAGGTGAGCGTAATTTTCTTCCAACTCACTATGTTTTTATTTTTTATCGAGATTTTATCAATTGGCATTTTGCCTTATTTTTCTACAAACTCAAAATTCTTATACTTAATATACCATGCAATTCCTTAGTTCACTGAATTTTTTTATTTTCTTTTGAAACCACCAAGATGTATATGCCTAATCCCTCAATATTGATGGTTGGACGTCTAAATGCGTTCAAGGAGCAAGACATAAAGGATTAAATAGAGTATGTGTTAGGCTTAAGGTCCTACTCCTAAACTACTAGGGTTTTTGAGTGCGTCTAGGATGACTTACTCACATAAAGCCCCTAATGTCTTATTTATAAAAGTGTTGATAGCCCAAATTAGGTCTTCAGCATGTCATAGGTCTTCATATAAAGTCAATTGTGCAGACGAAATTAACTCCATCATCCTTAGACGACAAGTTGACCAATGTTGCACTTTGCAAGGGTTATGGCATTCAACGGCATGTGTTACACGACAATCTTTGTTATTTCCATGCTTTTATGTCTCAGGAAGCTTGTGCATCACTTGTCCCTTGCTTCAACATCAATTAGGCCTTTAAATCTTCATCTTACCACTCAATTAAACATATTAGAGCTACCTAAGGCTTGTGTCGGCCTATTGAGTCACAACACTCATAAAATGTGTTTAAAACACTTATTTTACTAACATTTAGTTCTAACTACTAAATACAGAAACGTAATATAAAATATTAAATTTCCTAGAAAACAAGTTCCTTGAGGGTGGAAATAGACTGCATTAACTACAATATTTGACAGGACATTAAAATAAACTCAACTAAAAGCTAAAGAAAACAATTTGGCTACGTCCAACCTGTCTCCACCTATAAATGAAGTTATAAAGTTTGTTTATATAGGCAAACATTAGGGTGCTAGATGCCTAAAATAACCTTAGAGTAATTAGGGTTTAATTAGGAAAAATAACCCTTATTGGCCTTCCAAGATACGATTGACTATTTCTAAGTTTTTTCTGATTCTCATGACATCGGGGAAACCCTCGTCACGATGTGGAGTCTCTTTCAGCCCCAACTGTAACACCCTATACCAGGCTTGATCGCTGAGCCCAAATATAAAGATGCCACACCACCGTCTGATTACTTGTAAGCTATAGTGTTCACAATTTTAAGGTCGACACATGTCATTCAGAGCATTTACACAGGTTTAAGACATACATGAATTAATCATCATTAAATCATGTTGGACATACATCAATGTAACTTACTGTGTTAAAAATTCAAGCATTTGGACCATTTAGCAAAATTTCAAAGTTAGACACGTAGGTACCGATACTGACCTTAGGGTATCAATATTTTACTAACATGGTATCGTTACTACATGGAAAATCAATACCAAAATTGCATCATGTTTCTCACGAAAATTGAAAACATTAGAGATTATCGGTACTTTTCTTATACTACCAATAAATCTACCCCAAGGATCGATACTCGATGTAACAACCTATACGTGTATCCTATGCTGAGGCGTAATACGAGGCGTTACCTAACTTGAACTTATATTTACAACCAATTACAAGTCTTCATGACTTGGAAAATTTAAAACTTTTTTAAACTTATCAATATATTCTTAATGTGGCCTTACAAGGACCAAAACACACATCGAAAATCATTCGAGACCAATCCGGGTCTTTTTGACAACTATAGAAAAATGTCACTTGACATAGGGGACAAGCCTGTGTGGGAGGGGCAACACGCCCGTGTGACCATTCCAACATGGTTGTACTAATGGCCCATTTGTCTCACACAGCCTAAGCAAAATAGGGACACGCTCGTGCCCTCTACTGATGTGGAATTAATTCTAAATGCACACCTATAGGGGTTTTCACATAGCCTGGCACACGCCCGTGTCCCGAGCCCGTGTCCTTCACATGGCCATGACATGCCCGTGTGCATAAACCTAGACATTTTGTTTTTGACATCAGCATTTCATAAGGGTCACACGGCCGAGGCACACGTCTGTGTGCTAGACTGTGCCCTTCACACGGCTGAGACACACGGTCGTGTCTCTGCCCGTATGTTTATTATCATGCATTTTGACTTGAAATTTTTACGTGCAAAGGAGACATGGCTAGACAACATGCCCATGGTACTGGCCGTGTGTCAGACACGCCCGTGTGTCTACCTATGTGGACAAAATCAGGCTTTTTGCCAAGCCTCTTTGCCACCCTTACTTACACAAAAGCAACCAAAACCAATACAATACTATTCATGCAATAAAATTAGCCACAATAGACAACATTTCATTTGTGCATTCTAATCATCCATGAATAAAAAACCATTTGCATATATCAAAATGAATATTAGCAATCATTCAGGGCTTAATACAAAATAAGGAATTTATCCCAAGCCAACACATTTGGCCAAATTATTAACAACACAAAACACAATTCTAGTTCCCTATACATGCCATATTCAAAAATATAAATCAAACTATAGTGTCCATACCTCGTTCTAAATGCAATTTTTGAAATGTCTGAATATTTTACTCTCAACTGATAATAACCTGATCTGAAGTCTATTTTTTAAAACACAGTAACTCCTTTCAACTGATCAAACAAATAATCAATTCTGGGCAGAGGATATTTATTCTTGATAGTCACTTTGTTCAACTGACGATAATCAATATACATTTTCATCGTTCCATGTTCCTATTTCACAAATACAACAGGAGCACCCCAAGGTGAGAAACTTGGTCTTACAAATCCTCTATTAGTCAAATCTTGCAACAAAGACTTTAATTCTTTTAACTCAGTCGGAGCCATTCTATACGGTGTTATCGAAATCGGAGTAGTCTCTAGCACTAATTCAATGCCAAACTCAACTTCTCAAATCAGAGGTAATCCCAGAAGTTCTTCATGAAATACATTAGAGAATTCACAGACAACAGGCTTTGATTCAATTTTCTTTTCTGTCACTTTCGAATCAATCACATAAGCAAAGTAGCCTTCATAAGCAAAGTAGCCTTCACAACCCTTTCTCACATATTTCTAAGCTAACATCGAAGAAATCACTACCGGTAAACCATTCAGATCATTAGACTCAATCTGAATAATCTCATCATTCAGACATCGAAAATCAATAGTCTTTCATTTTCAGTTTACAATAGCATCGTGCAAAGTTAACCAATCCATACCCAGAATTATATCAAATTTGTCAAATGATAATAACATCAAATCAGTCAGAAAACATTAATCTCGAATCATCAACAGAAAATTCTTACACACTTTGTCAACCAAAACACACCGGCCTAAAGGGTTCGATACTCTAATTACAAATTCAGTAGACTCTACAGAAAAAAGTCTTACTGCTCACTATGTTCATGCATATATAAGAATGTGTTGATCCCAGATCTATTAATGCAATCACAAAACTATCATAAAGAATGAATGTCCCAGCAATAACATCTGGAGACGAAGCTTCTTCACGTGCACGAATAGCATAGGCTCTGGCAGGTATATGAGCCTCAGATCTAGCAGTCGTATCTTTAGCTCCCCTCTGGCTGCCACTCACATTACCCATATTTCTAGGCAGTCTACCTCGAGCTGTATTGCCACTCGGCCTCGAATTTTGCACAATCTCTTGCTCTACAGACTCAAGACATTCACGATAAAGATCAACATCTAAAGCAAGCTCGGTCATTCGATCTACAAATTCCCAGATGTTTTTTACCATAATGTCTATACTCGGGTCGATCGGATCGGACATTTCCAATACTGCAACAGAAGTAGTTGGAGCTCTAAAACTCGAATGCGATCTAGTACGATATCTACTAGCATGTCCCACATTAGCCTTTGATCGGCAAAAATCATCTCGAAATTTCTTTGATCCGAATGAAATGACTTGCTCGATGATCTTTTTCATACTTCTCTAGCTTCTGAGTCGGCTTTTATTTTCTCTTTCCCAAGTTCTTTAGCTTTACATGCCCATTCAACAAGCACAACAAACTCTTTTATCTCTAGAATTCCAACTAACAAGTGGATATCTTCATTTAAGCCATTTTCAAACCTTTTACACATTATGGCTTCGGTTGAGACACATTCCCGTGCATACTGGCTCAATCTTACAAATTCTCGCTCGTATTCTGTAACAAACATACGGCCCTGTTTCAACTCAAGAAACTCTTTACGTTTTTGATCGATGAAACTCTAATTGATGTTTTTCTTTCGAAATTCAGCTTGAAAGAAATCCCAGGTGACTTGTTCTATCGTAACCACTGATATCAACGTCTTCCACCAATGATACGCCATATCTCTCAAAAGTGAAATGACACATTTAAGACATCTTTCCGGAGTACATGACACTTCATCAAACACTTGTATCGTATTCCCTAGCCAGAATTCAGCTCTCTCAGCATCATCATTAGTAGTAGCATAAAACTCTTTGGCCTCATATTTTCTAATTTTATCAGCAGGTGGCTTACTCAACTGAATTGGATTAGTAGATGGCTTACTCAACTGAACCGAATTAGCTTGTGGCATGACAGGAACTTGTGGAGGATTTAGCGGGGATGAAGGTTATGGAATAGCTGGATTAGTTCTCATATACTGAGTGAACCAATCATTCATCATTTGGTAAAAGGCTTGCTTAGCCTCTCCCTCATGACTACTAGTAGCAAGTCTAGAATCAGATGGCGCTATCCCTTGGGAGCAAGCACATTACTTTCAACATCGTTAGCTACGGCTTGCTCAGGATCCATTTACTATATAGAAACACATTTTCATTGTCAGGAATCATCACACTATCACAGTTTATATATATGGTATGTATAGCTAGACACGCATATGCTACGTTAGTCCTAGGATCGGCTAAACCGTAACTCTGATACCAACCAAATGTAACATATCTAACCCGTATTCATCGCCAGACTAGGGTCATGAGGCATTACCGGACATATCGAAACATTTCGAAATCATTTCAGAATCGAATGCCATACATTATCATATCAAAGTCAAATATCAACATAAGGTCCCTTTCCTAGGTCAACAAGACCTTAAACATGCATTAGGAAGAGGTCGGGACTAAACTGAACACATACAAAACTTTTATGAAATTTAACAATTTTTCTAAGTTACAAAGGTCACACGCCCATGTGAACAGGCCGTGTACCTCACACGGCATTAGACACACCATGTTCTTAGGTCGTGGTAAAATAGGGCATACATACTGACTTGTCCACACGGCCACAAAACACGCCCATGTGTTAGGCCGTGTGAAAATTAGGGAGGCTACTGACTTGGGTTATACGGTCAGTCACATGCCCGTGTGTCTAGCCCGTGCTTGAAATTGACTTAGCCACACGGCTTGGCACACGCCCGTGTGTGCAACCGTGTGGTCTACCCAGGCTCATTTTGAAATGGCCCTCGAGCAACATGGCAGAGACACACGCCCGAGTCCTTGCCCGTGTGGGCAAAAATAGGCCATTTACAAGGCCAATCTACCACCCATTTTGGGTCCTCCCTACAAGTATCAATTGCACCATAATTTCAACCAATTTCAATCCCAAAACATGCATAATTCATGTCATATTATTATAAACCTATTTCATACTTATAATTCATTCCAAATCATGCCAAATCATAAGCCAAAGTTATACTAAAACATATGTTTCATAATCTCAATTTACTTCATTCAATCTCATGTCATAATCTTACCAATTCCTCAAATAAGCACATACCAAAATCTTACCAAATAGACCAATTCTCTTTGGCCATCCGTGAACACATCATATTCGTAATATTGCATCACATAGTTTATACTCAAAAGTCATTCATAAACACAACCAAAACCAAGCCATATCACATGGCTAAATATTTTTAACTCAAAAACATATCTCAAATTATCTAGACTATCCATGCCATACTTTAAAATTTACACTTTCAAAAGGTACCAAATATAAGTTTGATAGTGTGGTGATGATCCTTGATGATCCCCAAGCTTCCGGTAGCTTCGATATCTAAAAACAATGCAAACAGACACAGAGTAAGCTTTCAAAGCTTAGTAAGCCATATACAAATACACTTAACATTTTAAGCATATAAGAATCATAAAATACATATACTCCATAGCCAAATACTATCACAAACCACATAGTTCATACACATTTCACATATTCCCAATTCATTTGCACATAGAGCATATTTTTTCATACTTATATAACATATCATCACTTGCACATATACTTACTTCTCATTAACAAATGTTGAACACATCTCCACGTACCTAAATCGGTTATTCATTCATTCAATAACGTATTTCTCAGAATGCTCGTTGAACTGTACGGGATTAAATAAGATATGCAGATAGCTCAGGAAGCTCGTACAATGCCAACGTCCCAAACATGGTCTTACATGTAATCAAATATCGATGCCAATGTCCTAGACAGGGTCTTACACAAAATCAAATACGATGTCGATGTCCCAGACATGGTCTTACACAAAATCACATATCGAAAATCCTATGTCATGACATATGTATCCTAATTATTCTTATGGTTCGTACGGGGCTTTCGAACTTCGTTACATTATCAAAACTTTCTCAATTTCACATATTCAACTTCTACAACATTCATCACAATTAAATATCATATAAACATGAATAAATCAATTCAAACTCATTTATTTGTATATAGACTTACCTCGAACGGAAACGAACGGCTCTTTAACGACTTCCGACTTTCCCCGATCTAATTTCGTTTTATTTGATTCTAGGTCAATATAAATTCAAATTTAACTCTTTTCTTCAAAAAATCATTCAATTCAATCCATATACACATATTTAGGGCATTTTACAAATTAGCCCTCACATTTTCACATTTTAACACTTTCGTCCCTATTTCATTAAATCATAAAATATGCATAATTTCCTCTCATACATGCCTAGCCAAATTTTCCTTTAGCTCATATAAGCCCACATATTTCATTTATTTCACATTTTAGCCCCTCAATTTCTCATTTTCACAATTTAGTCCAAAATACTCAAATTCATCAAAAATCCCAATACAAAACATCCCAATACAAAACATAGTGATCTAACATATATCCTTCATTTTCTATCATCAAACTTTATAAAACTCACATTATCAATAATGGAACATCTTAAAATCATAATCAAATTTAGAAATCGAGGCATGGGTTTGAAAGATTACTAAGCAACGATCACAAAAATGTAGAAATTATAAAAAACGGATAAAAAATCATACCTTAATCAAGTAATCAAAGTGTCGAACCCTAGTAAGCTTATTTTTTTTCTTTTTCTTTGTATTTTTAGCAAGAATGAACATAAATGACTAATTTTAAGCATTTTTTTGTTAATTATATGTAACACCCGAACCCAAATTTAGACGTTATGGTTAATCAAAAGCGCCACATCAAACCATTTTTCAAATTTGATCTTTCAAAGGAAAATCCATTATCAATCTAAATTTATTATTAAACCACGCTCCCATCAAAACGTTTACCAATTTGTTTGCCTTTGGTATATTACGTCATTTAAAATCGCGGAAGCATTTTGAAAACTTTGTTGTTGGAAGCTCGTATTCCTTAGAAAAATCATGCCATTTTGAAATCTTGAGTTTTCCTAGACTAGCGGTTTAGTATAAGAAATCACAATCCAAATTAAAACTTAAAACCCACCAACGGCCTTATTACATAAAAAAAAAAACCCAAAACAAAATCTAATTGCAATTAAAAGAAACAGAAACAGTAGTGTGGCCATCTCTGAGTCCCTCGCAGCTCCAAATCATCTAAGCTTAGGGATTACCTGCACAGTTAGAAACGGGGTAAGTTTACAAAAACTCAGTGTGTAATCCCAAACAACAAACAAACAGTGAATAACACAGTGTCAGTACAATTTGGGCCAAAGCCCTATTCAGAAACAGTACAGCCTGGGCCTTAGCCCTTAAACAGTAGCAGTATGGGCCTAAGCCCTAATTTAGTCTCGACATATACTGGGCCGAAGCCTTTTCATAAATCATATCACTGGTCGAAGCCTTTACTATAAGCGGTATGGCCCATAGGCCCATTTCAATATCACATGTAATATCAACGAATGTATGCAAGCCCATTTGGGGAGACTACTCAACCGACCATCCGCTACTCTCCACCCGTACCAACCAACACACCATGTGGGGAATAACTCAACCCACCCAACCAAACTCTCCACTGGCAGCATAGCTACTTTATCATATAACTGGAGGCCTAGCCTCTTTTAATAACTGGGGCAAAGCCCTTTTCGATAAATTGGGGCAAAGCCCTTTTCGGTAAACTGGGGCATAGCCCTTTTAGCACTTCCTCCATTTATAAAACCCAACCCATGCAACATGTCATGTATGCAGAATGTAATGCCCATATTTGAATCAAACAATCACAGTCAAGTCATTCATATCACCAACATATATTCACAATCAAATCCATCAACCACACAGTCCAGGTCAGTCACTTGCCCATAAGGGCAAAATAGTCATTTTTCATATTATAAGGGTAATTTCATAATTTTACCAAATATCAGGGTTTTCCATGTTCATTAACAATTATCAATATTTTCGAGTGTTTAAACAATGATCTTTAACCCACTTTATCAAATTCGAGCTTTTGGGCCCAAAACCCTTAATGGGCCTTACGAATGCTGATTTAGCCCACTAGGCCTGCTTAATCAAAATTTTACAACAGTACTAACCGTGTCAACATGCAACTTTTCTAGATTCCATTTTCTATCAGTTTTACCCAAATGGGCCCGATTCTAGCCCATTGAGGCCCAACTTACCATCGTGCACAAAATTGCGCTCTTACCTGCTCCATCGATCCAAACACCGATCATATCGTATCTATCGCATCTTTAAGCAAAGGCAAAATCACAAGTTCCCAAAATGTCAAAATTTTAGCATTTCGGCTTTTCGGCGAATATTAATCTAAGCTACTGCGAGGGTTATTACACACCTGTTATGGGTTGAAGTTGAAACGTTTCCAAAATCAATCACCTACGATAACCACCACCTATCATTCAAACTTAACTAATTCAATATTAATATATGTAAATCCTAAGCACATCAGTCATACGGAACATAAGGGCATATTCGTCATTTTACCATACAAGGGTATTACGGTCACTTTACCCTACAGGGGCTTTACGGTCTTTTTACCTATTAGGGGTATTTTAGTCATTTCAACCTACAAGGGTGTTTTGGTAAATCTACAAACCAAGGGTATTTCAGTAATTTTGTAAACCAATGGTATTTCTATAATTTTTAGAAAGTCAAGGGTATTTCTGTAATTTTGTAATTCAGGGGTATTTTCGTAATTTTACAAACTGAGGGTATTTCGGTAATTTCACAAACCAGTGATATTTTGGTAATTTTACAAACTAGGGGTATTTTGGTAATTCTACCCTATAGGGGTATTTCAGTAATTTCACAATCGAGGGTAAAACGGTAATTTGAAAATCGAGGGTAAAACAGTGATTCTATAAATCAAGGGTACTTTGGTAATTTTACAAGTCGAGGGCATTTCTGTAATTGGTAAACTAAAGTATTCTAAACAGGGATAACAATACGAATGGCCCTAAAGCCCATTCTCGGCCCAAATGGGCCCACACGCTCGTGTGGCCCTTTTAGCCCAAATCTAGCCACAAATATGAGATTCACCTAGCCTAGTCCAATATTTACTATACAATCAAACAACTTATCCAATTGGGCTCGTAGGCCTATTGGGCTCACATGGCCTCTTTCGGCCCATCACGGCCCGAAGTAGCCATCCTACAACTAGAGTAGCGAGAAAATACACACCTGATAGGAAACTGGAGTTAATCCACGCTTTGAGCACTCTTAGCCGATGCCCAACCCAAAAGAGCACGCCATACAGCGAAAGGGATCAGCCAAGAAAGGTACCTTTACTCTCCTCATGGTTCTCTCTACTTAAAGCCAGCTTTGCATCCACTCTTATGTTAGCTTCCCAATGTGGGATCCTTCCACCATCAAAGTTTAAATTCAACACCAACTCTTGCTGCCCCCTGTTAGCAAAATAAATGCTCTTTGATTGCCATGAGTTTCGAACCCTGGACCTCCTTGCCAACTCTATGACGCCACCTTGCCACTTCACCACAGGCTCTTTTTGTGTCATATTTTATCCCCAATTAATTATAAGGTCTAAAGGCCAAAGTCCAGGTTCCCTTAAAAAAAAAAACAGAATAAATTGCAAAAGCCAAGGCTTGAACCCAGGCTCCCATACAACCTTAATTACGCCACTTCCACTAGACCACATTGCTCCTTGTGTCATTTATTTAACACAATAATTTAAAAGGCCCTCATCCAAGCATCCGTGTTTTTTCACTTAATACCAAAATTTTTGCTAAAGCCCAAGTTTGAACCCAAGATTTCTCCAACACTTCTCAAAGCCATTAACCACTAGTAAACATTTAATTGTTTCATTTCATTGCACAATTAAATACCTATATACAACCTCCTTACGGACCCCCACTCAAGGCCCAATACTTCTAGGCCCAAATTTGGGGTGTTACAATTCTACCCCCTTAAAGAAATTTCGTCCTCGAAATTTTCCACTCTTAGACTACACCACCACACTTCCGCTGCGCACTCTGATACTAATAATACTAACATACACCCAAGACATTTGTCCATCGGAGCAGATAGATTTCACATGCAACCAATTTCTACATTTCCAGAACACACACCAAATAAATACTAAATCTAAATTCAAGCGTTACAGTTTACTCTAACTAGAGAGTTCCAGTATAGTGCTACTATCTATAGTGGTTTCTCAATATAGCATTTCAATCTATAATAGTAAACAGAGTTACAGAACTTACAGATTTGGTGCCGGAGACTCGGTGTGCCACAGTTCTAGTAACATCTTTTCAGAAACAAGTCAAGTTTCGTTGATAAATTTCAAAACAATATTTTAGAAAAACCCTTTTCAAACCCTAATTTCGAAAAAAAATAAAAGAATTACAATAATTTTCTGCTACCCATACCACAGCCGAGTTTTGTAGTCTGGCTTTGATACCACTAAATGTAACAACCCAAACCCGGCCTAGACGTTATGGCCGAATCTGGTGCGCCACATCAAACCATTTTTCAAATTTGATCTTTCCGGTGAAAATCCATTACTGAATCTAAATTTAATATTAAACCACAGTTCCCATCAAAATGTTTACCAATTTGTTTGCCTTTGGTAGATTACGTCATTTAAAATCGCGGAAGCATTTTGAAAAATTTGTTGTTGGAAGCTCGTATTCCTTAGAAAAATCATGCCATTTTGAAATCTCGAGTTTTCCTAGACTAGCAGTTTAGTATAAGAAATCACAATCCAAATTGAAACTTAAAACCCACCAACGGCCTTATAACATAGAAAAAACCCAAAACAAAATCTAATTGCAATTAAAAGAAACAGAAACAGTAGTGTGGTCATCTCCGAGTCCCTAGCAGCTCCAAACCATCTAAGCTTAGGGATTACCTGCATAGTTAGAAACGAGGTGAGTTTATGAAAACTCAGTGTGTAATCCTGCACAACAAACAAACAGTGAATAACACAGTGTCAGTACAATTTGAGCCAAAGTCCTATTCAATAACAGTACAGTCTGGGCTTTAGCCCTTAAACAGTAGCAGTATGGGCCTAAGCCCTAATTTAGTCTCGACATATACTGGGCCGAAGCCTTTTCATAAATCATATCACTGGTCGAAGCCTTTACTGTAAGCGGTATGGCCCATAGGCCCATTTCAATATCGCATGCAATATCAATGAATGTATGCAAGCCCATTTGGGGAGACTACTCAACCCACCATCCGCTACTCTCCACCCGTACCAACCAACACACCATGTGGGGAATAACTCAACCCACCTAACCAAACTCTCCACTGACAGCATAGCTACTTTATCATATAACTGGAGGCCTAGCCTCTTTTAATAATTGGGGCAAATCCCTTTTTGATAAACTGGGGCAAAGCTCTTTTCGGTAAACTGGGGCATAGCGCTTTTAGCACTTCCTCCATTTATAAAACCCAACCAATGCAACATGTCATGTATGCAGAATGTCATGCCCATATTTGAATCAAACAATCACAGTCAAGTCATTCATATCACCAACATATATTCACAATCAAATCCATCAACCACACAGTCCAGGTCAGTCACTTGCCCATAAGGGCAAAATAGTCATTTTTCATATTATAAGGGTAATTTCATAATTTTACCAAATATCAGGGTTTTCCATGTTCATTAACAATGATCAATATTTTCGAGTGTTTAAACAATGATCTTTAACCCACTTTATCAAATTCGGGCTTTTGGGCCCAAAACCCTTAATGAGCCCTACGAATGCTGATTTAGCCCACTAGGCCTGCTTAATCCAAATTTTACAACAGTACTAACCGTGCCAACATGCAACTTTTCTAGATTCTATTTTCTATCAGTTTTACCCAAATGGGCCCGATTCTAGCCCATTGGGCCCGATTCTAGACCATTGAGGCCCAACTTACCATCGTGCTCAAAATTGTGCTCTTACCTGCTCCATCGATCCAAACACCGATCATATCGTATCTATCGCATCTTTAAGCAAAGGCAAAATCACAAGTTCTCGAAATGTCGAAATTTTAGCATTTTGCTTTTCGTGAATATTAATCTAAGTTATCATGAGGGTTATTACACACCTGTTATGGGTTGAAGTTGAAACGTTTCCAAAATCAATCACCTACAGTATCAATATATGTAAATCCTAAGCACATCAGTCATACAGAACATAAGGGCATATTCGTCATTTTACTATACAGGGGTATTACGGTCACTTTACCATATAAGAGCTTTACGGTCTTTTTACCTATTAGGGGTATTTTAATCATTTCATCCTACAAGGGTGTTTTGGTAAATCTACAAACTAAGGGTATTTTAGTAATTTTGTAAACCAATGGTATTTCTATAATTTTAGAAAGTCAAGGGTATTTCTATAATTTTGTAAATTAGGGGTATTTTGGTAATTTTACAAATTGAGGGTATTTCGATAATTTCACAAACCAGTGGTATTTTGGTAATTTTACAAACTAAGGGTATTTTGGTAATTTTACAAATTAGGGGTATTTTGGTAATTCTATCCTACAGGGGTATTTTAGTAATTTCACAATCGAGGGTAAAACAATAATTTTGTAAACTGAGGGTAAAATGGTAATTTTGTAAATCGAGGGTAAAATGGTAATTCTGTAAATCGAGGGTAAAATGGTAATTTTGTAAATCGAGGGTGAAACGGTAATTCTATAAATCGAGGGTAAAATGGTAATTCTACAAATCGAGAGCATTTCATTAATTTGGTAAACTAAAGTATTCTAAAAAGGGATAACAATACGAATGGGCCTAAAGCCTATTCTCGGCCCAAATAGGCCCACACGCTCGTGTGGCCCTTTTAGCCCAAATCTAGCCACAAATATGAGATTCACCTAGCCTAGTCCAATATTTACTATACAATCAAACAACTTATCCAATTGGGCTCGTAGGCCTATTGGGCCAACATAGCCCCTTTTGGCACATCACGGCCCGAAGTAGCCATCCTACAACTAGAGTAGCGAGAAAATACACACCTGATAGGAGACTGGAGTTAATCCACGCTTTGAGCACTCTTAGCCGATGCCCAACCCAAACGAGCACGCCATACAGCGAAAGGGATCAGCCAAGAAAGGTACCTTTACTCTCCTCATGGTTCTCTCTACTTAAAGCCAGCTTCGCATCCACTCTTATGTTAGCTTCCCAATGTGGGACCTTTCCAACATCAAAGTTTAAATTCAACACTAACTCTTGCCGCCCCCTGTTAGCAAAATAAATGCTCTTTGATTGCCATGAGTTTCGAACCCTGGACCTCCTTGCCAACTCTATGACGCCACCTTGCCACTTCACCACAGGCTCTTTTTGTGTCATATTTTATCCCCAATTAATTATAAGGTCTAAAGGCCAAAGTCCAGGTTCCCTTAAAAAAAACAAAATAAATTGCAAGAGCCAAGGCTTGAACCCAGGCTACCATACAACCTTAATTACGCCATTTCCACTAGACCACATTGCTCCTTGTGTCATTTATTTAACACAATAATTTAAAAGGCCCTCATCCAAGCATCCAGGTTTTTTTCACTTAATACCAAAATTTTTGCTAAAGCCCAAGTTTGAACCCAAGATTTCTCCAACACTTCTCAAAGCCATTAACCACTAAAGCAAACATTTAATTGTTTCATTTCATTGCACAATTAAATACCTATATACAACCTCCTTACGGACCCCCACTCAAGGCCCAATACTTCTAGGCCCAAATTTGGGGTGTTACAATTCTACCCCCTTAAAGAAATTTCGTCCTCGAAATTTTCCACTCTTAGACTACACCACCACACTTCCGCTGCGCACTCTGATACTAATAATACTAACATACACCCAAGACATTTGTCCATCGGAGCGGATAGATTTCACATGCAACCAATTCCTACATTTCCAGAACACACACCAAATAAATACTAAATCTAAATTCAAGCGTTACAGTTTACTCTAACTAGAGAGTTCCAGTATAGTGCTACTATCTATAGTGGTTTCTTAATATAGCATTTCAATCTATAACAGTAAACAGAGTTAGAGAACTTACAGATTTGGTGTCGGAGACCCGGTGTGCCACACTTCTAGTAACATCTTTTCAGAAAAAAGTCAAGTTTCGTTGATAAATTTCAAAACAATATTTTAGAAAAACCCTTTTCAAACCCTAATTTCGAAAAAAAATAAAAAAAATTACAATAATTTTCTGCTACCCATACCATAGCCGAGTTTTGTAATCTGGCTCTGATACCACTAAATGTAACAACCCAAACCCGGCCTAGACGTTATGGTTTAATCAAAAGGCCACATCAAACCATTTTTCAAATTTGATCTTTCCGGTGAAAATCCATTATTGAATCTAAATTTAATATTAAACCACAGTTCCCATCAAAACGTTTACCAATTTGTTTGCCTTTGGTAGATTACGTCATTTAAAATCGCGGAAGCATTTTGAAAAATTTGTTGTTGGAAGCTCGTATTCCTTAGAAAAATCATGCCATTTTGAAATCTCGAGTTTTCCTAGACTAGCAGTTTAGTATAAGAAATCACAATCCAAATTAAAACTTAAAACCCACCAACGGCCTTATTACATAAAAAAAACCCAAAACAAAATCTAATTGCAATTAAAAGAAATGTAAACAAGAGTGTGGCCATCTTCGAGTCCTCAAGCTCCAAACCATCTAAGCTTAGGGATTACCTGATAGTTAGAAACGGGGTGAGTTTATTAAAACTCAGTGTAATCCCCACAACAAACAAACAAGTGAATAACACAAAGGTCAAGACAATTTGAGCCAAAGTCCTATTCAATACTTGAAGACACCGGGCTTTAGCCCTTAAACAAGAGCAAGATGGGCCTAAGCCCTAATTCAGTCTCGACATATCTTGGTCAAGCCTTTTCATAAATCATATCACTGGTCGAAGCCTTTACTATAAGCGGTATGGCCCATAGGCCCATTTCAATATCACATGCAATATCAATGAATGTATGCAAGCCCATTTGGGGAGACTACTCAACCCACCATCCGCTACTCTCCACCCATACCAACCAACACACCATGTGGGGAATAACTCAACCCACCTAACCAAACTCTCCACTGCCAGCATAACTGCTTTATCATATAACTGGGGGCCTAGCCTCTTTTAATAATTGGGGCAAAGCCCTTTTTGATAAACTGGGGCAAAGCCCTTTTCGGTAAACTGGGGCATAGCGCTTTTAGCACTTCCTCCATTTATAAAACCCAACCCATGCAACATGTCATGTGTGCAGAATGTCATGCCCATATTTGAATCAAACAATCACAGTCAAGTCATTCATATCACCAACATATATTCACAATCAAATCCATCAACCACACAGTCCAGGTCAGTCACTTGCCCATAAGGGCAAAATAGTCATTTTTCATATTATAAGGGTAATTTCATAATTTTACCAAATATCAAGGTTTTCCATGTTCATTAACAATTATCAATATTTTCGAGTGTTTAAACAATGATCTTTAACCCACTTTATCAAATTCGGGCTTTTGGGCCCAAAAACCTTAATGAGCCCTACGAATGCTGATTTAGCCCACTAGGCCTGCTTAATCCAAATTTTACAACAGTACTAACCGTGCCAACATGCAACTTTTATAGATTCTATTTTCTATCAGTTTTACCCAAATGGGCCCGATTTTAGCCCATTGAGGCCCAACTTACCATCATGCACAAAATTGTGCTCTTACCTGCTCCATCGATCCAAACACCGATCATATCGTATCTATCACATCTTTAAGCAAAGGCAAAATCACAAGTTCCCGAAATGTCGAAATTTTAGCATTTCGGCTTTTCGGCGAATATTAATCTAAGTTACTGCGAGGGTTATTACACACCTGTTATGGGTTGAAGTTGAAACGTTTCCAAAATCAATCACCTACAGTATCAATATATGTAAATCCTAAGCACATCAGTCATACAGAACATAAGGGCATATTCGTCATTTTACTATACAGGGGTATTACGGTCACTTTACCATATAAGAGCTTTACGGTCTTTTTACCTATTAGGGGTATTTTAATCATTTCATCCTACAAGGGTGTTTTGGTAAATCTACAAACTAAGGGTATTTTAGTAATTTTGTAAACCAATGGTATTTCTATAATTTTTAGAAAGTCAAGGGTATTTCTATAATTTTGTAAATTAGGGGTATTTTGGTAATTTTACAAATTGAGGGTATTTCGATAATTTCACAAACCAGTGGTATTTTGGTAATTTTACAAACTAAGGGTATTTTGGTAATTTTACAAATTAGGGGTATTTTGGTAATTCTATCCTACAGGGGTATTTTAGTAATTTCACAATCGAGGGTAAAACAATAATTTTGTAAACTGAGGGTAAAATGGTAATTTTGTAAATCGAGGGTAAAATGGTAATTCTGTAAATCGAGGGTAAAATGGTAATTTTATAAATCGAGGGTAAAACGGTAATTTTGTAAATCGAGGGTGAAATGGTAATTCTATAAATCGAGGGTAAAATGGTAATTCTACAAATCGAGAGCATTTCATTAATTTGGTAAACTAAAGTATTCTAAACAGGGATAACAATACGAATGGGCTTAAAGCCTATTCTCGGCCCAAATGGGCCCACACGCTCGTGTGGCCCTTTTAGCCCAAATCTAGCCACAAATATGAGATTCACCTAGCCTAATCCAATATTTACTACACAATCAAACAATTTATCCAATTGGGCTCGTAGGCCTATTAGGCCCACATGACCCCTTTCGGCCCATCGCGGCCCGAAGTAGCCATCCTACAGCTAGAGTAGCGAGAAAATACACACCTGATAAGAGACTGGAGTTAATCCACGCTTTGAGCACTCTTAGCCGACGCCCAACCCAAACGAGCACACCATACAGCGAAAGGGATCAGCCAAGAAAGGTACCTTTACTCTCCTCATGGTTCTCTCTATTTAAAGCCAGCTTCGCATCCACTCTTATGTTAGCTTCCCGATGTGGGATCCTTTCGACATCAGAGTTTAAATTCAACACCAACTCTTGCCGCCCCCTATTAGCAAAATAAATGCTCTTTGATTGTCATGAGTTTCGAACCCTGGCCTCCTTGCCAACTCTATGATGCCACCTTGCCACTTCACCACAGGCTCTTTTTGTGTCATATTTTATCCCCAATTAATTATAAGGTCTAAAGGCCAAAGTCCAGGTTCCCTTAAAAAAAACAGAATAAATTGCAAGAGCCAAGTCTTGAACCCAGGCTCCCATACAACCTTAATTACGCCACTTCCACTAGACCACATTCCTCATTGTGTCATTTATTGAACACAATAATTTAAAAGGCCCTCATCCAAGCATCCATGTTTTTTTCACTTAATACCAAAATTTTTGCTGAAGCCCAAGTTTGAACCCAAGATTTCTCCAACACTTCTCAAAGCCATTAACCACTAAAGCAAACATTTAATTGTTTCATTTCATTGCACAATTAAATACCTATATACAACCTCCTTACGGACCCCCACTCAAGGCCCAATACTTCTAGACCCAAATTCGGGGTGTTACATTATATCATTTATACATAGTTAACTATTATGCCCTTAATTAAATAACATTAAAATTCAATTAACTAAAGGCATTTTGTCCATCCATTACTCAAATGGTCTATTAACCTCATAAGGACCTCACATTTAAAGAGACACATTAATCCGGCACTTAACTAAATGGCACAAAACTTTTTATTTTCTTCAGTTTAGTCCTTTTTTTCAAATTAAGCACACAAATGATTGAATTTTTATAAAAAAACTTTCACACATGCTTAACCACATACTGAAAACACGAAAAATAATATTAAAATTTTATTGACTCAGATTTGTGGTCTTGAAACCAGTATTCTGACTAGGGTCTAAACCCAAATGTTACAACTCTTCCCCTTATGGATTTTCATCCCCGAAAATCTTACCGTTGAACAGATTCAGATATTGTTGTCTTATAGTGTAACATCCTGATTTTCGGGTTTTTCGCGATTCTTGATATTTTCAGTAAATTTCTAAAATTTGGTATGTGATTATAGAATTCATAATTTGGGTATGTAAATGGGCTTATGGAAGGCCCATGAGTTGGCCAAAACCCGGTAGAATTTTTAAATTTTGGACTTAGGAGTTAGGGGTTCTGGCTAGGTGCTCTTATATTAAGTTGTGGGTAAAATGTATCACAAAAAGAGCTTTGGTAAAGTGGCAAGGGTGACGCCACTAAGCTCCTAAAAAGGTGGCGTGTGGAGCATAGAGGAAGACTTGGGTTCGATTCGGTGTTGGCAAATAAGAGTATTTATTTTTATGTGCGGGAAGGGTAAGTGTTGGAACCTAAGTGGATTCTCGTAAGAGGAGAGTTGGATCAAGTTAAATGCATAAATTAAGGAGGGATAAGGGAGAGATTTTAGGGATGTGATATGGAGATAGAGTTGGCGAATAAGGAGATTGGAGAGGGATTTTTGGCGAGAGGGTATTAGGTTAGTAATTTCGGCATTAGGGTCCTGAGTGGTGCCGATTCCTTCTTTGGTGTGTAGCCTTTTTTCTCTTTTCTTTCCAGCCAAATCTACCTCCCTCCTATTCATTTTTCTTCATTTTCTTCTTTCAAAACAGCCCACTATTTCCTCCATTCACCATTGTTTCTTTCCTTAATCTCTACTTCTACCAAATATCGCAAAAAGCCGAAATCAGTGAAGATAGAGGGTGCCGATTCTTTGTGACCAGCAACCTTTTTTGTTTCTTTTCAATAGTTGGCATTCGATTCCTTTACCTTTTAGGCATCCGGATTCAAGAGGATAAAGACTGTGGTAAGTGTTCAAACTCTAAACAATTCCTAGTGTAACTTTGGCCAAAAGCCGAAATCCCAAATTTAGGGAGATGGCCGAATATGGGCATAGATTTTATGGGGTCTTCTTTTAATATTTTTGGTTTATTTATTGAAGGAGCAGCAAGGTGTAGTGTCGACTTGGAGTAGCTTGGGTCACCGGAGTAGCTAGGCCTAGTCATCAATCGCGACAAAGGTAAGGTGCCTAAGGCCATTAGGGATGGTGGCGAATGTGTAAGTGTTAATATTGGATAGTTCTTGATTTGGTTCAATTATTGCGAGCTGATCTATTTAACAATTGATTATAGGAGAAATCGTAGGAGATCTCGTCGAGGAATATCACAAATCGTGTGTAAACGAACCCTTTCATAGCTTAAAGCGATAAATGCCGAAAAGTCAAATGCCAAATTTCGGCATTTCGAGGACTCGTGAGCAAGTTTAACGCTCACTAGTTAGTTAGAATCGATGAGATGATGATCGGGAACATTGAAACGGTAAGAACGTGATTTTGGCATTCACGGTAAGTTGGGCCTCGAGGGGCTGCAATAGGGCCCAATAGGCTTTCGGGCCCATTTGGGTAAAATTGGTAGAAAACATTAAATTGCATGTTAAGACTGTTATACTATTATGGTTATAGGCTAAATGGGCCTAGATGACAAAATCGGCTAAGCAGGGCCCATTAGGGGTTTTAGGCCCAATAACTCGGTTTCGTTAAAAGTGGGCTAGAAACGCGGTTTACACAAATGAATAGTTAGTAACTGATGATGAACATGGAACAATCCCTAATTTTTGGTAAAATTACGATATTACCCTTATAATATGAAAATGACCATTTTGCCCCTAGGTAAAAATGACCATTATACCCCTAGGGTTTATATATGAACTTATTGCATAGGATTTTGATAAACATGATATGTATGATATGCACATGACATGTATGATATGCACATGTTATGTATGATATACACATGAGATGTTCATAAATGCATTGGGTTGGGTTTTTATATGGATGGAGGAAGTGCAAAAGGGCTTATGCCCCAGTTATTAAAGGGCTTATGCCCCAGTTATTAAAGGGCTTATGCCCCAGTTATCAAAAGGGCTTATGCCCCAGTTATTAAAGGGCTTATGCCCCAGTGATCAAAAGGGCTTACGCCCCAGTTATTAAAGGGCTTTTGCCCCAGTTATTAAAAGAGGCAAGGCCTCCAGTTATATGATAAAGCATCTATGCTGCCAGTGGAGAGTTATGGCGGGGTGGGTCGAGTTAATCCCCACATGGTGTGTTGGTTGGTACGGGTGGAGAGTAGCGGATGGTGGGTTGAGTAGTCTCCCCAAATGGGTTGCAATATTTCATTTGACATTACATGTGATATAAAAATGGGCCTACGGGCCATACCGATTTCTGAAGAAAGGCTTCGCCCAAGAATATGAAACTTGAAAAGGCTTCGCCCAAAGTGTTATGAGATATGAATATGAATAGGCTATGGCCCAAGACGTGCTTTGAGATTGGATTTGGGCTTAGACCCAACAGTCGCTATTGTTTTGGGCTCTGAAAGGGCTTGTTGCACATCGAGTTTCCAAACTCACCCTTTCCTTAACCTTGCAGTGAGCCTTGATGTGGAGACTTGGGTGGAGGGGATTCAGAGTGGCTACGGTGATTGTCTTTGGACTTTTAAATAAGCATTGGTTTTCATTTAATTTCCTTTAACTATTTATTTCGGGTTGTAATAAGGCCATTCTAACTTTCCTTTTATTTCTTTTCGGATTATTTTAATTTTAACAACTTTAAAATTGGTTGATAACTATTCAAATGGGCTAGACTTAGGACGTGTTTTCAAAATGATACTTGTTTCCAAAAAGTTCAACACCACGATTAATCGATTTATCAAAGTCGTTCACTTAAACAAATTTAAACTTGATATAACAAAGTGTGGCTATGGTTGTGGGCATGTCAGGATTGGATCCAATCAAAGAGCTTGGTACTTAGCAGCCTTCATGGCTCACCTCCTCTGCTCTCGGATACCTACCGGTGCCTAGCTTCCATACACTTCGTTAACTCAACAAAATATATGGTTTTAAAACACTAGAACGAAACACAGATTTTTTTAACTCCAATGTGGCACGTCAGATTTGGCCATAACGTCTAGGCCGGGTTTGGGGTGTTACATTTAGTGGTATCAGAGCCTAGGTTGCAACAACTCGGCTGTGGATCGGGTCCAAAATGTTTTGGAAACTTAGGCCTAAGAAGGGTATTTTGGAAAATGGTTTTGAAAAGTTCATTTTAAAGATGGTTTATGAGAATATAGGTCAAAAAGGTACCAGCTTTTTTGCTTTTAAATCAAGAGTTCAAAATAGAGGAGTTTTCAAATCAAAGTTTTCAAAATTTCTATTATCGATGATCAAAAACATGGTTTTAAGTTCTAAATGGATTGAGAAAGAAGTGGCGATCGAATCCCCGGCACCAAGTCTGTAAGTATATTTTTCTTTGCGATATATGATATTATGAATAGTGCTGAGACCCTACTATGATACTTTAGCTAGGGTAGAGCTGTAAACGGTAGGAATGAGACTGTAGCTAGGCTACGATGATGCGAAAACAACCCTTGAACCGCTATATCTTCATAAGACATTTTCTTAATAAACAGTGGAACGTTATACTAATTTCATAAAACTCGTAAACAGAAAATTCGATATGAGTACAAGAGGAGCTCGTGGACGAGGCCGCGGACGTGGTCGCAGAAGGGTGCAAGCTGAATCTTCATCCTCAGGGCATAGGCCAGCTGAGGAGCCATCTGTGCCACAAGCAACGGAGACTGGGTCTTATGATCGGGTGCGGGGATGACGCCTATCCCAAGCCATGTTAAGGGTTTTAGAAAGAGTAGCTAGAGCTAGTAATCGACGGTGAATAGGGGTCTATATCGAGCGACTCCGCCAACGGAGCGTAAGTATTTAGGGTGTATCTCGAGTAGCCCCAAATGTGGCGTAATATTGGTTAGAGGCAATGAACGGATCATGGATTTATCTAGACCGCTCAAAGGAGCAAAAGCTGAAAGGAGCGTGTCGCTGCCACGGACGAGGCATACCGTTGGTGGATCACCGTAAGGGAGAGTACCCCAATTGAGCAAGTAACACGGGAATTGTTCAAACCGCTTAAAGGGAGGTATGTTGGAGCAAGCTATGTGGATGCTCGTCGGAAGGAATTCTTGAATTTGACTCAGGGTGATAAGTTGGTAGCAGAGTATGAGGCAGAATTTTTGAGGCTGAGTCGATATGCTAGTGGTATAGTGGCAACTGAATATGAGCGCAGTGTCCGCTTCGAGGATGGTCTCGCGATGAGCTTAGGATATTGATAGCTCCACAGAGGGAGCGTGGTTTTGCCGCATTGGTAGAAAAGGTTAAGATAGCCGAGGAGGTGAAGTCGATCGAGCTAAAGAATCGTGAGAAGGATCGACCCAGATTCAAGAGGGATTTTAGACCCTCAAGTGCCGCGAATCGAAATGTTAAAAGAGCAAGGATGGAGGAACCAAAGTGAGAGCAAAGTGCAAGAATACTTATAGACCACAAAGCTTGCGGTGGACTGTGGTAAGGTGCATATGGGGAGGCTTGGAAACGAATCGGAGCATGTTTTCGATGTGGGTCTAAGGAGCATAAGTTCAGAGAGTGTCCTCGGAGGACAGCTCAGGAGCTAGCGGCAGAGCAAAGGGATGTCCAACCATGGCGAGGAGGACCACCACCACAGAGGGGTCGTGTGCAAGGTAGAGGTGGCAATGGTAATGGTCGAGGACGTGGGGCACCTGGCAGAGGTGCTGGACATGCTGAAGCTCGACAACCGGCGTTGGTTTATGCTGCACGACGTTGTGAGGAGGGTGACACTCCTGATGTTATAACGGCACGTTCTTCATCCATAACATGCCTTACATCGCTTTGATTGATGTGGGTTCTACCCACTGTATGTTGTTTGTGATGTATCCGGGCTTTGGATGTGCTTCCCGAGAAGACCGTGAGGGGTATCGTTGATAAGTCCATTGGGACATTCGATTAAGGTAGATAAAATTTTAGGGCAAGATCTGTTAGTGACACAAGATAAAATCTTTGAAGGAGATTTGATGGAGCGCCATTTGGGGATTTTGATCTTATCTTGGGAATGGATGGTTAACTAAGCACAAGGCGACGTTGGATTGTGCCGCAAAGAGGATGGTACTAAGAAGCGCCAAGATGAGGAGATAATGGTCATAGGGGAACGAAGGGATTATTTATCCAATGTTGTTTCGGCATTAAGAGCCGAGAAGTTGATTCGAAAAGGTTGTGAGGCATACCTGGCCTTTGTAAGTCAAACGAGACTTGAGGAGATAACGGTGGAGTCGGTTAGGACTATTAAAGAATTTCAGGATGTATTCCCAGATGAACTTCCTGGATTACCCCCGAACAGAGAAGTCGAGTTTGGAATCGACTTACTACCTGGAACAACTCCTGTGTCCATTGCGCCTTATCGGATGAACCAAAGGAGTTGGTAGAATTGAAAGCTCAGATTCAAGAGTTGTTGGATAGAGGGTTTATAAGACCAAGTGTTTCTCCGTGGGGTGGGTGCAGATCGCTCAGAAGAAGAAAGATGGGACTATGCGAATGTGTATTGACTATCGGCAGTTGAATAAGCTGACTATCAAGAACAAGTATCCGTTACCAAGAATCGATGATCTGTTCGACCAATTAAAAGGAGCCTCGGTGTTTTCTAAGATCGACCTTAGGTCGGGATATCATCAATTAAGAGTTAAAGAGGGGGATATTTATAAGACGGCGTTTAGGACTCGATACGGTCATTACGAGTTTCTGGTAATGCCATTTGGGTTGACTAATGCACCGGCAGCATTCATGGATTTGATGAATCGAGTATTCCAACCATATTTGGATCGGTTCGTAGTCGTTTTTATTGACGATATCTTGGTGTATTCTAAACCAAGAGAAGCATGATGAGAATCTTCGTAGTCTTGCAAGTGTTAAGGAAGAAGCAACTTTATGCAAAGTTTAGTAAGTGCGAGTTTTGGCTGAAGGAAGTTACCTTCTTGGGCATGTTGTGTCTGCCGAGGGGATCAAGGTGGACCCTCGAAAGATTGAAGCAATTTTGGAATAGAAGCCACCGAAGTCGAATGTAGATTCAAGTTTTCGGGGTTGGCGTGTTATTATCGGAGATTCGTGGAAGGATTTTCTGTGTTGGCAGCACCATTAACGAAACTTATAAGGAAGGGAGCACCTTTTGTTTGGACAAATAAGCGCAAGAGGCTTTTGAGAGATCAAGAAGGTTTTGTGGAAGTGCCGCTTTGATTCACCAGAGTCCGGTAAGGATTTCACTATGTACAATGATCGTCACATGTAGGTTTGGGCTGCGTGTTGATGCAAGAGGGTAAAGTGGTCGCTATGCTTCACGACAACTTAAGCCGCATGAGGTGAACTACCCTACTCATGACTTGGAATTGGCGGTAATCTTTGCACTTAAGATATGGAGGCATTACGTATGGAGAGAAATGCATCATCTATACGGATCACAAGAGTCTTAAGTATTCTTGACTCAAAAGGAGCTGAATCTTAGGCGTGAAGGTGGATAGAGTTGTTAAAGAACTATGACCTGCTTGATCGAGTATCATCCGTAAGGCGAATGTCGTGGTGGCGCGCTAAGTCGAAGGGTCGTGATGTAATTAAAGGCGATGTTTGCTCATCTAAGTTTGTATGACGACGGAAGTTTGTTGGCGAGTTACAAGTGAGACCGACTTGGGTAGAACAGATTAAGAAGCAATAGTTGGAGGATGAGTCGTTGGTTTCTCGGTTTCAGCAAGTTGAGAAGGGGGAGAATCCTGACTTTGGGTTAAATAGTGAAGGAGTTCTTTGTTTTCGAGGGAGAATTTGTATGCCGAAGGACTCCAATTTAAGATTGATGATTTTGAAAGAGGCACATAACGGACCTTGCGCTATGCATTCAGGAGGGAATAAGTTATATCGAGACTTGCGAGAGATGTACTGGTGGCCCGGATTAAAACGAAAGGTGACCGAATTTGTAGGAAGATGTTTGACATGTCAACAAGTAAAGGCCGAGCATCAACTACCTTCGGGATTGTTACAGCCGGTAAAGATACCACTTTGGAAGTGGGAAAGGGTAACTATGGACTTTGTGAGTGGGTTGCCGTTGACACCTTCTAAGAAGGATTCAGTTTGGGTGATTGTGGATAGACTCACGAAATCTACTCATTTCATACCTGTCCGAACCGATTACTCACTTCAGAAGTTGGCCAAATTGTATGTGGCGGAAATAATACGGTTGCATGGTGTGCCAGTATCGATAATTTCAGACCGAGACCCAAGGTTTACATCTCGGTTTTGGTAGAAGTTGCATGAGCCATTGGGAACGCGATTGGATTTCAGTACGGCTTTTCACCCTCAGTCGGATGGGCAGTCAGAGAGGGTTATTCAGATTTTAGAGGATATGTTGAGGGGTTGTGCTATTGAGTTCAGAGGCAGCTGGGAGGACCATTTGCCATTAGCGGAGTTCGCGTATAACAACAGTTACCAAGCAAGTATTCAGATGGCTCCATATGAGGCACTATATGGGCGAAGGTGTCGTTCGCCTACTTGTTGGACAGAATTGGGGGAATGGCAAATACTTGGACCAGAGTTGGTAGCAGATACTGAAGACAAGATTAAGGTGATCAGAAAGCGGCTAAAAGAGGCGGCGGATCGACAAAAGTCTTATGCCGATCTGAAGCGTAAGGATATTGAATATGCGGTAGGGGACATGGTCTTTTTGAAAGTTTCGCCTTGGAAGAAGATTTTGAGATTTGGTAAGAAGGATAAATTGAGCCCACGGTTTATTGGGCCTTACCGAATCACTAAACGGATAGGGCCGGTGGCTTATCAGCTAGAGTTACCTCCAGAATTGGATCACATTCACGATGTCTTCCATGTGTCCATGCTAAGGCGATATCGTTCGACCCAACTCATATCGTGCCGATTGCGTAAATTGAGGTACAAATCGAATTTGACCTTTGAAGAGGAACCTGCAAATACTTGATCGGGATGTCAAGGTGTTGAGAAGGAGGTCATCCTGTTGGTGAAGGTACTTTGGAGGAACCATGGCAAGGAAGAAGCTACCGGGAGACCAAGAGGCAATGCGTCGTGATAGACCTCAACTGCTTGGATCGTGTAAATGTCGAGGCCGAAATTTCTTTAAGGAGGGTAGAGTTGTAACATCCCGATTTTCGAAGTTTTTCGCGATTCTTGATATTTTCATAAATTTCTAAAATTTGGTATGTGATTATAGAATTCATAATTTGGGTATGTATATGGGCTTATGGAAGGCCCATGAGTTGGCCAAAACCCGATAGAATTTTTAAATTTTGGACTTAGGAGTTAGGGGTTCTGGCTAGGTGCTCTTATATTAAGTTGTGGGTAAAATGTATCACAAAAGAGCTTTGGTAAAGTGGCAAGGGTGACGCCACTAAGCTCCTAAAAGGTGGCGTGTGGAGCATAGAGGAAGACTTGGGTTCGATTCGGTGTTGGCAAATAAGAGTATTTATTTTATGTGCGGAAGGGTAAGTGTTGGAACCTAAGTGGATTTCAGAAGAGGAGAGTTGGATCAAGTTAAATGCATAAATTAAGGAGGGATAAGGGAGAGATTTTAGGGATGTGATATGGAGATAGAGTTGGCTGAATAAGGGAGATTGGAGAGGGATTTTCGGAGAGGGGTATTAGGTTAGTAATTTCGGCATTAGGGTCTGAGTGGTGCCGATTCCTTCTTTGGTGTGTAGCCTTTTTCTCTCTTTTCTTTTCCAGCCAAATCTACCTCCCTCCTATTCATTTTTCTTCATTTTTCTTCTTTCAAAACAGCCCACTATTTCCTCCATTCACCATTGTTTCTTTCCTTAATCTCTACTTCTACCAAATACCGCAAAAAGCCAAATCGGTGAAGATAGGGGTGCCGATTCTTTGTGACCAGCAACCTTTTTTGTTTCTTTTCAATAGTTGGCATTCGATTCCTTTACCTTTTAGGCATCCGGATTCAAGAGGATAAAGACTGTGGTAAGTGTTCAAACTCTAAACAATTCCTAGTGTAACTTTGGCCAAAAGCCGAAATCCCAAATTTAGGGAGATGGCCGAATATGGGCATAGATTTTATGGGGTCTTCTTTTAATATTTTTGGTTTATTTATTGAAGGAGCAGCAAGGTGTAGTGTCGACTTGGAGTAGCTTGGGTCACCGGAGTAGCTAGGCCTAGTCATCAATCGCGACAAAGGTAAGGTGCCTAAGGCCATTAGGGATGGTGGCCGAATGTGTAAGTGTTAATATTGGATAGTTCTTGATTTGGTTCAATTATTGCGAGCTGATCTATTTAACAATTGATTATAGGAGAAATTGTGTAGGAGATCTCGTCGAGGAATATCACAAATCAGGTGTGTAAACGAACCCTTTCATAGCTTAAAGCGATAAATGCCGAAAAGCTGAAATGCCGAAATTCTGGCATTTCGAGGACTCGTGAGCAAGCGAACGCTCACTAGTTAGTTAGAATCGATGAGATGATGATCGGGAACATTGGAAACGGTAAGAACGTGATTTTTGGCATTCACGGTAAGTTGGGCCTCGAGGGGCTGCAATAGGGCCCAATAGGCTTTCGGGCCCATTTGGGTAAAATTGGTAGAAAACATTAAATTGCATGTTAAGACTGTTAATACTATTATGGTTATAGGCTAAATGGGCCTAGATGACAAAATCGGCTAAGCAGGGCCCATTAGGGGTTTTAGGCCCAATAACTCGGTTTCGTTAAAAGTGGGCTAAAAACGCGGTTTACACAAATGAATAGTTAGTAACTGATGATGAACATGGAACAATCCCTAATTTTTGGTAAAATTATGATATTACCCTTATAATATGAAAATGACCATTTTGCCCCTAGGTAAAAATGACCATTATACCCCTAGGGTTTATATATGAACTTAATGCATAGGATTTTGATAAACATGATATGTATGATATGCACATGACATGTATGATATGCACATGTTATGTATGATATGCACATGAGATGTTCATAAATGCATTGGGTTGGGTTTTATATGGATGGAGGAAGTGCAAAAGGGCTTATGCCCGATTATTAAAGGGCTTATGCCCTGCTTATTAAAGGGCTTATGCCCGCTTATCAAAAGGGCTTATGCCCCGATTATTAAAGGGCTTATGCCCTGATGATCAAAAGGGCTTACGCCCAGCTTATTAAAGGGCTTTTGCCCTGATTATTAAAAGAGGCAAGGCCTCGGTTATATGATAAAGCATCTATGCCGCCAGTGGAGAGTTATGGCGGGGTGGGTCGAGTTAATCCCACATGGTGTGTTGGTTGGTACGGTGGAGAGTAGCGGATGGTGGGTTGAGTAGTCTCCCAAATGGGTTGCATTATTTCATTTGACATTACATGTGATATAAAATGGGCCTACGGGCCATACCGCTTCTGAGAAAGGCTTCGCCCAAGAATATGAAACTTGAAAAGGCTTCGGCCCAGTGTTATGAGATATGAATATGAATAGGGCTATGGCCCAGTACGTGCTTTGAGATTGGATTTGGGCTTAGACCCAACAGGCTGCTATTGTTTTGGGCTCTGAAAGGGGCTTGTTGCACACTGAGTTTCCAAACTCACCCCTTTCCTTAACCTTGCAGGTGAGCCTTGATGTGGAGACTTGGGTCGGAGGGGATTCAGAGTGGCCACGGTGATTGTCTTTGGACTTTTAAATAAGCATTGGTTTTCATTTAATTTCCTTTAACTATTTATTTTTGGGTTGTAATAAGGCCATTCTAACTTTCCTTTTATTTCTTTTCGGGATTATTTTAATTTTAACAACTTTAAAATTGGTTGATAACTATTCAAATGGGCTAGACTTAGGACGTGTTTTCAAAACGATACTTGTTTCCAAAAAAGTTCAACACCACGATTAATCGATTTATCAAAGTCGTTCACTTAAACAAATTTAAACTCGATATAACAAAGTGTGGCTATGGTTGTGGGCATGTCTAGGATTGGATCCAATCAAAGAGCTTGGTACTTAAGCAGCCTTCATGGCTCACCTCCTCTGTCTCGGATACCTACCTGGTGCCTAGCTTCCATACACTTCGTTAACTCAACAAAATATATGGTTTTAAAACACTAGAACGAAACACAGATTTTTTTAACTCCAATGTGGCACGTCAGATTTGGCCATAACGTCTAGGCCGGGTTTGGGGTGTTACATATAGCATCTCCCACGTAGCCTCTTGAACACTGTGTCGATGCCACATTATTTTTACTAACGGAATTTTCTTATTTCTTAATTCTTTAACCTCGCGAGCCAATATACGAATCGACTCTTCTTTATAAGTCATATTGGACTAAATTTCTATCTCAAATGGGGAAATCACATGTGAGGGATCAGATCTGTATCTTCGAAGCATCGATACGTGAAACACATTATGAATCTTTTCTAATTCAGGTGGTAATAGCAATCTATACGCAACTAGCCTGAGATGCTCTATAATCTCATACGGTCTGAAGAACTTAGGACTCAATTTGCCTTTTCTACTGAACCAAGCACTTTCTTCCACGGAGACACTTTTAGGAACACTTTATCACCAATCTCAAATTCAATATCTTTTCGTTTCAAATCTGCATATGATTTCTGACGATTGGAAGCTGCTTTCAAACTTTCACGAATCACTTTCACTTTCTAATCAGTCTCTTTTATCAAGTCAACCCTATGTATCTTATTCTCACATAGCTTATTCTAATACAAAGGTGTACGACATTTTCTACCATATAAGGCTTCGTACGGTGTCATTTTAATGCTTGATTGAAAACTATTATTATAAGCAAATTCAATCAATGGCAAATACTGTTCCCACGTACCTTAAAACTCAAGACTGTAACATCTCAACATATCCTCGAGAATATGAATAATCTGCTCAGACTGACCATTCTTCTGTGGGTGAAAAGCAGTACTGAAGTGTAATTTCATACCTAAAACCTCTTGTAGTTTCTTCCAAAATCGTGAAATGAATCTCGGATTTTTATCTGACACAATAGACAATGACACCCCATGCAATCTTACAATATTGAAAATGTATAACTCAGCTAATTTATCAAGCAAGTAATCAGATCGTACTGGAATAAAATGAGTTGATTTCGTCAATCGGTCAACTACAACCCAAATCGTACCTTTCTTTCTCGGAGATAAAGGCACACCCAAAACAAAATCCATCATTATTCTATCTAATTTCGATTCTGTAATCATAATCAATTGTAACAAACTTGATGGCACCTGATATTCAGCTTTAACTTGCTAACAGATCAAACATTTCGAAACAAAGTCAGAGATATCTCTTTTCATTCCAGACCACCAGTAATGTGATAGCCCTAAATTGACCCTAGTCGGAAAGTAGTTTCGAGACCACAAAATTGAGTCACAAAAATAATTAAATGTTATATTCTTTGATTATTACATGTGAAAGTGCATGTGTGAAAATTTCATGCTTTGATTTTGTCAATTGTGAGTGAAATTATGAAATAGGACTTATGTGAAAATTTCTGAAAATGCTATAGGCTAATTTGTAGTGGCCAAATAATTTGTAGAGCAAAATAGGAGGATTTGCATGTCAAACCTCCCATTTTATGTGTAGTGGCCGGCCATCATGATGGGAATGAATAGAATGTGCATTTTAAATTTAGCACTATCAATTTAATGGCTTTGTTATCATAAAATAAGAATAAATAAGTTAACAAAAGGATGAAAGGGAAAAAGCTTGTCCATCTTTGTTCTTGATAACTGAAACTAAGAGAGGAAGAAAGGAAAAAGCTCAGCCATTTGGTCACCTTTGAGTAAGAATTAAGGTAAGAAATGCATGTTAGTTTTTGAAATTTTAGCATAGTTTAAGCTAGATACTAAGTCCCTTACTTAGCGCATGCCAAAATTTTGAAGTTGGTGGTGATATGAGTATTCGGCTATGGAAGATGTTAAAGAGAATGGTTGTTGTTTCATGTTCTTTTGATGAATAATGGTGGATAGGTGAAGTTGAGCCAAACAAATGAGCATATATGTGCATTAGATGCTAAGTGGGAAAATTGGCTAACATGATGTGTGTACTATGGCCGAAAGGGAACATGAATAAATTTCTTTTTAATGAGCTATACATTCGGCTATAGTATGAAATGCAAAGAAATTTTGATGTTGAATGTTTTAAAATGATGAAATAGAGATTATTCTTAAGTGAAATTATAGATATGTGATGATTGATTGGTGATATGCATGTTTAAATAACATGCATGCAAAGAATGTATGAAAGAATGAATTGGTAATAAATCTGCTTGGGACAGCAGCAGTAACGTGATTTTGGAAAATCACCATAAATTGTAGGAGTTGAGTTAGAAGCTGAATAAATTATGTAATTAAAGCTTAAGGAGTGTATTTTCTTATAAAAGAAACCTGTAAGCAAAAAAATTTCCGATAATGAGATATTTGAAGTTATGTGGGACAGGGTCAAAATGACTTCTAGATCTTCTATTATGTTTTTATAAAATCATTATAAATTGTAAAAAAATGGTCATAAGATTAAATTTATATGATTGGACTCCTTAATGAGTCTAGTTTCAAATAAAATAAACGAGAACATATTTTGAATTTTGTACAATGAGAAATTTGATTCGTAGTGAAGAGTGGTCAGATTAGTCAAACAGTGAAATAGGGGAAACTTTGAGAAAAATATGGTATTGATTGGAAAAACAAAAAATTCTGAAAATTTTATGGATAGAAGATATATGAGTCTATTTTCAAGGAAAATTAACGTAAATTGATTTGGTGTTTAGTAGCTCTAGTTATAAATGATTTAGTGACTATTGCTCAGGACGACAGCTTACAGTAAAATTTTGATTATGTGGTAAACATTGACAAAAAAATTTGTTAATGAGTTGCTTATTGATTTCTTATAAGCTTACTGTGATCTGTAGGTGTGGAAGTCATATATATTATATTTTGAAAGTGATGCTTGAATAGTCGAATAATGACTAAGTTTAAAATTGTTGAATTTAAGCTCAAGAGCATAGAGGGGCAAATTCGGATAAGGAAAAGAGAAAGTAATCAAATAGTCATTTGAATCGTTCGGCAACATTCGAGGTAAGTTCTTAAGTGTTTAAGCTTGATTCCTTTTTATATGCCTAAGAGTTAAATTAATATGGCAAAGAGAATGTAAATTTTATTTAGTTAATGTGCCGAATATGTAATAATTTAAGGCTATAAGCCGATTATGGCTATTATGCTTGAGTTGAATTGGATTTGGAAATTTGATGCACTAAATGAGTGTTACAATGAATAAACTATGCCGTATATGTGCTGGTAGAGATATCATGATTTGTGATTATTAAATATCTAAAGGAAACCATGATGTGTATAAAATTATTATTATGAGTCTTTTGTGGTAGCCAAATGTGGCTTGGTAAAGTGATTAAATGTGAACTTCGATGAGGTAATTGTTAGTGATCGATGATATAAGTTATGCATTATAATATACATCCAGGTTTCAAACCTAGCATGCATAATGTCGGTGAAATGACATCGGACTTAAAGGTCTAGCAGGCTTATGGCCGGTGATGAAATTAGGTTATTACCTAGCAGGCAAATTGCCGGTAAACTATTAAAAGTGTGGTGCTGTAAGACTATGGGCTAATACGATATGTGGATTCATTCCGTAAAGTAAATTATTCAGGTACGAACAACCTAATTAAGTACATGTGAATTCAATGAATTTGATGATTGATGTGAATCGAACATATAAGAAATGGTTTCATGTTTATGTTCAACTATGAGACCTTGTGTTAAATCGACAATCGATTTCATTCAATACATTAAGTTGGTCAGGTATGCGATATGTACTTATGCATGTTAAATCGATTGAAATTGAATCATGAATGTGAATTGAGAAGCATAGGTGAAAATGCCTATGTCATATATGTGAGTAAGGGGCAAACCATCGTAAATTATTGATAAGGATGGATTATGTGCGGAACCATCTTATAATTGCTAATTTGAATGGTTGCGTGCGAATTAGTGATCAAGATGTATTGTATTGAGATGATGCTTTAGTGAAAATATACATATGTTCTTTGTGTTGAATGAACATTAAATTAAAGTTATGAGCCGTATGTGACTAGCATATCTAGTCAAATTTGATACTATTAACTGATGTACTAAGATATGTGTTCCAATGTGCAATTAAACCCTATGTGGTTGAGAGGATGAAAATCTTTGTTCATAGATATGTGTTTTAGTTATACATGATTGAAGTATAAGTTATGAAATTGGGAAAGAACAGGTGAATTGTTTATCTATATATGATATCTGGGCTTAAAATCCCACAGGCTTCGTGCTGGTAATATAACCGGGTTAAATCCCACAGGCTTTGTGCTGGTAATATATCCGGGTTAAATCCAGTAGGCCTAGTGCTGGTATTATATTCGGGCCTTTGAGCCTAGTAGGCTATTATGCCGGTGAGACATTATTTGGGCCTTTCGAGCCTAGTAGGCTATAATGCCGGTGAAATGATATCAGGCCTCGAGCCTAGCAGGCGAAATGCCGGTGAATGAATAAAAGTCTAAGGTTAAGGCACCTCGTATTAGTTTGACAAATGAATACATTCAATACGTTAAGTGGGCCAGGTACGCACTATGTACTCATATGTGAGTTCGATTTGAATGGAATCACAAGTGTATAATATGATACATATGTGAATAAATGTTATAACTATATCTATGACCATGATACATTCGGTCAAGGTGTGAAAGTATTTGATTTATTTATGTTTTATGAATTCAGATTAAATGTTATAAGAATGCTGAATCTGCATTATGTGCTTGTGTATATTCGGCCAAATGGTAATATACCTAGAAAATAGCCTTTTGAGAAATTGAATAATCAAAGTATAATTGCATTTAATTGTTTGCACTGCTTAAAACTTACTAAGCTTATGAAAGCTTACTCCGTTTGTTATGTTCTTTGTTTTATAGATTGTTGGCTCCAATTACTTGCTCGGGTTGGAGTTCACCGAAGATATTATCACATTGTCGAGTTCACGCTATTGGTGTAAGTAAATCCTAGTATTTCGAGTTTATGGCATGTATAGGGTTTTAATGTTGAGTATATGATATTATAATTTAGCCAAAGGTGGTGGCTTGTATTGATAAAGTGTTTTGGCCATGAAAATAGGCCTATGTTGGCTAGTGATGTTTTGGGCCTCGTAAGCCCATATATGGACAGATTACATGTGAAAAGAAAAGTTTTAAATTGATTGAAATTTTTTGGCACGGTTTTTGTGTGATTGACTGAGTTTAAGTTGGGTAACACCTCAAACCCTATTTCGGCGAGGGATACGAGTGAGGGGTGTTACAAGTAATGATGTTTTCGATCTATACATTTTCGTACTACCTAGATGTACAGATAAACGACTGTTCTAAGCTTCATTCAAAATCATTTGAATTAACTTTAAATTTCTTAAAACATAAAACCAACCTCAAAATCTCAAAAAATCGTCATTATCTATTCGATGTTAAGAATCAAAATCCAAATCACACTAAGCTCGTTTTGCTATTATCTCATTATCAACTTTTTGAGCATTAATAATCTGTTATAAAAACAACGGTCTTGCTTTCATTTCGGCTAAAATTGTGTTTCTGATGTTATATGCCTGGATAAGATGTTTGATTAAGTAAAACCATGACTAAGTTATTGTTGCATTACAATTGTAAGGTAACTAATGAATTAATTATTTAAACAAACTAAAATTGTAATTAATTGACACAATACTTAATCAATGCATTTTTAATCATCTAAGGTAGCTAAGGGTTAAATTAGCAATGGTATCTAACAATACATTAGTCTTGCTTGTTGTGATTAAATTATTTCAAGGTAGAAATACATTGTTACCTCACGTAATTTTTTATGTGCTTATAAGATTCAATTAATTGTTTGAATTGGCATAGAGATATGTACAAGAGATTATTTTAATTTCATATGTATGTATCTGCATTAACACATTTACTTATTGAATTTTGTTTAATCGGTTGAATTGACATAGAGATATAGTCAAGAGATAAATAGATTTTGGTAGGTAAGTATGTTAATAAGTTAGTAAATTACCAAGTTGTTGTGAATTTATTTGTAACAACATGAACTTGAGTTTAATAATTCTAAGTTAAGAAATGTAATTAATCTAACACAATTATGTCATCTTGATTAACTCTGTAACACCCCAAACCTAGCCTAGGCTCTACAACCGAATCTGGTGTGTTGCATCAAAGCATCGTTCAAAAATCGAGTTGTCGGTAAAAGTTTATTTCTAAAAGTAAAACTTTTTGTACGGGGTTAGCAAATCATCTCGTCACATACGTTTGCTCAAAATATTTGCCTTTGGGATATTAATTCACCTTAAATCGCGAAAGCTCTTTTGAAAACTTTGTTGTTTAAAGCTCGTGTTCTTTAAAAAATCGTGAATAGTTTGAAAACTCGAGTTTTCCTAGAGTAGCAGTTTAATATAAGTAATCAAAAGCCCATTAAAAGTTAAAAACCCCCAAATGGCCTTATTACATAACTAAAACCCAAATATGAAAGCGTAAAGAAATTGAGTTATTAACAACCAATCTGCAGACGTGTAGCCATCATTGAGTCCCTCGCGGCTTCAAATCATCTAAGGCTAGGGATCACCTGCACAGTTAAAAGAATGGTGAGTTTACGAAAACTCAGTGTGTAATCCCCTATCACCAACAAAGAATAAAGTGCATACAAGAATACCGGGCTCGAGCCCTATTCATTAACAGTACAGTCTGAGCCTAACCTTATACAATAACAATGTGGGCCTATGCCCAAAATAGTATAATTACAGTACAAGTGTAAACCCAACCCAATCCATCTTGCTCACCACCCATACCAACCAACTCACCATGTGGGGATTAAATCGACCCACCCAGCCAATTCACCAATATCGCAGCATAGCTGCTACTAATAACGCAACAAAGCTACTAATAGTGGTAAACGTGGCGCACCTACTAATATCAGAATACGTGGCAAAGCCACCAGAACAGTACTTCCTCCAAATCAGAATCCCAACCCCAATGCAGTATGTCATGTCATAATATTTCGTGTATGCAAAGTTTCATACTCAGATACGGTCATGCATATATCATACACTCATTAATTAACCTACATGTAAGGTATAACAGTCATTTCCACCCATTAGGGGTAGAATAGTAATTTTTACCCTTTAAGGGTATTTTGGTCATTTTACCCTCTGGGGTCTCAGTACAGATAATCGACCTCTCGGAAGGTCCACAGTTGCCTCGAGTGACTTAAGTAACCTAAACAGACCTAACGATGTAAATGGGCCTAAGACCCATTATTCGGCCCAAGTGGGCCCACACGCTCATTTGGCCCACTTAGCTACGGCTATGTGACCTACATAGCCCAGTCCAAACTTTATCACTTACCATGGATTTAATTTGTGTGGGGCCCACATCCCATTGGGCCCTCCCGGCCCATTTTGGCCCAACGAAGCCCTTAACGGCCTATGCCATGCACATGACATGACTAGCCCAACTACTTCCCACCTATCAATTAGATTTACACAAGCAAGCCCATTGGGCCCATTTGGCCCATTGAGGCCTATCAAGGCCCAGTACATGAGAACGCTCGTCTATAGTCTATCGCCTATGGTTTTTGGGCTCGATTTACCCCACGAGCTGTCACACGCTCGTGAGGCCTCAAATGCCAAAGTTTCAGCTTTTTGGCTTTTGCCGATTTCCAACAAAGAAGGGCGTGAATACACACTTGTTTATGAGAACGCGTCGAAGTCCACGATCACCAACTTTGGCACATCCTGCATTGAGTCTTAATCACTTCCCCCCTCACCAACTCATCTGGTTCACTCTATTTAAATCCAGCTTCTCACCAATGCTTATGTTAGCTTCCCGATGTGGGATTACGTTCAACCATTAGGAAAATTCCTTATTTTTCTTTTTTTATGACCACTTCAACCACAGACTTCCAGTCCATCTCCACCTCCTACACAGCTTAAATAGCAAAATAAATACTCCATTGCGCATCTCAGGACTTGAACCTCAGACCTCATAGTTACACAACACGCCACCTTGCCACTCTACCACAGGCTCTTTTTGTGTTACAAAATATCCTCAATTAATTATAAGGTCTATAGGCCAAAGTCTAGGTTCCTTTAAAAGAAAAATTAAAATAAATTGTAGGAGCCAAGACTTGAACCCAGGCTCCCTTGCAACCTTAATGACGCCACAACCACTAGACCACATGCTTCCTTCTGTCATTTACTTAACTCAATAATTTAAAAGGCCATCATCCAAGCATCCAGGGTTTTTTTCACTTAAAACCAAAATTTTTGCTAAAGCCCAGGTTTGAACCCAAAATTTCTCAGACACTTCACAGAGCACTTAACCACTGAAGCAGATACACAATTGTGTCATTTCCTTTCATAATTAACTACTTATATACAACCTCCCTAGGGACCCATACTCAAGGCCCAAATTCGGGGCGTTACAAAATCATCTTCTGAAATCATGCCTTGGAACTTTTATTTTCTCTTTATTTGTTTTACTTAGTTAAAAATCTTTGCTTTTAATCACCTCCTCAAATCAAAATATTTTTCTTCACCAAAGTGTTTTAAATTGCATTCATAAATAATTCTTTTCACAGTCCCTGTGGGTAGGATAACTCGACATTTATTTGTTACTTTATTACTTGTTGCAACTGTGTACACCTGCATATTTTCGTCATTCCAAGTACCCTCTGCAACTGATAACATTGTCGCGAAGCACAGAAATTGCACTATTCAGTATCTACTCATAAGTGCAGTTACTGTCGTTTAATATTCTCTGAGTGGCCTCTAACCAATACTATGCCACAGTAGGGGCGACACTTGTGATGCCCCTAAACAACTCAGCTCCAGTGGACCGGAGTCATTTAGTTACCAACCCACAACCCCTATATCTAGAATGGGGTCCAGCGATCCTCTCCAAAGCTCTCAACATAGATTGGGATAGTGCGTCGTCCCCAGCTAAGCGGCTTTGAGACCCAGTCTTAGTAATAGGTGAAACCAATGTCTCACTTGTATCTAGATTCGATATACTGCCAAGAGAGGAAGACTCAACTTCAGCCTCTTATAGGGCTCACCGCGCCCATGAAAACCTCGACCACGTGTTCTCATACGCTCATCGTAATTTGAATTTGATCTACATTTTAAAATTTTATGCATCAGTTTCTGCATTTATTAATAGATGTTTTATTCTTCAGTTATCAAAAGTTCAGAAGTATTTCAAAGGTTTTAGTCTCTAACTAACTCAGTACAGTTTTAGAGAGTTCTAACTACAGTGTTTTCTAAGTCCATAAGTACTTACAAGATCGGCGCTAGAGACTGTAACAGCCCATTTTTGAGTCAAATCTGAACAGTGGTTTTGGGACCAAAAATTTGAAGTTAAAATATTTAATTTATTACTTTAATAAGGTTTACAGCATGATAGATTAATTACGTGAAAGTTTTGTAAAGAAATTTTACTGTTTGGATGCTTAATTCGGGAAAAACGACTAAATCGCGAAAAATGTAAAATGCATGTTCTATTAGATAAAAGTGTTAAATAGCTTTGGTTTTTAAATATGGTGGCCTTAAATAGTAATTAAACCATTTGATAATTGAGTGGACATTTTTGGACAAGGTTAGTTAATGTTTAAAGGTTATTATTAAGGTTAATATAGTAAATTGATTAATAATAGAAAATGTAAATGAATTAAAAGATGAATAAGCTATCATCTTTCTTATTTTTCAATATCCATGGCCGAATATACCATTAAAGAAGGAGAATAAGTTTCGGCAATTGTATGAGTAAACTAAGGTATGGTTTTAGCTCGATTTTTGATGATTTCTATGTTTTTGTAATCGTTGCTTCGTATTCTACCTAGCCCGTACCTTAGATTTTGAAATTTCTAAAGATTTCTCATGTTGCCATTGTTGAATGTTTGAGTAATTTGGTAGTTCATGATGGATTTTGAATAATTTTTTATAGTTAAACTAGTTTTGTAAAGTGATTTTTGACAAAAATGTCAAAAAGGGATTAAATTGTGAAATTGTGAAATGTGGTTGTTAAATATGTGAATAAATAAAAGATATGGGCTGCTAGGGACTCCATTAAAATTTGGCTAAGCATGGGTTGTACTAAATTGCATGAATTTGCAATTTTATGTGATAAGGACTAATTGTAAATATGTGAAAGTTTAAGGGCAAATGTGTAAATTGTCCTAAATATGAATTATGGGCTAAATTGAATAGATTGAATACTGAATGTACTGAAGTTGATAATATATAGATCAAGATAAGTTGAGATCGAAATTAGATCGGGGAAAAAAATAGTGGACGAATAGTCGATATTTGCTATCCGAGCTATACGAGGCAAGTTCGTATAATTAGAATCAAATTTTTAAATACTTGTAATTATTTGAAATGTATGTATATAATTGATATACTTGGAATATGAATATCTTATTGATATAATCTGATGGTTACCGAGCCCTGTTTGAATAGTATGAATACATAGGATACCAGTGACATGTGACTAGGGTTACCATTTTAGTTGAGATCCTGCATGTGTTCCAGACTCACTGCAGCTTAAATGAGTTTACCGATATATCAGCTCGTAAGAGATTACTATTTTCAACTTGTTGGGGCTTACTGTTTCATCTCATAAGAGTTTACTATTTTCAGCTCGTCAGAGCTTACCGTTTTAGCTCAATAGAGCTTACTGTCCATTAGCTCAGGAGGAGCTTACTGTTCATAGCTCGAAAGAGTGAAAAATGATAATGAATTGATAGATTACTGATTTATAAGTAATGTATATCACCTGAGTATCCCTCGACATTTTAATAGGCTCAATGGGCATAAATACTGTTTATATTGATGAGCTACTATTTGCAAATGGATTATTGTTTACATGATCGAAAATGAAATGTTACTAATGTTGTACATGATATATAAATTTGGTATAATGCAATATATTGAGTATTGAATTGAAATAATGGATGGTACATGTACTTATATGGCTAACTTGTTGACGAATGTTTGTGTTTAGGCATTTGGAAATTGAGTTGGGTATACTTTATTTATTGCCTTAATTGTATAAATGGTAAGTTTAATTCTGAATTATATGGGCTTACTAAGCTATAAAGCTTATTCTGTTTCTTTTTCCATGTTTTATAAAGGTTCAATAGATCACTTGTTTCAGACAAGTCAGAGTTACGCATCACACTATCCAGTTGTCGATTGGTACTTTTGAACTTCGTTGTAAGTAAATATGGCATGTATAGGCTAGTTATAGAGATGATAGATATGGTTACTTGAGATTATGGTTTAGGTTATGTTTTGGAAAGTTTTGGCAAGTAGTTGATGGAATGGAAATATGCAAATGTGTTTTGTTATGGTAAGCTTATGAATGGAAAAATATATTATGTTAGTTAAGCACTGAATACTATATGGAATGTGTATCATATGTGCATCAAATGTTATGGAATGGTTTCTTATTGGGTTGTAAAAATGTTACAATTTATGCTTGTGTTTACATCTGAAAATAGGGTGGCATAATGGCTTTGCAAATAGCCTACGTTTGTCCACAAGGGTAGGGACATGGGCATGTGTCTTAGCCGTGTTTGACACACGGTCATGTTACACGGCTGTGTGTCCACTGGTGTTGATATTAAAATGAAGTCAGTACGCTCCACACGGTCTCACACACGGGCGTGTGACCGGTCATATGGTACAAGTCTGTATGCCCCTAATTGGCACCAGACCTAGCACACGGGCGTGTGACTTGGCCGTGTTGCATAAGTCAGTATAACCTACAGGATTGGCATGGCCTGGCACATGGGTGTGTCTTCAGCCGTGTGATGCAAGTTAGTATGTATGCCCTGTTTTCACACGGCCTAAGACACAGGCGTGTCTACTAGCCGTGTGAGACATACGGCTTGTTCACACGGGCGTGTGACCCTTGAAATGTTGAAATTTTTCTAAGTTTCCAAAATTTTCATATGTTATCAGTTTAGTCTCGAACCACTTCTAAAACATGTTTAAGACTTCGTAAGCCTTATAAAGGGACAAGATGATTGTGTTAAATAGTATTTGAGTATGAATGTATGAATGTATGAGATATGTTTATTAAGTGATGTGTATTGATCGGTAATACCTCATAACCCTACTCCAACGACGAATATGGGTTAGGGGTGTTTCATTTATTGGTATTAGAGCTATGGTTTAGTCGATTATAGGACTAAGATAGCTTATGTGAGTCTAGATATATATGCCATATCTAAAACTATGATAGTGTGATGACTCTTGACATTTTCAAATATGTTTTTTTTATAGTAATGGATCCCGAACGAGCTGTAGCAGATGACTTTGAGAGTAACGCGCCAGCTCTCGCTCAAGGGGCAGCGCTTTATGAATCTACACCTGTGACGAGTAGTCATGGGGGTGAGGCTAAAGAAGCCTTCTTTCAAATAATGAATGAGTGGTTCACACAGTACATTCATACGAACCCGTCTGTTCAGCAACCTCCACCCCCATCTATTCCCCAACCGATCCTTGTAATACCTCATGGTATGGATCCTTTGCGATTGAATAAGCCACTTTTTGATAAGATAAGGAAACACAGGACTGAGGAATTCAGAGCCACTGTTAACAATGACCTTGAGAAAGCCAAGTTTTGGCTTGAGAACATGATTCGGGTATTTGATGAACTATCATGCACACCTGAAGAATGTTTAAAATATGCTATATCACTGCTGAGAGACACTACGTATCAGTGGTGGAATACCTTGATATCCGTAGTTCCACGAGAAAGAGTTACTTGGGAGTTCTTTCAAGTTGAATTCAGAAAGAAATACATCAGTTAGAGGTTCATTGATCAGAAAAGAAAAGAATTTCTTGAATTGAAACAAGGTCATATGTCGGTAACAGAATATGAAAAAGAGTTTGTACGACTCAGCAAATATGCTTGTGAATGTGTTTCTTCTGAAGCTATAATCTATAAAAGGTTTGAGGATGGATTGAATGAAGAAATCATACTTTTAGTTGGAATTCTTGAGCTGAAAGAGTTTGTCATCTTGTTTGACAAAGCTTGTAAAGTCGAAGAGCTTTGCAAAAAGAAAAGAAAAGCTGATTTTGAGGCTAGAAATTTTAGAAAGAGATTTGTGGGCAAATAACATCAGTCACCATCAAAGAAATCTAGAGAATATCATCCTCGTTCTACTACTTCTATGAGGATTTCAATCAGAGATAGAGATGCGAGACATTTTAGCTCTAATGCTCAGACGACATCTATTGCCAGTGTAGGTAGTGTTAGAAATGCTGGACCTGAATGTAAGCACTGTAATAAGCGACACAATGGTGAATGTAGGTTAGTGAGCGAACCTTGTTTTAAATATGGATCTCTTGATCATTATCTTCGAGATTGTCCAAAAAAGTTTGTAGCTGAAAGAGATCAACAGACGAAAGTAAGTAATACGACTACTAGAGGTAGACCACCCTGAAACACTGGAAATATGAATGGTAATCAAGGTGCTACGAGAGATTCTGCTATGAGATCTGAGGCAGAAACACCTACCCGAGCTCATGCCACTACAGCAAAATTGACTTTTAGCGGTGTTTTTTTAGGCCTTTAGCGGCGCTTTTCCCACAAATGCCGCTAAAAGTCGCGACCTGTAGCGGTGCTTTTCCCACAAACGCCGCTAAAAAGTCATGACCTTTAGCGGCGCTTTTCCCACAAACGCCGCTAAAGGTCGTGAAATTTAAAAAAAATATATTATAAAATATTATAAAGGTCATGAAAAATTAAAATTCATTATCAAAATATTGAGGAGAATAATATCCATGATATAAATATAAAAATTTTCTATTAAAATTCATTATCAAATTAAATTTTCTATGAAAATTTTAACTTTAAAATTAAATATAAAATTTGATGAATTCAAATTTAGAATTTAAAATAATAAATTAATAACACAATTAAAATTCAAAAGTTAGAACTCAAGTTATTAAATATTAAAATAAAAATAAAAATAAAAATATAGAATCAAAACTAACAGCAAGTCCAAATACAGCATCTTGTTTGCAAACCTAAACAACATTGAAAATTGAAAGGTCTTTTATAAAAGACAAATTGCTAAGTTTTGAACTAGGAATTCTAATACCCCGGAGGACAATGTAAAGTTTAAAGCTTCATAAACTACACTCTCATCAGGACAAGATGCCAATGAACCTACAAACAGGGGGGGAAAATATTATGGATTTGAATAGTCTGAAAGTGTGTAAAGGATTTTTGTACACTACTCCAGTTTGTTAATGCAGAAGTCATTGAAAAGGCTGTGCATAATATGTACCTACAACATACAAAATAATGTAACGTGAAACCTAAATCCGTTAACTACAAAATTGCAGGAAAAGAGATCTCTTTTCCAGCAACTAAACACTTCAATTTGCAGCGATAAAACATCTCAATTTCCAGCAACTAAACACTTTAATTTGTAGTACATAAAACACTTCATTTTACAACATTTAAGCACTTCAATTTACAGCATTTAAACACTTCAATTTGCAGCACTTTAACATCTCAATTAACAACATTTATACAACTCAATTACAGCGATAAAACATCTCAATTTCCAGCAACTAAACACTTCAATTTGCAGTAGTTAAACACTTCAATTTGCAGTACTTAAACACTTCAATTTACAAAATTTAAACACTTCAATTTACAGCATTTAAACACTTCAATTTGCAGCATTTAAACAACAGCAGCCATCAATTAAATAAGAGGAATTTTAAACATTTAATAGTCATTTCCATCATAATCGACAACAAATTATATATCCACCATTTAATTAGCTTAGTTTCAACATTAATTCGGTAATGAGCAACAATATACAACAGCATTCACTCCACCATACAAAGATATTTCAAACATCAACTTACTCACTTCCGGACCTCATTAATAGCAGCAATTTAACTGATTTCTTTCATACAGTTCTTCCAACCTGAAACAGCAAGATTAATCCACCAAGGATTGATCTTACCTAAACCTGAAAAACCATGTTATTAGGATGTTGAAATTTGAAAATCAAGATCATTGCTAGTGTTAATTAATAAAAACAACAAAACATCTAAACGTTGCAAGACAATTTACAATCAAATATTAAAGCTTTGTTTATTTTCTCAAGTTGTAGTCCGTGGGCTAGAAACACCTGTTGCAGAAATATGTTTAACACAATGCCAAAAGTTTTTAAAAAAAAAATCAACATAAGAAAAGGAATTAGGAACCTTCTATAGCATTAGTGACAAGATCAACAGATACATCATGCATGACCGACACATCACCTATTTAACCACCAATCAAATACACAATCAGAGATTCTAAATTTCCACTCCTCACTAAATTTAAGTAATTAACTCGATAATCACTAAATTCACACTCAAATTAAATTAAATATTAGCACTAGAAACAAATTTGCACCAACATTCAAAGAGGTAATAATCCACAAGTCTACAAATCAGCTAAGGTAATTATCTTTCACCCATAGTTTTTGCCTAATAAAATTATGCTCCCAAGTCGATAAGTAATCCAATTCAAACACATAATTTCACCTAAAATAAAATAACTATAATATTCAAATCGAATATTATTTTACAAATTTAGAAAAATAAATGAGAAAAGGATTAAAATCAAGTTAAAATGTTAGTGAAAAGCTTATTTTTTCTCACAAACCTTGCATCATCCACAACATTAAACAAACAACACATTAGCAAGAAGACAATGCTTGATGCGAAATTTCAAATCTAAAATATCATCAAAATTTTAATTAAAAAATAACATGCACATACAACTAGAAAAAAAAAAGCTAATACAACTTAATATTTATATTTAAATATATACTGTAAGTAATTAACACTCAAACATGAATAATAATTAATCATCCGTATTTAATTTGATCCAACCTCTGCGAGGCAACTCCATTTAACCAAAGTATTACAACTGCTTCTTGACATCACAATGCTAGTGGTCCAAGCTTTTACTCTGCTTGGCTTTAAGATGGGAAAGCAGTGGAGTTGGAACATGGGCATCCATTTATTTTAATGGGAGTTGAACCAATGGACAGAATTCATGTATACTTTTCAGTCTCAATTCTAATCCAAATTACTTGATTTGGAAAGACTCTACCAGTGGGGATATAAACTATTGTTGATAGCATACTCAATTAAGGCACCTATGGTTTGCCGATGCAACTAGGGACAACAAGCAAAGTTTGCATTTCAATCACTCTTCAATGCTTAAATTAATAGTTTTTGTTTAAGAAAATGAATAAAGATAGAAATAATTTATATTACAGGAGACCCAAAGTAGCAAAAGATTACAGAAAATAAAAAAAGGGTAAAAGAGAAGCTTAACATACCTGAAATAGAAGACAAAAACTGTGAAAAATCAGTTTTAGTGCTTATTGACTACCTGTTGAGTTTGAGACAGGAAAGATTTTTAGAAGACCAAACTTTATACAAAAAAGAAACTGTAAAAATTATATAAAAAGCTAACAAAATTTTATCTTATCACCATGCTCTCATTCATGGAACCGTATGAGAAACTCACATGCCCTGAACTTATCAGGATTCATCACATAAAGTGCCTGAAATGCAAGAGGCAACCATTAGACGTGTAAGTATAAGAACAGTAAGGTTAACTGTTGGCTACTAGTGTTATTAAAAAAGAAAAAACAAAATCAGCATGACCGAATTCCAAATATGTGCAGTCAAAATTAACACCAAAACTTGTTAAGAACCAACAAATTAAGGTGAACTGTTTTGATAACTGAACCTGTTTCTTCTTGGAATTTTGCTTTCTTAAAATATTTAGCAAAAAACTCCTTTGTCATCGGCACCAAACTTCAGCGTACTAAACATTTGCTATGAACCCTCCTTTTACTAGATCCAGCCAATTTGCTTAATACAGTTTGGGACCAATTTGCTTCATGTCGCTTGAACGAAAGAGGAAGCAACAATAGCAACTCGCCCTGAGGGAGATCAACCAGCAACTAGATTGACTGGCACAGAGCCTGATTCACTCGCCCCCGGAATGTCTTCTTTTCGCCCATTTAGTCTTCCCCCGGTTCTAGGAGCAGCGATTGACTATCTTGATGCGGAGGGTCGCTTCTTCATGAACCAAAAGTTATATCCTAAACCAACAGATCCTCTTTCTCACAAAGATTTTGAGCGAGCTCGGTGCTTTCTTGAAAGCCCGGAATTAAAAGAAACCGTAATGATTGAGAGAAAATGAGTAGCTATGGTGGGTGAAATCGGTCTGATGAAATGAAAAGGATAAACAAGTGTGATTGTTGTAGGTGTATTGACTTGGTGTTGTTGGAAATGGGAAATTTGGGGCAAATTTTGAGAGCTATTTGGGGATTTAGGGACTAACGAGCGGTATTAAAAATTGGGGATTTTGATTTTTTTATGCGTTTTCATTAAAAACGTCATTATAACTCAATTTTTTGTATGTTTTATAAAACGCCACTATTGATTAATTTTAAATTTTTTATATTTAACATATTTTTTATTTTCTCTTTTGGATTTTTTTAATTTTGAATATTGAATTTTTAATTGAAATATGGACTAAAATATTAAATATTAAATTTTTAAGTTTTTATTTTTAAATTTTTATTTTAAATTTAAATTTTTAAATTTTAAATTTTAAATTTTTGAGTTTATTTTTATTTCGATGTAATGTGTAATTGTAGATGTGAAATTCTAATTGTGGTTTAAATGTATGGTTGAAACTTTAATTTTGATTTAATCATACACATTTAAAAAATAAATACATCAATATATTTTTATATTGAATAAATATAAATATTTATGTATCCATGCAATATATAAATATAAAATGATGTTATATCAATAATTGTGTAAAAGAAAATGAAAAACGTGGAGATACAATATATATTTTAAAAAGAAAATGAGTTATAATTAAAAAACGTGGAGACACAAATGAGTGCAGAGAATTTTCGTCAGATAAATAAATATATATTTTGATTAATCAAGATAGATAAATATTAAAATAGTATAAACAAAAACTATTAATAAAATTTAAAGGTAAACTTATCATTTAAAACATTTTCCACAAAATATCCATTCAATCCATTAAACAATATAACACCTTATTAATATATAAAAATATTTTTTATCAAAATCAAGATATCTATTATCGATAACAATAATTAATTATAGGGTTTAGGATTTAATTATTGAATATGATTCACTTGAGATTAACATACTATATACCCATGGCCATTAAACCTTAAACCATAAAACCCTAAACCATAGACCTTAAACCTTAAATATTAAACCGTAAACCAAAAAATAAATTTAATCAATATTAAGTATTGCTTCCATAATTTATTATGAACATAAGCTTTTACATTAATATATATGTATATACACATCAACATTCATGTGATGTTTTTTGGGGTTTAGGGTTTTAGAAGTTATAGTTTAGTGTTTAGTGTTTTTAGGGTTCAGGGGTTTAGTATTTTAGGGGTTATAGATCAGTATTCATGATTTTTTTGGGGTTTAGGGTTTTAGGAGTTATATGACTTTTAGCGGCGTTTTACCAAAAGTGCCGCTAATGCTCTGGTTATTAGCGGCGTTTTACCAAAAGCGTCGCTATTGCTCCGACTTTTAGCGGCGTTTTACCAAAAACGCCGTTATTGCTCTGGTTTTCAGCGGCATTTTACCAAAAGCGCCGCTATTGCTCTGGTTTTCAGCGGCGTTTTACCAAAAGCACCGCTATTGCTCTATTTTTAGCGGTGTTTTAACAAAAAACGCCGCTATTGCTCTGTTTTTAGCGACGTTTTACCAAAAATGCTGCTAAAACCCTATTTTCCTATAGTGTGCTATCCGTGGACGGGAGGAGGCATCATCGCTAGACGTTATTACCGGTACCTTTTCTTTTTTTGATACTGATATATTTGCATTGATAGACCCTGGATCAACCCTTTCATATATCTGTATGAATTTAGTATTTAAAAAAGAGTTTACATGTTGAGTCTACAGAATTTGTAATTAAAGTATCGAACCCCTTAGGCAAGTTTGTTTTAGTTGATAAAATTTGTAAGAATTGTCCTTTGATGACTCGGGGTTACTATTTTTGGGTTGACTTGATGCTTTTACCATTCGATGAGTTTGATGTAATTCTGGGTATGGATTGGCTAACTATGCATGATGCAGTTGTGAATTGTAGACAAAAGACTATCGAATTGAAATTTCAAAACAGTGAAATTCTTCAGATTTATTTTGATGATTCGAGTGAATTACCTACTGTGATATTGTCTATGTTAGCTCAGAAATATATGAAAGAGGGCAATGATGCATACCTTGCATACGTATTAGATACTAAGGTGTCTAAATCAAAGATTGAATCTATACCTGTTGTTTGTGAGTTTTCGGATGTAATTCCAGAAGAATTACTGGGTTTGCCACCGATCAGAAAAGTTGAATTTGGTATTGAATTAGTACCAGGAACAACATTGATATCGATAGCTCCGTACAGAATGGCTCCAACAGATTTAAAAGAGTTGAAAGCTCAATTGTAAGTGTAGAAAGCCCAATTCCGAGCCCGTCATAAACCAAAACAACAAAAATAAATAAAACCAAAGCAAGTCAAAAGTCCAAATGTTTCATTACACCAAGCCCAATAATAAAACCAACCCAAATTTCAATAGCCCAACAACTAACTAAACCCTAAACCAAAACAAACCCATAACCCTAAACCCAAACAAACCCATAACCCAATACCCAAATAAAACAAATCGGGCCCAAGTGGCCCAAGACCAAATTATCCACAGAAACCCTAGGGTTTCCACCTTGGTGCCGTAGCCTCCAGTCTCCGTACGCTCCCACGTACGACCTTTGTACGTCCCAGCGCCACTCGTGCCTCCACGTCCTCCTCCGTACCTACATGAAGACAAAAATAACACAGCAAAATAGCAAGCAAAAGAAAACGAGCAAAATTTTGTATTTTTCTCTATTTTTTTCGTTCGGCTATAAAGCCATTTGGACTTTGATTGTATGGGATTACGGATGAAAATAGAATACAAATAAAACCATCAAAGTTTTTTTAAAGGTGATTTCTGATTTAAGTTTCTTTAAGTTTCTTTGAGTTTTCTTTGAGTTTATTGTTTGAGGTCTTTCGTTATTGCATTTAAATATATAAAAAAAGGGGAAGTGAAAAACTTACCTTACAAATGCCATGGGATTCCTTCTGCTCCATTGAAATCGAGGTATAGAGGGAATCTTAAGGCTGAAAAAGTAACCCTGAGGCTCGTGCACGCTGGTCGTCGTTCATGGTGGCGGATCGACGCTTAAGAGGCTAGATTAAGGGTAGATTGAGGGAAATAACAGGGGGCTAGGGTTTCAATTTCAAAAGGGCCGATTGTTTCTCTTTTTGGGGAGGAATTGTTTGCTTTTATAAAAGGAATAAAATGGCGCCATTTAGGGAATGAGGGAGCCCGCGCGTCGACCCGACTCATAGTCGAATCCGCACGTTTTTGCTCTAAAAGGGGAATTTGCATGCTCGATCCTTCCCATTTGCACCGTCATTTGATTAAGTCTTATTTATATCTCTTTGGTTTCAAATTTGTCCTTGTAATTTGCGTGTTGTTTCAAATTAGTCCACGTTTAAACGCTGCGTTTTGGATTAGGGACATTTGCAGTCCACGTTCAAATTAGTCCACGTTAAAACAATTTGATTAATTTGTAAATTATCCTTCTGATTTTGTTTTATTCCAATTAAGTTTCTTAGTTTATATTTTTTTATTTTTATGAATTATTCCTCATTCATTCTTTGACGTATTATCTTAGTATATTGTTTTGAATTATTTTATTGATTTCACTGCTTTTAGTTTCATTTATTTTGTATATTTTCGTTTTGTTTTATTATACAATCAACTTATTTTAAAATTCTCTTTTATGAATATTCTTTGCTTCAAATATTACATTATTATTTTTACATATATTATTTATATTAAACTATTTGTATTTTATGAATATTATTTATTCATATTTATATATATTGTTTTGTATATAATTTATATCGTTATATATATATTTTAAATCTATTTATATATAATTTATTGCTTTTAAAATTTTATTTTTACTATATATATATTTTGTTTTTAACACTTTCACCTATTATTATTATATATATTAACTCTATTAAGTTTTTCATCTCATGTATGTTGTCAATAAGTTAATACATGTTGTTTTAAACTATTTTGTATCTCAGTTATTTTAATTCCTTCTTACAAAATATTTATTTTAAAACTTGTCCATATGTTATTACACTTATTTCTATTGTATTCTTATTTTTAAATTTTATCGGTGCATGGCCCTTTGTTAGACTTTTTGCACATATAATTTAGGTTAAAATTATATAATTAGATCAGTTTCAAATTTTCTTTTCTTCATTTATTTTAAATTCATTTATTATCATTCAAAAAATTGCTTTATATTTTATTAATTTGCTATGCAAATATTAAAAATGTATATATATGTATATAAGTATTCGGTTTTGATTGTTAGTATTGCTTGAATATGTTGGGAAGTTATCATCATTGTATATTTTAAATTGCATGTCCGAATTATTATCTTTGTCATTCAACAATGTAATGTTATGTTCATGTATATTCATTTTGTGCTTGATATTATGCCTTCTTCTCCAACACATTTGGGCCAGTTTTATTGGTTTCATTGTTTTTGTACCGCATGCGAACCTAGTAAAATGCGTTTTGAGCCGGTTTTACAAATGTTTGTTTGAAAATCTCCTAACACAAAGGCAATGTTTGATGTTTGGCAATTCAATGAATCGTGCCCTACCGTGCTGGGTTTCGATTTTCCGTTTGACCAAAATAATCAAATATTGGTGGCAACTCCATGTTTTGTTTTCAAAAGTCGGTCCCCGTTGTTTTCAAATTAAAAAAAACAAAAAAAAATGGTTTCGACAGCTTGGCGACTCCACTGGAGACTGAACAAGAGAGTCAAGCCATAAAATTGATTATTTTTTGTCCTTTTGTCTAAAATTGAAAATTTGATTTGAAAATCATGATTCTCTGTTGCATTCGTTTGCATGATTGTTGATTCGAGTCTTGTAGTGTACTTTTGCATTGCATTACATGACCGTTGTGGTTATACCTTTAAGTGGGAGTAAGAAACTATGCTTTCGTGAGGTTTCCACCTCCGCATGGGCTAGTGGACTGCTTCCGGGATACATCTGTACCTATGATTTCGTGCGATTTTCATCTCCACATGATCATAGGGAAATATATTCCCCTGAACCAAACTCGATCCATATAAGCCTATAATGGGTGAGGATTGAGGAATCTGCTAGTTCAGGTACCTTATCTTTAGAACCGAGCCACATTTAGTGAACCTTGAGAGCCCACCTTAGGTAGAACCTTGCCCAAATTTAGTGGTCACCCGAATAGGAACTTTATTTGTTATTTATTTCTATACTAATGTGTTTTGTTTTTGTTTGTTTATGACTGCATTGCATTACATCATCATAAAAAGGAGGTGTTGATTCATATTTGATTGTTAAAAAGAACAGTTTGTCATAAGAAAATGAATTTATTGATAAAGTGGATTACAATACGGTTGTCTGAATATGGTCCAAGTAAACACGACAGAAGAAGGCTGACAGTTCGCGGAGGAAAACAAGACTTTAGCTAAGGATTCAAACCGATAAAGATTATTCAGTAGCCGTCGCGTCCTGACTTTCTTAAAGGAGCTAATCAACATTGCGAGGACAGTAAGTCGTGGCCTGGATCAAGCAAAAAGGAGCTAGTAGAGGCATTTATTGGAAGCTTGCAAGACTTGACTTTCACGAAGAAAAGGGGATCAGTGTCTTCGCCTGGAACATGAAAGCAAGGCCGTATACGTAATCCGTTTTATGTAAAGGAATTTTTTTTCTAAAAAAGTTGTTCTAATGGAATTGAATTCAAAATCAATGTCTTTATTTCCTTTGCATTCATCCTATGCATTTCGCATTGCATTGCATCATTGCATCATTTGCATTAGATTTTCATGAAAGGGTCCCTAATTAGTTGAAATCATTTCAGTTAATCTGTAAATCGATAAAAACTTACCAACCAAGCATCGTTACGATACCCGTGCTAAGACAAAAGATATGGATCAAAGGCTGGAAAAACTCGAACAACTTTAGTGAGAGATGCAAGACAAGCTACAAATACAAATGCAAGAGAATTTGACGAAGATTCTACAGGATATGAGAGACCAGGTGCTAGAGTCTCAAAGGAACATAATGAATCAGTTGCCCAATTGCTAACTAAAGGGCCTAAAAAAAGGAAAAAGTTCCATGATTAATGCTGGAGAGAACAATGAGGAGTCTCTCCACCTTCCGGGTTTCACCCCAAAAAATGCTCAGACATGTCTGTAGGGTGTACCCATAGCTATCAGATCTCAGCAATATTAAGTCGGTACCTCTACACCAGTGAATTACCCGATAGGCTCAACCTTCAATCCGTGGGACAATCCAATCACTCTTGTATTTCCTGATTTGGACGAAATGGAAAAAGTAAAGATGGAACTGCCAAAACAACTCGAGGATCTATATAGGTGGTTGGAGGAAAAAGTTAAGGCAATGGAGAATGTTGACTACTATTATGGGGTTAGCACTAAGGATCTGAGCCTGGTCCCCGATCTAGTATTCCCTCCAAAATTTAAGTTTTCAGAGTTTGAAAAGTACAATGGGACTAGTTGTCCTGAAGCTCACATCACAATGTTCTGTCGAAGGATGACAGGATATGTTAATAATGATCAACTATTAATCCATTGCTTCCAAGACAGTCTGATCGGGTTAGCAGCTAAATGGTACAATCAATTGGGTCGTGTTGAAATCAATTCATAGAAGGACTTAGCACAAGCTTTTACGAAGTAGTATAGCCATGTAACAGACATGGCACCCGATAGAATTACCTTGCAGAATATGGAAAAGAAGCAAAATGAGAGCTTCAGGCAATATGCCCAAAGATGGAGAGAGATAGTAACACAAGCCAGCCGCCTCTTCTAGAAAAGGAGACCACGATGCTTTTCATCAATACTCTGAAAGCCCCGTTCATTAATTATATGTTGGAAAGTGCTACTCTGAGCTTTTCAGATATAGTAATGTCTGGTTAGATGATCGAAAATGCGATAAGAAGCGGGCAGATAGATGCGAGAGAAAGTGCTAAAAGGTCAACCCCGAGGAACAAGGAAAATGAAGTGAACATCGTGAGCATGCCTTCTAAATTTGTCAATGTAGTCAGCCGGGGGCTGTAACTATTAGTTATCTAGACTCTTCAAGGCAAGAATCCAACTCGAGGTCACATACAGAAAGGCCCCGGTTTACACCCATTCCGATGTCATATAAGGAATTGTATAAGAATCTTTTTGATGTGCATGTAGATCCTTTGTTCTATTCGAAACCTATACAACCTCCATTCCCAAAATGGTATAATGAGAATGCTCAATGCGAGTACCACGTGGGAATAACGGGGCACTCAATTGAAAATCGCACTCATCAGTAACACCCGTGCACCGAGACCGCTGCGAGTCGGACACGAGGGGTTAAGGGCTTAATCCACTTACTTGCACAGTTCATTTTAAAATTTCCAGACAATAGGCTAATCGTGTCACCGTCACCTTAAAAATCATATCTTGAGCTCCACAACTCGAAAATAAGTTTCGTGATTTTTCCCTGAAACTAGACTCATATATGCATCTAAAACTTTTTTTCTAGAATTTTTGGTCGGGCCAATTAGTACAGTTTATTAGTTAAAGTCCCCCATGTTACAGGGATTGACTACACTGACCTTTGCGCATTACGACTTGAATATGTCCCTGTACAGGGCTTCAATACTGATGCTGTTTGTTTCTATAGAAACTAGACTCAAAAGGGAATCTGTACATATATGGAATGACTTCTAATTATCCCTGGTCAATTTATAATGAATTTCCAAAGTAGGAACAGGGACTCCATAAGCCGTTCCGCCTGCCTCACTAAAAACTTAAATATCTCTTAACATACTGTTCATATGATCGTTTTGTTACTTTCCTATGAAAATAGACTTGTCAAGGTTCGTTTACATAATTTATTTTTAGTGATTTTTCACATCCACGCCTTCGCAAATTGTCAAGATCTGTCTTTAAGGTAGGCTTTACCTATTTCATAGTTTCAATGATTCAACTAGCCCTTTTACATATAGCACAAAATATGATCATGATTAACCATCCCAATGGCTAATCGTTTCCAAACATTTCCATACCTCTTAATGATCAACATACAAATGATTATATTACCATGCCCAAAGTGTATATAAGCCATTTTCGCATGGCTATCCAAATTTATACAAAACCAAAGGGGTATGTGACCAATAACAAGAAGGGTAGTCCTATACATGCCATTTCAAAGTTCAACCAAAAGTATACCAAAAGGAGCTTTGATAGTGTGGGTGACTTCAACTTCAAAATCCCGAGTCCGATAGTTGACGAACCAAAATCTATAAAACAGAGAATCAAAGAAACGGAGTAAGCATTTAATGCTTAGTAAGTTTGAGTTATGAATTTAGACACAACCAAGGTATAGCATTCATGTAGCTAAACAGATAATTTCATATGCACAAATTCTCAATATCATACTTACTTCACATTGCCAACTCTTATATTCATACACAAAGATCAACTTAGCCAAAGGCCGGTAGCTCATTTATCAACTGAGCGAATACTTATTTGCAAGGGCTCAACTAATTCAAAGCACATACTGAAACATACCTCATTGTTGGGATTTTACAAGCGTATTAACTGAAATTTTTACAGCAAGATCAATCATTCCCGAATCACGCACCTTCGAATTTAACCGAGATAGCTACTGCTCAAATGCCTTGGGACATAGCCCGTTATAGTAACTTGCACAAATGCCTTCGGACTTAACCCGGATTTAGTAACTCGACAATGCCTTCTGCTTAGCCCTAATTAGTAACTCGCACAAATGCCTTGGATCTTAGTCCGGATTTAGTCACTTAGCACAAAGCCTTCGGGACTTAGCCCGAACATCATTCAAATAACCATGCACATTTATCGATAAATCATGACACATTCGTATTTCATTTTCGTTAGCAAAACTCTAACACGAGGCATTATCACACTTGCAATTTCGCTCAATAGCCACACACAAAGAGCATGATTTTGATTTGCTTAAAACGTGATCTAATCAAATCATAATCTAAGTTCCATTACTCAAAACTTACCTCGGATGTTGTCGAATGGCTTCAACGGCTATTCGATCACTTTTCCTTTCCCTTATCCAACTGTGGTCCTCTAAGCTCTTGAGCTAATTCAAACAAATTTAACTTATTAAAGTCTCATTTTGCTAGCTAATGGCCGAATATGACAAGGAGTTTGATAGGTCATATGGCCACCTTTTAGCTCAAATACACAATGATCATCGCATTTTTAATCACATCAAGCAATTTAATACAATTCATTCGAACATCAAAAGAGAAGCTCAAGGTACTTAGCCCATATATACATTAGACATTAGAGTCACATATGTACGAAATCACGAATCAATTCAACATACTAGCTAATATTTCCCTTAGCGAATTTTCTAAGTCAAGCTAAAGCCATCAATAGGCTACCTATGGCCGAACATACACATCAACTCATATACTCATTCATGTGGCCGAACATACATGTCTATGTTGGGGCCGATTGCAACACTTAATACATTCTACAAGTATGGTCACTTGTATTAACTAAACACAATTTTGTTTCAAGTTCAAAACTTGGCTAATACACACATATACACTAGTAAATCGAACACTAGCATTTGCACTTCACCTTACTACCATTTCTCATCCAATAACGTGAACAACAACATATTTCTCTTCTACTTCCTACCATGGCCGAATGCATCACAACACCATGCCATTTCAATTTTGGTCATGGTTGAACAAGGAACTTAATGTCTCACTCAAGGATGCTAAAAAGGAGATTCAAGAGTCATCAATCCACCATCTCATGCATCATTACAAGCTTCACTTTTAGCATGCAAATAACATCAACACAAATCCACCTTAGCCGAATATCATCTCCATGACATAGTAAAGATTTGAACCATGGGCTAGTTAGAACTCAAGCTAACAAAAAAAAACATGCATGAATCTCATGGCACAACATCAAACTTACCTTCACCTAGCTACAAGCATGGCCGAATCTCTTCAACATTTCCTCCCTTCTTTCTTTTGAATTTTCGGTCAAGAAGAATGAAAAAAGGATGGACACATTTTTTTTTCTTTTGTTTTCATCATTTTCTTTCTCCTTTCTTTTTTTTTCCATTTCTTTATTACTAACTTTATTTTATTGTTTCCTCCCATGATGCACCAACACAACATATCTGTGACATGTTTTGCCCATCTTCCTTTGTCCACCCTAATGTCATGGCCGGCCACTACTAGATGGTGGGGAAATTTGACATGCAAGTCCCCTCCTTTTTCAACATGCACTAATAGGTCCTTATGTTTTGATCTATCACATTTCAAAAGTGTCACACATAAGTCCTATTGACTAAATTCACATGCAATTTACTAAATCGAAGCTTAAAATTTTCACATTTATTTTAGACAATAAATATCATATTCAAATAATTTAGTGACTCGGTTTAGCGGTCTCGAAACCGCTTTCCTACTAGGGTCACTTTAGGGCTGTCACAACTACATTTAAAAAGATTGTCGAAAGGTTCATTGAAATGGGAATTGTGAAGTTTGACGATTCTTCAGAACCTAATTGCTCTGACAATGAAGTAAATGAAATATTTGAAAGTAGGGGCAAGAGAGTTGTGATGCCTTGAATAAGCCAAAAGCCTAAAAGGAATATCGGGGAATCTGAATGATATATCCAAAAAGGGAACTAGGGAGTAAAAGTTTCCAAACCCTTGTATACTTGGGAATGTTTTGAATAATAGGGCTGTGGAAGAAATTCCTGTAGTATTTAGACCTTACTCAGAGTAATGTTCGAAACAATCTTGTTGCTTTAAGCCTAGAGGCAAGAAGAATTTCTTTGTGAAATAGGCTCATGTTCAAACATCATTATTTTAATGAAGTACATTTTCGCTATCATTTTGAGCAAATATTCTTTTATTCTTTCCATAAGTAATTGTTTTATTCTTTTCGCCGAAGTAATTATCTTGGTCCTTTTAAACTTTCTTCAATCATTCCTTCATAATCATACCATGCAAATAATAATTCTTAAATTCATTCATTCATTGCATATTTTTGTACCTATAATAGGTCCCAGGATATCAATGTCATGAGTGACGCTGCTACTGACTCAGAATCACTTTTTGAGCAAGACATGTGTTTAGAGGGATCTCAAGACTTTGAAGATGACAGAGATTGTGACTTATCTCAGGACTTGTTAAGGATGGTAGAATAAAAGGAAAAGCAAATTCTGTCGCATAAAGAGACAATGGAGGTGGTGACTTTGGAAAAAGGAAAAGCTGTAAGAATCGGAGCATGCATAACCGAAAAAATAAAGCGAGACCTTGTTGGGCTACTTTAAGAATTTAAATATGTCTTTGAATGGTCCTACCAAGATATGCCCGGGTTGAGCACCGATATTGTAGTACATCACCTTCCCATAAAAGAAGATTGCACGCCGATTCAGCAGAAACTTCGAAGGATGATGTAACACCCCGAATTTGGGCCTAGAAGTATTGGGCCTTGAGTGGGGGTCCGTAAGGAGGTTGTATATAGGTATTTAATTGTGCAATGAAATGAAACAATTAAATGTTTGCTATTAGTGGTTAATGGCTTTGAGAAGTGTTGGAGAAATCTTGGGTTCAAACTTGGGCTTTAGCAAAAATTTTGGTATTAAGTGAAAAAAACACGGATGCTTGGATAAGGGTTTTAAATTATTGTGTTAAATAAATGACACAAGGAAGCTTGTAGTCTAGTGGTTGTGGCGTCATTAAGGTTGTATGGGAGCACTGGGTTCAAGCCTTGGCTCTTGCAATTTATTTTGTTTTTTTAAAGGGAACTGGACTTTGGCCTTTAGACCTTATAATTAATTGGGGATAAAATATGACACAAAAAGCCTTGTGGCTTAGTGGCAAGTAGCGTGTGGAGCATTTAAGGGGAGGCATAGGTTGAATCCCATGGCAAGCAAGGAGCATTTATTTTGCTAACAGGGGTGGCAAGAGTTGGTGTTGAATTTAAACTCTAATGTTGGAGGATCCCACATCGGAAGCTAACATAAGAGTGGTTGTGAAGTCGGCTTTAAATAGAGGAACCATGAAGAGAGTAAATGTACCTTTCTTGGTGATCCCTTTCATTGTATGGCGTGCTCGTTTGGGTTGGGCGTCGGCTAAGAGTGCTCGAGTGTGGATTAACTCCAGCCTCCTATCGTGTGTATTTCTTACTACTCTAGGCTGTAGGATGGCTACTTTGAGGCATGATGGGTCGAAAGGGGTCATGTGGGCCTAATGGGCCTACAAGCCCAATTGGATAAGTTGTTTGATTGTGTAGTAAATTTGGGCTAGGCTAGGTGAATCTAATATTTGTGGCTAGATTTGGGCTAAAAGGCCACACGAGTGCAGGGCCCATTTGGGTGAGAATGGGCTTTAGAGCCATTAGTATTGTTATCCATGTTTAAAATACTTTGGTTTACAAAATTACCAAAATACTCGCTTTGTAAAATTACTAAAATACCCTTGGTTTATAAAATTACCAAAATACCCCTAGTTTGTAAAATTACCAAAATACCCCTAGTTTGTAAAATTATCAAAATACCCCTAGTTTGTAAAATTACCAAAATACCCCTAATTTGTGAAATTCTTGAAATACCCTCGACACAGTAAAATTATTGAAATACCTCGACTTGTAAAATTACCAAAGTACCTCGATTTATAGAATTACTGCTTTTACCCTAGATTTGTAAAATTACCGTTTTACCCTCGATTTATAGAATTACCGTTTTACCCTCGGTTACTGTAATTACTATTTTACCTCGATTTATAGAATTACCGTTTTACCCTAATTTACATAATTACCGCTTTTACCCTAATTTACATAATTACCGCTTTTACCCTAATTTACATAATTATCGTTTTACCCTCGATTTACGTAATTACCGTTTTACCCTCGATTTACGTAATTACCATTTTACCCTCGATTTATAGAATTCTTTGTTTTACCTCGATTTACAAAATTACTAAAATACCCTTGGTTTGTGAAATTACCGTAATACCTCAATTTGTAAAACTACCAAAATACCTGTATGGTAAAATGACGAATATGCCCTTATGTTCCGTATGGTGATGTGCTTAGGATTTACATATATTGATATTGGATTAGTTAAGTTTGAGTGACGGTGGTGGTTATCGAGGCGATTGATTTTGGAAATGTTTCAACTTCAACCCATAACAGTGTGTACTAACCCTCGTAATAGCTTAGATTAATATTTTCTAAAAGTCAAAGCTTCATATTTTAGTGATTCGGGAATTAATATTTAGATCTATTTTTTCACGACGTTTAAGTTGGATTCACAACGGATATGGGGTAGGAAGGTATTTGGAACGCTCTTCAATGAGTAGATCTTTTGGTAAGTATTCGAACCTTCTTTCCATTTGTATCTTGTGGTTTAAGAAAAGTGAAAACCCTCTCGTCGACTAAGGCTAAAAGGGTTTTTGGTGTTATTTGGTTTGTTGGTGCTAGTGAGGATTAAAGGCTACAGATCGAGGAGTGTGTGAAAAGCTTGGATCATCGGAGTGACTAAATCTAGTCATCAACTTCGCAAAGGTATGAACCCAAGGGCCATTGTGGATGGTGGTAGAATGTGTAAGTGATGATAATAGGTAGTTTTCGATTTGGTTTAATATTAACATGGTCTAATCTATAAGTGGTTGATTATAGGAGAAATCGCATAGGAGATCTCGTCAAGGAATATCGCAAATCAGGTGTGTAACGAACCCTTTCATAACTTAAAGCGATAAAATGCCGAAAAGCCGAAATGCCGAAATTCTGGCATTTCGAGGACTTGTGAGCAAGCGAACGCTCACTAGTTAGTTAGAATCGATGAGACGGTGATCGAGAACGATGGAAACGGTAAGAATGTGATTTTGGCGTTCTTGGTAAGTTGGGCCTCGAGGGGTCAAGTGGGGCCCATTGGGCTTCGGGCCCATTTGGGTAAAATTGGTAGAAAACGAAATCTGTTAAATTGCATGATAAGACCGTTAAAACCGTTATGGAATATAGGCTAAGTGGGCCTAGACGATGAATTGGCTAAGTAGGGCCCATTAGGGTTTTAGGCCCAATAACTCGATTTCGCTAAAAATGGGCCAGAATCACTGTTTGCACCCATGGATTGTTAGTAATCGTTAATGAACATGGAAACCCTAATTTTTGGTAAAATTACGAGATTACCCTTATAATATGAAAATGACCATTTTGCCCCTAGGTAAAAATGACCATTATACCCCTAGGGTTTATGTATGATTTTAATACATGGGATTTTGATAAATATGGTATGTATGATATGCACATGAAATGTATGCTATGCACATGATATGTATGATATGCACATGAGGTAATCATAAATGCATTGGGTTGGGTTTTTATATGGATGGAGGAAGTGAAAAAGGGCTTATGCCCTAGTTATCAAAAGGGCTTATGCCCCAGTTATAAAAGGGCTTATGCCCCAGTTATTGAAAGGGCTTTTGCCCCAGTTATTAAAAGAGGCTAGGCCTCCAGTTATATGATAAAGCAGCTATGCTGCCAGTGGAGAGTTTGGCGGGGTGGGTCGAGTTAATCCCACATGGTGTGTTGGTTGGTACGGTGGAGAGTAGCGGATGGTGGGTTGAGTAGTCTCCCAAATGGGTTGCATTCTTTCATTGAAATTATATGTGACATTGAAATGGGCCTAAGGGCCATACCGATTACTGAGAAAGGCTTGACCCAAGAATATGAAATGTGAAAAGGCTTCGCCCAAGAATATGAAATATGAAAAGGCTTTACCCAAGATATGAAATATGAAATATGAAAAGGGCTACTGACCAAATGCATGATTGAGATTGGATTTGGGCTTAGACCCAACAGGCCGTTATTGTTTTGGGCTCGAAAGGGCTTGTTGCACATCGAGTTTCCAAACTCACCCCTTTCCTTAACCTTGCAGTGAGCCTTGATGTGGGGACTTGGGCGGAGGGATTCAGAGTGGCCACGGTGATTGTCTTTGGACTTTTAAATAAGTGTTGGTTTTCATTTAATTTCCTTTAATTATTATTTATTTTGGGTTGTAATAAGGCCAATTTTAACTTTCCTTTTATTTTTTTTGAATTATTTTAATTTTAATAACTTTAAAAATTGGTTAATAATTATTCAAATGGGCTAGACTTAGGACGTGTTTTCAAAATGATACTTGTTTTCAAAATATCTCAACACCACGATTAATCGATTTATCAAAGACGCCCACTTAAACAAATTTAAACTCGAAATAACAAAGTGTGGCTATAGTTGTGGGCATGTCTAGGATTGGATCCAATTAAAGAGCTTGGTACTTAAGCGGCCTTCATGGCTCACCTCCTGTCTCGGATACCTACGGTGCCCAGCTTCCATACACTTTGTTAACTCAATAAAATGTATGGTTTTAAAACACTAAAACGGAACGTGGGTTTTCAACTCCAATGTGGCACGTCAGATTCGGCCATAACGTCTGGACCAGGTTTGGGGTGTTACATTTAGTGGTATCAGAGCTAAGTTGCAACAACTCGGCTGTGGATCGGGTCCGAAAATTTTTCAAAAATTTAGGCCTAAGAAGGTATTTTGGAAATGGTTTTGAAAAGTTCATTTTAAAGATGTTTTGAGTATATATGTTAAAATGGTCAAAGTTTTTTGTTTTAAATCAAGAGTTTCAAAATAAAGGGTGTTTTCTAATCAAAGTTTTAAATTTCTATTTTCGGTGATCAAAATATGGTTTTCGAGTTTTAAATGGATTGAGAAAGAAGTGGCGCATGAATCCCGGCACCAAGTCCGTAAGTATTTCATTCCTCATATTACATCGTATTAAGATATTATGTAGATAGAACCGAGACCATATCATGACATTATGACTAGGGCAACCCTAAAACTCTAGAATACCGAGACCGTAGCTAGGCTATGATTACGTGAAAATAGAAACTTTAAAAACTATCTCTCGCATAAGACATATGAATAAATAGTAAAATTTTGAGATCTTTGTAGTTAATTGATATGTGTCTTGGTAATGTAGAGTATTGATATGGATTCTAAGGGTAAGCAAAGTCTACCAACTGGGTTGCGGTAACTCTGAGCTTGATCTTTGAGGCATCGCCGAGTTAGTAAGGAAAGTGGTAGAGGAAGTATTGGATACCAAACTTAAGGAAATTAGGGAAACGCTCAAGCGTGGTGCATGGAGTGTAAGAAAAGGAAGGATTCTAGTTCTTAGAAAACCAAGCCTCGTTCTGTGAAACATGTTAAGGCACGACCAAACTATCCAATCTGCAAAGACTGCAACGGACGTCATCCGGGTGAATGCCATAGGAAGACAGGAGCATGTCTTAGATGTGGGTCCAAGGAGCATCGAGCTCGGGATCGCCAAGTTTATTTTATTTAAATATGTGTTACGAATTGTATGCGTGCTTGATAAATGTTTCTTTACTTTGGTAATTAGATGTTTTGGGTCGTACTAAGAATTATTTTTAATTAGAGTGCGTGAGCGGAAGCATAGAGGTTTGACTTAAGTAATCTGATTAGTTGATAGTTGGAAATTTCGAGGACGAAATTTCTTTAAGGGGAGTATAATTGTAACACCCCGAATTTGGGCCTAGAAGTATTGGGCCTTGAGTGGGGGTCCGTAAGGAGGTTGTATATAGGTATTTAATTGTGCAATGAAATGAAACAATTAAATGTTTGCTATTAGTGGTTAATGGCTTTGAGAAGTGTTGGAGAAATCTTGGGTTCAAACTTGGGCTTTAGCAAAAATTTTGGTATTAAGTGAAAAAAAACCTGGATGCTTGGATGAGGGTTTTTAAATTATTGTGTTAAATAAATGACACAAGGAAGCTTGTAGTCTAGTGGTTGTGGCGTCATTAAGGTTGTATGGGAGTTCAAGCCTTGGCTCTTGCAATTTATTTTGTTTTTTTTAAAGGAACTCGGACTTTGGCCTTTAGACCTTATAATTAATTGGGGATAAAATATGACACAAAAAGCCTTGTGGCTTAGTGGCAAGTAGCGTGTGGAGCATTTAAGGGAGGCATAGGTTCAATCCCATGGCAAGCAAGGAGCATTTATTTTGCTAATGTGGGGTGCAAGAGTTGGTGTTAAATTTAAACTCTAATGTTGGAGGATCCCACATCGGAAGCTAACATAAGAGTGGTTGTGAAGTCGGCTTTAAATAGAGGAACCATGAAGAGAGTAAATGTACCTTTCTTGGTGATCCCTTTCATTGTATGGCGTGCTCGTTTGGGTCAAGGCGGCTAAGAGTGCTTAGAGTGTGGATTAACTCGGTCTCCTATCGTGTGTATTTCTTACTACTCTAGCTGTAGGATGGCTACTTCGGGGTCGATGGGTCGAAAGGGGTCATGTGGGCCTAATGGGCCTACAAGCCCAATTGGATAAGTTGTTTGATTGTGTAGTAAATTTGGGCTAGGCTAGGTGAATCTAATATTTGTGGCTAGATTTGGGCTAAAAGGGCCACACGAGCGTGTGGGCCCATCTGGGCCGAGAATGGGCTTTAGAGCCATTAGTATTGTTATCCACGTTTAAAATACTTTGGTTTACAAAATTACCAAAATACCCTGCTTTGTAAAATTACTAAAATACCCTTGGTTTATAAAATTACCAAAATACCCCTATTTTGTAAAATTACCAAAATACCCCTAATTTGTAAAATTATCAAAATACCCCTAGTTTGTAAAATCACCAAAATACCCCTAATTTGTGAAATTACTAAAATACCCTCGACATTGTAAAATTATTGAAATACCTCGACTTGTAAAATTACCAAAGTACCTCGATTTATAGAATTACCGCTTTTACCTCGATTTGTAAAATTACCGCTTTTACCTCGATTTATAGAATTACCGTTTTACCTCGGTTTACGTAATTACTATTTTACCCTCGATTTATAGAATTACCGTTTTACCCTCGGTTTACGTAATTACTATTTTACCCTCGATTTATAGAATTACCGCTTTTACCCCTAATTTACATAATTACCGCTTTTACCCCTAATTTACATAATTACCGCTTTTACCCCTAATTTACATAATTATCGTTTTACCCTCGATTTACGTAATTACCGCTTTTACCCTCGATTTACGTAATTACCATTTTACCTCGATTTATAGAATTACTGTTTTACCTCGATTTACAAAATTACTAAAATACCCTTGGTTTGTGAAATTACCGTAATACCCTCAATTTGTAAAACTACCAAAATACCTCAGTATGGTAAAATGACGAATATGCCCTTATGTTCCGTATGACCTGATGTGCTTAGGATTTACATATATTGATATTGGATTAGTTAAGTTTGAGTGATGTGGTGGTTATCGAGGCAATTGATTTTGGAAATGTTTCAACTTCAACCCATAATGTGTGTACTAACCCTCGTAATAGCTTAGATTAATATTTTCAAAAGTCAAAGCTTCATATTTTAGTGATTCGGAATTAATATTTAGATCTATTTTCACGCACGCTTAAGTTGGATTCACAACGGATATGGGGTAGGAAGGTATTTGGAACGTTCTTCAATGAGTAGATCTTTTGGTAAGTATTGAACCTTCTTTCCATTTGTATCTTGTGGTTTAAGAAAAGTGAAAACCCTCGTCGACTAAGGCTAAAAGGGTTTTTGGTGTTATTTGGTTTGTTGGTGCTAGTGAGGATTAAAGGCTACAGATCGAGGAGTGTGAAAAGCTTGGATCATCGGAGTGACTAAATCTAGTCATCAACTTCGCAAAGGTATGAACCCAAGGGCCATTGTGGATGGTGGTAGAATGTGTAAGTGATGATAATAGGTAGTTTTCGATTTGGTTTAATATTAACATGGTCTAATCTATAAGTGGTTGATTATAGGAGAAATCACATAGGAGATCTCGTCAAGGAATATCGCAAATCGTGTGTAACGAACCCTTTCATAACTTAAAGCGATAAAATGCGAAAAGTCAAAATGCCAAATTCGGCATTTCGAGGACTTGTGAGCAAGCTTAACGCTCACTAGTTAGTTAGAATCGATGAGACGGTGATCGAGAACGATGGAAACGGTAAGAATGTGATTTTTGGCGTTCTTGGTAAGTTGGGCCTCGAGGGTCAAGTGGGGCCCATTGGGCTTTCGGGCCCATTTTGGTAAAATTGGTAGAAAACGAAATCGTTAAATTGCATGATAAGACTGTTAAAACCGTTATGGAATATAGGCTAAGTGGGCCTAGACGACGAATTGGCTAAGTAGGGCCCATTAGGGTTTTAGGCCCAATAACTCGATTTCGCTAAAATGGGCCGTAATCACTGTTTGCACCCATGGATTGTTAGTAATCGTTAATGAACATGGAAACCCTAATTTTGGTAAAATTACGAGATTACCCTTATAATATGAAAATGACCGTTTGCCCCTAGGTAAAATGACCATTATACCCCAGGGTTTATGTATGATTTTAATACATGGGATTTTGATAAATATGGTATGTATGATATGCACATGAAATGTATGCTATGCACATGATATGTATGATATGCACATGAGGTAATCATAAATGCATTGGGTTGGGTTTTATATGGATGGAGGAAGTGAAAAGGGCTTATGCCCCGCTTATCAAAAGGGCTTATGCCCTGCTTATCAAAAGGGCTTATGCCCCGCTTATAAAAGGGCTTATGCCCCGCTTATTGAAAGGGCTTTTGCCCCGATTATTAAAAGAGGCTAGGCCTCGGTTATATGATAAACTATCTATGCCGCCAAAGGAGAGTTTGGCGGGTGGGTCGAGTTAATCCCCACATGGTGTGTTGGTTGGTACGGTGGAGAGTAGCAGATGGTGGGTTGAGTAGTCTCCCCAAATGGGTTGCATTCTTTCATTGAAATTATATGTGACATTGAAATGGGCCTAAGGGCCATACCGTTTCTGATAAAGGCTTGACCCAAGAATATGAAATATGAAAAGGCTTCGCCCAAGAATATGAAATATGAAAAGGCTTCGGCCCAGTATTATGAAATATGAAATATTGAAAAGGGCTATGACCAAATGCATGATTGAGATTGGATTTGGGCTTAGACCCAACAGTAGTTATTGTTTTGGGCTCGAAAGGGCTTGTTGCACATCGAAGTTTCCAAACTCACCCCCCTTTCCTTAACCTTGCAGGTGAGCCTTGATGTGAGGACTTGGGCCGGAGGGGATTCAGAGTGGCCACGGTGATTGTCTTTGGACTTTTAAATAAGTGTTGGTTTTCATTTAATTTCCTTTAATTATTATTTATTTTTGGGTTGTAATAAGACCAATTTTAACTTTCCTTTTATTTCTTTTCGGAATTATTTTAATTTTAATAACTTTAAAAATTGGTTAATAATTATTCAAATGGGCTAGACTTAGGACGTGTTTTCAAAATGATACTTGTTTTCAAAATATCTCAACACCACGATTAATCGATTTATCAAAGACGTCCACTTAAACAAATTTAAACTCGATATAACAAAGTGTGGCTATGGTTGTGGGCATGTCTAGGATTGGATCCAATTAAAGAGCTTGGTACTTAAGCAGCCTTCATGGCTCACCTCCTCTGTCTCGGATACCTACCTGGTGCCCAGCTTCCATACACTTTGTTAACTCAATAAAATGTATGGTTTTAAAACACTAAAACGGAACGTGGGTTTTCAACTCCAATGTGGCACGTCAGATTCGGCCATAACGTCTGGACCAGGTTTGGGGTGTTACAAATGAGGCTAGACATTGTGCTAAAAATAAAAGATGAAGTCAAGAAACAATTTGATGCTGGATTCCTGCGGGTGGTCAAATACTCGGAGTGGGTAGCCAACATTGTACCTATTGCGTGTTGATTATAGAGACTAAAATAAGGCTAGCCAAAAAGCCAACTTCCCTTTACCTCACATTGATACTGTAGTGGATAATACGACAGGCTACTCATTGTTCTCCTTCATGAATGGCTTCTCGGGATACAATCAGATAAAGATGCATCCTAAGGACATGGAAAAAACTACCTTCATAACCTTGTAGGGCACGTTCTGTTATAAGGTGATGCTGTTTGGGCTGAAGAATGCCGGAGCTACATATCAAAGAGCCATGATGACCTTATTTCAAGACATGATGCATAAAGAGATTGAAGTTTATGTCGACGATATGATTGCCAAATCCCGAACTGAAGAGGAGCACATCAATGTGTTGAGAAAGCTGTTTTTGAGATTGAAAAAATTTCAGTTAAAGCTTAATCCAGCAAAATGTACTTTTGGAGCTAGATCAGGAAAGTACTAGGCTTTGTAGTCAGTGAAAGGGGAATTGAGATTGACTCAGACAAAGTTCAAGCTATACAAGAATTGTCCCCACCACGTACTCAAAAAGAAGTTTGAGGCTTCTTAAGAAGACTAAATTACATTGCACGGTTCATTTCACAATTAACTAAGAAATGCGACCCTATATTTCGTTTTCTTAAGAAGCAGAACCCAAGAGAATGGGATGATGAATACCAAAGAGCTTTTGATAAGGCTAAAAAGTACTTGTCAAATCCCCTAGTGCTGTCACCTCCGAGCTCAGATAGGCCGCTAATACTATATTTAGCAGTATTTGATAACTCCATGGGATGTGTGCTTGGTCAGCATGATGAATCAGGAAGAAAAGAAACAGGCGATATATTACCTCAGTAAGAAATTCACTGAATGTGAATTGAGATATCCTCCAATCAAGAAACTGTGTTGTGTTTTAATCTGGGCAGCTCAGAGGTTGAGGCAATACATGTTGTACCATACGATCTAGTTAATCTCGAAGTCGGACCCCCTAAAATATATGATGGAGTCAAACCCTTTGAACAGGAGGATGGCTAGGTGGAAAATTTTGCTTTTTGAATTTGACATAGTCTATGTGAGTCAAAAGGCCGTGAAAGGGAGTGCAATAGCAGAATTTCTGGCCAGTAGGGATCTAGAAGATTATGAGCCCATGAATTTTGATTTCTCCAATGAAGAATTAATGTATGTGGCGGCTGCTAAAGAGGACGTTACAAAAGGTCACCCATGGAAATTGAACTTTGATGGGGCATCAAATGCTGTGGGTAATGGAATTGGGGCAGTTTTGGTATCCCTAAATGGAAATCATTATCCATTTACTTGTAAATTAGACTTTGATTGCACAAATAATATGGCAGAATATGAAGCATGCATTATGGGACTCCGTGCAGCCATAGAATGCAAGATCAAGGTGTTAAAAGTATATAGAGATTCTGCGCTAGTGATCTACCAGCTTAGAGGTGAATGAGAGACAAGAAACTCCAAATTGTTTAATTATCAAAGCAAAGTGCTGGGGTTAATCGATGAGTTTGATGATGTTACTTTCAATTATCTACTGCGAGATGAGAACCAGATGGTAGATGCTTTGGCTACTTTGGCTTCCATGATCAATGTGAGCAAACAAGAAGATGTAAAACCCATTCAGATGAGTATTTGTGAAGCCCCATCTTATTGTTACAACATGGAGGAAGAGGAGAGAGATGACCACCTCTAGTATCAGGATATATTGCAATATGTGAAAAATCGTAAATATCCAAATCAAGCAACAAAGAATTACAAAAGGACATTGAGAAGGCTAGCCTGTGATTATGTCATAGATAGTGAGATCCTGTACAAAAGAAGAAAAGATCAAGTGCTTTTGAGATGTGTGGATGTCGTGGAGGCCAATAAAATCTTGGAAGAGGTTCATGAAGGTGTTTTTGGAACACACGCTAACAGCTTCACAATGGCTACACAAATTATGAGATTTGGATATTATTGGTCTACCATGAGAGGAGACTGCATTAATTATGCCAATAAGTGTCACAAATGTCAAATCTATGGTGATAAAATTCATGTACCTCCTTCGCCTTTGCATGTTATGACTTCCCCATGGCCGTTTTCCATGTGGAGCATGGATGTCATAGGACCAATCTTACTGAAGGCTTCGAATGGGCATTGGTTCATCTTTGTGGTCATTGACTATTTCACCAAGTGGGTAGAGGCGGCCTCATATGCCAATGTTACAAAATCGGATATGAGCAAGTTCCTAAAAAAGGAGATTATATGTCGATATAGGATGCCTGAAAGGATCATATCTAACAATGCATTTAATTTGAACAATAGTACAATAGCAGAAGTCTGCAGTCAGTTTAAGATCAGACACCATAATTCATCACCATATCGCCCAAAAATGAACGGGGCAGTGGAAGAAGCCAATAAAAATATTAAGAAGATTGTGGGGAAAATGACTAAAACTTACAGAGACTGGCATGAGAAGTTTCCATTTGCTCTTTATGCTTATCGAGCATCTATCAGAACTTCTACTGGGGCAACACTTTTCTCACTGGTCTATCGAATGGAAGCAGTTCTACCCATTGAGGTCGAGATACCTTCTCTCCAAGTTTTGTCAGAGTTGAAGTTAGATGAAGCAGAATGGATACAGTCTCGATATGATCAGTTGAATTTGATTAAGGAGAAGAGGCTAAGAGCTATTCAATATGGTCAGATGTATCAAAAAAGAATGATGCGGGCTTATGACAAAAAGGTTCGCCCAAGAGAGTTTCATGAGGGAGATCTAGTTCTAAAAATGATCCTTCCTATACAAAAGGATTTTAGAGGAAAATGGATGCCCAATTGGGAAGGGCCTTACGTGGTGAAGAAAGCTTTCTCCGAAGGAGCATTAATTTTAGCTGAAATGGATGGGAAAAACCTACCCAATCCTGTAAATTCAGATTCCATCAAGAAGTACTACAGTTAAAGAGGGAAAGAGGCCAAAGTGAAAACCCGCAAAGGGCACTTTGAGGCCTTCCTTAAAAAAGAAGAAGAAGAAGAAGAAGAAGAAGAAGGAGAGGCCGAGGTGAAAACCCGTAAAGGGCGCCTTGAGAAAAGGGGATTTGAGTTGGAAACCCGAAAAGGGCGGCTCAGATGTTGATCAAAGATGGGAAAGGCAATGATCTTGCTATACCTGAATTGACAAGGATGAGGGTATGCCGTATTTTGGGGAATTGACGAAGTGCTTCTGATCTCCTAAACACATGTCAAGTTTAAATTGGTCCTCAGGAAGTTTGTACAAAGAAGCTCAGGCTACGATATCAGGGTCACCTTGTCTTCACCTTATTCACAATAAATTATCTATCTTTGAAATATTTTTCTTTTCAAGATATGCATCCCCAATAAACTTTCATTTTTGTCTTCATTATTTATCTCAAGTTATGCCCTAATTAAATTCCATTCTTATCCATTGCTATGATTTGTTACAAGCATGTTGCATTGAGATAACGATTAATGAACTAATAATACTTTCACAAAAGGAGTTTCACATATTACTTTGAAAAGTTTCTAAATAATACAAGAATCTGAAATGGAACTGTTATTTAGAACTCACCAAGCTTAAGGAAATATCTGAGTGGGAATAGTTTAAGTTGAGACCATCTCTTTGGATTTTCGGTCCAAAACAGTGATTGAACAAAAGACGAGATATTGCGTCAATGATACGATCTTGATGAGAAATGATTAGTATAAAAGGAGGTCACTCTCGAGAAAAGAAAAATGATATTTTACATTCATAAAATATCAGGCACACACGTCTAGCAATGACACACGAGGAATGGTGCAACAGGCCAAATTGATAAGGTAAAATTCGGATCCTACACCCGTGAGTTGTAGTGGGGTGGATAGAAGAGACTACAGGTTCTATCTCCCTAAAGATGCAGTAGAGAAAACCAGTTGAACAAACAGTGATCTTCTGCCATAGATACCAACTGAGCAAAGAAGACAGGATAATACATCAATGGCAGAACCTTGATGAACAACGAGCAATGATAATCCAAATATTAAAAAGGGATCATTCTCACGACATTCTTCATTCACGCAAATAAGATATACACCTAGGTAGGAGCATCCGATTCATTCTAATCATAGTATCCTAATTATTTGGCATAAGCATAGATACATGAAACCGAGTCTACAGGACATGTCCCAAAGGACGGTGTAGTAACATCGGTGAAGTCAGATTTTATCTCCTTGAAGTTGCAGTGAAATAGATCTAAGATTACAAACCTTATCTCCCTGAAGTCGTAGTGGAGTAGGTTGAAGTGTCAGGTCTTATCTCCCTGAAGTTGCAGTGGAGCAGACTGAAGATAGAGAATCTTATTTCCCTGAAGTTGTAGTGGAATAGATTGAAGCTATAAATAAACAGATCTTATCTCTCTAAAGTTGCAGTAGAGCAGATAATAGCAAGCCTTATCTCCTTAAAGTTGCACTGGAGCAGGTTGAAGTGACAGGTCTTATTTCCCTAAAGTTGCAGTGGAGCAGACCAAAGACGGAAAATCTTATCTCCTTGTATTGGCAATGGAGCAGATTTAAGCCACAAGCCTTATCTCTCTAAAGTTGCAGTAGAGCAGGCCCAATATACAAGTCTTATCTCCCTGAAGTTGCAGTAGAGCAGACTGAAGATTGAAGATCTTATCTTCTTAAGCAGTAGCGGAGCAGATCGAAGGTGGCGAATCTTATCTCCATGTATCGGCAATGGAGCAAATTTTAGCCACTAGCCTTATCTCTCAGAGGTAGCAAGAGAGCAGGTTAAAGATTGTAGTCTTATCTTTCTGAGGTAGCAAGGAAGTAGACTGAAGATGGCAGGTCTTATCTCCCTAAGCAATAGTGGAGCAAATCAAAGACGGCGAATCTTATCTCCATGTATCGGTAATGGAGCAGATTTTAGCCACTAGCCTTATCTCTCTGAGGTAGCAAGAGAGAAAGTTGGCAATTGTAGTCTTATCTCCCTAAAGTTGCAGTGGAGCAGACTGAAGATAGCAGATCTTATCTCCCTAAAGTTGCAGTGGAGCAGGATAAAAATACACAAACCTTATCTCCCTGAAGTTGCAGTGGAGCAGGTTGAAGTTACCAATTCTAATCTTCTTCAAGTTCTAGCAGAGTAGATCGAAGTTACAAATATCTTCTCCCTGAAATTACACTAGAGAAAATTAAAGTTACAAGTTATTATCTCTCTGAAGTTGCATTGGGTCAGGGTAAGGCTACTTTGAAGAAGATGAGCATTGGGGAAGTTAAGACTTGACAAGACCGGGCAAGATTGGTCTTTCTTAAAAGTCTTTGCTCTGTTCTCGTTGTCGTAATGAGGGGTAGCTATAGAAAGCCCAATGTGCCCGAGCCCGTCATAAACCAAAACTACAAAAATAAATAAAACCAAAGCAAGTCAAAAGTCCAAATGTTTCATTACACCAAGCCTAAACCCAAACAAACCTATAACCCAATACCCAAATAAAACAAATCGGGCCCAAGTGGCCCAAGACCAGATTATCCATAGAAACCTTAGGGTTTCCACCTTGGCGCCGCAGCCTCCAGCCTCCGTACGCTCTCACGTATGACCTTTGTAGGCCCCAGCACCGCTCATGCCTCTACGTCCTCTTCTGTACCTGCATGAAGACAAAAACAGCACAGCAAAATAGCAAGCAAAAGAAGATGAGCAAAATTTTGTATTTTTCTCTATTTTTTTCGTTCGGCTATAAAGCCATTTGGACTTTGATTGTATGGGATTACAGATGCAAATAGAATACAAAGAAAACCATCAAAGATTTGTTAAAGGTGATTTCTGGTTTAAGTTTCATTAAGTTTCTTTGAGTTTTCTTTCGGTTTATTGTTTGAGGTCTTTCGTTATTGCATTTGAATATATATATAAAAAAGGGGAAGTGAAAAACTTACCTTACAAATGCCATGGGATTCCTTCTGCTCCGTTGAAATCGAGGTATAGAGGGAATCTTAAGGATGAAAAAGTAACCCTAAGGCTCGTGCACGATGGTCGTCGTTCATGGTGGCGGATCGGCACTTAAGAGGCGAGACTAAGGGTCAGTTGAGGGAAATAACAGGGGGTTAGGGATTCAATTTCAAAAGGGCCGATTGTTTCTTTTTTTGGGAGGAATTGTTTGCTTTTATAAAAGGAATAAAACAGCACCGTTTAAAGAATAAGGGAGCCGCGCGTCGACCATACCCGTAGTCGAATCTGCGCTTTTTTGCTCCAAAAGGGGAATTTGCATGCTCAATCCTTCCCATTTGCACCATCATTTGATTAAGTCTTATTTATATCTCTTTGGTTTCAAATTTTTTCATGTAATTTTCGTGTTGTTTCAAATTAGTCCGCGTTTAAACGCTGTGTTTTGGATTAGGGACATTTGCAATTTTAATCCTTGATCATTCGAGCGGATTTTACTCCGGTCCTAAATTTTGTTTTAACAATTTGATTAATTTGTAAATTATCCTTCTGATTTTGTTTTATTCCAATTAAGTTTCTTAGTTTATATTTTTTATTTTTATGAATTATTCCTCATTCATTCTTTGACGTATTATCTTAGTATATTGTTTTGAATTATTTTATTGATTTCACTTTTTAGTTTCATTTTTTTGTATATTTTTGTTTTGTTTTATTATACAGTCAACTTATTTTAAAATTCTCTTTTATGAATATTCTTTGCTTCAAATATTACATTATTATTTTTATATATATTATTTATATTAAACTATTTGTATTTTATGAATATTATTTATTCATATATATATTGTTTTGTATATCATTTATATCGTTATATATATTTTAAATTTATTTATATATAATTTATTGCTTTTAAAATTTTATTTTTATTATATATATATTTTGTTTTTAACACTTTCACCTATTATTATTACTATATATATTAACTCTATTAAGTTTTTCATCTCATGTATGTTGTCAATAAGTTAATACATGTTGTTTTAAACTATTTTGTATCTCAGTTATTTTAAATTTCTTCTTACGAAATATTTATTTTAAAACTTGTCCATATGTTATTACACTTATTTCTATTGTATACTTTTTTAAAATTTTCTCGTGCATGGCCCTTTGTTAGACTTTTTGCACATATAATTTAGGTTAAAATTATATAATTGGATCGGTTTCAAATTTTCTTTTCTTCATTTATTTTATATTCATTTATTATCATTCAAAAAAATTGCTTTATATTTTATTAATTAGCTATGCAAATATTAAAAATGTATATATATGTATATATGTATTCGGTTTTGATTGTTAATATTGCTTGAATATGTTGGGAAGTTATCATCATTGTATATTTCAAATTGCATGTCCAAATTATTATCTTTGTCATTCAACAATGTAATGTTATGTTCATGTATATTCATTTTGTGCTTGATATTATGCCTTCTTCTCCAACACATTTGGGCCAGTTTTATTGGTTTCATTGTTTTTGTACCGCATGCGAACCTAGTAAAATGTTTTTTGAGCCGGTTTTACAAATGTTTGTTTGAAAATCTCCTAACACAAAGGCAATGTTTGATGTTTGGAAATTCGATGAATCGTGCCCTACCGTGCTGGGTTTCGATATTCCGTTTGTCCAAAATAATCAAATATTCAGTGTTTGGAAATTTGAGCAATCGTGGCCTACCATGCTGGATTTCGACTTTTCGTTAGACTAAATAATTGAGCATCCTTTTGTAATTTTCAATGTATGAGCTTTTGGAAGCCAAGAATTGATCGTGGTTTCGAAGGTATAAAGGATTGTGTCCTATCGTGTTGGATGTGATGCTATATTCTTTTGAAACAAGAGAATTTCGACGACCAACTTGAGCCATTAGAATGTTTAAAAGGTATTATATTTCAAAATATTTTTAAATCTTAGACATAAAGGCAGTACTTAATCAATTGGTACCAATTTTGGGCGTAGTGAGGGTGCTAATCCTTCCTCATACGTAACCGGCTCCCAAACCCGTTTTCTCAAATTTACGTAGGCCAAAATTGATTTAAATGGAATAAAATATTTTATTAGGTGATCTAATCACACCTAAACAAAAAGGATTGGTGGCGACTCCACGTTTTGTTTTCAAAAGTCGATCCCCATTGTTTTCAAATTCAAAAAACAAAAAAAAAATGGTTTCAACAGCAAGAATTGATAGACAGAGGTTTTACACGATTGAGTTATTCTCCCTTGGGTGTACCGGTATTGTTTGTAAAAAAGAAAGATGGCACGATGAGAATGTGTATTGACTACAAACAGCTGAATAAAGTGACTATAAAGAACAAATACCGTCTATTGCAGATTGATGATTTATTTGATCAGTTGAAAAGGGCTACAATATTTTCAAAGATTGATTTGAGATTGGGTTATTATCTGTTGCGATTTAAAGAGTCGGATGCGCTAAAAACTGTGTTCACAACAAGGTACAGACATTATGAATTCTTGGTTATGCCTTTCAGATTAACTAATGCTCCTATAGTTTTTATGGACTTAATGAACCAGATATTCAGACCGCATTTAGATAGATTTGTTGTTGTATTCATTGACGACATTCTGATATATTCTCGAGATGAATATGAACATATTGAGCACTTGAGAATTGTGTTACAAACTCTACTTGATAAGCAATTATTTGCAAAGTTCAACAAATGTGAGTTTTGGCTCCGTGAGGTTGGATTTTTGGGACATATTGTTCCAGCTGATGGTATTGGAGTTGACCCAAGTAAGATTTCTGTTATTGTTGATTGGAAACCCCCGAGAAATGTGTCTGAAGTCTGTATTTTTCTAGGTTTAACAGGCTATTACAGAAGATTTTTGAATGGATTCTCGATGATTGTGACACCGATGACACGACTGCTTCAAAAAGATGTGAAATTTGAATGGTTGGAAAAATGTCAGTAGAGTTTTAAGTAGTTGAAAGTACTGTTAACTGAAGAACTAGTTTTGGTCGAACTGAAATAGGTGAAAGAATTTGTGATTTATTGCGACGCACCATTAAAATGTCCGGGATGTGTTTTGACGCAAGAAGGAAAAGTTATAGCTTATGCTTCTCGACAATTGAAACCGCATGAAAAGAATTATCTGATGCATAACTTAGAGTTAGCTGCAATTGTGTTCGCATTGAAAATTTGGCGACATTACTTATATAGTGAGAAATGCCTCATTTATACAGATCACAAAAGCTTAAAATATTTGATGTCACAAAAAGATTTGAATTTGCGACAACGAAGATGGCTTGAGTTATTGAAAGATTATGAATTTGTGATTGATTATCACCCAGGAAAAGCTAATGTTGTTGCTGATGCCCTGAGCAAAAAATATTTGTTTGCATTGCGAGCAATGAATACCCAGTTAATGATTTGTGATGATGGGCTTATTTTAGCTGAATTAAAAGCTAAATCGATATTTCTTCAACAAATCCGTGAAGCTCAGAAAAATGACCATGAATTGCAAGTTAAATGAATTCAATGTGAGAACATCCCTGATACAGAGTTTCAGATTGGGACCGATGATTGCTTAAAGTTCCAGAATAGAATTTGCATATCGAGAAATTCAGAACTCATTTAGAAGATTTTGCACGAAGCATACCATAGTTACTTTTATGTTCATCCGGAAAGTACTAAAATGTACAACGATTTGAAATGGTTTTATTGGTGGCAAGGCATGAAAAGAGATATATCAGAGTTTGTTTCTAAATGTTTGATTTGTGAGCAAGTCAAAGCTAAACATCAAGTACCATCGGGTTTACTACAGCCTATGATGATTCCTGATTAGAAATGGGATAGAATTACAATGGATTTTGTGTCGGGATAGCCCCTAACTCCGAAAAAAAGATGCTATCTGGGTTGTCGTTGATAAAATAATAAAATTTGCTCATTTAATACCGATACATACAGATTACTTGTAACACCCCTAGCCCGAGTCCGATCGCCGGTTTAGGCTATGAGGTATTACCAAGCTAAACATTTAATTTCAATCAGATAATCTATCAACAAAAGCAGAAATCGAACTGAATACATACAGATTTATAAGTTATAAAATGCCATCTTCATACGGCCAAGATATTTACAATTACAAAACGTATTTTGTCAACAGTCCAAACCATACATGCCATATCGGGACTAAAATATAACTGTACCAACAAGATCGATAGTACGATGAACTGCTGACGATCCCCGAGTCGGTGGCCAAAATCAACAATCTATAAAACAGAGAGATAAGAAACAGAGTAAGCTTTCGAGGCTTAGTAAGTTTTAAGCATTTCAACAATTAAAAACATATCATTTAAATCGAACAATGAATATTACCAAATTCATATTCTAATTACAATCACTAGGCCAAATATGCACAAGTATACCACACATAAAGACTATTGGCCGAATATAATTGTGACAACCCTAATTAGACCCTGGTCGGAACGTGGTTTCGAGACCACATTACCGAGCCAAAAATTTATTTTTGTGTTTTAATTACATAAATTTTTGTGTGACAGTGAATATATGAGAAATTAAATGCTTAATATTAGCCTTAGGAATGTGAATTAATTCGAAAAGGACCTAGTTGACGAAGTTAGAAAAGATGATAGATGAATTATAAGGAGTAATTAATAATAGGGAGAGGAAGCATGGCTTTGCATGTCAAATTACCCATAAAATACATGGTGGCCGGCCAAGGAGTGATGATGCTCCACTCATTCTAATTTAATATGTTTTTTTTGTTAACAAATGATGGGAATAATAATAGGAAAGTGAACAAAAAAAAGGGGGTGTTAATACTTGCCATCTCCTAGCCGAAAAACCAAGAAAAAGAAAGGGAGAGAAATTTTGAAGAAGTTCGGCCATTGCTTGTATCTAAGAGGAGTGTTTGATGTTGTGGCATGAAAATGAGGGAGTTTGAATGCGTAATAAGGAGGGAAGAAGGAGTGTTCATGTTTTCTTTCTTTTGCAATTGTCGTAACTAGAGGAAGAAGAGGAAGCAAGATTCGGCCAAGGTGGTCCTTTAGATCAAGGTATGTTCAATGATATTTTTGGAAGTTTACACAACCTTTGGGTGATGAGTCTAAATTCTATCTATCCCATGGTTGGATTTGGGGTTGTCGGAGAGTTAGGCTTTGACTAAGAAGCTTAAAAATTTTAGTTGATACCTTGATGCTATTAACATGTTAGTTATATGTATGTGTTAAATTGCTTGTTATGTTAGCATGAAAGTTGAAGTTGTTAAGTCACTTTGTTGGAGGTGCCGAATTTAGGACTAAGAAGAGAATGAGTATTCGCTAACATGGTTGAAAGGTGGATGTGCCGATTTTAGATTTAGACTATGAGAATGGCTATAATGGGCATTAAGATGTGGAACTTAAGAAATGTAGTTATATGTGGATTTACATGATGTTACAAATAGATGTGAAAATATGCTAGATTAGGAAAATTCGATCAAGTGTTCATGAGATGAAATTAGATGTTTAAATGATGTTATAGTTGACATTGTACATACATTCGGCCATCTAATTGAGTATGAAGGTGGTGTTAAATCTAATTGTGATGCCCATTCGGAAGTGTATATATATATATATATATATATACGCATAAGTATGCCCATTCGTGAGGTTACCTTTGATTATGTGTATAATCGACTAAATGGGTAATTAGTGAGGATGGTTGCCGAATATACTAACATACATATGCATGTGTAATGGGATTATAAATATTTAGCAAGGTGGTTAAACTAGTTGATTTATTGATTAAGCTCAAGGATTTAAAGGAGGAGAATCAAGCAAAGGCAAAGAAAAGATCATCGAGTAGCCGAGTTGGAACCGTCTTACCCACAACAAGGTAAGTCATTAAGCATATATTTTGTATTAATTTAAATGGTCATAACGTCTATGTAATGATGCTGAATGGAATGATAAATATATACATATATTGTAACGCCCCCACACCCGAGACCGTCGCCGGAGTCGAGTATGAGGTGTTACTAAGCTTAGTTTAACATTTTTAGAACTTTGAATTATTTGTTTCTACATTCACAGCTTTTAAGCTACTTGCGTCACAGTCACAAGAAAAATCATATCTCGAGTTACGAAACTCGAAATTAAGATCCGTAAATTTTCCCTGAATATAGACTCATAAAACTATCTACTAATTTTTTTCTATAATTTTTTGTTGGGCCAATTAGTACAGTTTATTAGTTAAAGTTACCCCAATTTCAAGACTCGACTGGTCTGACCTCTGTTTACTACGAACTACATTTCTCTCTATACAAAATTCATATGACTATGAGGTTTGTTTATACTAAAACTAGACTCAATAAGGATTCTGAGGATATAAAATAAACCACCTAATTATATCTTTACAATTTATGGTGAATTTCTAAAGTAGGAACAGGGGATTCAGAAACTGCTATGACTCTGTTTCACTAAAATTAAAATATCTTCTAACATATACTTCCTTTACTTGTTTCATTTGTTTCATGTGAAACTAGACATAATAAGCTTCAATTTGATATGTATTTCACCACCAAATTCAATTTCTATGATTTTAGTAAATTTTCAAACTCGCATTAGTATTGCTGCGGTATTCTGTTTATGGTAAATTTCATCCTTTTTATGAGTTTTATGCACTAAGTATCTTAATAGTTTTCCTTAACATCAAACATAATCTAAACTAACCATTTTCATAATTTATCATTATCAAGCATTTCCTCAACCATTTCACAACCATACCATAAGATCATTTACACAAAATGGGTATATTGCTATACATGCCATACTTAAATTTACAAGCCATTTACCAAAAATCTTCTGGATAGTGTGACTGAGCCTTCGACCTATCCCGACTCCTGAGCTGGCTTGTCCAAAACTACAATGAGTAAGAAGGAGGGAGTAAGCATAAATGCTTAGTAAGTTCATATGCAAATAATAAGTAACATAACAAACAATTATACCAGTCAACATTAGCATACATCACTAAAACACATATCACATTTTTAATCATTCTTCATCATCTTATTACCTTATCGTGGTTGTATCAATACTCAACCCGAGGGTTAAATACATACCTGTCCAAAATATCCATTTAACATCACTCACCAATACGTCACTTTACATCTCGAATATTCCTCCATTGAGTAGAACTTTACCCGTTGAACACATCGAAATATAATTCGGATACATGGAAAGTTTGCACATAAGTGCCACATATTCAATCAAGCAATCATGTAACCCGCCCATAAGCGAACTCGGACTCAACTCAACGAGCTCGGGCGTTCGCATCCATAAGTGAACTCGGACTCAACTCAACGAGTTCGGATGCCTAGTTACATCTCACGAACTCGGACTCAACTCAACGAGCTCGGACATTCGCATCCATAAGTGAACTCGGACTCAACTCAACGAGTTCGGATGCTCAACCATCCTAGTGACATGTCACTTGTATCCTAATCTATTCCTAAGGTTCAAACGGGCTTTTCCTCGAACACTTATCCTTGCCGTCTTCCGTAGAATGCCAAAATCAATACTCGGTAACAATTATATTTAACAAGTAGTTCACATAATTTACATATTATTTGAAATTAACCACAAAGCATACATTTCATAATAAAATTCAGCATAACACATAATTAATATCAATAACTTAAAAATAACAATTATGCTACATTATTTACACATGAACTTACCTTGGTACCAAAATACAAAGATTTTGCAATTTAGTCCACAATCTTTTCTTTTCCTCGATTGAGGTCGATTCCACGTCTTTCTTGATCTAAAATAACACATTTAGCTTATTTAATACTCACATTATCAAATTAATCCTTAACTCAAATTTTGGCAAAATTACAATTTTACCCCTAAACTTTTGCATATTTACATTTTTGCCCCTAGGCTCGGGATTAAACTTTATTCCTTATTCTTATGTTTTACAACATGCTGATCACTTTTCTCTTCTATGGCAACATCAAATTCTCACTCTAACATGTACTTGTGACTATTAGGTATTTTTACCGATTAAGCCCTTTTACTCGTTTTTGCTTAAAATCGAGTAGTACAAGTTGTCTAACATAATTTAAAACCTCATACTCTATCATAAAACATCAAAATACACAAATTTCACCTATGGGTATTTTTCCAAATATAAACCCTAGGTTGAATTATTGCTAACATAAGCTTAATCGAGCTACCGGGATTCCAAAAACGTAAAAATCATTAAAAACGGGGCTTGGAATCACTTACTATGGAGCTTGGAAGCTTGAAACAAACCCTAGCTATGGAGAACCCTTGAAATTTCGGCCTAATGAAGAAGATGGACAAAAATTGGCTTTTAATTTTGTTTTTAATTCATTTTAATAACTAAATGACCAAAATACCCTTACTACTAAACTTTCCAAAAATTCCTTCCATGTCCTAATTTTGTCCATGAACTTAAAATTGGTCAAATTGCTATTTAAGACCTCCTCATTAATATTCCAAAACAATTTCATACTAAAAACTTCTAGAATGCAAGTTTTGCAACTTATTCGATTTAGTCCCTACTTTCAATTTAAGCACTTTAGGCATAGAATTTCATCACGAAATTTTCACACAATCATGCAATCATATCATAATCATCAAAATAATTATAAAATAATTATTTCTATCTCGGATTTGTGGTCACGAAACCACTATTCCGATTAGGCCCTAATTCGGGATATTACATATATATATATACATGTATGCATGGGGTGATGAAAGTATTGAATGAAAAAGAAAAGAGGTGAGATGTATTGAGTTGTTGGTTTCGGCACTAAGTGTGCGGGTGTAAACATTTATGATCATGAGATTGGCACTAAGTGTGCGGGTTCAAATTGTATAGCACTAAGTGTGCGAGTTTGATTATATAGCACTAAGTGTGCGAGTTCGACTATTAAGCACTAAGTGTGCGGGCTTATTATACATTCTCTAATAAATATACATGCTCTAAGTGTGCGGCCTTATCGAGTCAATCATGGACAGCGGTACGAGTAAACACCTTGAGCTCATGAGGAATAGACATTTTATTTATATTTGGGGTTGGGCTTGGTAAGTCTTGAACCTATGTGGTGATTATACTTGAAGATAAATGCATCCAAAGTCATATGGTGTAATGTATGAAATATCAAAGTAGGGCTTGGTATGAGATCGAACCGAAATGCCTAAGGAATTATAGCACGCTTTGGGTATAGATGGAGGATTTTAATCCGCATTATTTATTTTCTCTTATGATATATTATTACTGAACGGCAATGTAATGCTTATGACTTCTTGAGTTATATACTCACTTGGTGTTTGCTTGTCACCTACTTTAGGTTTCTTGGATTCGTCTTTTTGCGTGCTCGGATCTGTCATCGAAGTCATTACACGGCTAGCAACTTTTGGTATCTTCTTTTAGTCGGTCTAGGAGAACATTTCGGCATGTATAGGCTAATATGTTTTTTGAAATTTGGTTTGTAAACTTTTAGCCATGCGAAAATGGCATAAATGTTCGGTTGGATTTGGTTCTATAATGTTAGGTCGCAAGTCTTGGTAATTCGATTTTTATGCCATATGTCATGGTTGATTATTTTTGGTGTTAAAATTCATGATATGGCAATAGTGTAGTAGGGAGATGTTTGACAATGATTAGCCTTTGGCATGGCTAGTCATGATCATAATTGGTGATATGTATGATGAATTACTAGTTAGATCAAGGAGAAATCACGAAATAGGCATAGTTGCTTTAGTAACAGATGCTGGCAGCAGCAGTGACGTGAGATTGAAAAATCACTAAAAATAGTAGGAATGGACTTAAATAATGAATAAATTATGCAATCGAAGCTCGATGAGTCTATTTTCATATAGAAGAAACAAAACGACCATATGAGCTGTATGTTAGGAGATAATTAAACTCTTGTGAAATAGGACCAGAGCAATTTCTGGATCCCCTGTCCCGACTTTAGAAATTCACCCTAAATTAATAAGAGACAATTAGAAGTCATTCTTTATATGTATAGATTCCCTTTTGAGTCTAGTTTCATTAGAAACCAACGGGATAAGTATTGGAGCTCTGTAAAGGGAGATATCTAAGTCGTAATGCACAAGGGTCAGAGTAGTCGAACCCAGGAATAGGGACGACTCTAACCAATAAACTGTACCAATTGGCCCGGCCAAAAATTCTACAAAAATCTACCATATAGATATATGAGTCTAGTTCCGGGGAAAATTTACGGAACTGGATTTCGAGTTTCAGAACTCAAGATATGATTTTTAATGCGACTTGTACGCAGATTGGCAGCTTGTCTAGGAAATTTCTAATAAGTGGTTTGAAGTCTGTTAACACCTCGTGTTCGACTCCGGCGACGGTCTCGGGTTCCGGGTGTTACAATTTAATTGGTATCAGAGCTATGGTTTAGTCGGTTCTATGACTACCATAGCACGTATGAGTCTAGCTATACATGCCTTAATGTTAATGTTTAAATGTGTGATGACTTTTGACGGTTAAAATTTTTGTTTTGATTAGTAAATGGATCCCGGTGTAGAGAGAACCTTGGCGGATGGCGTTGAAAGTGTAGCGGCTGCTCCTGCATAAGGGACGCTGCTGTTGAACCTCGATCATCTGCGAATAATCAAGGTGAGGGGCTAAACAAGCCTTCTTTACCATGATGAATGAGTGGGTCGCATAATATGCCGAACCAATCCGGCTGTCCAACAATTCCGAATTTGAATAATCCACCCCAAGAGCCCGTAATGCCATCGATTCTCGATCTGTGAGGTGAGTAAGCCACCGTAGACTTGATTAGGAAGTGCGGGGCTGAGGAGTTCAGGCCATAGTTCTTGATGATGCCGAAGGGCCGAGTTCGCTTGATAACACTATTCGGTGTTTGATGAACTGTCATGCACACTCGATGAATGTCTAAAGTGTGCTATATCCTTGTTATGGGACTCACCTACTATTGGTGGAGGACCTTGATTTCCATAGTCCCAAACGAACGAGTTACTTGGGATTTCTTTCAAACGGAATTTCGAAAGAAGTATATTAGTCAACGGTTCATCGATAAAAAACGTAAGGAATTCTTGGAACTCAAGCAAGGCCATATGACAGTATCTGAATACGAACATGAGTTCGTAAGACTCAGTCGGTATGCCCGGGAGTGTGTGGCCGATGAGGTTGCTATGTGCAAAAGATTTGAAGAAGGATTGAATGAAGATTTAAAGCTACTAGTGGGTATTTTGGAGATAAAGGAGTTTGTAACACTAGTCGAACGAGCCTGCAAGGCGGAAGAACTTGGAAAGGAGAAGAAAAAGGCTGAATTTGAAGCTAGAGACTATCGTAAAAGATCGATGGGTAAAGCTCCGTTCTCGGCTGTAAAGAAGTTCAGGGAGGACACTAGTAAGTCGAGGACGACTGCGGGAATTTCCATCAGAGCACGACCATCGACGGACTCCCGAGCTACTTCGGTAGCTAGTGTGGGCAATAATCGTCAAGAGAAACCTGAATGCCCCTAATGTGGAAGACGACACCTAGGTGAATGTTGGGGTAAGTCTACTAACAGGGCCCATTACGGATGCGGTTCAAGGACCACTTCATTAGAGATTGCACGGAGCTTGATGAGAAGAATAAGATGCAAGGTGCAAGACCTAGTGAAGTGATGACTAGAGGTAGACCACCGAGAATTTTAGGAGGTAGGGGTGGTAGTCGAGAGGGGCCTCGATACTACTGCTCGAATTGAGACCCGTACTCTGCTAGAGCATATGCCATTCGCGACGAGAGGAGGCATCCTCCCCGACGTCATCTTTGGTACTTTCACTCTCTTTGATACTAATGTGATTGCATTGATTGACCACAGCTCTACTCATTCATATGTATGTGAAACCTTAGCATCCAAAGAAGACTCTACGTTGAGTCTCTCGAGTTCGTAATTCGAGTGTCAAACCCTTTGGGTCAATACGTACTTGTTGATAAAGTGTGTAAGAGATGCCCTCTAATAATCTGAGAATCCTATCTTCCGGCCGATTTGATGCTTTTACTGTTTGACGAATTTGATGTCATTCTTGGTATTGATTGGTTGACCGTACATGATGCAGTGGTGAACTGTAAAAGAAAAACCATCGATTTGAGGAGTGCACATGACGAGGTAGTCCGAGTTGAGTCTACCGATTTGAAAGGGGTGCCAGCGATAATATCTTCAATGATCGCTCAGAGATATGTGAAAAAGGGGTGTGAAACATACCTTGCGTATGTATTTGATAGCAAAGAGATGGAAAGGAAACTTGAATCGATACACGTGGTTTGAGAGTATTCGGATGTTTTTCACGAGGAGTTACCTGGGGTTGCCACCGGTTCGAGAGGTGGAATTGACATCGAGATTGTACCGTACCACACCAATCTCAATAGCCCCATATCGTATGGCATTAACGGAATTAAAGGAATTGAAAGTTCAATTGCAAGAATTGATGGATAGAGGTTTCGCTCGACCGAGTTTTTCTCCATGGGGCGCACCCGTATTGTTTGTGAAAAAGAAGGATGGAACCATGAGATTGTGCATCGACTATCGTCAGTTGAATAAAGTGACCATAAAGAATAAATACCCATTGCCACGTATTGATGATTTGTTTGATCAATTAAAGGAGCCTCAGATTTTCCAAGATAGATTTGAGATCCGATTATTATCAGTTGAGGGTTCGAGACTCGGACATACCCAAAACCGCTTTTAGAATGAGGTACGGTCACTACTGAATTCTTAGTGATGCCGTTTGGGCTCACTAATGCCCTAACGGTATTTATGGATTTAATGAATCGAGTATTCGGGCCATACTTGGATCGATTTGTGGTTGTGTTTATTGATGATATTTTAGTTTATTCACAAGGTGAAGCCGAACACGCCGAGCATTTGAGGTTAGTATTACAGATTTTATGAGACAAGTAGTTATACGCAAAATTCATAAATGTGAATTTTGGTTGAAAGAGGTTAGCTTTTTGGGGCACGTGGTGTCCGACGGTGTTAGAGTGGATCCGAACAAAAGTTCAGCCATACTCGATTGGAAACCTCCGAGGAATGTTCTTGAAGTTAGGAGCTTTTGGGACTTGCGGATACTACCGACGGTTTGTAAGGGTTTCTCGATGATATTTGCACTGTTGTGAAACTACTCCAAAAAGATGTTGAGTTTGAATGAATGAAAAACCGTCGAAGAGTTTCGATCGACTAAAGATTCGCTTAACCAAGCTCCAATGCTAGTACAACCGGAGTTCGACAAAGAGTTTGTCATTTATAGTGATGCATCCTTACTTGGGCTAGGTTGTGTGTTGATGCAAGAAGGTCGAGTTGTGGCTTACGCGTCGAGACAATTAAAGCCGCATGAGAGAAACTATCCGACCCATGATCTTGAATTGGCGGCCATAGTGTTATACGAAAATATGGCGGCATTACTTGTTTGGGGAAAGGTGTCATATTTATTCGGACCACAAAAGTCTTAAATATTTGATGACTCAAAGAGATCTAAATCTGCGACAAAGACGTTGGCTTGAGTTGTTGAAAGACTATGAACTTGTTATTGATTATCACCCGGGAAAGGCTAACATGGTTGCCGATGCTTTAAGTCGGAAAGCTTGTTTGCTTTGAGAGCGTGAATGCTCACTTGTCCGTCTCACCCGATGGGGTGCTAGTAGTGAATTAGAGGCCAAACCATTATTGATTCGTCAAATACTTGAATCCCAGAAAGTCGACGCTGAATTGGTCACTAAACGAGCTAAATGTGCTTCGAATGAGGAATCGGAGTTTCGGATTGACGACAATGATTGCTTGACGTTCAGAGGTCGATTATGTGTTCCAAGAAATGCGGAACTTATTTCGATGATTTTGGACGAGGCTCACGAGAGTCGAATGTCATCCACCAGTAGTACTAAAATGTACAATGACCAAACGTCAATATTGGTGGCCGGTATGAAACGAGACATTTCGAATTTGTTTCAAGGTGTTTGATATGCCAACAAGTAAAAGCGGAACATCAAGTTCGTCGGGATTACTTCACCGATCATGATACCCGAATGGAAGTGGGATCGGGTAACGATGGATTTTGTATCGGATTGCCATTGTCATCAAGCAAGAAAGATGCAATCTGGGTTATTGTTGATAGATTGACCAAGTCCGCTCATTTTATCCCTATCCGCATGATTTTTGCTCGATAAATTGGCGTAATTATACATCTCCCAAATTGTTCGATTGCATGGGGTACCTATTTCTATCGTGTCGGATAGAGACCCAAGATTTACATCGCGATTTTGGAAAAAGTTACAAGAAGCGTTGGGTACTAAGATGCATTTTAGCACCGCATTTCATCCCCAGACTGATGGGCAATCTGAGCGAATAATTCGGATACTCGAGGATATGTTGAGATGTTGCGTCTTAGAGTTTTGTGGTTCATGGGAAAGATATTTGCCTTTGATTGAATTCGCTACAACAATAACTTTCAATCAAGCATTAAGATGGCGCCTTACGAGGCCTTATACGATCGTAAATCTGTACCCCATTATTTTGGGGTGAACTTAGTGAAAGTAAAATTTTTGGGGTTGATTTGATTAAGGATCTTTGAGCGAAAGTTCGAGTAATTTGTGAAAGTTTGAAAGCCGCCGGATCGTCAAAAGTCGTATGCGGATTCGAAAAGAAAAGACATTGAATATCAGGTTGGAGACAAAGTATTTCTCAAAGTTTCACACTAGAAGAAGGTGCTTAGATTTGGTCGTAAGGGCAAACTAAGTCCGAGGTTCATCGGTCCGTATGAAGTATCTGAACGAGTTGGACCAATTGCATACCGATTAATTTTGCCCCCTGAGCTTGAAAAGATTCACAACGTTTTCCATGTCTCGATGCTTGACGATATAGGTCCGACCGATCGCACGTAATCACTCCATCGAGATCGAGATTCACCTAACTTGAGTTATGAAGAAGAACCGGTTAAGCCTTTTGATGCATGAAGTAAAAGAGTTGCGAAATAAGAAAATCCCATTAGTGAAGGTGTTGTGGCATAAACACGGAATTGAAGAAGCCACTTGGGAACTTGAGGACTCTATGAAGGATCAATATCCAAAATTATTCACCGGTAAGATTTTCGGGGACAAAAATTTCTTATGTGGGGGAGAGTTGTGACAACCCTAATTAGACCACTGGTGGAATGTGGTTTCGAGACCACATTACCGAGCCAAAAATTTATTTTGTGTTTTAATTACATAAATTTTTGTGTGACGGTGAATATATGAGAAATTAAATGCTTAATATTAGCTTTAGGAATGTGAATTAATTGAAAAGGACCTAGTTGACGGTTAGAAAACATGATAGATGAATTATAAGGAGTAATTAATAATAGGAGAGGAAGCATGGCTTTGCATGTCAAATTACCCATAAAATACACGGTGGTCGGCCAAGGAGTGATGATGCTCCACTCATTCTAATTTAATATGTTTTTTGTTAACAAATGATGGGAATAATAATAGGAAAGTGAACAAAAAAAAGGGGTGTTCATACTTGCCATCTCCTAGCCGAAAAACCAAGAAAAGAAAGGAGAAAATTTTGAAGAAGTTCGGCCATTGCTTGTATCTAGGAGGAGTGTTTGATGTTGTGGCATGAAAATGAGGGAGTTTGAATGCATAATAAGGAGGGAAGAAGGAGTGTTCATGTTTTCTTTCTTTTGCAATTGTCGTAACTAGAGGAAGAAGAGGAAGCAAGATTCGCCAAGGTGGTCCTTTAGATCAAGGTATGTTCAATGATATTTTTGAAGTTTACACAACCTTTGGGTGATGAGTCTAAATTCTATCTATCCCATGGTTGGATTTGGGGTTGTCGGAGAGTTAGGCTTTGACTAAGAAGCTTAAAAATTTTAGTTGATACCTTGATGCTATTAACATGTTAGTTTATGTATGTGTTAAATTGCTTGTTATGTTAGCATGAAAGTTGAAGTTGTTAAGTCACTTTGTTGGAGGTGCCGAATTTAGGACTAAGAAGAGAATGAGTATTCGGCTAACATGGTTGAAAGGTGGATGTGCCGATTTTTAGATTTAGACTATGAGAATGGCTATAATGGGCATTAAGATGTGGAACTTAAGAAATGTAGTTATATGTGGATTTACATGATGTTACAAATAGATGTGAAAATATGCTAGATTAGGAAAATTCGATCAAGTGTTCATGAGATGAAATTAGATGTTTAAATGATGTTATAGTTGACATTGTACATACATTCGCCATCTAATTGAGTATGAAGGTGGTGTTAAATCTAATTGTGATGCCCATTCAGAAGTGTATATATATATATATATATACATAAGTATGCCCATTCGTGAGGTTACCTTTGATTATGTGTATAATCGACTAAATGGGTAATTAGTGAGGATGGTTGCCGAATATACTAACATACATATGCATGTGTAATGGGATTATAAATATTTAGCAAGGTGGTTAAAATAGTTGATTTATTGATTAAGCTCAAGGAGTTAAAGGAGGAGAATCAAGCAAAGGCAAAGAAAAGATCATCGAGTAGCCGAGTTGGAACCGTCTTACCCAACACAAGGTAAGTCATTAAGCATATATTTTGTATTAATTTAAATGGTCATAACGTCTATGTAATGATGCTGAATGGAATGATAAATATATACATATATATATACATGTATGCATGGGGTGATGAAAGTATTGAATGAAAAAGAAAAGAGGTGAGATGTATTGAGTTGTTGGTTTCGACACTAAGTGTGCGGGTGTAAACATTTATGATCATGAGATTGGCACTAAGTGTGTGGGTTCAAATTGTATAGCACTAAGTGTGCGAGTTTGATTATATAGCACTAAGTGTGCGAGTTCGACTATTAAGCACTAAGTGTGCGGGCTTATTATACATTCTCTAATAAATATACATGCTCTAAGTGTGCGGCCTTATCGAGTCAATCATGGACAGCGGTACGAGTAAACACCTTGAGCTCATGAGGAATAGACATTTTATTTATATTTGGGATTGGGCTTGGTAAGTCTTGAACCTATGTGGTGATTATACTTGAAGATAAATGCATCCAAAGTCATATGGTGTAATGTATGAAATATCAAAGTAGGGCTTGGTATGAGATCGAACCGAAATGCCTAAGGAATTATAGCACGCTTTGGGTATGAATGGAGGATTTTAATCCGCATTATTTATTTTCTCTTATGATATATTATTACTGAGCGGCAATGTAATGCTTATGACTTCTTGAGTTATATACTCACTTGGTGTTTGCTTGTCACCTACTTTAGGTTTCTTGGACTCGTCTTTTTGCGTGCGTTTCGGACTGTCATCAAGTCATCACATTGGCTAGCAACTTTTGGTATCTTCTTTTTAGTCGGCCTAGGAGAACATTTCGCATGTATAGGCTAATATGTTTTGTTGAAATTTGGTATGTAAACTTTTAGCCATGCGAAAATGGCATAAATGTTCGGTTGGATTTGGTTCTATAATGTTAGGTCGCAAGTCTTGGTAATTCGATTTTTATGCCATATGTCATGGTTGATTATTTTTGGTGTTAAAATTCATGATATGGCAATAGTGTAGTAGGGAGATGTTTGACAATAATTAGCCTTTGGCATGGCTAGTCATGATCATAATTGGTGATATGTATGATGAATTACTAGTTAGATCAAGGAGAAATCACGAAATAGGCACAGTTGCTTTAGTAACAGATGCTGGTAGCAGCAGTGATGTGAGATTGAAAAATCACTAAAAATAGTAGGAATGGAATTAAATAATGAATAAATTATGTAATCGAAGCTCGATGAGTCTATTTTCATATAGAAGAAACGAAATGACTATATGAGCTGTATGTTAGGAGATAATTAAACTGTTGTGAAACAGGACCAGAGCAATTTCTGGATCCCCTGTCCCGACTTTAGAAATTCACCCTAAATTAATCAGATACAATTAGAAGTCATTCTTTATATGTATAGATTCCCTTTTGAGTCTAGTTTCATTAGAAACCAACGGTATAAGTATTGGAGCTCTGTAAAGGGAGATATCTAAGTCGTAATGCACAAGGGTCAGAGTAGTCGAACCCAGGAACAGGGACGACTCTAACCAATAAACTGTACCAATTGACCCGGTCAAAAATTCTACAAAAATTCTACCATATGGATATATGAGTCTAGTTCCGGGGAAAATTTACAGAACTGGATTTCGAGTTTCAGAGCTCAAGATATGATTTTTAATGCGACTCATATGCAGATTGACAGCTTGTCTGGGAAATTTCTAATAAGTGGTTTGAAGTCTGTTAACACCTCGTGTTCGACTCCGGCGACGGTCTCGGGTTCGGGGTGTTACAATAATACACAAAGAAATTTTTAGCACATGCTTCACTTTACTATATGGCTCATACAGCTAATTTAATTCACATAATTATATCATTGTTTGATACTAATGACTCACTTTGCAATCAATTCACATAACGGTATATAATACGTACCTGGTCATTACCATGTATCATACATATTCGATAATAGTTTACTTTGAACATTTGAGTTTGTAATCTCATTCGAATCACCGGCGTTAAGCCTGCTAGGTTTCAAACCCGAATCCGATTACTAGCTCAAAGTCTGCGGAACTTTAAGCCGGATATAATACCAAGACTAAGCTTATGGATTTAACCCGGATATACATTACCAGCACGAAGCCTATGGGATTTGACCCGGATATATATAATATATCGAGAGCTAAGCATATTTACCCACATGATAATTCGGCTCATATAACATATCACATTTGTACTTCACTTTATTCATTCGAGTATGAGCAAACAACGAAAATACACATTCAATATAACTTTCGGTTCAACACTTTTACGCAAGAGCATATAACCATTTCACTATCTCAGCTTAACTCTTAATATCTATTCGATTATATTCCATATACTCAAGTTATTTATTAAACAACCTTATTCAAGTAGAGACAATAGATTGCAATTCATTTATCATGCTTATCTCATTACATCAATTATGTAATAACTGTAATTACTCAAAACTTACCTCGGATATTTTTGAATAGTTGCGGATAGGCTATTCGATCGCTTTCTCCTTTCCCTTATCTGGTCTAGTTCCTCTTTGCTCTTGAGCTTAATTTAAACAAATGAATTTGTTCAATCATTTCGAACATTAAAGGCCCTTTTAAAGCACTTAACCCTTATACTCAATAATGAAACCAAACCATATACCTAATTATTTTATCACATCACCTTAAGCACACATATTAACTATCATACACCCATTTCACATGCCAAGTTACAATAAATAAATAAATAAATAAATGCATACACACCACTAATTTAATTACCCATTTCGACTTTATAGGGTAACTTCAATACATTATGTTTATACAATTTTCCATACACGTACTACATTTTTAACAAGCCGAAATTACTCTTACATATTATCCATTATAATCATTTCATAGATATAAAACATAGCTGAAAAATCCTTAGCCTAAATGCATATAATAACACCTAAATCATCAACTATTTTAACGCACATGACACATAAGGTTAACTAAAACTCCATTCAATTTTAAGGAATTAACCCAACTAAACTCATACCATGACCATACCTAATCGAATTCAAGTAGAGGATTAATTACAACCACGTATACACCAATATATAATTATAACATGCTTTAATATCATATATATCCCATTCGGCCCTAACCACTCAAACTTAGCTTTCATATACAAATTCCATCTCATGATCAATTGTAGCAAATTACACATAGGTTACATTATTGCCAAACAATGACCGATTATGTATATCAATTAAATAGTTCACATAACACATAACTCAAATAACCAAAGTTCATATAACCCCAAATGTCTAAATATGAATATCCCTCAAATTTTCTTATGACTTAACCTTTTTCTCCTTTAGCCTAATATCCGTTAACATTTAGATCACATACACAAGCATAATCCCTCAAGACTTATTATATTTTCAAGTACATATCAAATCTATATAGTCGAATATATATATATTTATTTAGTTCATCAAACCAATATTTAATCCTATTTCCCTTAACACAATTGTATTCGGCAATGACCACAATCATTTAACCAACTAAAATAATAAACCAAAACATTTTAAATTCATCTTATTCCTCTCCCTTTTGACCGAATGAATATTTATCAAATGAAAACTCAACTAAACAACAACATTTTTCTTTCTAAAATGCATATACACTCATACGGCAACTTTCAATTTGTACTTTTCAACCATGAATTCTACTCATTCAACCATCATTTAAGCTATTTAACAATTAACTAACATCTTCCAAAAAAAAACTTATCAAAATAACACCAATTTAGCACTTGCCGAATGGACATTTGTTCATTGATTCATGAATTTAAACCATGGGTTAAATAAGCTATGTACTTATCAATTTAATCTCATAGTCAATTAAAATAAAAAATCACAATGCATACCTTAAATTAGGATAGCCATGGCCGAATACCTTGGTTTCCTCTTCAATATTTCCTTTCCCAAATTCGGCAAATCAAGAAGAAAGATGAGCATATATTTTTTTTTATAATCTTTTATTGTTTTACTAATTAATTAATTTTAAAAATATTGCCATCACTTATTATAATACTAAAACAAAAGATATATTTTACATCAACCATCATTTATGGCCGGCCACTAAACAAAATTGGTGCATTTGACATGCAAATCCCTATGTCATCATTTCATGCATTATTTGGTACTTTAAAATTTACCTATCACACTTTCAATTTTTATCACATGAGTCCTATCTTAAAAATTTCACATACAAATAACCAAATCAAAGCATGAATGTGACAGCCCTAATGTGACCCTAGTCGGAAAGTGGTTTCGGGACCACAAAACCGAGTCATAAAAATAATTAACCGTCATATTTGAAGCTTATTATATGTATATATGCATGTGTGAAAATTTCATGTTTGAATTTTGTTAATTGTAAGTGAATTTTATTAAATAGGACTTGTGTGAGAAAATTTAGAAATGTGCTAGGCAAATGTTAAAGTGGCCTATTGATGCATGTTAGAAATGCTTGTACTTGCATGTCAAATTGGCCAAATTCTAGATGGTGGCCGACCATGTTATGGACTAAAGCATATTATAATTATTTTGTGTCAACATTTTATGCTAATAATTTTATGTTACAAAATGAAATAAGGAATAAGGTTAATAAAATACTAGTTAATGGGAGGAGAAACCAAAGTTTCTCCATCCTTGCTCCTCATTGCCGTACCTAGAAGAGAAAAGCTTTGAAAAATTTAGCTATGGTGGTTAGCTAAATCAAGGTAAGTTCAAGGATGATTCTTGGATTTTAGCATTTTTTAGTTAGTCATTAAGTTCTTTGCTTAACCCATGACCAAAATTTGAAATGGTGTGGTGTCTTGAGCATTCAGTTTTAGTTATTAAAGGATGAGATTGGGTTATAGTCTTTATGTTTTTGAAGAATTGTTGAAGAGAAAATGTTCAAGAAATGGTTGTTGTTCATGTTATTTGGATGAAAAAGAAAATGGTAGTTAGGTGAAGTAGAGTCTAACAAATGAGCACATATGTGCATTAGTTGCTAAATGGAGAAAAATCGGCTAACAAGTTGTGTACTAAGGCGAATATGATTTTGGATACTATTGGGCAATGTATGTGTTTTGAATTGATGGAATGGAGAGGATGCTTTAATTGTGTTATGAACAATTATATGTTAAATTAAGGTTTGCTAAGCTAGCTACTAAGGTGAAATGCAAATGTTAGCATTTGATTTGGTAATAATCTGCTTGGGGACAGCAGCAGTAAGGTGATTTTGGAAAATCGCCATAATTTGTAGGAGTTGAATTAGAAGCTGAGTAAATTATGTCATTAAATCTTGAAGAGTCTAGTTTCTTACAAAAGAAACTATAAAAACAAAAGAGTTACCGATCTTGAGATATTTGAAGTATTGTGGGGCTGAGTCAAAATGACTACTAGATTCCCTGCTCTGTTTTTATAAAATCAGTATAAATTGTACAAAAATGGCCTTAAGATAAAATTTATGTGCTTAGACTCCTTAATGAGTCTAGTTTCAAATGAAATAAACAAGAACATATTTTGAATTCTGTACAATGAGAAATTTGATTCGTAGTGAAGGATTGTCAGTTTAGTCAAACAGTGAAACAAGGTGAACTTTAAGAAAAATCTGGTATTTTTGGGCTAAACTAAAAATTTTGAAAATTTTATGGATAATAGATAAATGAGTCTTCTGTCAAGAAAAATTTACAGCAATTGATTTGGAGTTTGGTAGCTCCAGTTATAAAAACTTTATTGACTGTTGCTCAGGAAGTCAGCTTATAGGGAAATTGTAATTATATTGTAAACATTAATGAAAATTTGCTAATGAATTATTTATTGATTTTTATAAAGCTTACTATAATCTATGTGTGTGAAAGTCGAATCTATATGTATTATATTCTGAAAGTAATACTTGAATAGTCGATTAATGACTAGTTTAAAATTTGTTGAACTTAAGCTCAAGAGCATAGGGGGGCACTTTCAGATAAGGGAAAGGAAAAAGTAATCGAATAGCCGTTGAAGTCGTTCGACAATATTCAAGGTAAGTCTTCGAGTAATGAAACTTAGTTTATGATTTGATTAAGTCATGTCATATAAGCATAATGAATAAACGGAGATATAATGATTAGTTTATACTTATGACGGGTGGCCGAATGTGTATAGAGATCATGTTAGAAAGCCACTCAAAATCATGCTCTTTGTATGTGGCTATTGAGCCGAAATTGGTAAGGTTTGATAAGTGTCTTGTGTTTGAGCTTTAGTAATGAAAATGAAATATGGATGTGTCATGATTTATTGATATATGTGCATGAGTATTCGAATGATATCCGGGTTAAGTCCCGAAGACATTTATGCTAGTGATTATATCCGGGCTAAGTCCCGAAGGCATTTGTGCTATTAATTATATCCGAGCTAAGTCCCGAAGGCATTTGTGCGAGTTGCTATATCCGGCTAAATCCCGAAGGTACTTGGGTTTGGAAGTGAGTGATCTTGCTGTAATAATTTCAATTAATACGCTCATAAAATCCAAACAATAAGGTATGTTTCGTATATGCATCGGAAAGGTTGATTCCTTTTAAATAGTATTCGCTCAGTTTATTAACGAACTTCCGACCTCTAGTTAGGTTTGATTCCCTGTGTATGAATATAATGGTTGAAGCGTGAAGTAAGTATGATTTTGAGAACATGCATATATGCAATTATTCATTTAGTCATATGAACGCTATACTTTAGTCGTAAATAATTTCATTACTTGAACTTACTAAGCATTAAAATGCTTACTCATTACTTTGATTCTCTGTTTTATAGATTTTGTTCGTCACCTATCGGACTCGGGAGTGTCAAAGTCAAGTCATCCACACTATCTAAGCCACTTTTGGTACTCTTTTAGTTCAATTTTGAAAATGGCATGTATAAGGCTGACCCTTGTTGTTAATTAAGTACCCTTGGTAATGTGTATTCGTATAGCCATGCGAAAATGGCTCGTATATTTCAAGTATAACATTATGGTCTCGGATATGGTTATTAAATGGTGTGGAAATGTTTGGTAATGACTAGCCATTGGTATGGCCAATCATGGTCCTATTGGTGCTACGTACGCCATGGCTAATCGGGATTACCCTTGATAAAAATGTATGTCAATTTGCTATTTGATTCATGGAAAATTATGAAATAGGTAAAAATGTACCTTAAAATAGATGTTGACAGCAGCAGTGACGTAAGTTGAAAAAATCACTAAAAATAGTAGGAGTGGAATTAAATAGTGAATAAATTATGTAATCAATCTTGATGAGTCTATTTTCATATGAAAGAAACGAAATGACCAAATGAGCCGTATTTTATGAGATGTTTAAGTTTTCGTGAAACAGGGCTAGAGCGTTTTCTGGATCCCCTGTTCTGAGTTTGAAAAATTACCATAAATTAACCAGAGACAATTAGAAGTCATTCTTTATATGTATAGATTCCTTTTTGAGTCTAGTTTTGTTAGAAACAAACGGAATAAGTATTGAAGCTCTGTACAGGGAGATATCTAAGTCGTAATGCATGAAGTCAGAGTAGTCAAACCCTGAAACAGGGGAGACTTTAACTAATAAAATGTACTAATTGGCTAGACCAAAAATTCTAGAAAAAATTTTTTTAGATGGACATATGAGTCTAGTTTCAGGAAAAATTTATGGAATCAGTTTTCGAGTTTTGGAACTCGAGATATGATTTTTAAAACGACTGTGATGCAGTTGGCTAGCTTGTCTGGAAATTTTAAAATGAACTGTGTAAGCAAATGAATTAAGTCCGTTCACACCTCGTGTTCGACTCCGGCAACGGTCTCGGGTACCGGGTGTTACAATGAAACTTTCACACATGCATTTACACATATAATAAACACAGAATTTAACAGTTAATTATTTTTATGACTCGATTTTGTGGTCCCGAAACCACTTTCGGACTAGGGTCAAATTAGGGCTGTCACAACTCTCCCCCACTTAAGAAATTTTTGTCCCCGAAAATCTTACCGGTGAATAAGTTAGGATATCTATCCTTCATAGAGTCTTCTAGTTCCCAAGTAGCTTCTTCAACCCCATGCTTAAGCCACAGTACCTTCACTAATGAGATTTTCTTATTTCGTAGTTCTTTTACTTCACGAGCCAAAATACGAACTGGTTCTTCTTCGTAACTCAAATCAGTTTGAATCTCAATCTCAGATGGATTAATTATGTGCGATGGATCGGATCTATAACGTCGAAGCATCGAGACATGAAAAACATTGTGAATCTTTTCAAGTTTAGGGGGTAAAATCAATCTGTATGTGACTGGCCCAATTCGTTCAGATACTTCATACTGTCCAATGAACCTCGGACTCAATTTGCCTTTAGAGCCAAATCTGAGCATTTTTTCCAATGTGAAACTTTAAGAAACACTTTGTCTCCTACCTGATATTCAATATCTTTTCGATTTAAATCCGCATACGACTTCTGACGATCTGAAGCTACTTTTAGACTTTCACGGATTACTTTTACTTTCTGCTCAGCATCTTTAACCAAATCAACCCCGAAGATTTTACTTTCACTAAGCTCGGTCCAAAACAATGGTGTACGGCATTTACGACCGTATAAAGCCTCGTAATGTGCCATCTTAATGCTTGATTGAAAACTATTGTTGTAAGAGAATTCAATCAAAGGCAAATATAGTTCCCATGAACCACTAAACTCAAGGATGCAACATCTCAACATATCCTCGAGTATCTGAATGATCCGCTAGGATTGACCATTAGTTTGGGGATGAAAAGCGGTGCTAAAATGCAACTTGGTACCCAATGCTTCTTGTAACTTCTTCCAAAATCGCGATGTGAATCTCAGATCTCTATCCGACACAATAGAAATAGGTACCTCGTGTAACCTCACAATATGAGAAATATATAACTCGGCTAGTTTGTCAAGTGAATAATCCGTACGTATTGAAATAAAATTAGCCAACTTTGTCAATCTATCAACAACAACCCAGATCGCATCTTTCTTGCTTGACGACAACGGAAACCCAGATACAAAATCCATCGTGACTCGATCCCATTTCCATTCGGGTATCATGATAAGCTGAAGTAATCCTGAAGGCACTTGATGTTCCGCTTTCACTTGTTGACATACCAAACACTTCGAAACAAAGTCAGAGATGTCTCGTTTCATACCTGGCCACCAAAACTGACATTTCAGATCATTGTACATTTTCGTGCTACCGAGATTGATCGACATTCGGCTATTATGGGCTTCGTTCAAAATCATCGAAATAAGTTCTGAATTTCTTGGAACACACAATCGACTTCTGAATCTCAAACAATTGTTGTCGTCAATTTGAAACTCTGAATCCATATTCGAAAAACATTCAACTCGTTTAGGCACCAATTCATCATCAACTTTCTGAGTTTCACATATTTGATTAATCAATAACGGTTTGGCTTTTAATTCTGCTACTAATACATTATCGGATGAAACGAACAAGTGAACATTCATTGCTCGTAAAGCAAACATTGATTTGTGACTCAAAGCATCGACAACCACATTAGCCTTTCCAGGGTGATAGTCAATAACAAGATCATAATCTTTCAACAATTCAAGCCAACGTCTTTGTCCCAGATTCAAATCTTTTTGAGTCATTAAATATTTGAGGCTTTTATGATCTGAATAAACATGACATCTTTCTCCGAACAAGTAATGTCGCCATATTTTTAAAGAAAAAACTATAGCAGCTAATTCGAGATCATGAGTCGGATAGTTTTTCTCATGTGGCTTCAATTCCCTCGATGCGTAAGCTACAACTCGACCACCTTGCATCAATACACAACCCAGCCCATGTAAGGACGCGTCACTGTAAATGACAAACTCTTTACCAGATTCGGGCTGCACTAACACTGGGGCTTCCGTCAAAAGCGTTTTCAGTTGGTCGAAACTTTTTTGGCACTTTTCTGACCATTCGAAATTAACATCTTTCTGAAGTAGTTTCATCATTGGTGTGGCTATCATCGAGAAACCTTTTACAAACCGTCTGTAGTAACCAGTAAGTCCCGAAAAGCTCCGAACTTTAGTAATATTTCTCAGGGGCTTCCAATCAAGTATGGCTAAAATTTTGCTCGGATCAACTCGAATTCCCGATGCAGATACTACATGTCCCAAAAAGCTAACTTCTCTCAACCAGAACTCACATTTACTGAACTTAGCATATAACTGCTTATCCTGTAAAATCTGCAACACTAATCTCAAATGCTCGGCCTGTTCAGTTTCATTGTGTGAATAAATCAAGATGTCATCTATAAACACAACTACAAACCGGTCCAAATACTGCTTGGAAATTTGGTTCATCAAATCCATAAATACTGCAGGGTCATTAGTGAGCCCAAACGGCATCACTAAGAACTCATAATGACTGTATCTCGTTCTGAAAGTAGTTTTAGGTATATCTGAATCTCGAACTCGCAACTGATAATAACCCGATCTCAAATCTATCTTTGAAAACACTGAAGCTCCCTTTAGCTGATCAAACAAATCATCAATACGCGGTAACAAATATTTATTCTTTATCGTCACTTTATTCAACTGACGATAGTCGATGCACAATCTTATGGTTCTGTCTTTCTTTTTCACGAACAATACTGGTGCACCCCAAGGTGAGAAACTCGGTCGAGTGAAACCTCTATCCGTCAACTCTTGCAACTGAGTTTTCAATTCCTTCAATTCCGTTGGTGCCATACGGTACGGTGCTATCGAAATTGGTGTAGTCCCAGGTTCAAGCTCAATACCAAACTCTACCTCCCGAACAGGTGGTAACCCTGGCAATTCCTCGGGAAAAATATCTGGATACTCACAAACCACTGATACTGATTCAAGCTTCTTTTCTAATTCTTTACTATCAAGTACGTATGCAAGATACGCCTCACACCCTTTTTAACATATTTCTGAGCCAACATCGAGGATATAACTGCTGGTAACCCGTTCATATCAGTAGACTCAACTCGGATTATCTCATCATTTGCGCATCTCAAATCAATAGTCTTTCTTTTGCAATTCACAACTGCATCATGAACGGTCAACCAATCCATACTGAGAATAACATCAAATTCATTAAACGGTAGAAGCATCAAATCGGACGGAAAACAGGAACCTCGGATTATCAGGGGACATTTCTTGCACACTTTGTCGACTAACACATATTGACCCAAGGGATTTGACACTCGGATTATGAACTTAGTAGACTCAACAGGTAGAGTCTTACTGGATGCTAAAGTCTCACATACACATGAATGAGTAGAACCAGGGTCAATCAAAGCAATCACATCAGTATCAAAGAGAGTAAAAGTATCGGTAATAACATCAGGCGAAGAAGCATCCTCGCGTGCGCATATAGCATAAGCTCTAGCAGGAGCACGAGCCTCGGATCTGGTTGTAGCATCTCTAGACCCTCTCTGACTGCCACTAGCATTCCCCGTATTCCTAGGTGGTCTACCTCGTGCTGTAATACTCGATTTCCCACTCTGGTTCACATTTTGCTCGGATAATCTCAGGCAGTCTTTAATAAAATGGTCGGCTGACCTGTATATATAACAGGAGCGGTCATGAAATCTACAACTCCCCGAATGCCATTTACCACAATACTTGCACTCTTTCCTGTCCCGACAATCATTTCCAACACTGGCAACTGAAGTGGCTCGTGTACTCACAGGGGTTCGATCGTGGTCTCGTCTGGAAAACCTGAAATATTCTTTGATCGGCTAGAATCATCTTGAAATTTCTTCGATGATCTGAAAAGACTTTCCTGAAGATCTTTTACGAAATTCTCCAGCTTCGACATCAGCTTTCCTTTTTTTCTTTACTAAGCTCTTCGGCCTTGAAAGCTCGCTCGACAAGTATTATGAACTCTCATATTTCAAGAATGCCAACAAACATCTTTATATCTTCATTTAGCCCATCTTCAAAACGTTTACACATAATAGCCTCAGACGATACACATTCCCGAGCATATCTACTGAGTCTGACAAACTTCCGTTCATAATCAGTAACTAACATGGAACCTTGTTTAAGCTCAAGAAATTCTTTTCGTTTCTGATCAATAAACCTCTGACTGATATATTTTTTTTAGAATTCAGTTTGGAAGAACTCCCACGTCACCGGTTCTCTGGCTACAATAGAAACCAATGTGTTCCACCAATAGTAAGTAGAATCACGTAGCAAGGATATAGCACATTTCAGGCATTCATCTGGTGTGCAAGATAGTTCATCAAGTACTCGAATAGTGTTGTCCATCCAAAATTCAGCTTGCTCGGCATCATCACTATCTGTAGCTTTAAATTCAGTAGCCCCGTGCTTTCGAATTCTGTCAACCGGGGACTTATTTAACCTCGTCTGATCAGTTACCAGAGGTATCGTAGGTGTAGGGGGTGTACTATTCGGGAGTGGGGGTTGTGGAACAGCCGTATTGGTTCGAATGTATTGGTTGAACCAATCATTCAATACACTATAGAAAGCCTGTCTAACCTCGTCGTTCTGACTGCTTGCAATAGGTTGAGAGTCCATCGGCGCTGTCCCATGCGTGGGAGCAGGCGCTACACTCTCAACATCATCAGCTACCGCTCGATTGGGATCGGGATCCATTACTATACGAAAACACATTTTTAACTGATAGAATTCATCATACTATCGTATTAATACTATATGGCATGTACAGCTAGACTCGAACACTCTACGTTAGTCCTAGAATCGACTAAACTGTAGCTCTGATACAAATAAAATGTAACACCCCTAGCCCGATTTCGATCTCTGGTTTAGGCTATGAGGTATTATCAAGCTAAACATTTAATTTCAATCACATAATATATCAACAAAAGCAGAAATCGAACTGAATACATACAGATTTATAAGTTATAAAATGCCATCTTCATACGGCCAAGATATTTACAATTACAAAACGTATTTTGTCAATAGTCCAAACTATACATGCCATATTGGGACCAAAATATAACTGTACCAAAAAGATCGATAGTATGATGAAGTGCTGACGATCCCCGAGTCGGTGGCCAAAATCAACAATCTATAAAACAGAAAGATAAGAAACAGAGTAAGCTTTCGAGGCTTAGTAAGTTTTAAGCATTTCAACAATTAAAAACATATCATTTAAATCAAACAATGAATATTACCAAATTCATATTCTAATTACAATCACTAGGCCAAATATGCACAAGTATACCACACATAAAGACTATTGGCCGAATATAATACACAAAGAAATTTTTAGCACATGCTTCACTTTACTATATGGCTCATACAACTAATTTAATTCACATAATTATATCGTTGTTTGATACTAATGACTCACTTTACAATCAATATACATAACGGTATATAATACGTACCTGGTCATTACCATGTATCATACATATTCGATAATAGTTTACTTTGAACATTTGAGTTTGAAATCTCATTCGAATCACCGGCGTTAAGCCTGCTAAGGTTCAAACCCGAATCCAGTTACTAGCTCAAAGTCTACGGAACTTTAAGCCCGAATATAATACCAGCACTAAGCCTGCGAGATTTAACCCGGATATACATTACCAGCACGATGCCTGCGGGATTTGACCCGGATATATATAATATATCGAGAGCTAAGCATATTTACCCACATGATAATTCGGCTCATATAACATATCACATTTGTACTTCACTTTATTCATTCGAGTATGAGCACACAACGAAAATACACATTCAATATAACTTTCGGTTCAACACTTTTACGCAAGAGCATATAACCATTTCACTATCTCAGCTTAACTCTTAATATCTATTCGATTATATTCCATATACTCAGGTTATTTATTAAACAACCTTATTCAAGTAGAGACAATAGATTGCAATTCATTTATCATGCTTATCTCATTACATCAATTATGTAATAACTGTAATTACTCAAAACTTACCTCGGATATTTTTGAATAGTTGCGGATAGGCTATTCGATCGCTTTCTCCTTTCCCTTATCTGGTCTAGTTCCTCTTTGCTCTTGAGCTTAATTTAAACAAATGAATTTGTTCAATCATTTCGAACATTAAAGGCCCTTTTAAAGCACTTAACCCTTATACTCAATAATGAAACCAAACCATATACCTAATAATTTTATCACATCACCTTAAGCACACATATTAACTATCATACACCCATTTCACATGCCAAGTTACAATAAATAAATAAATAAATAAATGCATACACACCACTAATTTAATTACCCATTTAGACTTTATAGGGTAACTTCAATACATTATGTTTATACAATTTTCCATACACGCATACTACATTTTTAACAAGCGAAATTACTCTTACATATTATCCATTATAATCATTTCATAGATATAAAACATAGCTGAAAAATCCTTAGCCTAAATGCATATAATAACACCTAAATCATCAACTATTTTAACGCACATGACACATAAGGTTAACTAAAACTCCATTCAATTTTAAGGAATTAACCCAACTAAACTCATACCATGACCATACCTAATCGAATTCAAGTAGAGGATTAATTACAACCACGTATACACCAATATATAATTATAACATGCTTTAATATCATATATATCCCATTCGGCCCTAACCACTCAAACTTAGCTTTCATATACAAATTCCATCTCATGATCAATTGTAGCAAATTACACATAGGTTACATTAATGCCAAACAATGACCGATTATGTATATCAATTAAATAGTTCACATAACACATAACTCAAATAACCAAAGTTCATATAACCCCAAATGTCTAAATATGAATATCCCTCAAATTTTCTTATGACTTAACCTTTTTCTCCTTTTAGCCTAATATCCATTAACATTTAGATCACATACACAAGCATAATCCCTCAAGACTTATTATATTTTCAAGTACATATCAAATCTATATAGTCGAATATATATATTTATTTAGTTCATCAAACCAATATTTAATCCTATTTCCCTTAACACAATTGTATTCGGCAATGACCACAATCATTTAACCAACTAAAATAATAAACCACAACATTTTAAATTCATCTTATTCCTCTCCCTTTTGACCGAATGAATATTTATCAAATGAAAACTCAACTAAACAACAACATTTTTCTTTCTAAAATGCATATACACTCATACGGCAACTTTCAATTTGTACTTTTCAACCATGAATTCTACTCATTCAACCATCATTTAAGCTATTTAACAATTAACTAACATCTTCCAAAAAAAAACTTATCAAAATAACACCAATTTAGCACTTGCCGAATGGACATTTGTTCATTGATTCATGAATTTAAACCATGGGTTAAATAAGCTATGTACTTTTCAATTTAATCTCATAGTCAATTAAAATAAAAAATCACAATGCATACCTTAAATTAGGATAGCCATGGCCGAATACCTTGGTTTCCTCTTCAATATTTCCTTTCCCAAATTCGGCAAATCAAGAAGAAAGATAAGCATATATTTTTTTTATAATCTTTTATTGTTTTACTAATTAATTTATTTTAAAAATAAAGCCATCACTTATTATAATACTAAAACAAAAGATATATTATACATCAACCATCATTTATGGCCGGCCACTAAACAAAATTGGTGCATTTGACATGCATTATTTGGAACTTTAAAATTTACCTATCACACTTTCAATTTTTATCATATGAGTCCTATCTTAAAAATTTCACATACAAATAACCAAATCAAAGCATGAAACTTTCATATATGCATTTACACATATAATAAACACAGAATTTAACAGTTAATTATTTTTATGATTCAGTTTTGTAGTCCCGAAACCACTTTCCGACTAGGGTCAAATTAGGGCTGTCACAACTCTCCCCCACTTAAGAAATTTTCGTCCCGAAAATCTTACCGGTGAATAAGTTAGGATATCTATCCTTCATAGAGTCTTCTATTTCCCAAGTAACTTTTTCAACCCCATGCTTAAGCCACAGTACCTTCACTAATGAGATTTTCTTATTTCGTAGTTCTTTTACTTCACGAGCCAAAATACGAACTGGTTCTTCTTCGTAACTCAAATCAGTTTGAATCTCAATCTTAGATGGATTAATTATGTGCGATGGATCGGATCTATAACGTCGAAGCATTGAGACATGAAAAACGTTGTGAATCTTTTCAAGTTTAGGGGGTAAAATCAATCTGTATGCGACTGGCCCAATTCGTTCAGATACTTCATACGGTCCAATGAACCTTGGACTCAATTTGCCTTTACAGCCAAATCTGAGCATTTTTTTCCAAGGTGAAACTTTAAGAAACACTTTGTCTCCTACCTGATATTCAATATCTTTTCGCTATAAATCCGCGTACCACTTCTGACGATCTGAAGCTGCTTTTAGACTTTCACGGATTACTTTTACTTTCTGCTCAGCATCTTTAACCAAATCAACCCCGAAGATTTTACTTTCACTAAGCTCGGTCCAAAACAACGGTGTACGACATTTACGACCGTGTAAAGCCTCGTAAGGTGCCATCTTAATGTTTGATTGAAAACTATTATTGTAAGCGAATTCAATCAAAGGAAAATATCGTTCCCATGAACCACTAAACTCAAGGATGCAACATCTCAACATATCCTCGAGTATCTGAAAAATCCGCTCGGATTGACCATCAGTCTGGGGATGAAAAGCGGTGCTAAAATGCAACTTGGTACCCAATACTTCTTGCAACTTCTTCCAGAATCGCGATGTGAATCTCGGATCTCTATCTGACACAATAGAAACAGGTACCCCATGTAACCTCACAATCTAAAAAATATACAACTCGGCTAGTTTTTCAAGTGAATAATCCGTACGTACGGAAATAAAATGAGCCGACTTTGTCAATCTATCAACAACAACCCAGATCGCATCTTTCTTACTTGACGACAACGGCAACCTAGATACAAAATCTATCGTGACTCGATCCCATTTCCATTCGGGTATCATGATCGGCTAAAGTAATCCTAAAGGCACTTGATGTTCCGCTTTCACTTGTTGACATACCAAACACTTCGAAACAAAGTCAGATATGTATCGTTTCATACTAGGCCACTAAAACTAACGTTTCAGATCTTTGTACATTTTCGTGCTACCGGGATGGATCGACATTTAGCTATTATGAGCTTCGTTAAAAATCATCAAAATAAGTTCTAAATTTCTTGGAACACACAATCGACTTCTGAACCTTAAACAATCGTTGTCATCAATTTGAAACTCTGAATCCACATTCGAAACACATTCAGCTCGTTTAGCCACCAATTCATCATCAACTTTATGAGTTTCACATATTTGATGAATCAATAACGGTTTGGCTTTTAATTCTGCTACTAACATATTATCGGATGAAACAGACAAGTGAACATTCATCGCTCATAAAGCAAACAGTGATTTGCGACTCAAAGCATCGGCAACCACGTTAGTCATTCTAGGGTGATAGTCAATAACAAGATCATAATCTTTCAACAATTCAACCAATGTCTTTGTCTCAGATTCAAATCTTTTTGAGTCATTAAATATTTGAGGCTTTTATGATCCGAATATACATGACATCTTTCTCCGAACAAGTAATGTCGCCATATTTTTAAAGCAAAAACTATGGCAGCTAATTCGAGATTATGAGCCGGATAGTTTTTCTCATGTGGCTTCAATTCCCTCGATACGTAAGCTCCAACTCAACCACCTTGCATCAATACACAACCCAGCCCATGTAAGGACGCGTCACTGTAAATGACAAACTCTTTACCGGATTCGGGCTGTACTAACACTAGGGCTTTCGTCAAAAGCGTTTTCAGTTGGTCGAAACTTTTTTGGCACTTTTTTGACCATTCGAACTTAACATCTTTCTGAAGTAGTTTCATCATTGGTGTGGCTATCATCGAGAAACCTTTTAAAAATCGTCTGTAGTAACCAGCAAGTCCCGAAAAGCTCTGAACTTCAGTAATATTTCTCGGGGGCTTCCAATCAAGTATGGCTAAAATTTTGCTCGGATCAACTCGAATTCCCGATGCAGATACTACATGTCCCAAAAAGCTAACTTCTCTCAACCAGAACTCACATTTACTGAACTTAGCATATAACTGTTTATCCCGTAAAATGTGCAACACTAATCTCAGGTGCTCGGCGTGTTCAGTTTCATCGTGTGAATAAATCAAGATGTTATCTATAAAAACAACTACAAACCGGTCCAAATACTGCCTGAAAATTCGGTTCATCAAATCCATAAATACTGCAGGGCCATTAGTGAGCCCAAACTGCATCACTAAGAACTCATAGTGACTGTATCTCGTTCTGAAAGCAGTTTTAGGTATATCTAAATCTCGAACTCTCAACTGATAATAACTCGATCTCAAATCTATCTTTGAAAACACGAAAGCTCCCTTTAGCTGATCAAACAAATCATCAATACGCGGTAACGAATATTTATTATTTATCGTCACTTTATTCAACTGACGATAGTCGATGCATAATCTCATGGTTTCGTCTTTCTTTTTCACGAACAATACTGGTGCACCCCAAGGTGAGAAACTCGGTCGAGTGAAACCTCTATCCGTCAACTCTTGGAACTGAGTTTTCAATTCCTTCAATTCCGTTGGTGCCATATGGTACGGCGCTATCGAAATTGGTGTAGTCCCAGATTCAAGTTCAATACCAAACTCTACCTCCCGAATAGGTGGTAACCCTAGCAATTCCTAGGGAAAAACATCTGGATACTCACAAACCACTGATACTGATTCAAGCTTCTTTTCTGATTCTTTACTATCAAGTACGTATGCAAGACACACCTCACACCCCTTTTGACATACTTCTGAGCCAACATCGAGGATATAACTGCTGGTAACCCGTTCATATCAGTAGACTCAACTCGGATTATCTCATCATTTTTTCATATCAAATCAATAGTTTTCTTTTGCAATTCACAACTGCATCATGAACGGTCAACCAATCCATACCGAGAATAACATCAAATTCATTAAACGGTAGAAGCATCAAATCAGCCGGAAAAGAGGAACCTCGGATTATCAGGGGACATTTCCTGCACACTTTGTCGACTAACACATATTGACCCAAGGGATTTGACACTCGGATTATGAACTTAGTAGACTCAACATACATACATACATACTAATGAGTAGAACCAGGGTCAATCAAAGTAATCACATCAGTATCAAAGAGAGTAAAAGTATCGGTAATAACATCAGGCGAAGAAGCATCCTCGCGTGCACGTATAGCATAAGCTCTAGTAAGAGCACGAGCCTTGGATCTGGTTGTAGCATCTCTAGACCCTCTCTGACCGCCACTAGCATTCCCCGTATTCTTAGGTGGTCTACCTCGTGCTGTAATACTCGATTTCCCACTCTGGTTCACATTTTGCTCAGATAATCTCAGGCAGTCTTTAATAAAATGGACGGCTGACCCGCATTTATAACATGAGCGGTCATGAAATCTACAACTCCCCGAATGCCATTTACCACAATACTTGCACTCTGTCCTGTCCCGACGATTATTTCCAACACTGGCAACTAAAGTGGCTCGTGTGCTCACAGGGGTCGATCGTGGTCTCATCTGGAAAAACCCGAAATATTATTTGATTGGCTAGAATCATCTCAAAATTTCTTCGATGATTGCTGAAAAGACTTTCCTGAAGATCTTTTACGAAATTCTCCAGCTTCGACATCAGCTTTCCTTTTCTCTTTACTAAGCTCTTCGGCCTTGCAAGCTCGCTCGGCAAGTATTACGAACTCACGTATTTCAAGAATGCCAACAAACATCTTTATATCTTCATTCAGCCCATCTTCAAAACGTTTACACATAATAGCCTCAGACGATACACATTCCCGAGCATATCTACTGAGTCTAGCAAACTTTCGTTCATAATCAGTAACTGACATGGAACCCTGTTTAACCTCAAGAAATTCTTTTCATTTCTGATCAATGAACCTCTGATTGATATATTTTTTTAAGAATTCAGTTTGGAAGAACTCCCACATCACTCGTTCTCTAGGTACAACAGAAACCAATGTGTTCCAGCAATAGTAAGTAGAATCACGTAGCAAAGATATAGCACATTTCAGGCATTCATCGGGTGTGCAAGATAGTTCATCAAGTACTCGAATAGTGTTGTCCAACCAAAATTCAGCTTGCTCGGCATCATCACTACCTGTAGCTTTAAATTTAGTAGCCCCGTGCTTTCAAATTCTGTCAACTGGGGACTTATTTAACCTCGTCTGATCAGTTACCGGAGGTATCATAGGTGCAGGGGGTGTACTATTCGAGAGTGGGGGTTGTGGAACAGTCGTATTGGTTCAAATGTATTGGTTGAACCAATCATTCAATACACTATAGAAAGCTTGTCTAGCCTCGTCGTTCTGATTGCTTGCAATAGGTTGAGAGTCCATCGGCACTGTCCCATGCGCGGGAGCAGGCGCTACACTCTCAACATCATCAGCTACCGCTCGATTGGGATCGAGATCCATTACTATACTAAAACACATTTTTAACTGTCAGAATTCATCATACTATCGTATTAATACTATATGGCATGTATAGTTAGACTCAAACACTCTACGTTAGTCCTAGAATCGACTAAACTGTAGCTCTGATACCAATAAAATGTAACACCCCTAGCCCGAGTCTGATCGCCGGTTTAGGCTATGAGGTATTACCAAGCTAAACATTTAATTTGAATCACATAATCTATCAACAAAAGCAGAAATCGAACTGAATACATATAGATTTATAAGTTATAAAATGCCATCTTCATACGGCCAAGATATTTACAATTATAAAACGTATTTTGTCAATAGTCCAAACTATACATGCCATATCGGGACCAAAATATAACTGTACCAACAAGATCGATAGTACGATAAAGCTGGCGACGATCCCGAGTCGGTGGCCAAAATCAACAATCTATAAAAGCAGAGATAAGAAACAGAGTAAGCTTTCGAGGCTTAGTAAGTTTTAAGCATTTCAACAATAAAAAACATATCATTTAAATCGAACAATGAATATTACCAAATGCATATTCTAATTACAATCACTAGGCCAAATATGCACAAGTATACCACACATAAAGACTATTGGCCGAATATAATACACAAAGAAATTTTTAGAACATGCTTCACTTTACTATATAGCTCATACAACTAATTTAATTCACATAATTATATCGTTGTTTGATACTAATGACTCACTTTGCAATCAATTCACATAACGGTATATAATACGTACCTGGTCATTACTATGTATCATACATATTCGATAATAGTTTACTTTGAACATTTGAGTTTGTAATCTCATTCGAATCACCGGCGTTAAGCCTGCTAGGTTTCAAACCCGAATCCAGTTACTAGCTCAAAGTCTGTGGAACTTTAAGCCCGGATATAATACCAATACTAGGGCTACGAGATTTAACCCGGATATACATTACCAGTACGAAGCCTGCGGGATTTGACCCGGATATACATTACCAGCATGAAGCCTGCGGGATTTGACTCGGATATACATTACCAGTAGGAAGCCTACGGGATTTGACCCGAATATATATAATATATCGAGAGCTAAGCATATTTACTTAACTAAACAACAACATTTTTCTTTCTAAAATGCATATACACTCATACAACAACTTTCAATTTGTACTTTTCAACCATGAATTCTACTCATTCAACCATCATTTAAGCTATTTAACAATTAACTAACATCTTTCAAAAAAAACTTATCAAAATAACACCAATTTAGCACTTGCCAAATGGACATTTGTTCATTGATTCATGAATTTAAACCATGGGTTAAATAAGCTATGTACTTATCAATTTAATCTCATAGTCAATTAAAATAAAAAATCACAATGCATACCTTAAATTAGGATAGTCATGGCCGAATACCTTGGTTTCCTCTTCAATATTTCCTTTCCAAAATTCGGTAAATCAAGAAGAAAGATGAGCATATATTTTTTTTATCATCTTTTATTGTTTTACTAATTAATTTATTTTAAAAATAAAGCCATCACTTATTATAATACTAAAACAAAACATATATTATACATCAACCATCATTTATGGCCGATCACTAAACAAAATTGGTGCATTTGACATGCAAATCCCTCATGTAATCATTTCATGCATTATTTGGTACTTTAAAATTTACCTATCACACTTTCAATTTTTATCACATGAGTCCTATCTTAAAAATTTCACATACAAATAACCAAATCAAAGCATGAAACTTTCACACATGCATTTACACATATATTAAACACAGAATTTAACAGTTAATTATTTTTATTACTCGGTTTTGTGGTCCCGAAACCACTTTCCGACTAGGGTCAAATTAGGGTTGTCACATTACTCAATGGACAGATTAGCTGAATTGTACATTTCTGAGATTTTTGGATTGCTCAGAGTACCAATATCTATTATTTCTGATAGAGATCTGAGATTTACATCGCGATTCTGGAAGAAATTGTGTGATAACCTGAATTAGGGCCTAATCAGAATAGTGGTTTCGAGACCATAAAATTTGAGATAGAAATAATTATTTTATGATTATTTTGAGGTCTATAATATGATTTCATGATTGTGTGAAAATTTCGTGAAGAAAGTTTATGCATAAAGTGCTTAATTTGAAGTTAGGGTCTAAATTGAATAAGTTGCAAAACTTGCATTCTAGAAGTTTCTAGTATGAAATTGTTTTGAAATATTAATTAGGAGGTCTTAAATAGAATTTGACCAATTTCTAAGTTTATAACAAAAATTGGACATGGATGGAATGTTTGAAAGTTTAGTAAGGAAGGACATTTTGGTCATTTGGATATTAAATGAAATAAAATGGGAAAAATAACACAAAAATGATCATCTTCTCCATAAGTTGCTGCCAAATTTTTCTCTCCACCATAGCTAGGGTTTCAATACTTTTAAGCCTTGATTGTAAGTGATTTCTATGCCTGTTTTTAATGATTTTTATGTTTTTGAAATCCCGATAGCTCGAATTAACTTATGCTAGCAATAATTCAACATAGGGTTCATATTTGGAAAATACCCATAGGTGAAATTTGTGTATTTTGGTGTTTTATGATAGAATATGAGGTTTTAAATTATGTTAGACAACTTGTGCTACTTGGTTTTAAGTGAAAACGAGAAAAAGGGCTTAATCGGTAAAAATACCTAATAGTCATAATTACATGTTAGAGTGTGAATTTGATGTTACCATAGAAGGGAAAAATGATCAGCATGTCATAAAACATAAGAAAATAGGATGAGGTTTAATTTACGAGCCTTGGGGAAAAAGTGTAAATATGTGAAAGTTTAGGGGCAAAATGGTAATTTTACTAAAGTTCGTACTAGGGGCTGTTTTGATGAATGTGTGTATTAAATAAATTAATTTGGTATTATAGATCAAGAGAAAAGATATTTGAGTCGAGATTGAGGGAAAAATAAAGTTTACGAGGAATAGGCTCGACTATTCTCATTTTGTATCGAGGTAAGTTCATATGTAAATATTGTAATATAACCATTATTTTAAATCATTTAATGCTATTTATACGATATTACGATCGTTATCATGCAATTCTATGCTTTGTGGTCATTGTTGGACAACATGCAAAAATTTTATGAATTATGTGAAAAATGTGAGAAACTACCGAAGTATCGTCATTGGTATTCCAAGGAGAATGGTAAAGGAGTACGAACGAGGAAAGTCCCGTTGAACCTTAGGAATAGACTAGGATATTTGGGCATCTGAGCTCATTTAGTTGAGTCCGAGTTCACTTATGGATGCGAATGTCCAAGCTCATTGAGTTGAGTCCGAGTTCGTGAGATGTAACTAGGCATCCGAGTTCGTTGAGTTGAGTCCGAGTTCACTTATGGATGCAAACGCTCGAGCTCGTTGAGTTGAGTCTGAGTCCACTTATAGACGGGTTACATGGTAGCTTGGCTACATATGTGGCACTTATGTGCAAACTTTCCATATATCCGAGTTATATTCCGATGTGTTCAACGGGTAAAATTCTAGTGAAATGGAAGAATACTCAAGATGCAAGTGACGAATTGGTAAGTGTTGTGGAATGGACACCTTGGACAGGTATGTACTTAACCCTCGGGTTGAGACTTGATACGACAACAATAATATGGTAAGACGATGAATGATGTATAGAAATGTGATATATGTTTTGGTGATATTATGCTAATGTTGGTTGGTATAATTGCTTTGTTAAGTTATTTGTTATTTGCATGTGGACTTACTAAGCATCTATGCTTACTCCCTCCTTTTCATTCTTTATAGTTTTGACAAGTCAATTTGGAGATCGAGACGGTCAGAGGCACGCTCACACTATCACTAGACAATAACGATATAATGACTTGTAATTTTTGGAAATATGGCATGTATAGCGTTCCAATCATTTTGTGTGTATAATCTTACGATATGGCCCATGGATGGAATAGAAATGTTTGAGAATGATTAGCTATTGGAATGGCTAATCAAGTTTATATATGATAACATGTATGCTGTATGTCTTAACTAAACCATGAAAATCCTTGGAAAGGTAAAATTGGCCACAAAACAGAATCAGACAGCAACATTGATGTGAATTTGAAAAATCACTAAACATAGTAGAAATGGAATTAAATGATGAATAAGTTATGGAATCGAAGCTTGATGAGTCTATTTTCGTATGGAAGAAACAAAATAGGTAAATGAGTTATATTTTATAAGATATTTAAGTTTTGGTGGAATAGGGTCAGAGCAATCTCTGAATTCCCTGTTCTGATTTTAAAAATTCACCATAAAATGCACAAAAGCAATTAGGAGTTGTACATTACATGTATGAAATCCTTTTTATGAGAAACAAACAGCATAGTCATTGAAACTCATGCATGGGAGATATCGATTAAGTAATACGAGGGGTTAGAGTAGCAGAACCACGAAATAGGGAGACTTTAACTGATAAACTGAACTAATTGGCCTGACCAAAAATTCTAGAAAAACTTTAGTAAGTAGATATATGAGTCTAGTTTCAGAGAAAATTTACAGAATTGGATTTTGAGTTTCTTAACTCGAGATATGGATTTTTTAGCGACTATGACGCAGTTAGCCAGCTTGTCTGGAAATTCTAAAATAAATTGTTTGAGCTGTTTAATTAATGAATTAAGTCCGTTAACACCTCGTGCTCGACTCCACCCATGGTCTCGGGTATGGGGGCGTTACATTTGGTGGTATCAGTAGGTTTATTCGGTTCTGGAACTAATGTGGTGTAAGTACGAATTTTGCTATACATGCCATATTTATATATTGTGATAGTGTGATGACTCCTGACCTTTTTAAATGGTTTTTTTTAGTAAATGGATCCCGATCCAACTGTGGCTGATGATATAGAGAGCAATGCGCTAGCTCCTGCTGAAGGGGCAGTGTCGACTGAAAATCGACCTCCTACTGTTGTCCAAGGAGGAGGAGAAAGGGCTCGAGAAGCCTTTCTCCAAATAATGAATGCTTGGTATACAGAGTTCGTTCGTACGAACTCGACTGCTCAACAACCTGCCCCACCATCCCTGATTTCTCAGCCTGTAACACAGATGCCTTCAGGTATGGATATAATGAAATTCCATAAATCTCCGGTTGACAGAATCCGCAAGCAAGGGGCCAAAAAATTCAGGGAAAATGTTGATGATGACGTTGAAAAAGCATAATTTTGGCTCAAAAATTCTATTCGGGTATTTGATGAGTTATCTTGTACACTTGAAGAATGCTTGAAGTGTGCTATATCATTGCTGAGGGATTCAGCTTATCATTGGTGGAAGACATTAATTTCAGTGGTGCCGAAAGAGAAGGTGACTTGGGAATTCTTTTAAGAAGAATTTCGGAAGAAATATATCAGCGAAAGATTTGTAAACCAGAAGCATAAAGAGCTTCTCGAGTTGAAGCAAGGCAACATGACAGTTACCGAGTATAAAAGAGAGTTCGTTATATTGAGCAAGTATGCTCGAGAATATATCCCTTTAGAGGTTAAAATGTGCAAACAATTTGAAGATGGACTTAATGAAGACATCAAGGTATTTTTGGGTATTCTTGAGTTGAAAGAATTTGTGGTACTTGTTGATCGGGCTTGCAAGGATGAAGAACTAATTAAAGAGAAGAAAAATGTACGTTCTAGATCTCCGACTACTTCGGTGGCTAGTGTGGGGAATTTGAGAATTGCTAGACCCGAGGGTAGAAGTCACTTTGGTCCTTGTAGAAATAATGAATGTTACCAGTATGGGTCTCCGGATCATTTTATTAGAGAATGCCCAAAGAGGATCGAGAAAGAAAATTTTCAGAGTACAAAGCCAAGTGGTACTGTTTCGAGAGGAAATTCTTCGAGAAATGCTGGGAATGAAGCAAGCAGCAAGAATGTAGTCAGAGAATCAGCGCCGAAATGTGAAGCTAGAGCTCCAGCTAGAGCTTATGCCATAAGGGCGTGTGAAGATGCTTCATCTCCTGACGTGATTACCGATACTTTCTCTCTTTATGATATTAATGTTATTGCTTTGATCGACCCTGGTTCTACTCATTCGTATGTATGCATGAAATTGGTGTCTAATATGAACATACCTGTTGAGTCTACGAAATTTATGGTTAAAGTATCGAACCCGTTAGGCAAATGTGTCATAGTTGATAAAGTATGCAAGAAATGTCCTTTGATGATTAAGGGTCATTACTTTCCAGCTGACTTGATGTTGTTGCCGTTTGATGAATTTGATGTTATTTTGGGTATGGATTGGTTGACACTACATGATGCTATAGTGAATTGTAAACAAAAGGTTATTGAATTAAAATGTGAAAATGGTGAAATTCTGTGGGTTGAATCAGACAAATCAGAGATATTTGAGAAAAGGTTATGAAGCATATTTTGCATATGTATTGAATATAAAAGAATCTGAGAAGAAGTTGAATCAGTATCGATTGTGTGTGAATTTAAGGATGTGAAACCGAGTTTCTCGCCTTGGGGTGCTCCCGTAATATTTGTGAAAAAGAAGGATGGTTCTATGAGATTATATGTGAATTATCGGCAATTGAATAAGGTGATAGTTAAGAACAAGTATCTGTTGCCGAGAATTGACGACTTGTTCGATCAGTTGAAAGGAGTGACATGGTTTTCAAAGATCAATTTGAGGTCTGGGTACTACCAGTTGCGGGTGAAAGAATCAAAAGTGCCGAAAACTACTTTTAGAACAAGGTATGACCATTATGAATTCTTAGTTATGCCATTCGGGTTGACAAATGCTCCTGCTGTGTTTATGGATTTGATGAATCGAATATTTCGACCATATTTGGATAAGGTTTTTATGGTATTTATTGACGATATCCTGATTTATTCGAAGAACGAGGCAGAACATGCTGAGCACTTGAGGATAGTCTTGCAAATTTTGAGAGATAAACAGTTGTATGCCAAGTTCAGTAAAAGTGAGTTTTGGCTTCGAGAAGGTGGATTCTTAGGTCATATTGTTTCAGGTGATGGTATACAGATTGATCCTAGTAAGATTTCAGTTATTGTTGAGTGGAAGCCGCCGAAGAACGTGACTGAGGTCAGAAGTTTCTTGGGTTGGCTAGTTATTACCAACGATTTGTAAATGGATTCTCTATGATTGCTACTCCTATGACCAGACTACTCTGAAAGGATGTTAAATTCGAGTGACAGAAGAATGCCAACAGAGTTTTGAGAAATTAAAGAAGTTACTGACTAAAGTATCAGTGTTGGTACAACCCGAGCCAGGTAAAGAGTTTGTAGTGTATAGTGATGCTTCTCTAAATGGCTTGGGATGTGTATTTATGCAAGAGGGAAAGGTTGTGGCTTATGCTTCGAGGCAGTTAAAATCTCACGAAAAGAACTATCCAACTTATGATTTGGAGCTAGCTGCTGTAGTATTTGCTTTAAAGATTTGGCGACATTATCTGTACGGAGAAAAATGCCGAGTGTATACAGGTCATAAAAGTCTCAAGTACTTGATGATGCAAAAAGACTTGAATTTGAGACAGCGGAGATGGTTAGAATTATTGAAAGATTATGAGCTTGTGATTGTTTATCATCTGGGGAAAGCGAATGTGGTTGCCAATGCCTTGAGTAGAAAGTCGTTATTTGCTTTGAGATCTATGAATACTCGATTGATGGTATCTAATGATGGTTCGATTCTAGCAGAGTTGAAGGCAAGACCGATGTTTTTACAAGAGATTTATGAAGCTCGGAGAAGTGACAAAGAATTACAAGCTAAAAGAAAACAATGTGAGGCAAATATAGGATCAAACTTCAGAATTGGCTCTGATGGTTGTCTGATGTTTAAAGATTGGATTTGTGTATCGAAAAATAATGAGTTGATTCGGAGGATCTTGCACAAAGCACACAATGATTGTTTATCTATGCATCCGGGTAGTACAAAGATGTACAATGACTTGAAGAAATTGTATTGATGGAACAGAATGAAAAGAGATATTTCTGAGTTTGTATCACGATACTTGGTTTGTCAGCAAGTAAAAGCTGAATATCAGGTGCCTTCAGGTCTACTTCAGCCTATCATGATTCCCGAATGGAAATGGGATCGAATTACTATGGATTTTGTATCAGGATTGCCGTTAACTCTGAAGAAGAAAGATGCTGTCTGGGTGATAGTCGACAGATTGACTAAATTAGCCCATTTTATTCCAGTATGTACTGATTATTCTCTTGATAAGTTGGCTGAATTATATATTAGTGAGATTGTTAGACTTTATGGAGTACCCTTATCGATTATTTTGGATAGAGATCCGAGGTTTACTTCACGATTTTGGCAAAAGCTACAATAAGCATTAGGTATGAAGTTAAATTTCAGCACTGCCTTCCATCTACAGACTAATGGACAATCAGAGAGAGTAATTCAGATTCTTGAAGACATGCTCAGATGTTACGTGTTAGAGTTCCAAGGAAGTTGGGAAAGGTACTTACCGTTTGTGGAATTTGCTTACAATAACAGTTATCAGACGAGTTTGAAAATGGCACCTTATGAAGCATTGTATGGCCGCAAGTGTCAGACACCGCTGTATTGGACTGAACTCAAAGAAAACTAGATTTACGGAGTTGATTTAATCAAGGAAACTGAAGAAAAAGTGAAAGTGATTCGAGACTGTTAGAAAGCTACTTCGGATAGGCAAAAATCTTACGCAGATTTGAAGCGAAAAGAGATCGAGTTTCAAGTTGGTGATAAAGTGTTTTTAAAAGTGTCTCTATGGAAGAAAGTTCTTAGATTCGGTCGGAAAGGCAAGTTGAGTCCACGTTTCATCGGACCGTGTGAGGTAATTGAAAGAATTGGCCCGGTAGCGTATCAGTTAGCATTACTGTAACACCCCGAACCGAGACCGTCGCCGGAGTCGAACACGAGGTGTTAACGGACTTCAAACCTCTTATTGAAAAGTTCCAGACAAGCTGCCAATCTGTGTACTAGTCGCTTCAAAAATCATAACTTGAGTTTTAGAACTCGAAAATCAGTTTCGTAATTTTTTTCTGGAACTAGACTCACATTTCCGTCTTCAGATTTTTTTCTAGAGTTTTTGGTTGGGCCAATTGGTACAGTTTATTAGTTAAAGTCACCCGTGTTACAGGGGCCGACTACACTGACCTTCACGCGTTACAACTCAAATAACTCCCTGTGCAGGACTTCAATACTGGTACCGTTTGTTTCTATAGAAACTAGACTCAAAGAGGAATTCATACATATATGGTATGACTCCTAATTATTTCTGGTTAATTTATAATGAATTTTCAAAGTCCGAGCAGGGAATCCAGAAACCGTTCTGGCCCCGTTCCACTAAAACCCAAATATCTCTCAACATACAACTCATATAACCGTGTCGTTTCCTCCATATGAAAATAGACTCATCAAGGTTCATTTACATAATTTATTCACTATTTAATTCTATTCCTACTATTTTTAGTGATTTTTCACATCCACGTCACTGTTGCTGCCAGCATCATACTCTAGGATAGACTTTCTCTAACACATAGTCTCTATGATTCAACCACCCTTTTTCATATATGGTCCAAAATATAAGCATGATGACCCATTCTAATGGCTGGTCATTGCCAAACACTTCCATGCCTCTTAATGAGCATATACATACCAAATAATTATAACATTATGCTCAAAACATTCATAAGCCATTTTCGCATGGCTAGGCAATATTTTACATACCGAGTTCAAACAAAACATAATAGTCTATACATGCGAAATGTTTTCTTAGACCATCTAAGAAGAAGATACCAAAAAGTCGCTAGACGGTGTGATGACTTCGATGACAGTCCCGAGCACGCAAAATGGATCAAGAACCTAAATAAACAACAAATAAGCACACCAAATGAGTACATAACTCAGTAAGTCGTAAGCACTACTCTACCATCAACAATAACAATCATAAGTGAATAATCAAATAATACAAAGTAGATGTTTCCAGCCATATCAAACTATACTGCAATTTCTAAGATTTTGGTTCGATCTCATGCCCAATCCTTCAACCAAATCAAACTACAAGTCAGCCCAATCGATTTGAATCCGTTTCCTCAAGTTGGAACAACAATGCACTAGATAATTTTATGCGTACACCGTACAATCCCAATTCGATATTTAGTTAGTAACTCAATCACTTACCTCGTTCATGCACAATTTACTTCCACAACCGAATGTGACTATAGCAAATCGCACACATAGTGCTATAGCAAATCGCATACATAGTGCCATAGTAAATCGCACACATAGTGCCATAGTAAATCGCTTTACATAGTGCCATAGTAAATCGCACACATAGTGCCATAGTAAATCGCTTTACATAGTGCCATAGTAAATCGCACACATAGTGCCATAGTGTATCGCACACATAGTGCCATAGTAAATCGCACACATAGTGCCATAGTAAATCGCACACATAGTGCCATAGTAAATCGCACACATAGTGCCATAGTGAATCGCACACATAGTGCCATATGGTCTTTGCACACATTGTGCCTTATGTCAATTCATCATGGTAAAGCAACTTACTAAATTCAATTTGTACATATAATCATAATAATAAATAGGAGAATCACTCAGAAAATATCTATCAAGGAGTTCTCACAAAAGTGCTTAAGGACTTACCTTGTGTTGAGTATAACGGTTTCGACCGGCTACTCGATGTCCTTGGCTTTGCCCTTGCTTGTTTCTCCTTCTTTAACTTCTCGGGCTTAATAGATAAATAAACTAGTTTAATCATCTTGCTATACATTTATAGTTCAATTACACATGCATATGTATATTTGTATATTCGCAACCATCCTCACTTATTACCCATTTGGTCAACAATCTAAGCCAAGATAAGGCTTCAATATGGTTGCCTCTAACCGAATACATGCACACCAATCTACTTCCTTTGGCGAATATGCATGTCTATGTGGAGGCAAATTTTACCCTTATACTACACAAAAAAACAGCATACAATTTCCTAATTAACGCATTACATATTGTAATTCTATACACATCTCTCATTTATTTCATAACCAAACAACATCACAAGCAAATAGACACCTCAAAATAGTATACATGTCATACCAATTCATCATGTGCAAACATATATTCATGTAGGTGAAATGGCGAATTCTCAAGTGGCTTATATCCAAATATACACACATATCCAAAGCTTAAATCTTACTCACCATGCAACATGCATGAATCATATTTATGGATACAACATGGCGAATACCACAACACCATACCGTTTCAATTTGGTCATGGTTAAACAAAGGACTTAGTATCTCATTCAAAATGCTAAAAGAAAATCTAAGAACCCTCAATCTACCATCACATGAATCATTATCAAGCTTGATATTTAGCATGCAATGGCATTAACACCATAACAACTTTGGCCAAATACCATTTCCATGGCATAACAAAGATTTGAGCCATGGCTAACATGCACATCAAGTTAGCAACCAAGACATGCATGAAACCCTAACACAACCTCATACATACCTTAATCTTGATGCAAACTTAGCCAAATCTCCTTCTAGATCTCTTCCAAACCAAGCATGAAGCAAAAATCCTCCCCTTTTTCCTTAGTATTTTCGCCAAGAAGTGAAAATGGATGAGCAAAATTTTCTTTTCTTTCCTTAGGACATTCGCCAAGAGCAATGGTGAAAGATGAACACTTTTTTTTTTTCTTTTTTTTTTCATACTCTTATTTTATTATTTCTAACATGCACCACTAGCAAAACATGTTTGAAACATGTTTTCTTTGCCCATATTCATCACCATGGCCGCCACTATAGTCAAAATTTGGGGAATTTGACATGCAAGGACAACATTTCTAGTGTGCATCAATAGGCCACTTCCACATTTGCCTATCTAAATTCTAAATTTTCTCACACAAGTCCTTTCTAGTGAAATTCACCTTTATAACACTAAATCAATCATCAAAAAAATGTCATACATGAATACTCACATATTATAGGCAACGAAATAAATTTTAAATTATTGTTATGCCTCGGTTTTGTGGTCCCGAAACCACATTCGGCTAGGGTCTATTTTGGGCTGTCACAACCCCCCTCTTAAGGAATTTTCGTCCCGAAAATCTTACCGTAAATAGGTTTGGATATCGTTCTTTCATAGAGTTCTCGGTCTCGCAAGTAGCTTCTTCTATCCCGTGCTTGAGCCATAACACTTTCACTAGCGAAACCCGCTTGTTTCGCAACTCTTTCACTTCTCGCGATAGGATACGAATCGGTTCTTCCTCATAACTCATATTAGCTTGAATTTCAATTTCGATGGACTAATCACGTGCGATGGATCGGATCTATAGCGTCGAAGCATCAAACGTGAAAGACATCGTGAACCTTTTGAGTTCGGGGGCAAAATCAAGCGATATGCCACTTGGACCGACTCGCTTTGATATCTCATATGGTCCATGAACCTCGGGCTCAACTTGCCCTTACTACGAACTCGAGCATCTTTTTCCAAGGCGATACCTTGAGAAACACTTTATCACCCACGATACTCGATATCCTTACGCCTCGGATCCGCGCACGACTTCCGACGATCGGAGGCTATCTTGACTTTCACGGATTACCTTCACTTTCTTCAGCATCCCTAATCAAATCCACCCGAAAATCTTGCTTTCACCGAGCTCGGTCCAAAACAATGGCGCACGGCATTTACGACCGCATACAAGGCCTCGTAGGGTGCCATCTTAATACTTGATTGAAAGTCGTTGTTGTAAGCGAATTCAATCAACGGCAAATACCGTTCCCATGAACCACTAAACTCGAGGACGCAACATCTTAACATATCCTCAAGTATCCGAATTATCCGCCGGATTGACCATCGGTTTGGGGGTGAAAGCGGTCTTGAAATGCAACTTGGTACCCAAAGCTTCTTGCAACTTTTTCCAAAATCGCGAGGTAAATCTCGGATCTCTATCGACACGATAGAAATAGGCACCCGTGTAATCTCACAATCTGAGCAACGTACAATTCCGCTAATTTGTCCATTGAAAATCCGTGCGTCACGGGGACAAAGTGGGCCGACTTAGTCAATCGATCTACCACGACCCAAACCGCATCCTTCTTACTTGCGACAATGGCGGTCGGATACAAAGTCCATTGTGACTCGATCCCATTTCCACTCGGGTATCGTGATTGGTGAAGTAATCCGAAGGCACTTGATGTTCCGCTTTCACTTGTTGACATATTAAACATCTCAAACAAAGTCGGAGATGTCTCGCTTCATACCATGCCACCAAAATCGACGTTTCAAATCATTGTACATCTTCAGTACTCCCGGGTGGATTGCCATTCGACTACAATGGGCTTCATTCAGAATTATCGAAATGAGTTCCGAATTCTTTGGGACACACAGACGACTTTTGAACCTCAAACAATCGTCATCGTCGATTTGGAACTCCGAGTCCTTGTTCGGAACACACGCAGCCCGTTTTGCAACCAACTCGTCATCGACTTTCTGAGCTTCTCGAATTTGGTGTGTCAATAATGGTTTGGCTTTCAATTCAGCCACTAACACACTGTCGGATCGGATAGACAAGTGCACATTCATTGCTCGTAAAGTGAATAACGATTTACGACTCAAGGCATCCGCAACCACATTCGCCTTTCGGGTGATAGTCAATGATCAGCTCATAATCCTTTAACACTCGAGCCAACGTCTTTGTCGCAGATTTAAGTCTCTTTGGGTCATCAAATACTTGAGACTTTTGTGATCCGAGTATACATGGCACCTTTCACCAAATAAGTAATGTCGCCAAATCTTTAAGGCGAATACGATGGCGGCCAATTCGAGATCATGAGTCGGATAATTTTTCTCATGTGGCTTTAATTGCCTCGACGATAGGCCACAACTCGACCTTCTTGCATTAATACGCAACCTAATCCAAGTAGAGAGGCGTCGCTATAGATAACAAACTCCTTGCGGACTCGGGTTGCACTAGAATTGGGGCTTCATCAAATAAGTTTTCAGTTGATCGAAACTTTTTGGCATTTCTCAAATCCATTCGAACTTAACATCCTTTTGGAGTAGCCGTCATCGGCGTGGCTATCGTTGAGAAGCCTTTACAAATCGTCGGTAATAACCTAAGCAAGCCCCAAAAAGCTTGAACCTCAAGAATATTTCTGAGGCTTCCAATTTAGTATGACTGAAATTTTATTGGTCGACTCGAATACCGATCTGAGATACCACATGACCCAAGAAGCTAACCTCTCTTAACCGAACTCACACTTCTTGAACTTAGCATATAATTGCTTGTCCCGTAAAATTTGCAGCACTAACCGCGGTGTTCAAGATGTTCGGTCTCATTTCTTGAATAGACCAAGATGTCATCAATGAATACAACTACGAATCGATCCAAATATGGTCTAAAGATTCGATTCATTAAATCCATAAATACCGTAGGGCATTAGTGAGCCCAAACGGCATCACTAGGAACTCATAGTGACCATATCTCGTCCCGAAGGCGTCTTGGGCACGTCTGAATCTCGGATTCGCAATTGATAGTAGCCCGATCTCAAATCTATTTTCGAGAACACCGAGGCTCCTTCAATTGATCGAACAAGTCATCAATACGTGGCAACGGATATTTGTTCTTTATCGTCGCTTTGTTAAGTCGACGATAGTCGATCTGCACGATCGCATGGTTCCATCCTTCTTCTTCACGAACAACACCGGCGCACCCTAAGGCGAAAAACTCGGCGAGCAAAACCTCTATCCACCAATTCTTGCAACCGAGCTTTCAACTCCTTTAATTCCGTTGGTGCCATACGATACGGAGCTATCGAAATTGGAGTGGTACCGGTACCAATTCGATGCCAAATTCTATTTCCGAACAGTGGTAATCCGGCAATTCTTGAGGAAAACATCCGGAATTCACAAACCATCGCACAAATTCGGGTTTCCTTCCGACTCCTTGTCATCGAGCACATACGCAAGGTACGCTTCGCACCCTTTTCTTACATATTTCGGGCCAACATCGGCGATATTACGGTGGCAACCCTTTAAGTCCGTAGACTCAACCCGAACAATCTCGTTATTAGCGCACCTCGGATCGATAGTCTTGCCTTTGCAATTTATAACCGCATCGTGCATGGTCAACCAATCCAACCCAAGAATAACGTCAAATTAGCCGAACGGCAAAAGCATCAAGTCCGCCAGAAAAACAAAAACCTCGAAACACTAGGGGACTTTTCTTACACACTTTGTTGACAAGCACGTAATGACCCAAGGGTTTGACACCGAATTACAAACTCGAGAGACTCAATAGGCAAAGTCTTCTTGGATGCTAAGGTTTCGCATATATAAGAATGAGTAGAACCAGGTCAATCAAAGCAATCACATTAGTATCGAAAAGAGTGAAAGTACGGTGATAACGTCGGGGAGGATGCCTCCTCTCGTGCGGATGGCATATGCTCTAGCAGAGCGCGAGTCTCGATCGAACAGTCGTGTCAAGAGCCCCTCTCGACTACCACCCCTACCTCCTGAAATTCTTGGTGGTCTACCTCTAGTGTCATTCCACTAGGTCTCGCACCTTGCATCCTATTCTTCTCATCGAGCCCGTGCAATCTCTAATGAGGTGGTCCTTGAACCGCATCCGTAACAAGCCTTATTGGTAGTCTTACCCCAACATTCTCCTATGTGTCTTCTCCCACATTGGGGCATTGATTTCTCTTGACGGTTATTACCCACACTAGCTACCGAAGTAGCTCGGGAGTCCGTCAATGGTCGTGGTCTAATGGAAATCCCCTGATCGTCCTCGATCTATTGGTGTCCTCCCGAACTTCTTTATGTACCGAAAACGGAGCTTTACCCGTCGATCTTTTGCGATAGTCTCTAGCTTCAAATTCAGCCTTCTTCTTCTCCTTTCCAAGTTCCTCCGCCTTGCGTGCTCGTTCAACTAGTGTTACAAATTCTTTTATCTCCAAAATACCCACTAGTAATCTTAGATCTTCATTCAACCCTTCTTCAAACCTCTTGCACATAGCAACTTCATCAGCCACACACTCCGGGCATACCGATCGAGTCTTACGAACTCATGTTCGTATTCGACATCTTGTCATGCGGCCTTGCTTGAGTTCCAGAATTCCTTACGCTTTTGATCAATGAACCGTTGACTAATATATTTCTTTCAAACTCCGTCGAAAGAAATCCCAAGTAACTCGTTCGTTTGGAACTATGGAAATCAAGGTCCTCCACCAATAGTAGGTGAGTCCCGTAACAAGGATATAGCACACTTTAGACATTCATCGGTGTGCATGATAGTTCATCAAACACCGAATGGTGTTGTCAAGCGTAACTCGGCCCTTTCGGCATCATCGATAATTACTACCGAACTCTTCAGCCCCGCTTCCTAATCAAATCTCTGGTGGCTTACTCGGCCTCACGTGGTCGATGAATCGATGGCATTACGGGCTCTTGGGGTGGATTATTCAAATTCGGATTTGTTGGACAGCCGGATTGGTTCGGGCATATTCGCGACCCACTCATTCATCATGGTAAAGAAGGCTTGTTTAGCCCCTCACCTTGATTATTCGCAGATGACCGAGGTTCAACAGCGGCGCCCTTGTGCAGGAGCAGCCGCTACACTTTCGACATCATCCGCCAAGGTTCTCTCTACTTCGGATCCATTTACTAATCAAAACAAAAAACATTTTACCGTCAAGTCATCACACGCTTAAACATTAACATTAAGGCATGTATAGCTAGACTCATACGTGCCATGGTAGTCCTAGAACCGACTAAACCATGGCTCGATACCAATAAAATTGTAACACCCGAACCGAGACCGTCGCCGAGTCGAACACGAGGTGTTAACGGACTTCAAACCTCTTATTGAAAAGTTCCAGACAAGCTGCCAATCTGTGTACTAGTCGCTTCAAAAATCATAACTTGAGTTTTAGAACTCGAAAATCAGTTTCGTAATTTTTTCTGGAACTAGACTCACATTTCCGTCTTCAGATTTTTTCTAGAGTTTTGGTTGGGCCAATTGGTACAGTTTATTAGTTAAAGTCACCCGTGTTACAGGGCCGACTACACTGGCCTTCACGCGTTACAACTCAAATAACTCCCTGTGCAGGACTTCAATACTGGTACCGTTTGTTTCTATAGAAACTAGACTCAAAGAGGAATTCATACATATATGGTATGACTCCTAATTATTTCTGGTTAATTTATAATGAATTTTCAAAGTCCGAGCAGGGAATCCAGAAACCGTTCTGGCCCCGTTCCACTAAAACCCAAATATCTCTCAACATACAACTCATATAACCGTGTCGTTTCCTCCATATGAAAATAGACTCATCAAGGTTCATTTACATAATTTATTCACTATTTAATTCTATTCCTACTATTTTAGTGATTTTTCACATCCACGTCACTGTTGCTGCCAGCATCATACTCTAGGATAGACTTTCTCTAACACATAGTCTCTATGATTCAACCACCCTTTTTCATATATGGTCCAAAATATAAGCATGATGACCCATTCTAATGGCTGGTCATTGCCAAACACTTCCATGCCTCTTAATGAGCATATACATACCAAATAATTATAACATTATGCTCAAAACATTCATAAGCCATTTTCGCATGGCTAGGCAATATTTTACATACCGAGTTCAAACAAAACATAATAGTCTATACATGCGAAATGTTTTCTTAGACCATCTAAGAAGAAGATACCAAAAAGTCGCTAGACGGTGTGATGACTTCGATGACAGTCCCGAGCACGCAAAATGGATCAAGAACCTAAATAAACAACAAATAAGCACACCAAATGAGTACATAACTCAGTAAGTCGTAAGCACTACTCTACCATCAACAATAACAATCATAAGTGAATAATCAAATAATACAAAGTAGATGTTTCCAGCCATATCAAACTATACTGCAATTTCTAAGATTTTTGGTTCGATCTCATGCCCAATCCTTCAACCAAATCAAACTACAAGTCAGCCCAATCGATTTGAATCTGTTTCCTCAAGTTGGAACAACAATGCACTAGATAATTTTATGCGTGCACCGTACAATCCCAATTTCGATATTTAGTTAGTAACTCAATCACTTACCTCGTTCATGCACAATTTACTTCCACAACCGAATGTGACTATAGCAAATCGCACACATAGTGCTATAGCAAATCGCACACATAGTGCCATAGTAAATCGCACACATAGTGCCATAGTAAATCGCACACATAGTGCCATAGTAAATCGCACACATAGTGCCATAGTAAATCGCACACATAGTGCCATAGTAAATCGCACACATAGTGCCATAGTGTATCGCACACATAGTGCCATAGTAAATCGCACACATAGTGCCATAGTAAATCGCACACATAGTGCCATAGTAAATCGCACACATAGTGCCATAGTGAATCGCACACATAGTGCCATATGGTCTTTGCACACATTGTGCCTTATGTCAATTCATCATGGTAAAGCAACTTACTAAATTCAATTTGTACATATAATCATAATAATAAATAGGAGAATCACTCCGAAAAATATCTATCCAAGGAGTTCTCACAAAAGTGCTTAAGGACTTACCTTGTGTTGAGTATAACGGTTTCAACCCGGCTACTCGATGTCCTTGGCTTTGCCCTTGCTTGTTTCTCCTTCTTTAACTTCTCGGGCTTAATAGATAAATAAACTAGTTTAATCATCTTGCTATACATTTATAGTTCAATTACACATGCATATGTATATTTGTATATTCGCAACCATCCTCACTTATTACCCATTTGGTCAACAATCTAAGCCAAGATAAGGCTTCAATATGGTTGCCTCTAACCGAATACATGCACACCAATCTACTTCCTTTGGCCGAATATGCATGTCTATGTGGAGGCAAATTTTACCCTTATACTACACAAAAAAACAGCATACAATTTCCTAATTTACGCATTACATATTGTAATTCTATACACATCTCTCATTTATTTCATAACCAAACAACATCACAAGCAAATAGACACCTCAAAATAGTATACATGTCATACCAATTCATCATGTGCAAACATATATTCATGTAGGTGAAATGGTCAATTCTCAAGTGGCTTATATCCAAATATACACACATATCCAAAGCTTAAATCTTACTCACCATGCAACATGCATGAATCATATTTATGGATACAACATGGCGAATACCACAACACCATACCGTTTCAATTTGGTCATGGTTAAACAAAGGACTTAGTATCTCATTCAAAAATGCTAAAAGAAAATCTAAGAACCCTCAATCTACCATCACATGAATCATTATCAAGCTTGATATTTAGCATGCAATGGCATTAACACCATAACAACTTTGGCCAAATACCATTTCCATGGCATAACAAAGATTTGAGCCATGGCTAACATGCACATCAAGTTAGCAACCAAGACATGCATGAAACCCTAACACAACCTCATACATACCTTAATCTTGATGCAAACTTAGCCAAATCTCCTTCTAGATCTCTTCCAAACCAAGCATGAAGCAAAAATCCTCCCCTTTTTCCTTAGTATTTTCGCCAAGAAGTGAAAATGGATGAGCAAAATTTTCTTTTCTTTCCTTAGGACATTCGGCCAAGAGCAATGGTGAAAGATGAACACTTTTTTTTTTTTTTTTTTTTTCATACTCTTATTTTATTATTTCTAACATGCACCACTAGCAAAACATGTTTGAAACATGTTTTCTTTTGCCCATATTCATCACCATGGCCGGCCACTATAGTCAAAATTTGGGGAATTTGACATGCAAGGACAACATTTCCTAGTGTGCATCAATAGGCCACTTCCACATTTGCCTATCTAAATTCTAAATTTTCTCACACAAGTCCTTTCTAGTGAAATTCACCTTTATAACACTAAATCAATCATCAAAAAAAATGTCATACATGAATACTCACATATTATAGGCAACGAAATAAATTTTAAATTATTGTTATGCCTCGGTTTTGTGGTCCCGAAACCACATTCCGGCTAGGGTCTATTTTGGGCTGTCACAATTACCGCCAGAATTAGAGAAGATTCATGATGTATTCCATGTAAATATGTTACATCGGTATCGTTTGGATCCTTCACATGTGATTTCACCGACAGAAATTGAGTTACAATCGGATATGACTTACAATGAAGAACTGATTAAAATTTTAGCTCGGGAGGTCAAGCAACTGAGAAATAAAAGTATCGCTCTCGTGACAGTATTGTGGAAAAAACATGGGGTAGAAGAGGCTACATGGGAGACCGAGGAAACTATGAGGAATCAATACTCACACTTGTTTACCGGTAAGATTTTCGGGGACGAAAATCCTTAAAGGGGGGAGAGTTGTGATAACCCAAATTAGGGCCTAATCAGAATAGTGGTTTCGGGATCACAAAATTTGAGATAGAAATAATTATTTTATGATTATTTTGAGGTCTATGATATGATTGCATGATTGTGTGAAAATTTCGTGAAGAAATTTTATGCATAAAGTGCTTAATTTGAAGTTAGGGACTAAATTGAATAAGTTGCAAAACTTGCATTCTAGAAGTTTCTAGTATGAAATTGCTTTGAAATATTAATTAGGAGGTCTTAAATAGCAATTTGACCAATTTCTATGTTTATGGACAAAAATGGGGCATGGATGGAATTTTTGAAAGTTTAGTAAGGAAGGGCATTTTGGTAATTTGGATATTAAATGAAATAAAATGGGAAAATAACACAAAAATGATCATCTTCTCCATAAGTTGATGCCAAATTTTTCTCTCCACCATAGCTAGGGTTTCAACACTTTTAAGCCTTGATTGTAAGTGATTTCTATGCCTGTTTTTAATGATTTTTATGTTTTTGAAATCCCGATAGCTCGAATTAACTTATGTTAGCAATAATTCAACCTAGGGTTCATATTTGGAAAAATACCCATAGGTGAAATTTGTGTATTTTGGTGTTTTATGATAGAATATGAGGTTTTAAATTATGTTAGACAACTTGTGCTACTCAGTTTTAAGTGAAAACGAGAAAAACGGCTTAATCGGTAAAAATACCAAATAGTCATAATTACATGTTAGAGTGTGAATTTGATGTTGCCATAGATGGGAAAAATGATCAGCATGTCATAAAACATAAGAAAATAGGATGAGGTTTAATTTACGAGCCTTGGGGAAAAAGTGTAAATATGTAAAAGTTTAGGGGCAAAATGGTAATTTTGCCAAAGGTTGTACTAGGGGCTGTTTTGATGAATGTGTGTATTAAATAAATTAATTTGGTATTATAGATCAAGAGAAAAGAAATTTGAGTCGAGATCGGGGGAAAAATAAAGTTTATGAGGGCTCGACTATTCTCATTTTGTATCGAGGTAAGTTCATATGTAAATATTGTAATATAACCGTTATTTTAAATCATTTAATGCTATTTATACGATTTTATGATTGTTATCATGTAATTCTATGCTTTGTGATCATTGTTGGACAACATGCAAAAATTTTATGAATTATGTGAAAAATGTGAAAGACTACCGAAGTATCGTCATTGGTATTCCAAGGAGAATGGTAAAGGAGTACGAACGAGGAAAGTCCTGTTGAACCTTAGGAATAGACTAGGATATTTGGGCATCCAAGCTCATTTAGTTGAGTCCGAGTTCACTTATGGATTCGAATGTCTGAGTTCGTAGAGTTGAGTCTGAGTTCGTGAGATGTAACTAGGCATCCGAGCTCATTGAGTTGAGTCTGAGTTCACTTATGGATGCGAACGCTCGAGCTCGTTGAGTTGAGTCCAAGTCCGCTTATGAGCAGGTTACATGGTAGCTTGGCTACATATGTGGCACTTATGTGCAAACTTTCCATGTATCTGAGTTATATTCCGATGTGTTCAACGGGTAAAATTCTAGTGGAATGGAAGAATACTCAAGATGCAAGTGACGTATTGGTAAGTGTTGTGGAATGGGCACTTTGGACAGGTATGTACTTAACCTTCAGGTTGAGACTTGATACGACAACAATAATATGGTAAGACGATAAATGATGTATAGAAATGTGATATATGTTTTGGTGATATTATGTGACAGCCCAAAATTGACCCTAGTCGGGAAGTGGTCTCGGGACCACCAAACCGAGGCATAAAAATAATCTAATATTCATTTTGATGCCTATAATATGTGTTAATTCGTGTGTGACATTTTTGATGTTTTGATTTAGGGTTTTAAATGTGAATTTCACTAAAAAGGACCTAGTAGTAAACTTTGAAAATAGGATAGGGAAATGTGTGATGACTAGTTGATCATGCATGCAAAAACGAGGGGTTTGCATGTCAAATTTCCCCAAACTAAAGCCTAGTGGCCGACCATGACAAAGAATTATGGGCAAAACATGTCATAGACATGTTTTGTTGGTGCATCATGGGAGGAAACAATAAAATAAAAAGTTAGTAATAAGAAATGAAAAAAAAAAAAGAGATCATCATTCATGTTCTTGCTAGCCAAAACTAGGAAGGAAAAAGAGAGAAAGAAAAGCTTCATCCTTGGGTTCTTTTTGGCCGATTTGAAAGGAGAAAGGTTGAAGATATTCGGCCATACTTGCATCTAAGTTAAGGTATGTTTGATGATGTTCCATGAGATGCATGCATGTTTTAGTTGTTAGCTTGAGTTCTACCTAGCCCCATGGTCTAAATCTTGCTATGTGATAGAGATGATACTCGGCCATGGATGTATCATTCTTGCTTGGTGTTGATGTTGTGTTGATGAGATATTAAGTGATTTTTGAAAACCATGTTGAAATTTGATTAAGTGGGGTGAGTATGGTTTTCGGCTATAAAAGATTAATAAGGGTGATGGTTGTGTTTCATGCTAAACTTAGATAAATAATGGTAGTTTGCTTACATCTTGATATCTATGAGTTCCTTTCTTGGTTCTACCATAGACCCACGAAGTATATGTTTATGTGGTGTTGTTGGAGATTATGATAGAAGCTAATGAGTGAGAGTTTGATAGATACTATGAGGTTAAACTTCATGAGATTGTAAGCTTGTAAGTTGGATGATGAAATTCATGCTTTGTGAAGGTAAATGGTGTGGAAGGAGCATTCGGCCATCATGAAAATATATGAGATAGTTATAATCAACTTGAGATTCGGCCCTTGCACCTACATGTATATATGTTGCACATGATGTATTGGTATGACATATATACTATCTCAAGGTATATATTTGCATATGATGATGTTTGGTTATGAAATAAATGATGGATGCGTATTGAGTTACAATATGGAATCGTTAGTTAGTAAAATGTATGATGTTTTGTGTGGTATTAAGTGTATAATTGGCCTCAACATGGACATGCATATTCGCCACATGAAGAGGGGGTTAGTGTGCATGCATTCGGTTAGAGGCAAGCATATTGATGCCTATTCTTGGCTTGGAAAATTAACCAAGGAGAGTACTAACTAATGTGTTGAATTTGATTCGTGATTTCGTACACATGTGACTCTAATGTCTAATGTATATAAGGGCTAAATACCTTGAGCTTCACTTTGATGTTTGAATGAATTGTATTGAATTGCTTGTTGTGATTAAAAATTGTGCATGACCATTGTGTATTTGAGCTAAAGGATGGCCATATGACCATTTAAACTCCTTGTCATATTCGACCATAAGCTATCATAATGAGATTTTAATAAGTTAAATTTGTGTGAATTAGCTCAAGAGCTTAGAGGACCACAGTTGGATAAGGGAAAGGAAAAAGTGATCGAATAGCCATCGAAATCGTTTGACAACATCCGAGGTAAGTCTTCGAGTAATGACCCTACTTGAATTATATTGAAATGATTTGTCATATTATGGCGGACAGCCGAATGTGCGTAGGGACTAAGTTATAAAGTCAATTGAAATCATGCTATTTGTGTGTGGCTATTGAGCCGAAATTGGAAAGGTTTGATAAATGTTTTGTGTTTGAGCCTTAGTAACGAGAATGAAATATGGATGTGTCGTGATTATTGATATTTGTGTACATGAGCATTTGAATGATACCCGGGCTAAGTCCCGAAGGCATTTATGCTAGTGATTATATCCGGGCTAAGACCCGAAGGCATTCGTGCGAGTTGTTATATCCAGGCTAAGACCCGAAGGCATTTGTGCAAGTTACCAAATCCGGGTTAAGACCCAAAGGCAATTGTGCTTGTGGTTATATCCGGCTAATTTCCGAAGAGACTCAGTTTGAAGGTGAGCGTTTTGGTGCTGTAATAAATTCAATTAATACACTCGAAAAAAAAACCATATGATAAGGTATGTTTACATGTGCATCGGAAAAGTCGATCCGTTTGAAATAGTATTCGTTCAATCGACTAACGAACTTTCGGCTCTTAGATGGGTTGATACCTTGTGTGTATATGTTGATGAAGTGTGAAGTAAGTATGATTATGAGAATGTGTATTAATAAAGTGATTCATTTAGCTATGTGAATGTAATACTTTAGTCAAAGCTGATTTCATTACTTGAGACTTACTAAGCATTAAAATGCTTACCCCGTTGCTTTGGCTCTCTGTTTTATAGATTTTGCTCGTTAGCTATCGGATTTGGGATCATCGAAGTCGAAGTCATCCACACTATCAAAGCCCCCTTTTTGGTACAAATTTTGGTTGAACTTTGAAATGGCATGTATAGGACTACTCTTTCGTTTGTTGGTCATAGACCCCTTTGATTTTGTATAAATTTGGATAGCCATGCGAAAATGGCTTATATACACTTTGGCATGGTATCATAATCATTTTGTATGTTGTTCATTAAGAGGTATGGAAATGTTTGGAAACGATTAGCCATTGGAATGGTTAATCATGATCATTCCTTGTGCCATGTATGCTAAAAGGGCTAGTTGAATCAAAGAAATTATGAAGTAGGTAAAGGTTACCTTGAAAACAGATGCTGACAGCAGCAGTGATGTGGATATGAAAAATCACTAAAAATAGTAGAAATGGAATTAAATAGTGAATAAATTATGTAAATGAACCTTGATGAATCTACTTTCATATGGAAGAAACAAAACGGTCATATAAGTTATATGTTAAGAGATATTAAAGTTCTCGTGAAACAGGGCCAGAACGGTTTCTGGATCCCCTGTTCCGACTTTGGAAATTCATTGTAAATTAAACAGAGATAATTAGGAGTCATGCCATATATGTATAGATTCCTCTCTGAGTCTAGTTTCTATAGAAACAAACGAAATCAGTATTGAAGCCCTGTACAGGGAGATATCCAAGTCGTAATGCGTGAAGGTCAGTGTAGTTGATCCCTGTAACAGGGGAGACTTTAACTAATAAACTGTACTAATTGGCCCGACCAAAAATTCTAGAAAAACATTTGTGGATGGACATATGAGTCTAATTTCAGGAAAAAATTACAAAACTGATTTTCGAGCTTTGAAACTCAAGATATGATTTTTAAGGCGACAGTGATGCCGTAACCAGCTTGTCTGGAAAATTTTAAATGGACTGTGAAAATGATTAAGTCAAGTTTGTGTGCACCTTGTGTTTGACTCCGGTAACAGACTCGGGTACGGGGTGTTACAATTTTATTGGTATCAGAGTTACGGTTTAGTCGATTCTAGGACTACCGTAATGCGTTTGGGTTTAGCTATACATGCCATTTTATGTGATTATTTGATAGTGTGGTGATTTCTGACGTTTGAATTTGTGTTTATTTATAGTAATGGATCCCGATCCCAACCGAAGCGATAGCTGATGATGTGGAGAGTGTGGCGCTGCTCCCGCACAAGGGACAACAGCCGGACTCTCAACTGTTGCTAGCAATCCGAATGATGAGGCTAGGCAAGCTTTCTATAGCGTGATGAATGATTGGTTCAACCAATACATTCGAACTAACATGGCTGTTCCACAACCTCCATTCCCGACTAATACAACCCCCGCACCTACAATGCCTCCGGTAACTGACCAAATAAGGTCCAATAAGCCCCCAGTTGACAGAATCCGAAAACATGGGGCTACTGAATTTAAAGCTACGGATAGCGACGATGCCGAGCAAGCTGAATTTTGGTTGGACAACACTATCCGGGTAGTCGATGAGCTATCTTGTACACCCAATGAATGCCTAAAGTGTACTATCTCCTTGCTACGTGATTCTGCCTACTATTGGTGGTGTACTCTGACTTCTGTTGTGCCCCGAGAGCAAGTAACTTGGGAGTTTTTCCAAACTGAGTTTGAAATAGTATATCATCGAGATTTATGGATCAAAAACGGAAGGAATTTCTTGAACTTAAACAAGGTTCCATGTGGTTCATCGACTATGAACGAAAATTTGTGAGGCTTAGCCAGACGCTGCGAGAATGCATTTCTTCGAAGGCGTGATGTGTAAACGCTCAAGATGGATGAATGATGATATAAAGTCTGTATGTTGGCATTTTGGAAATCCGAGAGTTTGTGGCTCTTGTCGAGCGAACATGCAAAGCCGAGGAGCTCAGTATGAAGAAAAGAAAAGCTGAAGTGGGAGCAAGGGAGTTTCGTAAGAGGTCTTCGGGGAAGCCCTTCCCACAATCATCAAAGAAATTTAGAGATGGCTTAGGCCGGTCTAGAGACACTTCGGGCTTTTCTAGACGAGATCGCGATCGACCCCCTGTGACCACACGAGTCACTTCGATCGCCAGTGGTGGAAATGATCGTCGTGAGAGAACGGAGTGCCGAGATTGTGGCAAATGGCATTCGAAGTTGTAGATTCCGTGACCGCTCTGTTACAAGTGCGGATCAGTTGACCACTTCATTAAAGATTGCCCAAGGTTGTGCGAATCGAATGTAGATCGAGTGGGAAACCGGCGCTACCAACGCCGAGGTAGACCATCTAGAAATACGGCAATGCTAGTGGTGGTCGAGAGGATCTAGAGATGCTACGACCAGATCCGAGGCTCGCGCTCCTGCTAGGGCTTATGCCATACGCGCACGTGAGGATGCTTCCTCGCCAGATGTTATTACCGGTACTTTCACTCTCTTTGATACTAATGTGATTGCTTTGATTGACCCTGGTTCTACTCATTCTTATATATGTGAAACCTTTGCATCCAGTAAGACTTTACCTATTGAGTGTACTGAGTTCGTAATTCGGGTGTCAAACCCCTTGGGTCGTTACGTGCTTGTCGACAAAGTGTGTAAGAAATGCCCCCTAGTAATTCGAGGTTCCTGTTTTCCGATCGACTTGATGCTTTTTCCGTTCGATGAATTTGATGTTATTCTTGGTTTGGATTGGTTGACCGTGCATGATGCGGTTGTGAATTGCAAAAGCAAGACTATTGATTTGAGGTGCGCAAATAACGAGATGATCCGAGTTGAGTCTACGGACTGAAGGGTTGCCACCGTAATATCATCAATGTTGGCCCGAAATATGTAAGAAAAGGGTGCGAAGCATACCTTGCGTATGTACTTGATGATAAGGAGTTAGAAATAAAACCCGAATCTGTGCCGGTGGTTTGTGAATACCCGGATGTTTTTCCCGAAGAATTACCGGGTTTGCCACCTATTCGGGAGATAGAGTTAGGTATTGAGCTTGTACCTGGGACCACACCGATTTCGATAGCTCCGTATCGTATGGCACCAACGGAATTAAAGGAGTTGAAAGCTTAGTTGCAAGAGTTGGTGGATAGAGGTTTTGCTCGCCCGAGTTTTTCACCTTGGGGTGCACCAGTGTTGTTTGTGAAAAAGAAGGACGGAACCATGAGGTTGTGCATCGACTATTGTCATCTTAATAAAGTGACAATAAAGAACAAATATCCGTTACCGCGTATCGATGATTTGTTCAATCAACTGAAGGGAGCCTCGGTGTTCTCAAAAATAGATTTGAGATCGGGCTATTATCGATTCATGAATCCGAGATTCGGACATACCCAAAACTGCCTTCAGAACAAGATATGGTCACTACGAGTTCTTAGTGATGCCGTTTGGGCTCACTAATGCCCCGCGGTATTTATGGATTTGATGAATCGGATCTTCGACCATATTTGGATCCGTTCAGTAGTTGTGTTCATTGACGACATCTTGGTCTATTCAAGAGATGAGACCGAACATGCGAGCACCGAGATTAGTGTTGCAAATATTACGGGATAAGCGGTTATATGCTAAGTTCAGCAAGTGTGAGTTCGGTTAAGAGAGGTTAGCTTCTTGGGTCATGTGGTATCGTGATCGGGTATTCGAGTCGACTGAGCAAAATTTCAGCCATACTTAACGGAAGCCTCCAAGAAATATTACTGAGGTTGAGCTTTTGGGACTTGCGGTTACTCCGACGGTTTGTAAAAGGATTCTCGATGATAGCCACACCCATGACGAACCTTGCTTCGTAAAGAGGACAAGTTTGAATGGACGGAAAAGTGCCGAAAAGTTTCGATCAATTGAAAACTCATTTGACTGAAGCTCCAAGATTAGTGCAGCCGAATCGGCAAAGAGTTTGTCATCTATAGTGACGCCTCCTACTTGGGTTAGGTTGCGTATTGATGCAAGAAGGTCGAGTTGTGGCCTATGCGTCGAGACAATTAAAGCCACATGAGAAAAATTATCCGACCCATGATCACAAATTGGCTGCCATCGTATTCGCCTTAAAGATATGGCGACATTACTTATTTGGTGAGAAGTGCCATATGTATTCGGATCACAAAAGTCTCAAATATTTGATGACTCAAAGAGACTTAAATCTGCGACAAAGACGTTGGCTCGAGTTGTTAAAAGATTATAAGCTTGTCATTGATTATCACCCGGGAAAGGCTAATGTGGTTGCGGACGCCTTAAGCCGAAAATTACTGTTTCCTTTACGAGCTATGAATGTACACTTGTCTATTCTACCCGACAATGTGTTAATAGCCGAATTAAAGGCCAAACCATTATTGACTCATCAAATTCGTGAAGCTTAGAAAGTTGACGATGAGTTGGTTGCAAAACGGGCTGAGTGTGTTCCGAACAAGGAATCGGAGTTTCAAATTGATGATGACGATTGTTTGAGGTTCAGAAGTCGTCTGTGTGTTCCATAGAATTCGGAACTTATTTCGATAATTCTGAACGAAGCCTATTGTGGCCGAATGGCAATCCACCCGGGGAGTACGAAGATGTACAATGATTTGAAATGTCAGTTTTGGTGGCATGGTATGAAACGAGACATCTCCGACTTTGTTTCGAGATGTTTAATATGTCAACAAGTGAAAGCGAAACATCAAGTACCTTCAGGGTTACTTCAGCCGATCACGATACCCGAGTGGAAATGGGATCGAGTCACAATGGACTTTGTGTCCGGACTGCCATTGTCAGCAAGTAAGAAGGATGCGATTTGGGTTGTTGTTGATAGACCGACTAAGCCGGCTCACTTTATCCCCGTGCACGGATTTTCATTGGATAAACTAGCTGAATTGTACGTTTCTCGATTGTGAGATTACACGGGTAGTCTTGATTTACATTATGTCGATAGAGATCCGAGATTCACCTCACGATTCGGAAGAAATTGCAAGAAGCTTTGGGTACCAAGTTGCATTTCAAGACCGCCTTTCACCCCCAAACCGATGGTCAATCCAAGTGGATAATTCGGATACTTGAGGATATGTTGAGATGTTGCATCCTCGAGTTCGAGTGGTTCATGGAACGGTATTTACCTTTGATTGAATTCGCTTACGACAATAGTTTTCAATCAAGTATTAAGATGGCGCCTTACGAGGCCTTGTGCAGGCGTAAATGCCGTACACCATTGTTTTGGACCGAGCTCGGTGAGAGCAAAATTTTCGAGTGGATTTGATTAAAGATGCTGAATGAAAGTAAAAGTAATCCGTGAAAATCAAGATAGCCTCCGATCGTTAGAAGTCGACGCGGATCTCAAACGAAAAGACATTGAGTATCGTGGGAGATAAAGTGTTTCTTAAAGTTTCGCCTTGGAAAAAGATACTCGATTTGGTCAGAAGGCAAATTGAGCCCGAGGTTCATCGGGCCATATGAGATATCCGAACGAGTCGATCCGATTGCTTATCGTTTGATTTTGCCCCCTGAACTTGAAAAGATTCACGACGTCTTTCATGTTTCGATGCTTCGACGCTATAGATCTGATCCGTCGCACGTAATTAGTCCATCAGAGGTTGAAATTCAAGCCGATATAAGTTATGAAGAAGAACCGATTCGTATACTAGCTCGTGAAGTGAAGGAGTTGCGAAACAAAAGGGTTCCGTTAGTAAAAGTGTTATGGCTCAAACACGGGATGGAAGAAGCTACTTGGGAACCCGAGAACTCTATGAAAGAGCGTTACCCAAACCTATTGACCGGTAAGATTTTCGGGGACGAAAATTTCTTAAGTGGGGGAGAGTTGTGACAGCCCAAAATTGACCCTAGTCGGGAAGTGGTCTCGGGACCACCAAACCGAGGCATAAAAATAATCTAATATTCATTTTGATGCCTATAATATGTGTTAATTCGTGTGTGACATTTTTGATGTTTTGATTTAGGGTTTTAAATGTGAATTTCACTAAAAAGGACCTAGTAGTAAACTTTGAAAATAGGATAGGGAAATGTGTGATGACTAGTTGATCATGCATGCAAAAATGAGGGGTTTGCATGTCAAATTTCCCTAAACTAAAGCCTAGTGGCCAGCCATGACAAAGAATTATGGGCAAAACATGTCATAGACATGTTTTGTTGGTGCATCATAGGAGGAAACAATAAAATAAAAAGTTAGTAATAAGAAATGAAAAAAAAAAAAAGAGATCATCATTCATGTTCTTGCTAGCCGAAACTAGGAAGGAAAAAGAGAGAAAGAAAAGCTTCATCCTTGGGTTCTTTTTGGTCGATTTGAAAGGAGAAAGGTTGAAGATATTCGGCCATACTTGCATCTAAGTTAAGGTATGTTTGATGATGTTCCATGAGATGCATGCATGTTTTAGTTGTTAGCTTGAGTTCTACCTAGCCCCATAGTCTAAATCTTGCTATGTGATAGAGATGATACTCGGCCATGGATGTATCATTCTTGCTTGGTGTTGATGTTGTGTTGATGAGATACTAAGTGATTTTTGAAAACCATGTTGAAATTTGATTAAGTGGGGTGAGTATGGTTTTCGGCTATAAAAGATTAATAAGGGTGATGGTTGTGTTTCATGCTAAACTTAGATAAATAATGGTAGTTTGCTTACATCTTGATATCTATGAGTTCCTTTCTTGGTTCTACCATAGACCCACGAAGTATATGTTTATGTGGTGTTGTTGGAGATTATGATAGAAGCTAATGAGTGAGAGTTTGATAGATACTATGAGGTTAAACTTCATGAGATTGTAAGCTTGTAAGTTGGATGATGAAATAAATGATGGATGCGTATTGAGTTACAATATGGAATGCGTTAGTTAGTAAAATGTATGCTGTTTTTGTGTGGTATTAAGTGTATAATTGGCATCAACATGGACATGCATATTAGGCCACATGAAGGGGGGGTTAGTGTGCATGCATTCGGTTAGAGGCAAGCATATTGATGCCTATTCTTGGCTTGGAAAATTCGGCTAAGGAGAGTACTAACTAATGTGTTGAATTCGATTCGTGATTTCGTACACATGTGACTCTAATGTCTAATGTATATAAGGGCTAAGTACCTTGAGCTTCACTTTGATGTTTGAACGAATTGTATTGAATTGCTTGTTGTGATTAAAAATTGTGCATGACCATTGTGTATTTGAGCTAAAGGATGGCCATCTGACCATTTAAACTCCTTGTCATATTCGGCCATAAGCTATCATAATGAGATTTTAATTAGTTAAATTTGTGTGAATTAGCTCAAGAGCTTAGAGGACCACAGTTGGATAAGGGAAAGGAAAAAGTGATCGAATAGTCGTCAAAATCGTTCGACAACATCCGAGGTAAGTCTTCGAGTAATGACCCTACTTGAATTATATTGAAATGATTTGTCATATTATGGTGGACAGCCAAATGTGCGTAGGGACTAAGTTATAAAATCAATTGAAATCATGCTCTTTGTGTGTGGCTATTGAGCCGAAATTGGAAAGGTTTGATAAATGTTGTGTTTGAACCTTAGTAACGAGAATGAAATATGGATGTGTCGTGATTATTGATATATGTGTACATGAGCATTTGAATGATACCCGAGCTAAGTCCCGAAGGCATTTATGCTAGTGATTATATCCGGGCTAAGACCCGAAGGCATTCGTACGAGTTGTTATATCCAGGCTAAGACCCGAAGGCATTTGTGCAAGTTACCAAATCCGGGTTAAGACCCAAAGGCAATTGTGCTTGTGGTTATATCCGGCTAAATTCTGAAGAGACTCGGTTTGAAGGTGAGCGTTTTGGTGCTGTAATAAATTCAATTAATACACTCGAAAAAAAAACCATATGATAAGGTATGTTTACATGTGCATCGGAAAAGTCGATCCTTTTGAAATAGTATTCGTTCAATCGACTAACGAACTTTCGGCTCTTAGATGGGTTGATACCTTGTGTGTATATATTGATGAAGTGTGAAGTAAGTATGATTATGAGAATGTGTATTAATAAAGTGATTCATTTAGCTATGTGAATGTAATACTTTAGTCAAAGCTGATTTCATTACTTGAGACTTACTAAGCATTAAAATGCTTACCCCGTTGCTTTGGCTCTCTATTTTATAGATTTTGCTCGTTAGCTATCGGATTCGGGATCATCGAAGTCGAAGTCATCCACACTATCAAAGCCCCCTTTTTGGTACAAATTTTGGTTGAACTTTGAAATGGCATGTATAGGACTACTCTTTCATTTGTTGGTCATAGACCCCTTTGATTTTGTATAAATTTGGATAGCCATGCGAAAATGGCTTATATACACTTTGGCATGGTATCATAATCATTTTGTATGTTGTTCATTAAGAGGTATGGAAATGTTTGGAAATGATTAGCCATTGGAATGGTTAATCATGATCATTCCTTGTGCCATGTATGCTAAAAGGGCTAGCTGAATCAAAGAAATTATGAAGTAGGTAAAGGTTACCTTGAAAACAGATGCTGACAGCAGCAGTGATGTGGATGTGAAAAATCACTAAAAATAGTAGGAATGGAATTAAATAGTGAATAAATTATTTAAATGAACCTTGATGAATCTACTTTCATATGGAAGAAACAAAATGGTCATATGAGTTATATGTTAAGAGATATTAAAGTTCTCGTGAAACAGGGCCAGAACGGTTTCTGGGTCCCCTGTTCCGACTTTGGAAATTCATTGTAAATTAACCAGAGATAATTAGGAGTCATGCCATATATGTATAGATTCCACTTTGAGTCTAGTTTCTATAGAAACAAACGGAATCAGTATTGAAGCCCTGTACAGGGAGATATCCAAGTTGTAATGCGCGAAGGTCAGTGTAGTCGATCCCCGTAACAGGGGAGACTTTAACTAATATACTGTACTAATTGGCCCAACCAAAAATTCTAGAAAACAATTTTTGGATGGAAATATGAGTCTAATTTCAGGGAAAAATTACAAAACTGATTTTTGAGCTTTGAAACTCAAGATATGATTTTTAAGGCGACAGTGATGCAGTAACCAGCTTGTCTGGAAAATTTTAAATGGACTGTGAAAATGATTAAGTCAAGTTTGTGTGCACCTTGTGTTTGACTCCGGTAACGGACTCGGGTACGGGGTGTTACATATTATGCTAATGTTGGTTGGTATAATTGATTTGTTAAGTTATTTGTTATTTGCATGTGGACTTAGTAAGCATCTATGCTTACTCCCTCCTTTCCATTCTTTATAGTTTTGACAAGTCAATTTGGAGATCGAGACGGTCGGAGGCACGATCACACTATCACTAGACAATCACGGTATAATGACTTGTAATTTTTGGAAATATGGCATGTATAGCATTCCAATCATTTTGTGTGTATAATCTTACGATATGACCCATGGATGGAATAGAAATGTTTGAGAATGATTAGCTATTGGACTGGCTAATCAAGTTTCTATATGATAACATGTATGTTGTATGTCTTAACTAAACCATGAAAATCCTTGGAAAGGTAAAATTAGCCACAAAACAGAATCAGACAGCAGCATTGACGTGAGTTTGAAAAATCACTAAAAATAGTAGAAATGGAATTAAATAATGAATAAGTTATGGAATCGAAGCTTGATGCATATGGAAGAAACAAAACTGTTAAATGAGTTATATTTTATGAGATATTTAAGTTTTGGTGGAATAGGGTTAGAGCAATCTCTGAATCCCCTGTTCTGAGTTTAAAAATTCACCATAAATTGTAAAAAAACAATTAGGAGTTTTACATTACGTGTATGAAATTTTTATTGAGTCTAGTTTTATGAGAAACAAACAGCATAGTCATTGAAACTTTGTACAGGGAGATATCTGATTCGTAATACACAGGGAGTAGAGTAGCCTAACCCTAAAATAGGGGAGAGTTTAACTAATAAATTGTACTAATTG